>NC_064826.1:67320000-67945000 GCF_024166365.1 Elephas maximus indicus | reverse complement strand
GGGATGAGAGAAGGGGTGGGGGAGGGACTAAAAAAACAGCCAAAAATTCAAAAGCAAAAAAGGGATAGTCAATCAGGCAAGTAGGTTTGTAAAAATTACTTTTTTATAACTCATAAATTATCTCTATTCCTAATTATTCCTAGGACATAAGTAGTTACCTTCACCTTATTGATCAAAACTGCTTATTATACAAACCTAATCAGCATGAAAAAGCAACAGTTTTAAGATTTTAACTTAAGAAAAACCCAAATATTAAAATATAATAACCATTCTTTCCTATTCCTATGTCTCTCTCTCACCACCACCACGACCAAACAGTAAAAAAAAAAAAAAAGGCAGATAGCCTTGTACAGAATTAAAGAAAAGTGGAATCACTACCTCTCTTTCAAAGTACTTTCTGGACTTTATTATCACTTTCTACAATCTAAGAAACAATAAAATAATTAAAAGAAAGTTAAATTCAACTTATATGCTACCAGGGGTATGATTCTAGTGTTACAGGTATAGAAGAAGAGACAGTGCAACTTAGAGTGAGTTCTACAAAAAAAATCTGAATCTTACAAAAGTCAAAATCCATCTAGTTCTGATACCACACTATCTAGCAGTTCTACAAATGAGAAATCCTATTAATCTTTCACTAGACATTAATTAGAAAATCCAACTAGTTGAAGTATCGAATGTAATTTTTAAAAAAAGGAATGAATATTTCATAACTGCTAAGTAAGCTGCTATATTTCAACTGCACTATACAATGGCAATACATAAGAAAGAGTAAAACTATCCTTGATAAATTTTCAGACCTGGAAAAAAGAAATATCAATAATAGGATATGAGAAATGTCAGCACAAACAACTGATCGTTTTTTTGCAGAAGAAATGAAAAACCAGTGCTGTTGAGTAGATTCCGACTCATAACGACCCTATAGAACAGAGTAGAACTGCCCCATAGAGTTTCCAAGGAGCGTCTGGTGGATTTGAATTGCCAGCCCTTTGGTTCACAGCCGTAGCACTTAACCACTACACCACCAGGGTTTAAGAACCACAGTGATACCTATGTGCTCATCAACAGATGAATGGATAAAAAAACTGTGGTACATACACAAAATGGAATACTACGCAATGATAAAGAATAATGATGAATCTGTGAAACATGTCACAACACAGATGAATTTGGAGGATATTATGTTGAGTGAAATAAGTCAATCAGAAAAGGACAAATATTGTATGAGACCCCTATTATAAAAAAAAAAAGAAAATGTTTACACACACAAAAAAAATCTTTTGATGGTTACTAGGATAGAAGGGGGAGGGAGGAAAAATTACTAACAGATAGAAGACACGTGTTAATATTGGTGTCATGGATTGGATTATGTTCCCCCCCCAAAATGTGTGTATCAATTTGGCTGGGCCATGGTTTCCAGTGCTGTGTGGTTGTCCTCCATTCTGTGATTGTAATTTTTATGTTAAAGAGGATTAGGGTGGGATTGTAACACCCTTACTAAGGTCACATCCCTGATCCAATGTAAAGGGAGTTTCCCCTGGGTGTGGCCTGCACCACCTTCTATCTTACAAGAGATAAAAGAAAGGGAAGTAAGCAGAGAAGAGAGTTGGGAACCTCATACCACAAAGAAAGTAGTGATGGGATCAGAGCGTGTCCTTTGGATCCAGGGTCCCTGCACGAAGAAGCTCCTCGTCTGGGGGGAAGATTGATGAAAAGGCCAACAGAGAGAGAAAGCCTTTCCCTGGAGCTGATGCCCTGAATTTGGAATTTTAGCCTAATTTACTGTGAGGAAATCAACTCTTTGTTAAAGCCATTTACCTGTGATATTTCTTTTATAGCAGCACTAGATGATTAAGAAAATTGGTGAAAGGAAAGGCAATACACAATATGGAGGAAGTCGGCACAACATGACCAAGGCAAAGGAAGACACTGCGAGGAATGCAAGATTAAATGACAATTACTAGAAACCCTGGTGGTACAGTAGTTAAGAGCTATGACTGCTAACCAAAAGGTTGGCAGTTTGAATCCACCAGGTACTCCTTGGAAACCCTGTGGGGCAGTTCTATCCTGTCCTATAGGGTCGCTATGAATCGGAATTGACTTGATGGTAATGGGTTTGGTTTACGGTAATTACTATATCAGGGACAATCCTACAAAATGGTACCAACAAACAATAATCTACGAATGGATACATTGGTAGAGAGGTATGCTAAAGAGGTGTGAGAAGGTATGAGAGCACACTAACCTGCAGATATAGGTTTGGTTGTGGATATTTCTACATACATAATTATAGGTGCTACATACTCGATGGCACTGGCACATGTATATTAATATAGACAATAAAGCACACAAGTGGCACAGTTAGGGAAACCTCTTAGACATAACCCAAAACTTCAAGGGTAGAAGTTCCTAGACACAAAGACGAAGGACCATAGATTTGGGGGACATTTACGTCAATTGGTACAACATAAATCATAAAGACAACGTTCTGCATACTACTTCGGTGAGTATCATCTGGGGTCTTAAAAGCTTGTGAGTGGTCATCTAAGACACAGCTATTGATCCCTTCCCATCTGGAGCAAAGGAGAGTAAAGAAAACCAAAGACTCTAGGGAGCAGTTAGTCCAAAGGACTAGCAGGTCACATGAACCAGCCTACATGACCCTGAGACTAGAAGAACTAGATGGAGCCCAGCTACCACTACTGACCACTCTGACTGGGATCACAACAGAGGGTCCAGGACAGAGCAGGAGAAAATCATAAAACAAAAAATCAAATTCACAAAAAAGACCAGACTTACTGATCTGACAGAGGCTGGAGGAACCTCTGAGGTTGTGGTCCTAAGACACCCTTCTGACCTGAAATTGAGGCCACTCTGAGAAACCACCTTCTAGCCAAATAATAGACAAGCCCATAAAATAAATAATAACACCTGAGAGGACCGTGTTCCTTGGAACAATCAATTATATGAGATCAAAAGGACAGCGTTTGCTTAAAAGCAAAGATAAGAAGGCAGAAAAAAAAAAAAAAAAAGCAAAGATAAGAAGGCAGAAGAGGTAGAAAATTTGGATGAAAGGCGACTGGGAACCCAGGGCAGAAATGAGGGGAGTGTTGACACATTGAGGTAATGCACCCAATGTCATGGACCACTTTATTACAAACTATTGAGTGGGAAACTAATTTGCTCTGTAGACTTTCACCTAATGCACAAAATTAAAAAAAAAAAAAAAAGAACCACAGTGATTAAGGTTCTAGGCAGGAATACTAAATTCATTAATTTAGTAACAAATCAAACTCATGGCAACACAAAGTTCACTTTTGTGTTTTACTAATACAGATATATGTGGAGAATGCTAATACTGCTGAACCTAGTCATTTTAGTTGTTAAATGTTCATTCAGTCCTAATTAACCGTTAACAGAATTTCTCTTGGGCAATATACATTGCTAGCATTATTAGGTCTAATGCAAAATATGCTTTAGGTGGAGTTCTTCCCTTTAGCAAGGAGATAAAGTTCAGCGATAATCTTGTAGCCTTTCCAGTATTATGTTACACCTTTGGAAAACTTAAAATAGGTAGTACAGTTTTATACATTTAGGTATACAAATCTATTCTCTAATGACTTGTCCATTAACAGTACAACTAAATACAGCAATTTGGAAAACATGGGGCTATGTTAAATCATACAACTCTGCTACTAAAGCAATATAAAGTAGCATGTACCTCCTCCTCTTTTCTAAAGCTGCCAAACGGCAGTGTGCATGTATATGTACGTATGTAGACACACACATACAAGGAACATACTACACAGCAGATTACTGAAAACTGAGGTAGCTAGGCTAGACTCAGGGTCTTATGAATATTTGTAAACAATGGTTTGCCTAGGAAGAGCTAGATTACTCTCATGGAATGAATTATGTCCTCCAAATATGTGTTTATCAATCGGGCTGGGCCATGATTCCCGGTATTGTGATTTTCCTATATGTTGTAAATCTTGCCTCTAGGATGGGCGGCAGTTGTGTTAATGAGGCAGGACTTAACCTACAGGATTGGATTGTGTCTTGATGCAATCTTTTGAGATATAAAAGATAGAAGCAAACAGAGAGACAGGGAACGTAATACCATCAAGAAAGCCACACATTCTTTGGACCCAGAGTCCCTGAGCCTGAGAAGCTCCTTGACCATGGGAAGATTGAGGACAAGGACCCGCCTCCAGAGCCAGCAGAGAGAGAAAGCCTTCCCCTGGAGCTGACGCCTTGAATTTGGACCTTTAGCCTACTTTACTGTGAGGAAATAAGTTTCTCTTTGTTAAAGCCATCCACTTGTGGCATTTCTGTTACGGCACTAGATGACTAAGACAATTACTAAATCAATTTTTATTTGTATCCTAAAAGTCCCAGGTAGATCTAATAGATGTGTGTTCTGGATGAAACGTGCCTGCAAACACAAAGCTTATTAGCCTATAGGCTGCATCTCACTCAGTCTTCACGTATGCCCAAAGTATGATTAAGCAAAGGTAGAAACATTTTTTACATAGCAGGAACAAAGAATTCTATAGATAGAACTTCTGAAGTATATAAAATGTTTGTCATTCATATTTCGGCCCAAGCGTTACCTTCTCAGAGAAGGTCTACCACCCAGACAACTGCTTTATCATATCACTGTTTTATTTTCCTGATACCACGACTTTCTGAAATATCTTCTTCATTCACCCGTTTTGTTTACTGTCCATCTTCTAGCTTTAGAATTAAAACTGTATGAGAACAGGGATCCTATATGTCTTGTATTTCTAGCAGATGCTTAACAATACTGAATAAATGAATCTCTTAGTGTACATGAGAACAAAATAGACCGAGTCAATCGCTCTCTCTCCATTCACACGCATACATGTGGATTTACCCGCACTTCAGAGTTGTTGTTAGCTGCCATCAGGTAGACCCCCAACTCCTGGTGAGCCCACACACAACAGAATGAACCACTGCCTGGCTCTGCGCCATCCCTGTGATTGGTTGTGTACCAGACCTTTGTGATCCACAGGATTTTTATTTGCTGATTTTTGGAAGTAGATCATCAGGACTTCCTTCCCAGTCCTTGTTAGTCTGGAAGCTCTGCTGAAACCTGCTCGGCATCATACCAACAAGCCAGCCTCCACTGACTATGGCGGCTGGCTGAGCACGAGGTGCATTCGCTGGGAATCAAACCAGGTCTCTCGCCTGTAATGTGAGAATCCCACCACTGAACCACCACTGGCCCTGCGGGATAGAGGCTTTTTTTTTTTAAGTATATTATTCTAAACCAGTGGTGGAATATTTTGCAGCTTTCAAGTAAGTAATATATGTTGCAGTAAAAATCACTTAAGCTTATTCAAATTGAAGAGCTTTGATGGAGATAAAACTTAAATTAATATTTTTGGGAACATAATCCAAAAGCTACCCATAGAATATAGTTTATTCCCACAACTTTATATCAGTTGAAAAAAACAGATGAAACAGCTTTAAACATGGTAATTTATTTGTATGCAGTTGTTTAAATTCACTGTTCAAAAATGTTCAAAAGGCACTTTAAAAAATGTATTTAAAAATACATTTTTTCTGACTTACGGTGATCACTTAAAATAAGCAAGTCACCATTTTTTAAAACCCATTCATGACACATATTAAATTCCAAAACACAAACATTCACTGTGTAATACAACACACTGCTTAGCAGTAAGATTAGTTTCCCTCTAATAATATACTTCATGTGGGTTATTTGCAGGGCTCTGCAAAGTTACTTAAACTTAATATAAACTGACTACTACTTTTTTTTTTACTACAGAGGTAAGGGAGTTGAAATAGGGCACAATTCAACTGTGTAAAAGGTTGTAGAGTTGGTTTCTCTAAAGAGAATTTGTAAAATTTCTTATTCCCAGCTGTGCTAAAATTTCTATTTCATCTCTGATATTAGCAATGTAAGTCATTTTTTAATCAATAGAGGTTACATTTTGCCTACAATAAACCACAGGTTGTCATCCAGATTTCTTAAGTATATTTGTCAGATCTTCTATAAAGAAGAAGTGAGGCAAATTACTTTTGTTTTTTGAGAGAAAAGGCAACAGGGAGAAGTAATCCATATAACTTTACTTAATAGTTGTAGATTTATAATTTGTTAAATATTGTAGATTTTTAAGTTAGGAAAGTATGCTGATTTTTAGATTTTTACTTTCAATCTCAAAGGGAAACCCAAAGTTATTAGGTATAAAATTAACAGTAAGTGATACAAATTCTAATCACTAATCACAGCCAAATTAACCTTGCGAAGGGAGCATTGAGGGTAGCTAGAAAACGGAAGTTAGCTATAAGGGAATTAAGGAAGGGCAATAAACACAAAGCAGCAGAAACTGTCAAAGACGATAACAATGTAATGAACTGAAAATTTAAATAAATAAAATTTTATTTATTTGAGAAAATCTAATCACTTAAGTGAGGGATTCTTTCAAGTACAATAGTGCCTCAATCTGGTACTAATATAGTTTGATAGGCTCAAGGAAGTGAAAATTAATACTCAAGAAACAATTATGAAAATAACCAGTTAGCAAATATAATGCTCAAATCCAATCACCATACTTGAAGAAATATTATAGATTGGTCACTAATTTATTTTTGAATCTTATTACAGTAACAAAAACTCCTCTGAAATGTAAGATACTTGAAAACAATCTCTGGGACAAAAACTTGTTTTTTAATCTATGAATTTTACGTTAGAAAATAAAGCATACTGTTACTAGAAACCGTAAGACTGCCTTATGTCTTGAGACCACAGTAAAATCATTTATCTGAATTTCAAAGATCGTAATCTAAAAGAAGGTCAATAAATCATTACCATCATGAAATCTGATTTTGAGCTCTAACAAAGGCTTGGAGAAGTTTTGTTTTATTAGGCCACACAAGTCAGTCAACTGATTTTTGAAAGGAATGAAATTCTAATTGATAGTACGAATTAGCAGAAAAAACATTCTGCATATTATAAAACAGCATTTTGCTACTTCTACTTTTAAAATTTTTACTTAACAACTGTGGGCATTTTTTGATGATACTCATCTGTGTATGCTTTTAATAAATTAATACGTACTTTGTACTTAAAGGACCCTACCTGCCCCAATGTGAGATTATTAAACTTGGAGAATTACAGATTTTACCACAGCCCTGGTTATTAGTCACTCTGGAGAAGCTAAATAATTTTGCCAAAATGAATGATTCACTGACTCTTTAATTATCAGTCAGGCCTTTTACATTTAGTATAATGTGATCTTGGACTACACTGGTTTAAAACATGCTTTATCTAAATCTGGGTTATCTAAATCTTTGAAAAATACCTTACTGGGCAGTAATCTTCAGTGTGTCCAAAGGCCATCTGCATCAGAATTACCTAGGCCCTACGACAACAGTTCTCAAACTTTAGCATAATAAACTCACCTGGAGGGATCATTTAAACACCAGTTACTAGCCCTCCACCCCTAAATTTCTGATTCAGTAGGCACAGGGAGAGATTCCAGAAGCTGCAGTTCCAAAAAGTTCGCCAGTGATGCTGCTGCTGCTGATTGGGACCGCACTTTGAGAACCACTGTCCTAGAGTAACTGGTAAGAATGCATACTCTTCGGCGCGATGCTAGATTCACAATTTTTGGAACCGGGGCCTTCAGATCTACATTCTAACCAGTTCCCAGGCAAGAGTATTAAGAACCACAATTTGAGAACCACTACGACAATTTGGCAGGTTAATGTGACTATTACTGACCAACGTATCATGTTACATATAAGAGAAATGGAAATAAGGCTAAATGACTAATCCCAGCCTGGCATGATGCAAATAACCCACCAGGCTTTGCGTATAAATCCTAGCTCTGTTATTTACTAGCTTTCTGACACTGGGAAAGTTACTTAGATTCTCTGAACCTCAGTTTCCTCACCTGCAATATGGGAATAATATCCAATTTGTGAGGATTAACACTAATGTATAGAGTACCTACAGGAGGCAATAAACACCAGCTATTACGTATAAGAAATATAAGAAATATCTCTTCCAGTATGATTTGATCAAAGTAGATATTTTTCATTCACTTAAATGGGATATTTATACTCTAAGGTAATAGAATAATAATAATTCATATTTACTGTTCCCTGCTCTGGGCCAGACAGTGTTCTAGGAGCCTTACATATGTTCACTCGTTTAATCCTCTTAAAAATCCTGTTGAGGTAGGCAGCATTATCATCCTGTATTTACAGAAGAGAAAACTGAGACACAAGGAGATTAAGTAAATTGCTCAAGGTTACAAAGCTAGTAAGTGATGGAGCAAGAATTTAAACCCAGGTAGTCTGACTCTAAAGTCTAGAAATCATCACAAAGTTGATTTCCTATGAGTAAATTTTAAGGTCTTTGGATTTACCATAAACCATTTATACTTTTAGTACAGAATAATAGCATATATAGACTGCAAATAAATTTGCATACACAGTTGTTCAAAGAATGGAAATGAATCCCTTGATATTTTGGCAGTTGACACCAGTATGAAAGGAACAAAAAACAATTTCATAAGTAAACATCGGTCAGTGTTTTCACTCTGTGGAGACAGTAATAATTAGCCACTAAAATGAACATCCTCTCAAATATACCATCCAAAGAGGTCATAGTTTTGACATGTTCTGGCACAATAAATATAAATCATTCAGTTAAGCAGCAGAGTAAACAGCGTGGCAGACATGTAAAATTAGCATAATGATAAGCATAAGAGAAATATAAATTATTTATAACATTAAAGATAATCCTATAGAAAGTCTGTAAAATATTGTTATGATACACCCACATACTATTGCTAAAGTCAGTGAAAAGTAAAAATTTTCTTTTAGAAACTCTTTAAACAGAGGATCACTAAAATTAGAATGAAACACCTGTGAACGTGTTTTTGAAGACAGTCTAGGGTGGGTATTCTATTTTGTTAAAATTATCCCCTGGCAAAACTTAATAGTCTCAAAATAGGAAAAGTCAACATCAAACTTCAGGCTGTTATTCATAAATTGAGTATATGCTCTTTTAATATCTCACATCTTTTAGTTTAAGCACTCACCATTTTCTAATATTTTCAATTAAGTCTGGTCAAAATTTTGCCAGTATAACTAATAATCACCTCAGGTCCTAAAAGCAAAGGGTTTTAAAAACTGCTTTAAACAAGTTATGAAAGGCACAAACAAGTTCTCATCTCTCAAAAGGAAGAGAGTGAAAGGAACTCTAACTATGTAGTTGGAAAGACTGTCAAATAATCAGTTAAAAATGTTACTTGTAATTCCTGAGAGTGGCACTGATACACAAGCATCCCCAAATACCATTAAGCGTGCTATTTTTTGTTATTGTGTGCCGTCCAATCGATTCCGACTCATAGCAACTCCACAGGACAGAGTAGAACTGTCCCCTAGGGTTTCCAAGGAGCAGCTGGTAGGTTCGAACTTCTGACCTTTTGGTTAGCAGACGAGCTCTTAACCACTATGCCACCAAGGCTCCAAGTTGACTATTAGTTTACCCATAATTAACAATGGGTAAATCTGGGGACAAAACACTTTCAAATGCATGTTTATAGAATGCTATTAATGTTTTCAGTAAATAAATATTAACAGTGGAGAATGGTATTCGAGAATGATTAAACATTTAGAGAAGAGTCAATGCTGAATACTACTCATTCTAGCAAAAGATTAATCACTAATTAGAACCAAGTATATAGTCGAGGCCCATAATTTTAAAATGTGATTTTATTAACGCACTTTAGGACAAGTGCCATTTCTTTTTTTTTTTTTTTGAAAAATACTGCCAATTATAAATAACCATAACAAACTTTTCATTAGACTAAAACAGTGTGTGCTGAGGGAGGGGGGACCTGGTTCATTTATGTCATACTGCAAATACAAACTCCTATCTTGAGTTTACAAGTAACACTGAGAAACTATTTTCTTCTAAAATTTTCTTTTAAGGCAGATCTGTTTAACATCATGTGTGTTACACTAAGATGGTGCTGTTGTAGTTTTAGCAAATGTAAATGTTTTTGTTTCTCAGTGACAGTAACACATGTGGTCACAAACAGGCAACAAAGTCTCTTTTCTAGTTTCTCTAAGCTGGCCACCATTTAAAAAACACAAGTTCTTCATATACATATATATTACTGTATCAAAAACACATTTTAACAGACTTCACAGCTCATTTAAAGCTTCAGTTTACAGTCATTCATATGAAAGATTTCTAATATACAATGTTCACTGGGATTCCAGTGTTCTATATGAGAAATGCGGAAGTCCTTCTTCAGTGCAACGTTAGCTATTTTATCTCTGTTCGTGTTTTTCTTTCAAGGATTTCCTAATTTTACTTTTGAATCTTCATTTTTGTATGCTTCACTTATTTCCTCAGGTAAGGCAGGTTGATATCTGTATAAATAACCATATGGACGAAGATGATAAATGAGGTATTCTAACTCATACATAGTTGTAGGGTCAACATAGTGAAAAGAAACTGCAAGATCAGAACAGCAACCGGGACCCTAAAAAAAGCAGTGGAAACAGGCATTATTAATAAACAATTCATTGTTAACATGCAATAGTCACATAACAATAAAGAAAACACTAATTTTAAAGTAATTCAAATATTAAAAGCAGAGGAGCGTAATTTATTAGACTTGTGCAAGAAAACAAGAGTTCTTGGAGGTCCTGATGATTTGAAATCAAACACGAAATTGCCAAAGTACTTCTAACCAAAATAATATTCTCTCATTCTAATATTTCAGCAGAAAAAAGTTTTGAGGCTTCTTCAGATGACAGGGGCAGCTAGCTACACAAAGCATAAGGTTCTATTTTTCCAAGCTCTGCTTTCTCTTTTCATTTTCTCACTATAATTTTTGTTTGACTCAGCCTCAGAGAGACCTCTGGAGCCTTCAATGACTGTAACGGTTTTCCTATTATGTCTGCAACCTAATACTCTACCCATACGATAACCAAACAGTATAGTGTTTAGCAGAGGAAGCTCTGAATTTGAATCCAAATTTTGCCTACTAGAGTATGACACCTTGATATCAAGTTACTTACTCTCTATTAGCTTCAATTTCTCCATCTGCATGAAGTGGTTACATAAGAGAGACTATATATGTAAAGTGCCTGGGGACTTGCTTTATTTTTTAATAAATGTTACCCGTTATTGACAGGGAGCCCTGGTGGCACAGTGGTTAAGAGCTTGGCTGCTAACCAAAAGGTCAGCAGTTCAAATCCACCGGCTGCTTCTTACAAACTTTATGGGGCAGTTCTACTCTGTTCTATAGGGTCGCTATGAGTCAGAATTGACTCAATGGCAATGGGTTTTTTTGTTTGTTTGTTTTTTATTGACAGGATAATCATATTCAGGTGGATCTCAGCTAAGTAGGTCAGATTAAAAGAAACGAAAAAAAAAAAAAAAAGGGAGTCCCTGGGTGGCGCAAACGGTAAATGCTACACTACTAGACAAACGGTTGGCAGTTTGAACCCATTCAGAAGCGCCTCAGAAGACAGGCCTGTGATCTGCCTCTGAAAGGTTATGGTCTTGAAAACTCTATGGAGCAATTCTACTATGTACACACGATGTCGTCATGAGTTGCAACCAACTGGACAGCAATGAACAACAGTTAAATAATTCTCTTAAATTCCTAGGAGGGTTGGCGTGAGAACAGGTTTAAAATAAAACCAGGGCTTTGAAGCGGTACAGTCATGGCAGACAAAGTGAAACCAGAATAGACCAGAATTTTTATAATTCAGGTGATCCGGAATAGTAACTGGAATGGAAAAAATTATGGGTTGAAGTCCTGGAACGGGAGACTTGGAAGAGGCTTAGGGAGCCCCTTCAGGAGCCTAATGCGTGAGACTGGATTACGGCCAAGATTATGAGAGTGACTGATGCGTAAAGCCTTGCAGCAGGCACTTAATTTTTGAGCAGGGCACCTCATCTTTCCCGTTCTGGTTACCCATTCGGTTCACCCAAATTCTAAAAATTCAGGTCTGTTCCAGTGTTGTTTCCTTGGCCATAACTGAACCAGTTCAAAGACCTGAAGAAAACAGCAAAAAAAAAAAAAAGATGAAAGAAAACAGAAAAAGAACTAGATTGGTCCCAGAGTTAAATGGCCAGAAAGTGAACCTGGGGCTCAGGACTGGTATCTGGAGAAGGTCTCACCCAGGTGACTCCAATAAAACTTCAGGTTCTATATGTCTTTCCAAGGACTGAGGGAGAGAGATAGCCTGGCAAATTCCCACAGAAGATTCATGTTGACCTAGGGAACATTTAATAATTCATGTTTGGAAGTACGTAGCTTACAACGCAATAAAAATTACCAGGGAATTATCCATTGCACTTTCTTTGCCTTCCTTGCTGATCTTTCCTTTGGAACAAACAATGAATATGTAGGATCCTTGGAAAAGTATTTAAGAAAATCATCTGGCGCCTAGTTCTTATACTTTTAGGGAATAATATCAGGATAGGAACAAATATGAAAAATAGATTATTCAACTTGTGATTATCCAAACCAGCTTTGCTCAAAAGACCTATCTGAGCCATCTAACAGTTTTAAAAATTCTAGTAGTCACATGAAAAAAGTAAAAAGAAATAGGTGAAATTAATTTTAATGTATTTATTTAGCCCAATAAATTCGTAATACAGGCATACCTCGGAAATACTGCAGGTTAGGTTCCAGACCACTGCGATAAAGCCAATATTGCAATAAAGCAAGTCACACGAGTATTTTGGTTTTCCAGTGCATTTAAGTTTACACTATAGTCTGTTAAGTGTGCAACAGCATTATGTCTAAAAAAAAATACATACTTTAATTAAAAAATACTTTACTGCTAAATAATGCTAACCATTAAGTTAGCCTTCAGTGAGTCATAATCTTTTTGCTGGTGGGAAGTCTTGCCTTGATGTTGACGGTTGCTGAAGGCCGGGGTAACTGTGGCAATTTTGTAAAGGAAAACAACAATGAAATTTGCTGCATGAACTGACTTTCTTTCATGGAAGATTTCTCTGTAGCATGTGATGCTCTTTGATAGCACTTATTTTGATAGAACTTATTTCAAAACTGGAGTCGATCCTCTCAAACTCTGCCGCTGCTTTTTCAACTAAGTTTATATAATATTCTAAATCCTTTGTTGTCATTTCAATACTGTTCACAGCATCTTCACCAGGAGTAGATTTCACCTTAAGAAACCACTTTCTTCGCTCATCCATAATAAGCAACTCCACATCTGTTAAAGTTTTGTTATGACACTGCAGCAATTCAGTCACATCTTCAGGCTCCACTTCTAATTCCAGTTCTCTTGCTATTTCCATCCCATCTGCAGTTACTTCCTCCACTGAAGTCCTGAACCCCTCAACGTCATCGATCAACTTCTTCCAGACTGCTGTTAATATTTATATTTTGACCTCCTCCCATGAATCACGAATGTTCTTAGTGGTATCTAGAATGGTGAATCCTTTCCAGAAGGATTTCTATTTACTTTGCCCAGATCCATCAGAGGAATTACTATCTATGGCAGCTACAGCCTTCCAAAATGTATTTCTTAAATAATAAGACTTGAAAGTTGAAATTACTCCTTGATCCATGGGCTGCAGAATGGACGTTGTGTTAGCAGGCATGGAAATAACATCAATCTCCTTGTACATCTCCATCAGAGCTGTTGGGTGACCAGGTGCAATGTCAATGAGCAGCAGTATTTTTTTTTTTTTTTTCCTTTCTTTTTATTTTTCCTGTCCTGTGTCAACTGAAGGTCTGGGGAGCATGGCCGCCGGGGTTCCTCCAGTCTCAGTCAGACCATTAAGTTTGGTCTTTTTATGAGAATTTGGGGTCTGCATCCCACTGATCTCCTGCTCCCTCAGGGGTCCTCTGCTGTGCTCCCTGTCAGGAGAGTCATCGATTGTGGCCGGGCACCAACTAGTTCTTCTGGTCTCAGGATGATGTAGGTCTCTGGTTCATGTGGCCCTTTCTGTCTCTTGGGCTCTTAGTTATCGTGTGACCTTGGTGTTCTTCATTTTCCTTTGCTCCAGGTGGGTTGAGACCAATTGCTGCATCTTAGATGGCCGCTTGTTAGCATTTAAGACCCCAGACGCCACATTTCAAAGTGGGATGCAGAATGATTTCATAATAGAATTATTTTGCCAATTGACTTAGAAGTCCCCGCAAACCATGTTCCCCAGACCCCTGCCCTTGCTCCGCTGACCTTTGAAGCATTCATTTTATCCCGGAAACTTCCTTGCTTTTGGTCCAGTCCAAATGAGCTGACCTTCCTTGTATTGAGTGTTGTCTTTCCCTTCACCTATAGCAGTTCTTATCTACTGATTAATCAATAAAAAACCCTCTCCCACCCTCCCTCCCTCCCCCCCTCGTAACCACAAAAGTATGTGTTCTTCTCAGGTTTACTATTTCTCAAGATCTTATAATAGTGGTCTTATACAATATTTGTCCTTTTGCCTCTGACTCATTTCGCTCAGCATAATGCCTTCCAGGTTCCTCCATGTTATGAAATGTTTCAGAGATTCGTCACTGTTCTTTATCGATGCGTAGTATTCCATTGTGTGAATATACCACAATTTATTTACCCATTCATCCGTTGATGGACACCTTGGTTGCTTCCAACTTTTTGCTATTGTAAACAGAGCTGCAATAAACATGGGTGTGCATGTATCTGTTTGTATGAAGGCTCTTGTATCTCTAGGGTATATTCCTAGGAGTGGGATTTCTGGGTTGTATGGTAGTTCTATTTCTAACTGTTTAAGATAACGCCAGATAGATTTCCAAAGTGGTTGTACCATTTTACATTCCCACCAGCAGTGTATGAGAGTTCCAATCTCTCCGCAGCCTCTCCAACATTTATTATTTTGTGTTTTTTGGATTAATGCCAGCCTTGCTGGTGTGAGATGGAATCTCATCGTAGTTTTAATTTGCATTTCTCTAATGGCTAATGATCGAGAGCATTTTCTCATGTATCTGTTGGCTGCCTGAATATCTTCTTTAGTGAAATGTATGTTCATATCCTTTGCCCACTTCTTGATTGGGTTGTTTGTCTTTTTGTGGTTGAGTTTTGACAGAATCATGTAGATTTTAGAGATCAGGCACTGGTCGGAGATGTCATAGCTGAAAATTATTTCCCAGTCTGTAGGTGGTCTTTTTACTCTTTTGGAGAAGTCTTTAGATGAGCATAGGTGTTTGATTTTTAGGAGCTCCCAGTTATCGGGTTTCTCTTCATCATTTTTGGTAATGTTTTGTATTCTGTTTATACCTTGTATTAGGGCTCCTAGGGTTGTCCCAATTTTTTCTTCCATGGTCTTTATCGTTTTAGTCTTTATGTTTAGGTCTTTGATCCACTTGGAGTTAGTTTTTGTGCATGGTTTGAGGTATGGGTCCTGTTTCATTTTTTTGCAAATGGATATCCAGTTATGCCAGCACCATTTGTTAAAAAGACTCTCTTTTCCCCAGTTAATTGACACTGGTCCTTTGTCAAATATCAGCTGCTCATACGTGGATGGATCTATGTCTGGGTTCTCAATTCTGTTCCATTGGTCTATGTGTCTGTTGTTGTACCAATACCAGGCTGTTTTGACTACTGTGGCTGTATAATAGGTTCTGAAGTCAGGTAAGGTGAGGCCTCCCACTTTCTTCTTCTTTTTCAGTAGTGCTTTGCTTATCCAGGGCTTCTTTCCCTTCCATATGAAATTGGTGATTTGTTTCTCTATCCCCTTAAAATGACATTGGAATTTGCATCGGAAGTGCGTTAAATGTATAGATGGCTTTTGGTAGAATAGACATTTTTACTATGTTAAGTCTTCCTATCCATGAGCAGGGTATGTTTTTCCACTTAAGTATGTCCTTTTGAATTTCTTGTAGTAGAGCTTTGTAGTTTTCTTTGTATAGGTCTTTTACATCCTTGGTAAGATTTATTCCTAAGTATCTTATCTTCTTGGGGGCTACTGTGAATGGTATTGATTTGGTTATTTCCTCTTCGGTGTTCTTTTTGTTGATGTAGAGGAATCCAAGTGATTTTTGTATGTTTATTTTATAACCTGAGACTCTGCCAAACTCTTCTATTAGTTTCAGTAGTTTTCTGGAGGATTCCTTAGGGTTTTCTGTGTATATAATCATGTCATCTGCAAATAGTGATAACTTTACTTCTTCCTTGCCAATCCGGATACCTTTTATTTCTTTGTCTAGCCTAATTGCCCTGGCTAAGACTTCCAACACGATGTTGAATAAGAGCGGTGATAAAGGGCATCCTTGTCTGGTTCCCGTTCTCAAGGGAAATGCTTTCAGGTTCTCTCCATTTAGAGTGATATTGGCTGTTGGCTTTGCATAGATGCCCTTTATTATGTTGAGGAATTTACCTTCAATTCCTATTTTGGTAAGAGTTTTTATCATAAATGGGTGTTGGACTTTGTCAAATGCCTTTTCTGCATCAATTGATAAGATCATGTGGTTTTTGTCTTTTGTTTTATTTATGTGATGGATTACATTAATGGTTTTTCTGATATTAAACCAGCCTTGCATACCTGGTATAAATCCCACTTGATCAGGGTGAATTATTTTTTTGATGTGTTGTTGGATTCTATTGGCTAGAATTTTGTTGAGGATTTTTGCATCAATGTTCATGAGGGATATAGGTCTATAATTTTCTTTTTTTGTAATGTTTTTACCTGGTTTTGGTATCAGGGAGATGGTGGCTTCATAGAATGAGTTAGGTAGTATTCCGTCATTTTCTATGCTTTGGAATACCTTTAGTAGTAGTGGTGTCAACTCTTCTCTGAAAGTTTGGTAGAACTCTGCAGTGAAGCCGTCCGGGCCAGGGCTTTTTTTTGTTGGGAGTTTTTTGATTACCGTTTCAATCTCTTTTTTTGTTATGGGTCTATTTAGTTGTTCTACTTCTGAATGTGTTAGTTTAGGTAGGTAGTGTTTTTCCAGGAATTCATCCATTTCTTCTAGGTTTTCAAATTTGTTAGAGTACAATTTTTCATAATAATCTGAAATGATTCTTTTAATTTCATTTGGTTCTGTTGTGATGTGGTCCTTCTCATTTCTTATTCGGGTTATTTGTTTCCTTTCCTGTATTTCTTTAGTCAGTCTAGCCAATGGTTTATCAATTTTGTTAATTTTTTCAAAGAACCAGCTTTTGGCTTTGTTAATTCTTTCAATTGTTTTTCTGTTCTTTTTTTTTTTTAATTCATTTAGTTCAGCTCTAATTTTTATTATTTGTTTTCTTCTGGTGCCTGATGGATTCTTTTGTTGCTCAGTTTCTATTTGTTCAAGTTGTAGGGGCAGTTCTCTGATTTTGGCTCTTTCTTCTTTTTGTATGTGTGCATTTATTGATATAAATTGGCCTCTGAGCACTGCTTTTGCTGTGTCCCAGAGGTTTTGATAGGAAGTATTTTCATTCTCGTTGCTTTGTATAAATTTCCTTATTCCCTCCTTAATGTCTTCTCTCAGAAGGGTGTTGTTCATTTTCCAAGTATTTGATTTCTTTTCCCTAGTTCTTCTGTTATTGATCTCTAGTTTTATTGCCTTGTGATCTGAGAAGATGCTTTGTAATATTTCGATGTTTTGGACTGTGCAAAGGTTTGTTTTATGACCTAATATGTGGTCTATTCTAGAGAATGTTCCATGTGCGCTAGAAAAAAAAGTATACTTTGCAGCAGCTGGGTGGAGAGTTCTGTATAAGTCAATGAGGTCAAGTTGGTTGATTGTTGTAATTAGATCTTCCGTGTCTCTGTTGAGCTTCTTACTGGATGTCCTGTCCTTCTCCGAAAGTGGTGTGTTGAAGTCTCCTACTATAATTGTGGAGGTATCTATCTCGCTTTTCAATTCTGTTAAAATTTGATTTATGTATCTTGCAGCCCTGTCATTGGGTGCGTAAATATTTAATATGGTTATGTCTTCCTGATCAATTGTCCCTTTTATCATTATATAGTGTCCTTCTTTATCCTTTGTGGTGGATTTAAGTCTAAAGTCTATTTTGTCAGAAATTAATATTGCTACTCCTCTTCCTTTTTGCTTATTGTTTGCTTGATATACTTTTTTCCATCCTTTGAGTTTTAGTTTGTTTGTGTCTCTAAGTCTAAGGTGTGTCTCTTGTAGGCAGCATATAGATGGATCGTGTTTCTTTATCCAGTCTGTGACTCTCTGTCTCTTTATTGGTGCATTTAGTCCATTTACATTCAGGGTAATTATAGATAAATAAGTTTTTAGTGCTGTCATTTTAATGCCTTTTTATGTGTGTTGTTGACAATTTCATTTTTCCACATACTTTTTTGTGCTGAGGCGTTTTTCTTAGTAAATTGTGAGATCCTCATTTTCATAGTGCTTGACTTTATGTTAGTTGAGTCGTTACGTTTTTCTTGGTTTTTATCTTGAGTTATAGAGTTGTTATACCTTTTTGTGGTTACCTTATTATTTACCCCTATTTTTCTAAGTAAAAACCTAACTTGTATTGTTCTATATCGCCTTCTATCACTCTCCATATGGCAGTTCAATGCCTCCTGTATTTAGTCCCTCTTTTTGATTATTGTGATCTTTTACCTATTGACTTCCATGATTCCCTGTTATGTGTATTTTTTTTTTTTAATTAATCTTAATTTGTTTGTTTTTGTGATTTCCCTATTTGAGTTGATATCAGGACGTTCTGTTTTGTGACCTTGTGTTGTGCTGATATCTGATATTATTGGTTCTCTGACGAAAAAATATCCTTTAGTATTTCTTGCAGCTTTGGTTTGGTTTTTGCAAATTCTCTAAACTTGTGTTTGTCTGTAAACATCTTAATTTCGCCTTCATATTTCAGAGAGAGTTTTGCTGGATATATGATCCTTGGCTGGCAGTTTTTCTCCTTCAGTGTTCTGTATATGTGGTCCCATTCCCTTCTTGCCTGCATGGTTTCTGCTGAGTAGTCAGAACATATTCTTACTGATTCTCCCTTGAAGGAAACCTTTCTTTTCTCCCTGGCTGCTTTTAAAATTTTCTGTTTATCTTTGGTTTTGGTGAGTTTGATGATAATATGTCTTGGTGTTTTTCTTTTTGGATCAATCTTAAATGGGGTTCGATGAGCATCTTGGATAGATATCCTTTCGTCTTTCATGATGTCAGGGAAGTTTTGTGTCAGGAGTTCTTCAACTATTTTCTCTGTGTTTTCTGTCCCCCCTCCCTGTTCTGGGACTCCAATCACCCGCAGGTTATCCTTCTTGATAGAGTCCCATATAATTCTTAGGGTTTCTTCACTTTTTTTAATTCTTTTATCTGATTTTTTTCCAGCTATGTTGGTGTCGATTCCCTGGTCCTCCAGATGTCCCAGTCTGCATTCTAATTGCTCGAGTCTGCTCCTCTGACTTCCTAGTGCGTTGTCTAATTCTGTTATTTTATTGTTAATCTTTTGGATTTCTACATGTTGTCTCTCTATGGATTCTTGCAACTTATTAATTTTTCCAGTATGTTCCTGAATAATCTTTTTGAGTTCTTCAACAATTTTATCAGTGTGTTCCTTGGCTTTTTCTGCAGTTATCCTAATTTCATTTGTGATATCATTAAGCATTCTGTAAATTAGTTTTTTATATTCTGTATCTGATAATTCCAAGATTGTATCTTCATTTGGGAAAGATTTTGATTCTTTTGTTTGGGGGGTTGGAGAAGCTGTCATGGTCTGCTTCTTTAAGTGGTTTGATATGGATTGTTGTCTCCGAGCCATCACTGGGAAACTAGTTTTTCCAGAAAATCCGCTAAAAAAAAAAAATGCAGTCAGATCCCTATCAGAGTTCTCCCTCTGGCTCAGGCTATTCAGATGTTAATGAAGTCGCCTGGGGAGGGTGGGGGAGGGAACAGAGAGATAGGACAGTAGCACCTCAGAATATAGCCAGAGTTGCTTGTCTTGCTTGGAATGACTATTATGTCTGAGACTCCCGCGGGGCGTGTCGCCTATGTGTGCTGGCTGTGTGGAGATTGCCCCCGGGGGGGGGTCTGGCCCGCTGGAGTCACGGTCAGATCCTCCGCTTCCAGCCCCACGCCCAGCGTCAAGGCTCCCCTACTGGGACGGTGCACTCTCGACTCCAAAATCAGTCGCTGCCTCCCGGGGACTTCTCGTCCCTCCAGCCACGTGGTCGTGTCGCCTCCTAGAACCAGTTGGGCCTCCTCCCGGGGTTAGTTCAGATGGGTGGAGCAGCTCCCCGTGCTTGTGCCGTGACTGAGTGTTCCGGCTGGGACGCTGTTCTCCCCTCTCCAATACCAGTCGCTGCCTCCCAGGGACTTCTCCTACCAGCTGCGTTCCACGCCGCCTGCACGACCTGGCTGGTCCCCTTCCCGGGGTTAGTTCAGGGGGGTGGAGCAACTCTCCGTGTTTATGCCGTACCTGCGTCCAGTCCAAATCCCTGTGGGACGGTTCCCCGGCTCGGACGCTGCTCTTTCTGCTCCAAGACCAGTCACTGCCTCCCGGGGACTTCTCCTACCGGCTGCGTCCCACGCCGCCCGTGGAACCGGCTGGTCCCCCTCCCGGGGTAAGTTCAGGGGGGTGGAGCCGCTCTCTGTGCTTGTGCCGTACCTGACTGGTACGCTGGCTCCAGGCTCTGGAAACAATCGCTGCTTCCCCGTATTAGTTCGTTCTCCGTCTCTAAATCTGTGTTTGTTGTTCAGGGTTCGTAGATTGTTATGTATGTGATCGATTCACTTGTTTTTTCCGTGTCTTTGTTGTAAGAGGGATCCGAGGTAGCGTCTGCCTAGTCCGCCATCTTGGCTCCGCCCCCCGAGCAGCAGTATTTTGAAGGGCATCTTTTTCTGAGCAGTAGATCTCAACAGTGGGGTTAAAATATTCAGTAAATCATGTTGTAAACAGATGTGCTGTCATCCAGGCTTTGTTGTTCCACTTACAGAGTACATGCAGAGTAGATTTGGCATAATTCTTAAGGGCCCTAGAATTTTCAGAATGGTAAATGAGCACTGGCTTCAACTTAAGGTCACCAGCTGCATTAGCCCCTCACAAGAGAGTCAGCCTGTCCTTTGAAGCTAGGCATTGGCTTCTCCTCTCTATCTATGAAAGTCCTAGATGGTACCTTCTTCAAATATAAGACTGTTTTGTCTACACTGAAAATCTGGTGTTTAGTGTAGCCACCTTCATCAATTATCTTAGCTAGAGCTTCTGGATAACTTGTTATAGCTTCTACATCAAGCATTTGCTGCTTTACCTTTTATGTTATGGAGACAGCTTCTTTCCTTAAACCTCATGAACCAACCTCTGTTAGCTTCAAACTTTTTTCATATGCAGCTTCCTCACCTCTCTCAGCCTTCACAGATTTGAATAGAATTAAGATCTTGCTCTGGATTAGGCTTTGGCTTAAGGGAATGTTGTCGCTGCTTTGATCTATCTAGACCACTAAAACTTTCACCGTAACAGCAATAATGCTGTTTTGTTTTCTTATCATCCGTGTGTTCACTGGAGTAGCATTGTTAATTTCCTTCAAGATCTTTTCCTTTACATTCACAACTTGGCTAACTGGCACAAGAGGCCTGGCTTTTGGCCTATCTTGGTTTTTTACATGCCTTCCTGACGAAGCTTAAGCATCCCTAGCTTTTGATTTAAAGTGAGACACGTGAGACACGTGAGACTCTTCCTTTCACCTGAACACTTAAGAGACCATTGTAGGGTTATTAATTGCATTAATTTCAAAATTGACGAGTCTCAGGGAACAGGGAGGCCTGAGAGACCGAGGAATGGCTGGTCAGTACAGCAGCCAGAACACACACAACATTTATCGATTAATTCACTGTCTCATATGGATGCAGTTCGTGAGGCCCCAAAACAACTACAATAGCAACAACAAAGATTACTGATCACAGATTCATAACAGATATAATAAATAATGAAAAGGTTTGAAATATTATGAGAATTACCAAAATGTGACACAGAGACACAAAGTGAGCACATGCTTTTGGAAAAATAGCACCAAGACTTGCCTGATGCAGGGTTGCCACAAGTCTTCAATTTGTAAAAAATGCAATATCTGCGAAGTGCAATAAAGTAAGGCATGGCTGTATTGTTTCAGTACCAATGACTAGTTTAAAAATTATTAATCATTTTTATTTGTGCTGTCTTTGAAATCAGGTGTGCATTTTATACATACAGTGCATCTCAATTTGGACTAGCCACATTTCAAATGCTCAATAGCCACATGTGACTAATGCTACTATAATGGACAGCATGTATTAAACTAGAGGACTAGAGCAGGAACGGTTAATCTTAAATAGCTGATCCTCTCTTGAAGCAATTTCTATATAACTGACATATTGTAATAACATTTTAAATAACAATTACTGCATTAATTACATTACACTTTATTATCCTGTTTTGTTTTCTTTTTACTGGATGGCCAGGGTTATTAGTAAGCTTTATAAGCAATAAAAAAAAAAAGAGCTACAATTATTAGAAAGAAAACAAAACAGTTCTTTGCAGGTGATTACGGTTACTCCCAAAATTCAAGAGTGTCAAGTGAAAAATCATCAGAAATAAAGAATCCAGTAACAAATCAAAGATGCTTAAAAAACAAACAAAAAAAATCCAGCTTTCATAAAAAAAAAAAAACACCATTGCCATCGAGTCAATTCTGACTCACAGCGACCCTACAGGACAGAGTAGAACTGCCCCATAGAGTTTCCAAGAAGCGCCCCGTGGATTCGAACTGCCAGCCTTTTGGTCAGCAGCCGTAGCACTTAACCACTATGGCACCAGGGTTTCCTTCACATATTACAGTTAAAAAGGTAATTAATTTTTATAAGGAGCTCAAGTAGAACAGTAACTGAAATATTATACACCTAGGGAGGTATATAAGAAAACCGTAAACTTTACTAAGGGACTAGAAAGACAACTTAAAAAAAAAAGTCCTGGGCAAAGATGTCCATTGTCCCTAAATTAATGAGTTTATGGACAAGGATAAAGACATGAGAATTGCCAAGACAATTTTGAAAGGTGGGGGGAGGGGACACACACTCTTAGATAAATAACTTAAAAGATTATAAAGCTACAAGATTCAAAACAGTATGATGCTGGGTCAAAATCAAATATGGCAATGAAACAATTGAAATCACTAGTTCCTACTCTTAGTAATAAGGAGTCCCTGGGTGGTGCAAACAGTTAACGCATTCAGCTGCTAACTGAAAGGTTGGAATTCGAGTCCACCCACAGGTGCTTGGGAAGAAAGGCCTGGAGATCAACTTCTGAAAAATCAGCCACTGAAAGCCCTACGGAGCATGCTGTACTCTGACACACATGGAGTCACCATGAGTGGAACTGACTCCACAGCAACTGGTTGATCAGCTGGTCACAGAACACGATAAAGGAGACATTTCACATCAGTAATAAACGGTACTGAAACCATTAGTCAACAATCTGGAAAAGTCAGGGCTCTCTACCTCCACTACATACCAATATATTTCAGGTGGGTAAGAGTTAACATAAACAAAACTGAAGAACTAATAGAATGACAACCAAAAATGCCTCCAGGCATTGCTAAACTACCTCCAGATGAGAACCACTGTTCTAGGCAATGACATGAAAGCCCTGGCTAGTAAAGAAGAGAATGGTAGTGCTGAGACATTAAGTGTACTATTTAAATCTTAGGGTCAGAGAAAAGAAGTCATGGAGAACTAACAACTTGCCTCAAGGCATTATTAACCAATAACAGAACTGAATCTAAAAAGTTTCACAATTTTTGATCTCATTCAATCATTCACTGCAGCAATGCTTCAACAGTAAAAAACTAGTAACAATCTACTAAATGTGTATCAGCAGGACAATGGATAAATGACAATATAGTTATACACTGGATATTACACGGCAGTTTAAATTAATGAAGTTAAGCACATATATTAATGCTGACAAATCTCAATGTATAAAAACGGCAAATTATAGAAGGATATGTATGATATAATTCCATTTACTTGAAGTTTAAAAGCCTGCAAAACAATACTATGTGTTGTTTATGCATATGTAAGTATGGAGGAAAAAATAGAAGAACATGGATGGTAATAAAAAATACTAAATTCATGGCAGTGGTTAACTCTGGGGAAGGTCGTCAGCGAATTGGTTGGGGGAAGGTACACAGGCCTCAACTATATCTGCAACACTCTTTTTCTTTCAGAAAATCTGAAGCAAATGTGGAAAAAGATTAATGTTTGATAAAGCTGGGTGGTGGGTACAAGGTAGTATATTATTCTTCTATGTTTGTCTGTACACCTGAAATATTTCATAAAATAATGAACTTTAAATAAAAGTCTTGGGAATGTAAACTGAGGTGTCAAATGAGAACTAAGGTTTCGTAAGTGCTTAATGCGTGATGGGGAGTCTTTGGGTGGTGCAAATGGTTAACGCACTGAGCTGTTAACCAGAAGGTTGGAGGTTCAAGTCCACCCAGAGGTACCTCGGAAGGCCGGGCGATCTACTGAAAATCCAGCTACTGGAAACCCTACAGAGCAGTTGTACTCTGACACACGTGGGGCTGCTGTGAGTTGGAATCAACTTGATGGCAACTCATTGCTGTGTGATAGGCACTGCACTAAACTGTAATCACACGGAATAAGACAGTAAAGCATTCGCACTTTACCAATAAGAACGCTGAGGCTCAGAAGTTTGTCCATCCAAGATCAATCAATTTTAAGTGGGAGAGCAAGATTTGAACCTAAGTTTTTCTGAACTTCAAAGACTTTTCATGTGTTGTTCCGATCAGTGAAGGGCTCTTTATCCAGGTCTTCATACAACTTGCTCTCAAACCTCATTTAGGTTTTTACTGTAAGTTACTCCCTTATAGACGCCTTTGGTAATCACCCAAACCAGATCGCCCCACTCTGGGTCACCTTCCACCCCCTTCCCTGGCTTTATTTTTCTTCACGGCACTTACCACTGCCCAAAATCATATTATACCTTGACTAGTCTGTCTGTTTATTGTATGTCTCCTCAACTAGAACATAGGTTCATAAGAACTGGAACTTGGCTTTATTTACTACTATATTCTCAGTGTCCAGCATACACTGAGGTATTTGGTCTCGTCTACTTTGCTATAATGCCACTCTATATTAAAAAACTAAGGGAAATTCCTAGTCATTGGGACTAAAGAAACGTACACATTTTAGGTTAAAAAAAAAAGTAAATCAAATTAAGTACTTACACAGTTATAAACCTTCTAAACTTACCTCTACAGGAGAATAATAGTTATAATTCCAGTACCAAAAGGTTTTGGGTAGATAACCTTTGATTAAGTGGTGTTCTGGTACAAAGGGATGAAAAGTTTCTTTTCCAGTGGTATCTCTGGAATCTCCTGCTTCTACATTTATAATTTCCATACATCTCCCCAGTGCTAAGTCTTCAATGGAGGAACTGTGTGTACATTTGTCCGTTTTAAATGCATCAACAAATCTCTTCAAGGCTTCTTTGCTCAGTACATATCCTGCTCCTCCACTCATGTAGCCCTGCTTTACATAGGGCTTAAATCTTCTCCCAAAGTAAATTGGTTTTTCAGGGTCATATTTTGAGAGTAGCCATCTCAAATTGTCTAGTACAACATATGTATCATCATCTGCTTTCATAAACCAATCAGCATCTTCTAAATAATGGTCATGAACATGCTGAAAAGCTTTAATTGTTTTCCAGTACAGTTGGTCTCTGCCTTCTTTAGTTTTTAATCCCACAGTAGGGAAGTCTTTATTTTCTTCTGAACTCATAAACAACACTTTATTACAACGCTGGGCCCATGTAGCTTTGACGTGTTTGGCCTTTTTCTCTAGATTTTGAGGCCCTGTCATCACCCAGCAAAGAATTTTAACTTTCTGATAGAGTTTTTCAGAGATGTCTGTGTTCTCATCTATTAAACAAAAGAAAAAATTATATACACAGATATAATCCAGATTATATACAAGAAAGCACTTTCATAGACAATTTCAAAGACTTCTCCCTTCTGTTCACCCATCTATCATTAGTGATTTAGCTAGAAAAAAGCAAAACTCAACCTAACGTGCACCGACATTCTGATTTACTGGTTTCATGTCAATCCTACCCAGGAGATCATCGGAGCTAACAAGAATTGTCACTGTAACTTAAATTCACACTAATCGAATTATGTTCATTGATCAAAAAGCGCAGGTATCACCTGGGATTTTGTCAGAAATGCAGACTCTCGGGCCCACTCCAGACTTACTGGAGCATAATCTGCATTCAGCCGCGTTCCCTCGGTGATTTGTGCGCACCTTAAGCATCGCCTTAAATAGCCTCTGCTTTCCACCCCACGCTACAAAGAAAGTCTCAGCTGGCTCTCAACAGTACATCGACAAGAACTTCTCACCGCTCTGAATGAGCTTCTGAAGGACAGGAAAGACATGTTGCTTACGTGGCACTTGTTATCTATTTCATTATTCTGGAGTTCACAAGAGCTGATGAATTTTCTATAAGTACCCTGAGATGGTCTTAAAAGTTTTTGTAACTACCCCAACTTGAAGAACAGTTAAGGCAAGGTTAAGATTACTTTTGATAGTAACATACCTGATTTCAAAATACAAATCCACCAATCAGAAAGAGAACATAGGTTAGAAGTAGCACTTCCAAGACTGTCTAGAACAGTGTTATTCAAAGTACCAGTTTGCAAAGAAATAAGAAGCTTATGTCAGAAGATGAAACAACACAGTACTGCTTTAAGAAAGTCTTACTATTTGAAAAAATTCACTTAACTAAAACATCAGTTTAGAGCCTTAACTGATTTACATCTTGGTGTAAACTCCTTATCTGGGTGCAGATAGGTAACAATTCACAGGCTGTCAGGCCTAGGACTACACTTTGAGTAGCACTGGTCAAGAGGAGGAGTCCAACTATGAGACTCTAGACCAGTGCTTCTCAAACTATCTGTGCTGAAGGACCACTTATTTCTTGGAAACCTATACTTCCGTAGCGTACAATAAAAAAGAATTACTGGGATAAAGTTTAAGAAAGAAATACAAAACTCTGTAGTAATTCATAGATTCAGACAAAATTACTCTGTCAAATTAACACAAAAGTTTCTAAATACTTCCTCTCAATTTCCACATTTATTTTGTCATGGACCTGTAACCAGGTGTGGATCAGCACAGTCTGCAGACCACACTTTGAGAAGCAATTCTCTAGGGAGTTATCTTGAGGAAGCACCACACCCTTACAGTTAATGTCACTCAGTGAAGTACAACAAAATTTCTAGTTAACTAATTGAGATGGAGAAAAAGGAAAGGTTGGGCAGGGCATGAAAATATTTTCAGGTCCCTCAGAATACCAAAACTCCACACCAAAAAAATCCACACTACAAAAGGACAAAAGAAGTCAAATTATCCTGTTCTTAGTCAGAGAGTATTCACAGCCTACATACTTCAGAAACCCATTCTCCTAGCTATACACATATACACACCCCTGGATGGACATGGAAAACGGTGGATGCAGGAATCCTCAATCTGTTTCACTTAGAGCAAGATAGTTTTAACCTCACTTCCAGGGTCTGGAGAAAACTCCCTCTCATTCTTTCAATTATTCAATCATCACTTACTTTGTACTAAGCAGGCGCTGACACTGAAGATGAAAGAATAAGACATACTTCCTACCACAGAGGAATTCACAGTCTAGTGGAGAAGCCTGATGTGCAAACCAATAATTGCCAAATACGAAGATATTGTATAAAAGAGGAATGTACCTTGGTTCAATGCACTGAGGAAAAAGAAAGTGGTAACTGACCAATCCTATAGAACAGAGGGATGGAGGCTTGGGTAGAAAAGAGAAATGAGACATCAAGGGATGCTAGGAAAAATAAGAGATAAAGGGGAACGTAGGTCTTTGAATGAGCAGACACTTACCAGAGGAAAGGACAAAAGGCATGGTGAAGTTTGGCTGAGTACAGATACATGGGTGTAGTTGCAGGTCTGAATTAGGGGAAATGCAGTGTGGCTTGAGAGGACAAAGACTTGAAATGGTAAAGCAGAACTGTTAGAATTTAGAGACAAATGGAGTTGATTGGTAGGCAAAGAAGCTTGAGAGAAAACCAACATTTAAGGGGCACTAAGTGGATTCAATTGAGAAAATCTGGTTAGAGATAGGACGCCAGGGAAAATGGAACCTTTGTAACACATCCTCAGCTTTCTACTTCCCTAGTTCTTCATGCCTCTCAAAAGGATAAGACTGATTATATTAGCTACTGATAAAAATATAAATTGAGATTTATGTACTTCTTGAGTGTCTCCAAGAAAACAAGACTAAGCCAAAACAAGACAATAGCAAAAGTGAGACACAGATATAAACCATGAAAAACAAATAAGACCTAAAGAACAATTTTCAGAAACAAATCTAATCTGAAAAGTTGTTTCTTTCCCCAAATTACAGTTCCTGAACTGTTACCACTTAAAAATAATTTTAAAATGAACGTCTTACTCCCTAAATGAATCTGGGTTTTAGCAGTTTCCTCCCTCTGAAGCAAACCAAGAATTATTGTAATTTACTGCTATGAGTCGGAATCGACTCGACGGCACTAGGTTTTATCTGGAATAGAGCTCGTTTTCTCTATTAAACAAATACAGTTATATCACAAAATTCAAATAAAATTTCTCAATTCTCCTAATACTTTCATAGACTGAAATCCTATTTATATGTACTCCTTAATAAAGTAAATGATACCTGTATGTTGGCTGGCATCTGCATTGAAGTTCATCTGCCCTTCTAGATGATTATGTCCGTTATCATCTGAATGTCTAGCATGGGGATCATTATGAAGAATATTAGGCTGGATGTCCCCCTGTTCTCCCAACAAAATACTAAATAGCTGAGAACATAAAAAAAATCCTATTGCTGATCCACAGAGGAATGTTAAAAAATTCAGCCAAGATTTAGAGGCCATTTCCCGAAACTGTATTTCTGTAAGAAAAAAAAAAAATTAGCAGGATATAAAATAATAAAACGATATACATAGCAAGAGTAAAAGGTAATAACTTTTAATTATAACCAGCTGCAGCTGAGTTTTCCTACTCATGGTGACCCCATGTGTGTCAGAGTAGAACTGTGCTCCACAGGGTTTTCAATGGCTGACATTTTGGAAGTAGATCACAGGCCTTTCTTCTGAGGTACCTCTGGGTGGACTCCAACTTCCAACCTTTCATTTAACAGCTGAGTACGTTAACCATTTGCACTACCCAGGGACCTTTCAGTTATACTGGTAGCTAATTCCTTCCATATAGGAAAATATTTCTAATAGTACTTAACTTTTGATTCCTTCCATTACTCCAAGTTTCAGACTTATATACAAATGCCTACTAAACATTTCCACCTGGACCATAAAACCAAAAAATCCAAATCTGTTGCTGCTGAATCTATTCTGACTCACAGTGAGCCTACAGGATAGAACGAACTGCCCCATAGGGTTTCCATGGGTGTAAATCTTTATGGAAGCAGACTGCCACATCTCTCTCCAATGGAGAACCATAAAAAAAAAACGGAGAACCATAGGGACCTCAAATTCAATGTGTCCAAAAGTGAATCATTATCTTAAACCCTTAAACCTGTTCACCTTATCTAAGTTACTGGTAATCATCTAAATTACCCACCAATGGATTCCCATTCCAACTGGAGCCATATGATTATCTAAGCTACAAGTTAGAGAAATGTCCTTGATTCTCTCCTTACCCTCATCCAATATCCAATTACCAAATCTTGCCAATTATATAACCTAAATATTTGTTTAATCATTCTTTCCTCTCCATTTCTACTACTTGTCCTACTTCAGACCCGTATCTCTTCCCTAGGCTTCTGCAATACATAACCTGTCTCCCTGCCTCAAGCGCTGTCTCTCCTCAACTCATTCCCATCTGTCACCAGAATGACCTAACTAAAATTAAAAGCTGACTATGTCACCCTATAAATCCCTCCATGGGTCCCCATTACCTACAAGACAAAAATGAAGCATCTTTAATTAACATGATATATAAATGCTCTCTTTGAACTGGACTCAGTCCAGGTTTCAAGCCTCATCTTTTGCTATTCCCTACCTAATAATTTATGCTTTGGGAACACTGAACTATCTGTAGTTCCCTAAACATTCCAATACAGTTGGCTCCTCTATTCCTATTGTCTTCTCTTATCTACAACACCCTCTTCCCTTTGCCCTCTATGCCCCAACCTTTGTAAGTCCCATTAACCTACAGTTTTCAACCTAGGCACTACTGACATTTTTGGCGGGATAATTCTTTTTTGTGGGTACTGTCCTATTCATTGTTAGATGTTTAGCAGCATCCCTGGCCTCTACCCAACAACCCACTGCTGTCGAGTCGATTCCGACCCATAATGACCGTATAGGACAGAGTAGAATCGCCCCACAGGGATTCCAAGGCTGTAATTTCTACGAATTACAGATTTGAAGTTACACACAATTTATTGTGGTTATTGCATGCTTAGCCATATAATTTATCTTATACCAAGAAGACGGAAGTAATATACAGAATCACTGTCCCAAAAAGAATTGGTTGTCGTTCAACCATTTCAGGATCAAGAACTGATGGTGCTGAAGGAAGAAGTCCAACTGCACTGAAGGCATTGGCAAAAAAACAAGGCTCCAGAAACTGATGGAATACCAACTGAGATGTTTCAACAAACGGACACAATGCTGAAGTATTCACTTGTCTATGCCAAGAAATTTGGAAGACTGCTACCCGGCCAACCTAAGGGAAGAAATCCATATCTGTGTCATTCCAAAGAAAGGTGATGCAACAGAATGCAGAAATCATTCATATCACATGCAAGTAAAATTTTGCTTAAGATAATTCAAAAACAGTTGCAGCAGTACATCGACAGGGAACAGCCAGAAATTCACGCCAGATTCAGAAGAGGACATGGAATGAGGGATATCATTGCTGACGTCAGAAGGATCTTGGCTGAAAGCAGAGAATACCATAAAGATATTTACCTGTGTTTTACTGACTATGCAAAGGCATTCGAGTGTGTAGATCATAACAAATTATGAATAACACTGCCAAGAATGGGAATTCCAGAATATTTAATCATGAGGAACCCATACATAGACCAAGAGGCAGGTGTTTGAACAGAACAAGGGGATAAGGCATGGTTAAAAATTAGGAAAGGTGTGCATCAAGATTGTATCTTTTCACCACACTTATTCAATCTCTATGGTGAGCAAACAATGTGAGAAGTCAGACTATATGAAGAATGAGTGATCAGGATTAGAGGAAGACACATTAACAACTTGCGATATGGATGACACAACCTTGCTTGCTGAAAGTAAAGAGGACTTGAAGCACTTACTGATGAAGATCAAAGACTACAGCCTTCAGTATGGATTACACCTTAACATAAAGAAAACAAAAATCCTCACAACTGGACCGATAAGCAACATCATGATAAACAGCAAAGATACCAAAGCTGTCAAGGATTTCATATTACTAGGATCCACAATCGACATCCAAGGAGGCAGCAGTCAAGAAATCAAATGATGTATTGCACTGGGCAAATCTGCTGCAAAAAACCTCTTTCAAGTGTTAAAAAGCAAAGATGTCACCTTGAGGAGTAAGGTGCACCTGACCCAAGCCATGATATTTCTGATCACCTCATTTGCGTGTAAAAACTAGACAATGAATAAAAAAGACTCAAAGAAGAATTGACGCATTTGAATTATGGAGTTGGTGAAGAATATTGAATATACCATGGACTGCCAGAAGGAACAAATCTGTCTTGGAAGAAGTACAGCCAGAATGTTCCTTAGAAGCAAGGCTGGGGAGACTTCATCTCACGTACTTTGGACATGTTATCAAAAGGGATCAATCACCGGAGAAGGGCATCACACCTGGTTGAGGGTCAGCGAAAAAGAGGAAGACCCTCAGTGACACGGTGGCTGCAATAATGGGCTCAAACACAGCAATGACTCTGAGAGTGGTGCAAGACTGGCATTGTTTTGTTCTGTTGTGCATATGGTCGCTATGAGTTGAAACCGACTCAATGGCACCTAACAACAACAATAATAACTTTTACGGAAGCAGACTGCCTCATCTTTCTCCCATGGAGCAGCTGGTGGGTTTGAACCTTAGACCTTTCAGTTAGCAGCTAAGCACTTAAACTGTTGCACCACAGGGCCAAATGTCCCCTGAGGGCTAAATGGACCTGGCTGAGAACCACTCCCTTAACCTGTTGAAATTAATTTATAGAAGAATCCATAAAGACTAATTTTAACACCTGTTGCCTTTGCGGAGAGAAACTGAGTGACTCAGGTAACTAGAGTGAGAAGAAAAAAACACTTTCCTTCTTCTGTTCTGACAAGTAACTAAAGTAATCCTTCCTTTTAAAGCTTAGATCATTTGCTCAAAACCGTTTGGTGCCTTCCCATCTCACTCAAGGAGAAATCTAAAACCTTGAGATGACTTTCACACAATCTGTTGTCCTACCCTCACCCCTTTTGTTCTGATTTCTCCTCCTAGTAGAGTGTTTGGTGTTTCTGTAGGTAAAAAATGAATGAATAGCAGCACTTTTACAGGATAAAAGCTAACACTATCTGCTTTCCTTCCTGTGTTCTAGCTCTGGAGTCCTTGCTGTTCTCTATTGGGAATACATCTCAACCAGATACTCACAAGGCTCACCCTCTAACTCCTTCAAGTTTCTACTTCTTGGGGGTCTACTCTACAGCGCTTATCAACATTTAATATATCACAAATTTTACTCATTCATCTAATTTATTGTTTCTCTTCTCCATCTTGATCAGTGGTTCTCAAGCCTGAGTCTGTATCAGAATCACCTCGAAGTCCTGTTAAAATAGTTTCCAGAGCATGAAAATTTGCATTTCTAACAGGTTCCCAGGTGATGGTGATAGTGTGGATCCAGAGGTCACATTTTGGGAACCAGTGCTGTAGAATGTAAATGTCATGTAGACATTTCTGTCCTTCTGTTTACTGCTATGTCACTAATGCCTGGTACATAATAAGCACTCATATATAAGAATGAATTTAGAATTACCCAACTCTGTTCCCACTATACCCTACGCTTAAACATTTACTGAACACTAACCCTGGTGGCGTAGAGGCTGAGAGGTAGTGGCTAAGAGCTACGGCTGCTAACCAAGAGGTTGGTGGTTCGAACCCACCAAGTGCTCCTTGGAAACCCTATGGGCCATTCTACTCTGTGCTATAGGGTAGTGATGAGTCCGAATCGACTCGAGGGCAATGGGTTTTTATAAGATAAAAAGAGCCCTGGTGACACAATGATTAAGCACTCAGCTACTAACCGAAAGGTCCGCAGTTCGAATCCACCAGCTGCTCTGTATGACAAAGATGTGGCAGTCTGCTTCCATAAAGATTTACAGCCTTGGAAACCCTATGGGGTAGTTCTACTCTGTCCTATAGGGTCATTATGAGTCAGAATCAACTTGATGGCAATGAGTTTGCTATAGGATAAATTAAATTATATGACTAAGTATGCAAATAACCACCCCAAATTGTATATAATTTTTAAATCTGCCTATTATTCAGCCGTAACCCCGGTGGCATAGTGGTTAAGTGCTACGGCTGCTAACCAAAGGGTAGGCAGTTCAAATCTGCCAGGCACTCCTTGGAAACTCTATGAGGCAGTTCTACTCTGTCCTATAGGGTCGCTATGAGTTGGAATCGACTCAATGGCACTGGGCTGGGTTTGGTTTATTATTCAGCTTCCATCAGTTTAAATGTGTTTTAATATACAGCTTTCATTGTGCACTAATCAAATTTCCTGTTTCAGAATCTCCGCAATTTACTAATCACTCTCCCTGTCCTCCAACAATGTACAAGGCAGCCCATGCTACAGGTGTTATTTATTCAGATTTTCTTTTTGGCTTCTTATGGGTTTCCCTGACTCACAAATACAAGCTTCTTTATATTTTCTTGTCAAAGAGACACTTCCTATTTTCACACATTACAGATTTTGGCATCTATTCTTTCCTCAGTTATTTGAATTAGTTCCAAAGTAAAAAATTAGTATTTTAAATACACATTAGGTTCTTCTCAAACCAGATTTTAAGGTAAAATGCTAACTTCCCTTTTTATGGAACAACTCTTCTGTTTTCCCCTTCTTTTAAAAGAATGACCTTGATACTACTGAACTTTGGGTAAAAAGAATCTTGCTATACCTTTCTTTCATCCTTGCTATAGTTATATATCAGCCTCTTTACTCAAATCTCAACAAATCTTTTAAAAGTAAGACGGCTGTATTGGAAAGTTTCAAATTTTAAGGGCATCAGAAGTGTATTTCAGTAGTGAGTTGCCCATTTTCTATTTGGTATTTATTTATAGCTGGTCTGTCACAAGGAATTCAATCAGTGATTTCACCACACAAACTCTACTTTAAATTACTGTGATTTATAAAGTTTATAAACTGTAAAATGCAATCTTTACCTTAGTGAGCACAAACAAATACACAAATAGGAGATAAGATATACTCAGTGACACACTTTTATATTTCTATTTCTATGACTAAGTAAACATAAATTAGTTATAACCCGAACACCCAGTGCCGTCGAATTTTTCCGACTCATAGTGACCCTATAGGACAGGGTAGAACTGCCCCATAGAGGTTCCAAGGAGGGCCTGGCAGATTCGAACTGCCAACCATTTGGTTAGCAGCCCTAGCACTTAACCATTACACCACATATGTACTCCTGAGTAAGTCTGTGATAAAATTCTAAGAATTTCTGGATATTAAATTTACTAAAAAATATAGACTGGTAGTCTGGGAGAAAAAAAAAAGAGCACAACCATCTCTAAATGGGTAGTAACCACAGAATATTTTAAAATGCTGAGTCTTAAGTAAAAAGATACAGAAAAACACAAATTTCAGGCAAATTTAAGACAGACATTTAATAGCTTGCTACTGGTGCTATAAAATCATACCATTTTCCTATGAAGAATTTTAAATGACTCATACTTTCTTTACTAAATCACTGTTTTACTTAACATACGGTGAAAATAGTTAACCGTTTGGTAACTTGGAACTTTATATTCACTTACACTGTACATCAAGATACTAAAGCTGGTAGGAATAAAACAAGAATAGTTTACTATGTACAATACTTAGTACTCACAGTATCAGGTGTATAAGGCTTACTTTAACATCTATCTGATAAAGAAGTGGAAAGCTGTCATCTAATTTCTAAAAACTGATATTCCAACTGTCTAAGCTTACACCAGAACCAAACAACATGAAATTATGCACAACACTTTTTCTTAGCACCAGACAGATCTCTTTATGTTCTATGCCCAATTTTTAGTAAGTGAACATAGTTCTGTCTTACACACTGGCCTAATTATCTCCTCTAATGCATTAAAGTTCTGACTTTGTAACTAATTCATAATGAAATCAATTGATGGTTAGCATAATACTTTTCAATCTTAAAAGTATTCAAAGGAAATACCGCAATATTTATAATAAATTTAGAGAACTAGATTATAAATTTGGTCAACTTTTCCCGAATGTATGCTCCCCGCCCTCCCCCCGCCTTTCTAAAATAACAAGGGGGGAGGGCAAGGGCTAACCCAAACCAAGGCCGTTGCAGTTGTCGATTCCGACTCATAGAAGGAAGAACAAATCCTCTCCTAAATGGTTAGCTTCTAAAAGCATACACTTTACCCGAATTCAAAGCTATATGGACAACTTGTGAGCACCTACTAATGCCATCACATTTTGCTTGGGGGTGGGGGGGAGGAGGTGAGAAAAGATGTGTGACGAAAGAAAACTCCTTCTTTCAAGCAGCAAGTGCCCTGACACACCTGGCTCATTCACTCTACCAGCAGAAAAGAAACTTAGGGAAAAAGAAAAAAAAAAAAGCGCCAGACAAACCTGATGATCCAAGCACGCCCGAAGCAAGTCCCCGGGCACTTCTGGAAGGCTCCCGCTCGCTGGGCGCTCGGGCGGCGCGGCAGCCCCGCGGCTCTCGGGAAGGTGCCTCAGGCAGGAGCGCCGAGTCCGGCCGGCCCCGCAGGTCAGGAGGAGGCCCGGGAGGAAGCGCGGTGGGGGCGCGGCGCGGCAGGACCGCTAAGTGGTCCAGCCGGGATCCCGCAGCGCAGCCCGCGCCTCACCGCCGCTACCCAACGCCAGCGCACGAGGGCAGGCAGACAGGACCCACGACAAGGAGGCGGCTACATGTCAACAAATAGCGGCTCGTGACCACGCGGCCCCTACCGCAGCTCCCTGAGGCGCCGGGAGCAGGAAGTGCCCCGCGCCTCGGTCAAGAGCCCGGACGCCCCTTCGCCCCGGCCCCGACCTGGGACACCTGTTTGGCGAGGCCAGGGGTTTGGTTCCACCTTCCACGCTCCCCACGCACCCTCAATACACGTACACACTCGAAAGAGGGAGGGCGAGGGGAGCCAAGACCTTGGACCCGCAGTCTGAGGGCGCCTCCGCCGGCCGTACCTGACATCAGCGGGGGCTCCCTCTCATCCCTCCTGGGGCGGAGAGAGGGACGGCACGGGGCCGGCGACCGTCGCTCCTCTCGGCAGCCGCAGAGGTACTCGGGCCGCTAGCCGAGACCGCCCGCTGCCGCCCAGAACATACCGGGGCAGTGGCAGCTACGGCGGCTGCGGCCGAGACGGGCCCTGCGCGCGCTCCCGCCCGCTCGATCCGCCCCTCCCGGCAGCGCGTCCAGGCCACGGCCCGCCTACGGCGCAGCCGCCGCCCAGGGTCTCCTAGCGCCGACGTCGCCGCCGCCGCACTCGCCTTAGGGGAGGGCGGAGCGGGTGGGGGCAGGGGGAGGCGGGGCTACGGCGACGTGCGGACGCGGGCATTGGCCACCGAGCTCACGCTCCGCCTTTCTGCGAAGGGGCCTGGGAAGTCGGGGTCTTCTAAGAGCAATAGGTTTGGACGCAACCCTCTTGTGGCTTCTCTCTTCCGGTCTCCACCTTTGTGATTCCGCTGTAGGAGACAGCAACGGTGTTTTTTTTTTTTAATTGTAGAGAAGCCACGGGAACTGAGGCTGGGATGCCTAAAGGACCTTTGGGGGACAGGGTCTAACCCTGCAGGAGTCCTGGCCTCTAGCCTGCTTTTAACCCGTCCATTTTTTGTGTGTTCTCTCCCCGTCCTCTCATTACTCAGCCTCTCCCTAGCCGTATTGAAAGGAAATACACCGAGATAAGGTATGCAAACGGATGTACGGTAACCACAGGAGTGAACCAGGAAGGGTTGAAAACCCAGGTAGTGATACCACAAACCCCCTGTAGGCACACGTGGTTTTTCGGTTCTGTCAGCACTCCAGGCAATGGCAGGAAGAGGTTCCTCAGGCTTTGCAAAACTCATCTCCCTTTTCGCTGCCAAAAGGGCTGTGAATCCGGAAGCTGCTTTTGGAATAGAGCTGCAGCCTATTGAGGTAACCCTACTGAAGTCAGAAGGTGAAAGAAGGTCTAGACCCTGTGGCCATTAACCATCTGCAAGGCGAAGCGATGATACGAAAGTTACCCCGCTTCCTTTACATGCCCTCTTCAGGCAGTTCTTTAGTGGCCTATAACATGGGGATTAAGAGAATGTGGGCTCTGAAATAAGACTTCTTGGGCTGGAATCCTGGTCCCTCCACCTCATTAGCTGTATAACTGACAAGTTTCTTAACAGTATGCCTCGGAGAAATAATAAACAATTTACTTTAGTTTATTACTTTCCGTTTAATATGCCTAGGTTCCACTCTCCTATAGTTTGCCAGAACGCTCCATCAATAGATCCAAAAGAATTTTAAAACTTAAGGCATGTCTAGTGATTCTAATCCAAACCTCTAATTTTTCAGATGAGAAAACTGAAGTCCAGAATTAAACCGATGTCATCATAGAAGTGCAGATAGCCTGATTCCCCAGGTTAGTACTCTTTCCATAGCCCACACCTGGAGACTTCTCCCCTTACATCCTTACCTCCATCCTCTTCTCTCTTCCCCAACTTGTTTACAGTTATTGCTCAGGCTCAACCCCTTCCCTTTCAACAGTTAAACCAGTTGCTCATGATGACCCTGTATGTGTCAGAGTAGGACTGTGCTTCATAGAGTTTTCAATAGCTGATTTTTCAGAAGTAGATCTCCAGGCCTTTCTTCCAAGGTGCTTCTGGGTAGACTCAAACCTCCAACCTTTCGGTTAGCAGCCAAACGTGTTAACCGTTTGTACCACCCAGGGATTAAAGAGTACTCTTTCTGACTTGGGAGACAGTTATGTCCATTGGCACAACATAGTACATAAAGACAATGTTCTGCATTTTACTTTGTTGAGTGGCGTCTGGGGTCTTAAAAGATTGAGAGCGGCCATCTAAGATACAACGATTAGTCTCTTCTTATACACAGCAAAGGAGAGTGAAGAAAACCAAAAACTAAAGAGAGCAATTAGTCCAGAGGACCAACGGACCACATGAACCACAGTGTACATGACCCTGAGATCAGAAGTACTAGATGGTACCCGGCTACCACTACCAGCTGCTCTGACTGGGATCACAAGTCCTGGGCAGAGCAGGAGAAAATTGTAGAACAAAAAATCAGATTCACAAAAAAGACCAGACAGAGACTGGAGGAACCCCTGGGACTATGGCCCTAAGATACCTTTCTGACCTGGAACTGAAGACCACCTCCCAGCCAAACAGTAGACAAGCACACGTGTTAAACGATAACACCTAAAAGAGGAACATACTCCTTAAACCCCAAAACCCACTGCTGTCAAGTCGATTCCGACTCATAGTGACCCTATAGGACAGAGTAGAACTTCCCCATAGAGTTTCCAAGGAGCGTCTGGTGGATTCGAACTGCCAGCCTTTTGGTTAGCAGCCGTAGCTCTTAACCACTACACCACCAGGGTTTCCACATACTCCTTAGGACAATCAATCATAAAGGCATTATCAAAAGGTATCATCTGCCAAAAAACATAGATTAGAAGGCAGGAGGGGATAGAAAATGAGGATGAAAGAAAATAGGGAACCCAGGGCGGAAATGGGGAGAGTGCTGACACATTGTGGGGAATGAAATCAAGGTCACGAAACACTTTATGTGGAAACTATCGAATGGGAAACTAATTTGCTCTGTGAACTTTCACCTAATGCACAATTAAGAAAAAAAAAAATAATACCTTCCCAAAGATTACAGTGCTCCAAACAGAATGCAAAACAAAACAAAAAAACTGGGACTCTATCACATTTTAACTTTATTGAAAGGTATAATGAACAAGGAATAACATTTTTCTAGTAAAAGTTAAGAAATCCTTTCAAGGTTTTATGCCTAGGAAAATTTCGGGTAAGAAAGAATGTTGATATGAACAGTACCGGATCAAATCATCCACTTTATTTTGGTTGTTATTTTTTGAAAATAGCCATTGTTTTTATAAAAATGGTATATACATATTCAGACAAATTCAAAATGCAAATATGCAAGGAAGATGTCATGGATTAAATCATGTCTCTCAAAAATATCTGTCAACTTGGCTAGGACATGATTCCCAGTATTGTATAATTGTCTACCATTTTGTTATCTGATGTGATTTCCCTGTATGTTGTAAATCCTGTCACTATGATGTAATGAGATAGATTGGTGGCAGTTATATTAGTAAGAACTATAAGATTCGATAGTGTCTTAAGCAAATCTCTTTTGAGATGTAAAAGCGAGAAATAAGCAGAGAGACATGGGGACCTCATACCACCAAGAAAGCAGTGCCAGGAACAGAGCAAGGCCTTTGGACCCGGGGTTCCTGTGCAGAGAAGTTCCTAGTCCAGGGGAAGATTGATGAGAAGGACCTTCCTCCAGAGCCAACAGAGAGAGAAAGCCTTCCCCTGGAGCTGATGCTTTGAATTTAGACTTACCTCATTTCCTATGAGGAAATAAATTTCTTTTTGTTAAAGCCATCCACTTGTGGTATTTCTGTTAAAGCAGCACTAGATGACTAAGACAGAATTTGGTACCGGGAGTGGGATACTGCTCTAACAGGTACCTAAAATGTGGAAGCGGTTTTGAAACTGAATGGATAGAAGACTCAGAAGGAAGTGAGGAGAACTGTTAACACTAGAGAAGGCACAGATGGTGAGAAACAGCAGCAGAGGACCGGCAGCAGCAAAACCAGGAGAACAGTGTGACATGGCGCTGGAACTGACCCACGGAGTGCAAGAGCTGAGTGTCTTTCCACAGGAGGCTTCCTGGTGGAGTGGGATGCCTCTGGGCACTGATTAGTGGAGCTAGGCTTGCTGACCCACAGAGCAAGAGAGCTGAGTGCCTTGTGGTCAAAGCTCCTGGCAGAGTGGGGTGCCTCCAGGCACTTACTGGTGGAGCTGCAGAGCTTTGGAACACTTGCCCCAGCAGGGCAGATGCAGGCATGATGCCCAGGGGTCAAGAGACCAAGAAACCAGGATGCAGAAGCCGCTTCAGTCTCAAAAGGTGTGGCCTCAACCTATGGGGTTTCAAAGGGTGGAGCTATGGCCTCTGGTGTTTCTAAGGATGGAGTCACCACTCAGATGGACTAGGAGAATGGTGTCCCTAAAGGTGAGGGAGCAGAGTTGCTGTTCCAGGTGGAACTGAAGCCCAGGGCCAGGGACCTCCACTCAGAATCCAGAGAGTGTGGCCAACACCTAGAGTCTGGAGGGCGAGGCCATTGTGTGAACTCTCTCAGAGAACAGAGGATTATTTGCAAAGCCTTGAGGGCTAATGTAGTGTGTTCTGCTGACTTGATTGGTGCTTGTTATGCCTTCTTTCCCTCCCATTTCTACCATTTGTAATGGAAATGTCCAGCTTGTGCCTGTTCTGCCATTGTACTTTGGAAGCTGATAACTTGTATTCTAGATTTCACAGATGAAGAAGAGTTTTTGGATTTTGGACTTGGAGTTGATTTAAGACTTCTGCTATGATACGATGGGATGAATATGTTTTATATGTGGCAAGGACATGAATTTTGGGGGGCCAAAGGGTGGAATGTCATAGATTGAATTGTGTCCCCAAGAATATCTGTCAGCTTGGCTAGGACATGATTCCCAGTATTGTATGAATGTCTACCATTTTGTCATCTGATGTGATTTCCCTATGTGTTGTGAATCCTATCACTATGATGTAATGAGATGAATTACTGGTGGTTACATTGATGAGATCTACAAGATTAGATAGTGTCTTAAACCAATGTCTTTTGAGATATAAAAGAGAGAAGCAAGTAGAAAGACAGGGAGACCACATTCCACCAAGAAAGCAGCACTGGCAGCAGAGCACATCCTTTGGATCCTGGGTCCCTATGCCTGAGAAGCTCCGTGACCAGGGGAAGATTGATGACAAGAACCTTCCTCCAGAGCCAACAGATAAAGATAGAGTTCCCATGGAGCTGATGCCCTGAATTTGGATTTGTAGCCTACTAGACTATGAGAGAATAAATTATTCTTTGTTAAAGCCATCCCTTGTGGTATTCTGTTATAGCAGTGCTAGATGACTAAGACAGAAGATGTTTACAATTTGTGGGAATCCCATAATCTAGCCTTAACTGTGGTTAAAATTTTATTACATTCTTTCAGATACCTTTCTAAGAATAAAGAACACATAAGGACATAAATACAATATTTTATAAATTGCATCTTGCTGTGTACAAACATTTCTTTATTTACTCAAAAGTATGCCATAAATAGCAACATTTGAAAAGTTGCGTAGTGTCCATTAAATGGAGGTACCATCATTTATCTAACCACTATTCTATGGATTGACAGTTTTTTTCCAAATTTTTACTATTACAAACAACTCTTTGATGAATTTTCTTATGCATATGCCTTGCCCAAATGTGCAATTATCTCCTTGGACAAATTCCTAGAATTAATTCCTGGCATTAATATCAGCCAACTCTTCAATGCTCTCAACTAGAAAAAAGAAAGTTGTGATTACTTTGAAAAATATACTTCATATATGGTACTCAAAACTGACCAGATCCTCCCATTTGAAACAGATAAACTTTGGACAATATTGTTGTCTGTCTGGTATTTATTGTTTTAATAATATATGTCAAAGCTCCTGGAGTAGGGTGGTAGACACTGCCAGTTGTCTGAACCAATATCCATTTGTCCTTACTAGCAGAACTTTTACTATTTTAAGCGTGACAGTGTGTCCAGTAAAAATTCATTTCCCCAGATTCCTGTAAGTCTATGTGACCTATCAATGAAATGAAAACAGGTGTCCCTAGGAGGGGCTCATGGAAAGCTTTGTAGAAGAAATGTTCCATTATCCATTTGACCTGCACATGTGCCTTTTCTTACCTGGAACAGAGATGTGATACTGGATGTAGAGCAGGTATATTTTGACCATAATAACAAAAGCCACATAAAATTAATAGTGTAGGAAGCCAGAAGGTGCCTGGGTTCATGATTGCTTAGTGGAGCCACAGTATCAGCTCTGCACTGCCCACTTCTGAATTGGTTGTTACTTGAGGGAAAGTAAACCCCTCCTTATTTAAGTCTTTGTTTTGGGGGTTTTCTGTGGTAAGAATTGAATGGAATTCCTAACTGATACAATAAGATAGGTCAGGTCACCATTCATTTAGTACTGTCTGTAGAATTTTGTAAGAGCGTGAGATAAAGATGGGGACACAAAATGTAAACAACAACAAAAAACCCACTTCTCTAAGAGATTTAGTTTTCCTCAGAATACCCAAGTATTACAAATACATTAACAAATCACTTTTATAATGACTAAATTGAATTTAATTCTGTAAAATTAAACTGTTTGGTGGTTTGGCAGTTTTAAAATACATCCACAAAATTTTTGAGGTGTCTTCCTTCAAAACCACAAAAAAAAAAAAAAAAAAATCCAACCTCTTGCCATTGAGTCGATTGCAAATCATAGCGACCCTATAGGACAAAGTAGAACTGCCCCATAGAGTTTCCAAGGAGCATCTGGTGGATTCGAACTGCTGACCTTTTGGTTAGCAGATGTAGCTCTTAACTATTACACCGCCAGGGAAGGTGGAGCTTAATTCCCCTCTTCTTGAGTTTGGGCTGTATTTGGTGACTTACTTCTCACAAATAGAATATGGCAGAAATGATAGAGTATGGCTTCGGAATGGAGATTATAAAAGATGCCAGCTTTCATCTTGTTCTATTTCTGGGATTGCTTGCTGGAGGAAGCTCGCTCCTCATGTCAGAGTACATGTAGGCAGCTTATGGAGAGACCCCCATGGTAAAGAACTGAGGCTTCCAACCAACAGCCAGTAAGGAACTGAGGCCTCCTGACAACAGCTATGCAAGTGATCCTGGAAGGATATCTTCCAGCCCTAATGAAGTCTTCAGATGACTGAATCTCTGGTCAACACCTCAACCTCAACCTCAGGAGAGGTCCTGAGCCAGAACCACTCAGCTAAGTCACTCCCGAATTCCTGACCCACAGAAACTGTAAGATAATAAATGTTTCTTGTTTAAGTCACTGAGTTTTGGGGTAATTTCCTGCAATAGATTACTAATAAAGCTGGGTATAATAGAGCCTAACACACTACCTGCCACATATGCGAGTGTTCAATTATTTGTTGTTTGAATGAATTAAAAATCAAATGAAGTAGCATGTATGTTTTTCACTTTTAAGGGCAACGTACAATGCTAGTATTATCTTTGATCCCTGACACTTATATAAGGATTTTGTAGTATCATCATAGAGAAATCAATTGTGAATTTCACTGAGATTTGAACACCAACAGTCCCGGAGTAATATATGGTGAATAGAGCAATGGAATCCCTTAGACTTGAATTCTCCTCCTAGTTTTATTATCAAGTAGCTGAATGACCTATGGCAAGTCACTTAACCTTTCTAAATCTCAATTTCCTTACCCATAAATTGGGAAAAATTATCCCAGCCTGCCTCTAAAGACAGTCAATGAGATTATACATGACAGTGTAATCGTGAACCATTAGCATTCTTTTAATTACATTAGGATCATGAGGTCTGTCCTATTTTATATTTAAGCAATTAAGGATTAAGTATTTTAGGTAGGAACACCATAAACTTTTTTCTTCAAAGAGATGACAACTTGTTTACTCATTTTATTGTGTACCTTTATAAATACTGACATCATTCATGGTAAGCAGCTGGGATTCAAGAATATGGCAGGACAGCAGGTTATTTGTCAGATCTCATTTTATTATCCCACTGTAAATTCATTGCACTTTAAAAGAATATGTAATTATGACTAGCTCCTTTTTCTTTTCATGAATTAATTTGTAACTCTGCCTGGGTGTCTGCCCGCTTTATGGTAACAGTGGTAGTTAAACATACTTAGTAATAAACATTCATTGAACTAGTAATTTGGTCCGAATCAAAGAGTTTACCCTAGAGTAAAATTGCACCCAACAGCAAGAAAAAAAAAATGGTAGATTAAAAATCATCCATATGAGACCAAATGGCCAACAATCACTTTAAAACAAAGATGAGAAGGTAAGGGGGCAGGTAAACTAGATTACTGACGTAAAAATGTCCCAGTGTCAGACCTCCTCTTAACTTTAGAGGGGACAGAATCAAGTTCAGCAGCATCAGTCCAAAGCTGATTCCTGTGAGGCAGAGATCAGACATATTTCCACTCTCCAACCTTTTTACCAATTCTGACACCAGCTGTCCCTCCCACAGCACTACTTCTCTTTTGCGTTCAGTAATTCATTGCAATGGCCATATAGAACTCACAGATCATACTCATGAGCTTTATTAGGGAAGGAACAGGCTACAATTCAGGATTGAGATCAACTTAAAAGTAATAGGAACAACTCAGGACATAGTTTTTCAATCAGGACAGCTTCTTGGCCATGCCCACAGGCAGGCCTCTCTCTCAGCCCTAGGCCTTTGGCCCTTAATCTTGGCCTTCACTCTCGGTCTGGCCTCTACCCTGTTTGGGTAAGTGTTACAAAGCTCTTTAGCTCCACCCATAAGTGCTTGGAGGTACCCTACTCCACCAGGAAGCCTCCTGTCCAAAGGCCTCCCAACTCTCTCATTCTGGGTCAGGAAGCCCCTTCAGCTCCACCAAGTTCCCAGAGACATCCCATTCTGCCACCAATCCTCCTGTCTGAAGGTACTCAGCTCTCTCGGTCTGTCAGTGAGCAAGCTCACTGGAGCCATCTGCCGGCCCTGTGCCTCTGCCATCTCTTGCTGTCTTCAGTTTTATAGCCCTGTTTCCTGGGTCTAGGAGGTTCTCAGCACAGGGACCCTGGCTCCAAAGGATGCACTCTGCTACTGGCTTTTCTTCTTGATGGTAGTGAGGTTTCCCTCCAACCTCTGGGACTGGCTCCCTTTAAGTGTAGTGGGATGGCAAAACAGATCAATCCCCCGCAAGAGTTCCATGCATTTTATTTGCATGGTCCCACCTTTGCAAGGGTTCCATACACCTTGGTTGCATTAGTAAAATTGTCCAATCCTGTTGGTGAGCCACAAGCACCTTATTGTATAGTCCTACCCAATCATTTTGTGGGAGTTACATGATCATGGCTACAAGGGTCATATTAAAGCAATTCGCTGCACTGCAACTGGAAATTGAACAACCAGAACAGAAATGAGAATGTTCACGCATTGTGAAGAGTGTAACCAATGTCACTAAACAATTTATATAGAAACTGTTCAATGGCAACCTAATCTGCTGTGTAAACTTTCACTGAAAACCCACTCCTCCCTTATTGACTATCTTGTTATCTGACATTTTGCATTTATGACCATAGTCAAAAACCTGTTTTTGACTATTTTGTGCATTAATGATGTACATCTGGCAGTAATGAATGCCGAGGTGTGAGGTGAGAGTAGCACTGGCTGTGATGATTAAGGTTATGTGTCAACTTGGCTGAGTCATGATTCTCAGTGGTTTGGCGGTTATGTAATGATGCAGTTATCCTCCATTTTGTGATCTGATGTGGTCATCCTCCATTTTTGAATAACACTGATTTTTGTGTAATGGCCTGGTCTTTGGAACCTAACTATGTCGATAAGTGAGGAGTAGGTGTAAAATATTATTTAAAAAATAAACAAAATGGTAGAACACAAGTGTTTTATCAGAGAGCAGGACTTGGAGTACACAGAGGAAGGTGTTATATAGTAGATTGTCAGAGGTAGACATTATGCAATTCTTATGCACAATTTGGTGGCATGACTGACCCCAGAGGTAAATATGGGTGAATGAGTAAAATAGGGCCTTGGTTTAAGATTGAAGTCCTGATTATACAGTGGATGGATTATCCAAGTTCCCTAGTTTCTGTTGTTATATTGTTTCTTGCCTTCTGCTATTCAGCCCTGACCCAAAATCAGTTTGAAACTACTGGCTTAACTTGATTATTTGTAGTTGTAGATGACCCTTGCTACTCACCCTCTTTATTAACCTGAGTACGAATCAGAAAAATCCTAGAAGCAAAGGACGGAGCTTTTCTCATTATCAAATTAAAAAGTAAATAAAAACAGATGCCAGGAAGCTGTGATGGGGGAAATCCTTCTGGTGACAGTGTATATTTCAAAAAAGCTTCTCATGTCACATTAAAAATACCTGCCAGGATAAAGTATTTTTGCCCTATGGAAACTAAAATATTTTTCCAAATAGTTTTTATTTCTTCTAACTATGTCTTCACAAAATCTACCAAGATTTTGAGACTATTGGAAAGGCTGGTATTGTTTTCCAAATTGACTGACACATGAAGGGGTAAAGGTAGAAAACAAAGCAGAAGGAAAGAGAGAAAAAAAAAAAAGAAAGTCTAGGAAATACTTTTAACCTCAAGGGAGAAGGACTCAACATGATTCAATATGTTAGCTTAAAAGCAGAGACTGTCACGTGTGCGCTGAGGAGCTGTGTCATCTAGAGAAATATTCTCAATTTATGGGGTTGGGCTCCCTGGGGCTATTCTGTGTTCCCTCCAGTTCCCTGGAATATGAATCAGAATACTCCTTAATTGTTTTCCCTGTTGACTCAACAAAAGCAGAAAACATCTATTGTAAATGGAATTGGTGAACCTTGCTCTGGTTTAAAATCTCTTAAGCAGTAAATTATTTATCAATCTGTATGTTACCACTGTTATTGTAGAGAACTAATGGCATAATTTTTAGCTGCATAATTTTTTTTAATGTGGTATATTTCTTCTTTTTTAAGTTGTATTTCTAAATCCCAAAAGATTGACTGTGATAGGTACCATTTTGAGTTTCTGTCCATCCTCTATTGAAAAACGCTTTGTCCTTATGTCCTCTCCCCAATTCCCATCCACAGATTGGGTCCTCATAGCCATGTTTGTTTAAGAGGGTCCTTCTCCCTTTCTGGCCATAGCTGATGGGACAGGGCAGATCCTTGAAGTGAACTGAGTCCATCAGACTCTCTCTCCTGGCAATTTGGAATTGGGAGTGTCTTAGTTACCCTCTGGTGAGCACTGAAGCTGTAACCCAAACATGGGTTTGTAACCTAAACATGGATTTGTATCCCAAACATGTAAACTCAAGATAAAGGGAAGCCACTCTGCAGGGAGAGAGAGAAATGAAGCAGGTGGGCTGAGAAGAGTAGTAACTCTGAGCTGTGATACTCCGTAAGAGAGAGAAAGAGAGGTTTTCCATGGCCCCCATCCCTCAAATGGCCTCACTGCTCTTGAATTCCATGAATTTCCACCCTGTCTTCTTATATTAAATTGCACTGATTTTCTTTTTTTTTTTTTTGGTTAAGTTTGAATGGATAATTTTTTCATTCTTTAAAATAATTTTATCACTTCATTTAAAAGAGATCTAAGTAGTTCATAAACCCTGGTGGCATAGTGGTTAAGTGCTATAACTGCTAACCAGGTTAGTAGTTCAAATCCATCAGGTGCTCCTTGGTTGCTATGAGTCGGAATCAACTGGACGGCAAAAGGTTTTTTTGGTTTAAGTAGTTCATTTATAAGAAGAAGCGTTTTCAAAGCTTTGACCTATAGGAATAACATAAGAATTATGAAAAGCATGCAAAAATTACAATCTTTTGTTAAAGAAAGGAATAATGGCCAGGAAAGCCAAAAACCAAACCCATTGCCGTCAAGTTGATTCCAACTCATAGCAATCCTATAGGACAGAGTAGAACTGCCCCATAGGGTTTCCAAGGAGTGGCTGGTGGATTTGAACTGCTGACCTTTTAGTTAGCAGCCAAGCTCTTAACCACTATGCTGCCAGGGCTCCAATTGCCAGGAAAGGCAGATATGTTTATTGTTTGGTTTCTTTTTTCAGGGACTTTATTTTTTTTTATTTACAGTTAGACTATGGTATGTTCTTATAGGTGATTAAAGTTTGCCTGTTTTTAAAAAAAAATACCAAAATTTATTAAATTTTATTTAAAAAATTGATTAAAATGGATAAATTATTATACATCAACTTGATGAAATATTGTATAGCCCTGAAAATGATAACTACAAAGAGTAGTTAAAGCAGGACAAAGTGAACAGGGGAGCATTGCTGGAAGAAATCGCCGACCTGTGCCGCGTGTTGACAGGGTTTCCAGTTTCAGCTGGGGCCTGAGGGCTTTCCTTTTACTTTTCCAACTGGTTCCTTGTCTTATTTCCCATGGAAGTTACTTGAATTAATACCTATACTCCTTACCTATTTTTTCCAGATGGTATTTGGAAGTATGATGTACCTTAACTCTCCTCTCTTCTACTGCAGACTTCCTACAACGGCGGCTTTCCGGAGTGTTGCTTCTCCTCTAGGCTGGCCTTCCAGCCCTGCTCTGCTGTGGAGACCAGCCCTTCCCTCCTTCTTTAGGACCTGGCCTCATCCATTAACCTGCATCTTTTCTATATCCCCAGTTTCTCTCACTCCTCTGCTTCCTACCTCCCTTTACCTTCCTATGAAACTGCTGACCTCTTACTTTTCTTTATCACCAAATTTCTTGAAAGGGTATCCTGCATTCGCTGTCTTTTGGGAGTGCTACCAGCAGACAACCCTCAGCTGCCAGCCCTCTCAGGGAATTGTCTCAAGTGCAGGCAGCCACCTCAGGGCACCCACATCCAATGGCTGATCAATACAGGGGTATAAAGACCCAGCCCCCTTATCCCAGTGTGTAATACTTTCTAGTGCCTTCCAACCTGAGAGCTCCTCATGGGGGCTGGCTGAAGCCTTTGTTAAGACAACGTCACAGCCCAACTTCTCCCTCTGTCCAAACCTGCTTCCTTCTCTTCCCTTCTCCAACTGTTGATTTCAAGAACACTCCCTAATAAAGTTTCTGTATAGTAGTGATTAAGAACTTATGGCTGCTAACCAAGAGGTCAGCAACTCGAATCCACCAGGTGCTCCTTCGAAACCCTATGGGGCAGCTCTACTGTGTCCTATAGGGTCGCTGTGAGTTGGAATCAACTCGATGACAACCTTTTTTTTTTTTTTTTTAAATACTTCCTTTCAGAGTCTGTTCCCTGAAGAACCCAGCCTATGACAAAACCTAAAGCAAGAGGAGAGCTATTTTTTCAACCTCCTTGAAATCCAAGCTCCTTTTTAAATAACAGAGGATAATTGGTGATGTAATTTTTAATAACTTCTTCCTACCCAGTGGTGCAGTGATGAAGAGCGTGGTTGCTAACCAAAAGGTCGGCAGTTTGAATTCACCAGTCGCTCCTTGGAAACCCTATGGGAGTTCTCATCTGTCCTATAGGGTTGCTATGAGTCAGAATCAACTTGATGGCAATGGGTTTGGCCTACCTAGAGTTAGCTCTTCACAAACAGTAAACCCATTAATGTCAGTGCTCCACATGAGAAGTGAAGAGAGATAGGTCTAGTGTAACCTATCAGCCTTCTTATCTGTCCACAAATGAGCCCATTAACATTTCTGTTCTGATCAATAGCAATTTGGGCAATTACTGAAGCTTTCAACATTTTCACGTTTTCATCTGAATCTGAGGTAGAATCTTGAACTACTTTTAGTATGCCAGCCCTCTGTGTGACCATCTTTGCCTTAGGTATACCTCATTACTGTAACCAAGATGACTAGAATCTGTACTTGCGCACATATTTTAAGGATACTTGAAACAGTACATACTATAGAAAGTGTGATGGTTAAGATTGTGTGTCATCTTAGCTGGGCCATGATGCTTAGTTGTTTGGCATTTATGATGTAGTTTGGTAGTTATGTGATGATATAATCACCTCCATGATGAGATCCGATATAATGTGATCACCTCCATGATGGAATCTGCTGTGAGTAGCCAATCAGTTGAAAGGGAGTTTTCTTGGGGTTGTGGCCTACATCCAATATATGTGGACTTTCTAGCAAAGCCACGGCTTTTTCTCTGCTCTGGATCCTGCATTCAGCTTGTCATCGTCTAAACTCTGGTTCTTGGAACTTGAATCAGCAGCTTGCCATCTGACCTGCCAATCTGGGGTTTGTTAGCCCCTGCAGCTATGTGAGTCAGGAAAGGCCTCCAACCTGACACCTGACCCACAGACTTGGGACTTTCCGGCCTCTACAACCATGTGAGCTGTTTCCTTGATACAAATCGCTCTCTGTCTCTCTCTGTATACATATATGCTTCACTGGTTTTGCTTCTGTAGAGAGCCCAGCCTAAGAAAGCAAGGAAGTTATTCGTGTTTTCCTGTTTTTTCGATGTCTTTTTTTTTAATGTCTCCATTGTGATACAAGTAGATAGAGTACTGAGTGCTAGACAAGACATGTTCTAATCCTAGCTCTGTTATTTACTAGCTGTTTTCTGAGCCTTGTGGTCCTCAACTGTAAAGGGCAGATGATGACACCCATTTCTTAGATGTGGATATTTTGTTTGAATGAGAGGATACTTTCCAAGAGGATAATTTTACTAACGCATTACAAGTACTAAGTAAATGGTAGCTATTTTTATCAACAAATATAATTATGATAACAAGTAGATTGATCAAAACTTTTAAAAGGAAATATCTTGTAAACAAATATTTCAACATTCACTAACACATCTTTTTTAGTCCCATACTAACAAATATTAAGGAGCCCTGGTGGCATAAAATTAAGTGCGCAGCTGCTAACCAAAAGGGTGGCAGTTGGAACCCATCCAGCAGCTCGTCAGCAGAAAGGCCTGGTGAGCTGCTTCTGTAAAGATTACGGCCAAAAGGACCTCATGTGGCGGTTTTACTCTGTCACACGAGGTAGCCATGGGCTGAAAACTGCCTGGGTGGCACCCAGCAGCAATCAGCAAGTGTTGATTAGCAAACATAAACATATTCACTGTAAAGATGTTTATACTGAAATGTATGTAAGTGATTTTCGTCCAAGGGCAATTATTAAAATAAAGGAACTGGACTGAGTGATTTCTAAGATTCATTTCTCTGATAAAAGACAAAAAAACCAAACTCACGGCCGTTGAGTAGATTCCAACTCATAGCGACCCTATAGGACAGAATAGAACTGCCCCATAGAGTTTCCAAGGAGTGCCTGGCAGATTCAAACTGCCGACCTCTTGGTTAGCAGCCGTAACACCACTACGCCACCCGGGTTTCCATTTCTCTGATAAAAAGAAAAAAAATTTATACAGCCTCATAAATCTATGAATTAAGATGACCCTCCAAAAACAGAAACTACTGTTTCTGGGAATTTGAATCTCTTTCTGATGAGGGCTGTTGTTAGTTCTAAGTCCTCTTGACAGGTAGTCTACCTGTCCAATGATAGTCTAATTCAGACTCTCAGTCTGTTACAGTATTGTTTGAAGTACCTGTCAGTACAGAAGTAGTCAGTAACTATTAAGTTATTGTAAAAGGAGAAGTTACTTGTCATTATTTTACCCTAGGCTTACAGTTACGTAAAACTCTATTTAAATTTTTTGTGTGTAATGGTTCTTTACTTTTCTCTCAATACTAATTACCCCTGCTGATTAGTCCTATCTTTTTATATGGAGGTACTTCTACCCACACAGAAGGGGAGAGTTCTTCGGTTTCTCTATCATCTGTTAGTCCCAGGACTGGTTTCTCTGATACAAGTTCAACAACCACTTTACACTTTTGGAAACGTCCCTGTACGCATGCTGCCCATTTCATCTTTTGTACCTAGGAATGAAGTGCATGTATATGTCTGTCTTTAGAACCAATTTAAAGTCAAGCCTTACCTTTGCTTTGAGCTGACTTGCCTTCTCTTTTACTAAATGGATCCAGCTATCAGACATATGGGGCCATCTTTATTTTCCTCACCTTCTAAATGTCTGTCTCTACTACATCTGTCTTCCTACTTCCTGCCTAAGAAGAGGAGTCTGGCCTCCTTTCTTATAAGAAAAGGGGTGGCATTTTGTCTTTCTCCCTGCTCTACTTCAACCATTTAATTATAGAGTACAACATTTTATATATGGAGTGCACTGTAAATTAGAATAACATTACCCGTCCTAAAAATCAGACTTTTGTCAAGGATATTACTGGTTAGGAAAATGGCAGGTGCTAGCCCTGGTGGCACAATGGTTAAATGCTCAGCTGCTAACCAAAAGGTCGGTGGTTTGAACCTACAAGTGGCTCCCTAGGAGAAAGATGTGGCAGTCTGCTTCTGTAAAGATTTACAGCCTTAAAACCCTATGGGGCAGTTTTGCTCTGTCCTATAGGGTCGTTATGAGTTGGAATCAAATCAAGTGCAGTAGGTTTTGGGGTTTGAGAAACTGGGAGAAGGAGCCCTGGTGGCACAGTGGGTTAAGCACTTGGCTGCTAACAGAAAGGTTGGTGGTTCAAACCCACCAGCTGCTCCATGGGAGAAATATGTGGCAGTTTGCTTCCATAAAGATTATAGCCTTGGAAATCCTATCAGGCAGTTCTACTGTGTCCTGTAGGGTCACCATGAGTGGGAATTGACTAGATGGCAATGGGTTTGATTTTGCTTTGGGGGCTGGGTGTTCGAGGTGGAGATTGAGCCAGAAGGTAACTTATAGTTGAAGCTCAAAAGATCTTAGTGGAAGGCAAAGGTGGTATTGCAGAAACAGAATAGAAAGAAACTTCCAGAGTTGAGAAGGATCAGAGCTCCAGTTCCCTGAGGGAGACTGGAATTTATACCCGAAGTAAAATGTGAAGAGGTACTAGGGGCAAGAAGGACACACATTTATACCCGAAGTAAAACGTGAAGAGGCACTAGGGGCAAGAAGGACACACATGTGGGGCAGAAAAGAGTTGAGGGAGGGAATAAGGATAAAGGAATTTAGTTTTGCTCCTCATGTATAAGTGGTCATTTACGGTGTTGCTACTTTTATATTTGAAGTACAGACACATCTCCCAGTTTATAAACACTGGTGGGTACAAAGTTCCCTAGGGTGTGATAAAGGAAACAAGCTGAGCTGCTGTGCTTTAGTCTACCAGGCTCCTATATGATGGCTGAGAGTCCAGTCTCCTTTTTGTTCATTACATGTTGAATATATTTTTTACAAACCATTGTGATACTGTTTATAACATTGTTTTTATATGAAACTCATTTTTACTTCTAGTTGGATTACCGTAAAATGAATTTTTGGAATGCAGCATATATGGTAACAGGGACTTTTTCCTGCTTTACTAAAATTGGCTATCTAGAAGATGCGGATAAAGAAAATTTAGGAGGAAAAACAGTGACTTTGCCAGAGGCAATACAGTCAGATTAAGCTAAAATTCAAATTTCATGCACCTTAATTAAGTTTATGAAACCTTTTTCTCTACTGGACTTCTAAGGAGCTTTTGCTTTGGAGGGATTATTTGGAGAGGAGGGCAAGCCACCACGGCCCACTTTCTTTTATTGCCTCTCTCTTCTTCTTTGTATTTCTATTTCTCTTTTAATTCATTCATTTCTTCTTTCCTCTCCTCTTTTTTTTTTTTTTCATTTGCTTCTTTGCCTTTTGCTGCTCTCAATATTTGGCCTTCTTCCTTCCAATCTTTCCCTTTTTATTTTTCACTTCTGGTTTTTATATCTGCCACTCCTATAAGAAAAAAGAATGTCATAATTACTGTCATAAAAAAAGTTTAAATTCTTAACTCTTTCTCACTCTGTACCAAGCATTGTAAAAGGAAAATTACATAGACAATTTCTAACCTCCGAAAATATGCAACCTATTATGAGTCCCAGCTATAATTTTATAACACCCTCATGATTCTTGACTTTTGTTGTTGGTGTTTTCTAGTCCCATCAAAAATCCTAAAACAGCAATGAATTGCCCCCCCAACAATAACAACAAAAAAAGCCTAACTCACAAATATACCAGGTTTGTAATTTCAGAGGACTCAAAAACTCCCTGAACCCTTTAGAAATTTATAACTTCAGTTTACAAACCCTGCTAGCTGTTGCAATACATTTCACGGATGTCACACAATTTGAGATAGGAGTGTCTTAAAACATTTTTAAAGTATACATCCCAAACATACACCAATTCAACAAATTCCACTTGTACAATTCAGTGACGCTGATTACATTCTTCAAGTTGTGCGACCATTCTCGCCCTCCTTTTCTAAATTGTTCTTCCCCCATGAATATGAACTCACTGCCCTCTAAGTTTCCTCTCTATTGAGTTCCAAAATATGTGTTGTAAATCCTAACCCCTATAACAAAGGTTATGAATGGTGTCCCATAAAATACATGTTGTAAATCCTAACTCTTACACCTGTGGTTATAATCTCATTTGGGAATGGGTTTTCTTTGTTATGTTAATGAGGCGGTATTAGTGTGGGATATGTCTTCAGTCAGTTTCTTTTGAGATACAAAAGAACAGATTAAGAAAGCAGAAACAGTGGAAGACAGATGCTATGCCACATGGAGATCACCATGATCGCCAAGAAACAGAGGCTGAAAAGAGACAAGGACCTTCCCTCACAGCCACCAGAGGAAGAAAGCCTTCCCCTAGAGCCAGCACCCTGAATTCAGACTTCTAGCGTCCTAAGTTGTGAGAAAATAAATTGCTGTTTGTTAATGCCACCCACTTGTGGTATTTCTGTTATAGCAGTGCTTGATAACCAAGACATCAATGAAACAATTTCTAAATGCATACTAGAAAATATATAATCAAAAAGTAAATGAAAACTAAGTAATGTCACAAAATGTTCTAAAAGAAATTAAGAAAACAATAGACCCCCTAAAAGAACAACCTGTGTAAGAACTTGAAAACTCAGAAATGAGATGGCTAGATATCCATCGGGGATTGATATGCTTCAGAACTGAGCTTAAGTTACTTTGAGGAAGTCTATTTCCAGTTCACCCTTACTGGCCCCAGTTGAAAGCCTGGGTTGTTTTCTAGACCCTCTTCTCCCTGAATGGCTTTATATTCTAATTTTTTCCTCAGCTTCATGAATCTTATCAAAAATCTGCTCAAATTCTCATCCTTCCAGCTGCTATTCTCAAATGGGTAAATGCCTCAAGGCTAAAAGCAATGCCACATGCCAGGCTTAGCACTCTGGGATTACCTTTCCTTCTGGATCATAGCCCCACAAATCCTTGCTGCTCTCTGATACCTTCAAATTGTTCTGAAGCAACCTTGTTCACCATTATCAGAAATAGAACTTGAGAAATGAAGTTTAGAAAGGAGGAAAATAAATAAATACATGGAAATAAAAAGGATTCAAGAGAAAAATGATAAATATAGAAGACAGGAAAAAAAGATTGAACCTAAGTGTAATTTATGTTGCAAGAGGAAAATCAAAGCAATGGAACAAAGCAAACACAAACCCATCATGCAAGAATATTTTCTTGAGAATAAGAAAAATATTTGAACATCTGTATTGAAAGGGTTACCTTGGAAAAATGAACCCAGAATGGATAATGCCAAGACATATTCCAATAAAAATGGACAATAAAAAGGAGAAATGTTTGGACATTCAGGTATGAAGACTAAGTCCCTTATAAAGGAAAAATAAAATCATATTTACATCAGACTTCTCCACAGCATAAGACGATGGAGCAAAATATTTATGATACTCCAGGAAAGAAAATTTGAAAAGATGATTTTATACACACCAAACTTGTTTTTAAGTATAAAAAGCTACAAAAAAAAAAAAAAAAACCCAAAACCAAACCCACTGCCGTCGAGTCGACCGTCGAGTCGATTCCGACTCATAGCGACCCTATAGGACAGAGTAGAACCGCCCCGTAGAGTTTCCAAGGAGCGCCTGGCGGATTCGAACTGCTGACCTTCTGCTTAGCAGCTGTAGCACTTAACAACTACGCCACCAGGGTTTCCATAAAAGCTACAGAAAAGCAAAATACCTGTGAACATACAAGAACTTGTGGAATATTGTTCCCTGAGAAATCTACTAGAAATCAGTCTTCAGACAATCAAGAAATCATAGGAGAAGCTTCAGCTAAGCTCCAGGTGCATAATAGCTTGCAGATAAATATTAGTTGAACAAATGGATAGATGGATAGATACATGGGTGGAGGAATAAATTAATGAATTTCAGGATATACCTGGGAGAGAAAAGCAAAGAGCCATCCATACTACTAGTTACTACAGAGCTAGGTATGTAAAGTCAAAGAACATTTGTCCTGGGGGAGAAAAAAAAATGTTTAGATCAAGTACTTTCATACCCTTATTTTTTAAGAATGAATAAGCACTCAGAGGGATTTTGTTCAAGATGTGCAGATGGCCCATGGGTAAGCTAGGGATTGGATCCAGAGTTTTCTGGTGCTTAGTATGATATGCTCTTTGAAAACTTGTTCACTGAGAAAGTATTACCCTTAAATACATTACTCATTTTTCCCCCAATATAAATTAATTCTGTTGCCTGTAAAAACAAAACAAAACTGGTTTCTGTCGAGTCGATTCCAACTCATGGCGACCCCATGTGTATTGCATAGTAAAATGTTGTTTCTTGAGGAGTGGGTCATGACTTTTTTTTTGTCCTCATTAACTTTTAAATTTTATAAGAATAATTTATGTTTGTTAGAAAAAAAATTAGGAAAAAAACTGGCTTATAATTCCATCACTGAGAGAAAACTATTACCAGTTATAAACACTTTTTGTCTTCACCATTTAGAGAATCATATGGTCATATTGTTTTGTAGTCTTTTTCACTAAACAGGTCATGACCATCCTTCACTATCAATAAATATGGAACTAAATTACACAACAAACTTTAAAACAGAATAATAATTAAAAAAAAAAACCATTGTTGTTGAGTCAATTCCGACTCATAGCAACCCTATTAGACACAGTAGAGCTGCCCCATGGAGTTTCCAAGGAGCGGCTGGTGCAGTCAAACTGCAGACCTTTTGTTAGCAGCCAAGCTTTTAACCACTACGCCACCATTAAAATAGATCATATATCGTAAATTTTAATGTTATCTTGTGTTTTATTTTTCCTGAGAATTTCACAGTTTTCAACCACCCCACCTAATATCAAACATATTAAAAGGCAAGCATCTCTCTCAGAAAATATAATATCACATAACGAAATGAAAGTTTAGCTACAACTGACCACTTGATTTAATATTATTTTTTTATGAACATTTAATTGGATATTTATTTCAATTTTTAATTAAAAAAAATTTTGGGCCAAATGCTTCAATTTTTTTTTTTTTCCCCCAGGCATCAAACCATTTTACAGGGCCTTGAAGTGCTTGTAGGGCTGGGCTCTGTGCCCAATGCAATGGATAGGAAGGTTCTGATTCCAACATCTGGGTCCCCTCACCATATTAGTTTCCTAGGGCTACTGTAACAAAGTACCCCAAATTGGGTGGCTTCTAAGAACAGAAATATATTGTCTCACAGTTCTGGAGGCTAGTTGTGAGAATTCAGAGTGTTAGCAGGGCCGTGTTCTCTCTGAAGGCTCTAGGGGGAAGATCCTTTCTTGTCTCTCCTGGCTTCTGATAGCTCTGGTCTTCCTTAGTGTGTAGATGCGTCTTCATAGGAGACTTCTTTTCTCAGTCTGTCTGTGTCTCTTCTCTTCTATAAAGGCAGCACTCAGATTGGATTAGATCCCACCCTACTCCAGAATGACCTCATTTTAATGTAATATAACATCTTTGAAAGCCCTATTTCTAAACAAGGTACCAGGGGTTAGGACATCGACATATCTTTTTATGGGACACCATTCAATCCATACATTTCCCTCTACTACATAGTGCCTTCTCTCACCATGTGTCAGACATTGCTGTGGACAGAGACCCCTGAACCTATTGGACAATGGCAATACCATATGTGGTGCAAAAGCGAAGAAAATCACAGCTAAAAGGGCTTCTGCTGACAGAGCAGATTTTCAAGGTTTTTTTTTCCTATGTCAAATGGACTCCCAATCATGAGTAAACCCCTAGATTCTGGGACTTATCATGAATTAGAAAACTTGAGGAGGAAACAAAAACATTCTTGTTTTTGTAATAGAGAGATCCCCACCCAAACTGCTGCTGTCAAGTCAATTCCGACTCATAGCAACCCCACAGGGTTTCCAAGGCTGTAAATCTCTAGAGAAGCAGACTGCCTCATCTTTCTCCTACGGAGCTGCTGGTGGTTTCAAACCACTAACCTCTCAGTTAGCAGTCGATCGCTTTAACCACTGCACAATAGGGACCAGAGTTACTTAGTTTGAATATTAAGTATATCATTTTAAGATATTTAATTTAATACATTTTTTATGTCCTGTTGTTGAATTAGTGAAAGTGGATTATCCTTAGAAAGTTTATAGAATTAACTTAAAATTTTACCAGTAGTAATAAGATTATGGTGGCAGACTGCTTGGATTTAATCCTAAACTCTACCATTTGGACTCGAGTGATTTAAGAAAATTATTTCAACTTGCTAATCCTCAAATTGCTCACCTGAAACAATAGAAATAATAATGCTACCAATCCCATAGGATTATTGTGAAGACATTACGGGATAATGCATAAAAAGCACTTTAGTACAGAATTTGCCATATATTAATCTCTTTATAAATGTTAGCTTTTATTATACTAGTAGTATCAGTTCTAATGATTATAAAAGTGGTGAGTACCATTGCAAAAATCTGACTAGTTTTTAATATAGCCATGCCAAAAGGAATGTTTTTGTGCTAGACAGGATCTCTCCCCCTCCGCCACAAACAGACAGACAGGCAGACACACTGAATATGGTATGCATGACTTCTGATTAGAGTCATGATCTTTGCTCTAAACCAGGACTTGGCAAGCTATGGCCCATGGTCCAAATATACCCAGCACTTTTTTTTTTGTATGACCCACAAGTTAAGAATGGTTTTTACATTTTTAAATAGTTGGAAAAAATCCAAAGAAAAATAATAACTTATGACACATGAAAATTAGGTAAAATTCAAATTTCAGTGCGCATAAATAAAGTTTTATGGGAACACAGCCACGCTTCCTTGATCTACAATAGCAAAGTTGAGTAGTTGTGACAGAGACCATATGGCTCACAGAGTCTCAAATATCAACTCTCTGGCCCTTGACAGAAAAAGCTTGCCAATCCCTGACCTAAACTGTAATTGTATATCTTGCATGGTTCTGTGCCATAGCTCTGGCACTGAGTGTGTGTGTGTGTGTGGGTGTTCATAGACTGGGTGGGGGGTGTAGAAATGGGGGATAGGTCTTCACCACAGCCCTGACTTTTTGGTTTCTTTTTTGCTTTTTATTCAAATAGCTTGTATCCTCTATTGATCTTCTTGAAGTTATCTTTTATATTGCTTATTGGTTTAGTGTGGCTGTAGGTTTTCTCTACCTACAGATCCTTTAGTGTTTTCGTGGTCATTCTGTGATTTATCTCTTAATTTCTGAATTGTATTTTACCCGTGGGGAGAAAATAAAGTTTGAGTATATTTTGGCTTACATAATAGATTTAAGCTTGTGAATATTACAATTATGAAATCCTGAAGAGGAAGCTCTTTCCAGCTGTCACAAAGCGTAAATTGTAATAATGTGCGTTGAAAGAGAAATGATTATATAAAGAAACCTAAGACAGACTAAAAGATGAAGTACAAGAGATAGAATAATAGCTTATCCTTATTGAGTGTTACATTGTGCTGGACATCATTAAGTGTTTTATATCTTTTCAACTCCTCATGACAATGGTGTTAAGTAGATGTTTGTATTAGCTGTCTATTGCTGCATAACAAATTAACTGAAAACTTAGCAACTTAAAACAAGAAGTACTCATTATCTCACAGTTTCAGTGTATCAGGAATTTGGGCACAGCCTGTCTTGGCCCCTCTGGCTCAGGGTCTCTCACAAGGCTACAACCAAGGTGTCAATGATGGCTGCAGTCTCATCTGAATGTTTGACTGAGTCATGTGGAGGGGGTGGGATTTGGAGAGGGAATCCATTCCAAGCTTATTCATGTGCCTGTTGGCAGGCTTCAGAAAATCTGCATCCAAGCTCATTCATGTGGTTGCTGGCATTGGCATGGCCTGGCTCTTTGCAACATGGGTCTCTGCACTGACTATCTGAGTGTCTTCACAGCATGACAGCTGGTGGTCCAAGAGAGAGAGCCAGAGAATGCCCAAAATGGAAGCTACAGTCTTTTTGTACCCTAATCTTGGAAGTCATATCCCATCACTTCTGCTGCATTCTATTCTTTAAAAGCCAGTCACTAGGTCAACCCACACTCAAAGGGAGAGGATTATACAAGGGCATGTGTCTTAGGCTAGGTTTGCTAAAGAAGCAAAACCAGTGAAGCATGTGTGTATGTGTGTGTATATATCCCCACACATCTGTCACTTTGCCATAGTGTGAAACAGACCATCAGTTGCTCATATGCAAGTTGAAGTTGAAGGAAATTAAAACAAGTCCATGAGAACCATAGTATAACCTTGAGTATATCCCACCTGAATTTACAGACCATCTAAAGAATAGATTTGACGCATGGAACACTAATGACTGAAGACCAGACAAGTTGTGGAATAACATTGAGGACATCATACATGAAGAAAGAAAGAGGTCATTAAAAATACAGGAAAGAAAGAATAGACCAAAGTGGATGTCAGAAGAGGCTCTGAAACTTGCTCTTGAACATAGAGTAGTTAAAAAAAAAAAAGGAAGAAATGATGAAGTAAAAGAGTTGAACAAAGGATTTCAAAGGGTGACTCAATAAGACAAAGTATTATAATGATGTGTGTAAAAAACTGGAGTTAGAAAACCAAAAGGGAAGAACACACTCGGCATTTCTCAAGCTAAAAGAACTGAAGAAAAATTTCAAGCCTTGAGTCGCAATATTGAAGGATTCTAATCTGGAAAATTCTAAACGACACGGGAAGCTTCAAAAGAAGATGGAAGGAAAACAAAGAGTCACTATACCAAGAAGAATTGGTCAACGTTCAGTCATTTCAGGAGGCAGCATATGATTAAGAACCAATAAAGGAGGAAGTGCAAGCAGCACTGAAGACATTGGCAAAAAATAGGCTCCAGAAGAGTGCTCACTCATCTATACCAAGAAATTTGGAAGACAGCTACCTGGCCAACTGACTGAAAAAGATGAATATTTCTGCCTATTCCAAAGAAAGATGATCAAGCAGAATGCGGACATTATTGAGCAATATCATTAATATCACATGCAAGTAAAATTTTCCTTAAGATCATTCAAAAATAGCTGCAGCAGTACATCAATAGGGACTGCCAGAAATTCAGGCTGGATTCTGAAGAGGATGTGGAATGAGGGAAATCATTGCTGAGGTCAGATGGATCATGGCGGAAAGCAGAGAGTACCAGAAAGATGTTTTCCTGTGCTTTACTGACTATGCAAAGGCATTCGACTGTCTGGATCATAACAAACTGTGGATAACATTGCAAAGAATAGGAATTCCAGAGCACTTAATTGTACTCATGAGGAACCTGTAGGTAGAACAAGAGGCATTTGTTTGAATAGAACAAGGGGATACTGTGTGGTTTAAAGTTAGAAGGGTGTGTGTCAGGGTTGAATACTTTGACCATACTTATTTAATCTGCATGCTGAGCAAATAACCAGAGAAGCTGAACTATATGAAGAATGAGACATCAGGATTGGGGAAGACTCATTAACAACCTATGATATGCAGATGGCACAACCTTGCTTACCGAAAGTGAAGTGGACTTGAATCACTTACTGATAAAGATCAAAGACCACAACCTTCAGTATGGATTACACTTCAACATAAAGCAAAAATCCTCACAACTGGACCAGTAAGCAATATCATAATAAACAAAGAAAAGATTGAAGTTATCAAGGATTTTGTTTTACTGGGATCTACAATCAATGCCCATGGAAGCAGCATTAAGAAATCAAATGATGTGTTACTTTGGGCAAATCTGCTTCAAAAGACCTTTTTTAAAGTTTTAAAAAGCAAAGATGTTACTTTAAGGACCCAAGTGTGCCTGACCCAAGCCATGGTATTTTCAGTTGCCTCATATGCATGCAAAAGTTGAACAATGAAGACCAAAAAGGAACTGATGCTCTTCAATTATGGTGTCGGTGAAGAATACATATAGTGGACTACCAAAAGAAGGAACAAATCTGTCTTGGAAGAAGTACAGCCAGAATGCTCTTTAGAAGCGAGGATGGCGAGAGATTGTCTCATCTACTTTGGACATGTTATTGGGAGGGACCAGTCCCTAGAGGAGGACATCATGCTTGGTAGAGAGTCAGTGAAAAAGAGGAAGACCCTCAAGGAGATGGGCTGACACAGTGTCTGCAACAATGGGCTAAAAAAGTATAACAACGATTATGAGGATGGTGTAGAACCAGTGTTTTGTTTTATCGTACATAGTTTCACTGTGAAATTCTGTGCTCATATAATCTCCTGAGATCTTAAGCAAATCCAGTTTGAGTGAACTAAGACTCTTCTCCTCAACTTCCTAGTGACTAAGGAGAAATTATTTGGGCCTGATGCTCTTTATTATTAAATCAGTGTAAGACACTTGGTGATGTAATTCTTGGCAAGAAGGTGGTAAGGACCTCTTAGCATAATAAAATGAGGGTATTGTTTATCAAGAAATAGAGTAAAAGTTATGTTCAAAGTAGGAATTTCTCTACTGACAATAGGGTATTTCTATAGGAAATAAGAATCCATAAAATAGTGGTTAAGAGCTCTGGAGCCAAATTACTCCACAAGCTTTAGTTTTCTTATTTGTAAAATGAGACTCGGAGAAGTACCCATCTTGGAGGGATATTTGAATATCAATTCATCAAATTATGTAATGCATGCAAAGCATTTAACATAGTTCTTGATGTTGTTGTTTTTAGGTGCTGTCGAGTCAGTTCCAACTCATAGTGACCCTATGCACAACAGAAGGAAACACGCCGGGTCCTGCGCCATCCTTACAATCGTTGTTATGCCTGAGCTCATTGTTGAAGCCACTGTGTCAATCCACCTCGTTGAGGGTTAGAATTAGTAGTTCTTAATAGGCCTCAATAAATATTGGCTGCTGCTGCTGCTACTGCTGTTGTTGTGATGATTACTTCCTGTGTGTAATTTTATAGTGGATTTTACCACTGTCTCGTCTCACCCACTTACAGGCGACAGTAGATTTTCCTTGTACACCACTCTACACCTCTAGGTGTTAAAGAACGTACTCTTTGTTTCAGGGGTTTTTGAAAGAAGGTGCATCCTATGAGGGCTTCTCTTGGGACACTGGCTAGCATTCTTTTGATTTTTAGATTTTTAGACTGTCTTCTTGACTCTTTATTCTAGCTTGGTGTCTAATATATTACTATCATTATCGTAGTAGTTGTTGCTATTATTTTATATTTTTTGGCTCTTGTCTCTGCTGCCCAAAGCTCAAACCTATTCTACCCCACATCCAGGCTCCCAGAGCCTTGCCTGAATCTCACTTACCAGGGCCTGTTTAATTGGGATCAGAAAGGAGACTGGGTCATGGAGTGGAATAAAACAGGGTTTTGCAATTAGGCAGATCTCGATTCAGATTCTAGTACCATTATTTGCTGGTTTTGTGATCTTGTGTCCGTTATAAGACCTCGCTCTGTGAAATGGATATGCTATTGCCCATTTCAGTAGGTTTTGAGGAGGATGAAATAGGGTAATGTATATGCCTGGCGTAAAGTAGATACCCCCAAATTTTGGTTTCCACCTATGTTTTGTATATTTAAATTTGCATGGGTTTAGATTTGCACCTTTCCTTCTCTCTTTATCTTTTACTATTGCAGTTTCAAGGTTCCAACAAATATATGCAGAACAGTGATTTCAAATTTGTTTTACTGCCATATTTGAATATCTGAGATGATCATTTTCTAGCTAATAATATATCATTATTACATAGGTGAGTCCCTGTTATCTCATTTCTTGCCCCTCCTTAGGCAATTGATTTTCTTGAAGCCATTTGTTTTTATGTACTTCACCTTGGCTTACTTTTTGACTTTATTTCTTAACATAACCATTAGCTTGTTTGATTACCTGTAATAAAGTTGTATTGGTGCCTAAACACAGAGATGCCCTTGTTTCTGTTCTGCTGAGTTCCACCTTTGCTAATTGTGACAATTAAGTCAATTCATTTGGACCTTTGTAAATAAACATGGTACATCTGTCAGAGAAAATGCCAATTGAAAATATGTTTTAGTGCAGTATTTTAATAATTGTATCCATTTCTGAAAACAGAAATTACTGATTCTTTGATTAGTAAAAAGCCCGTATTTCTTGCCACATTCAACTAACACAAAAGTTCAAGAAGGCAACATACCAGGTTTGTTGCTACAAGCCTTCCTCTAAGTAGATACACTCCTGTGGTATAGCTATGTAATTTATAATTGATTAAACATGGTCTTTCTGATCATCCCTTAGGCCATTGGTCAAAATCAAAATCTTCTCATTGCTTTTATGGAAGAGCCTAATTCAGCTTATATAATTTTGACTTCTAGCGCCACTTTAATTAACAAGGTGGTGACCTGCTGAAAAGGGGAAGGGCAGGTGTCTCCCAGGAGAGGAATGGTAGGTACACACACACACACACACACACACACACAGAGACTCACACACACTTGGTATTGAACGAGGATGAAAGGTCTTTGTGCTTCAAAGTTTCTAAGTTTTGGGCTCTTCTACCCCTACCCCCACTCCCTAGGGCGGATAAACCGGCTTTTCTAAGTCCCAGGCTCTTTCTCAAAAACAAAACAAACAAAAAAAATACCCCAGTGCCATCAAGTCAGTTCTGACTCTTAGCGACCCTGAAATTCTGTTTTCAGAGAAACAAAAGGAGCCTTTCTGTTTTTGTGCCCAGGGGCCTAAAGGAGAGGGTGTGGGACCTAGGGATTAGTGTGAGGCCCAGAAAGTATCAGGATCCATGCATAATGAAAAGAACTCCTGTGACTGAGCATTGCTGCATGCCCTGTGTGGTGGCTGGACCAGGAGGTCCACCGAGCCCTGTTCTAGCCACCAAGGCTGAGGTGGGGGGTGGGGGGAAGGGGCGACTTCACCAGGCAGGCTGCCGTTCTTGTCTTCCTAACCTCCCAGGTAACACATGGGGAGGATTCTCAGAAGTTTTGTTTCCCTCTTAGGTTCTTCTGTGGTTCCACTGGTACCTGGAAATGTCACATCCTAGTGTGCTTCCCAGTAAACACCACAGAGACTCATGCATCCCAGGACCACTGACAGCTCTGGGAGTCATTTAACAAAGATTAATTGAATGCCAGGTTTTAGGTTCTGGAGATAGAACTTTGGCAGAGGAGGACAAAAGTCCTTTCTTCATAAAGCTTAAATTTTAGTGGAGGGAAGTCACATGATAAACAGACAAAATGTTTAGGATGTCAGATAGTGATGAATACCACGGAGAAAAACAAAGCAGAGAAAGGGGTGGAGTTCCGGGATTGGGAGTTGTGATGTTAAATAGGTGGTCACTGAGACGGGAACATTTGAGCAAAGACCTAAGGGAGGTCACAGAGCAAAAAAGTGATTATTTAAGGGAAGAGAATTCTTGGAGAAGGAACAGCAAGTACAAAGGCCTTGTGGACAGAGAATACCCAGTGCTTTTGGGGAACAGCAAGATAAGTGAAGCTGAGTGAGGGCAGAACAGCCTAGGAGGAGATGAGTAGCCTGAGAATCATGAGAGGCCTTGTATATACCTGTGAAAGGACTTTTGACTTTGCTCTGAGTAGGAAGGGAGCCTTTGGAGTGTTTTGGGCAGAGGAGTGACATCATCTGACCCTGTTTGTAGGGGAGCAAGAACAGAAACAGGGAGATCAGTTAGGGGGCTGTTGCAAGAGGTAAGGAAACTTGGACCAAAATGATTCCAGAAGATACGATGAGAAGTCGTTGAATTCTAAATACATTTTGAAGGCAGAATGATCAGGGTTTGCTGATAGATTGGATGTGGGGTGTATGAGAACAGGAGGCATGAACAATGTTTCCAAAATTTTTGACCTAACAACTGGAGTGATGAGATTTTATTACTGGGATGGGAAACTGAGGGAGGAGCCTGTTTGTTCTTAGGGCATGTTGAGGTGTCTATTAGATAAGCAGTTGAAGATGCCAAGTGGGTAGCCGAATTTGTAAGTCTGAGGTTCAGGGAGAAACCTGTACTAGAAACATCAATTGGGAAGTTAAAAGTGTATTGATAGTATTTAAAGCCATGTGAACTGACGAAGTTCTTGCTCTCATGGGCCTGACATTTAGTAGGACTTTGGGGCAGAGTAGGGTACATTGTATACATCAGACTGAGATATCATGGTTAAGGCACTGCTTGACATCAAAGCTGCTTTAATAAAATCCACCCATCTTAATAAGGTTCAAATACTTCCTATGAGAAACTTTGATAAGTATGCAACTCATTAGAATCTCAGTTTTCATCAAGGCTGATCCAAATGCCCAAGGGGCTAAACAAAATAGTGCTGAACACGCTTATGGAAGAGGAGAGAAACTCTTTGTAAGTATTAGTTAGCAGCTTGTACAGAATCTCAGCACAGAGGTGGCAGGGAATCTGGAAGGTTCTATGGGTCTCAGCTGAACCAGAATGAAAGTGTGTACTGCTGCCCAGAATAGCCATTGTATGGGACATAACACCTATGAGGAGCAGTGCTCATGGTACCTATTGCAACAGCCCATTTCTAGGACCAAAGAAGAGGGGAATTTGTGGTCTGTGATATACGAGGCCAACCCAACCTCTTATCACTGCCGAAAGCCAGCATGATGTGTCTTGACAGGATCTTTCCAATTGGTTCTCACTGAGGTCAGAAATAAGATTGCTTTAAATTTGACCTTACGGCTAAGGAAGATGTTCATAATTGTAGAGTACTGTACACTTGAGTGCCTGGTCAACCTTTGAGTTGGTCTTAAAAAGATCATTTTAAACTTATAAATTAGATACAACCAGGCACAATGGAAAAAGTCAATGAATGAATGGTGCTACTTGCCTTAGTGGGAGAACAGTTGTAATTTTATTAAGGCTATTTAGGTTTATATTATGAAGCCACATGAGATTTTGAAAGCAAATGATCTTTTTAAGCAAATGACTTTTGGGGGGTAATGATAATACAGCTTGGGTTCAGATCCACCGGTGGCTTTAGCAGATGTGGCTGAAACATTTCTGCACTAAACAAGGGGCATAGTGGGCAATTCTCATCTTCATTGTTAACTGGATGCTAAGAATCAGCATGAATCCAATTCCCGAAGTGTAGAAATGGATTCAGTCCTCATCTTCCCTCTTCTCCATCCTCATCACCAGCCACTCACGCAGCACTCTTTCAGCCCCAACCACCCAGAGCTAGGTCAGAGCTTACACGTTAGGATACCTTCTTTCGGAGTGCAAAACAGGCAGATGTCAACCCCTGCTGTCTCTCATTGCCGCTGTGGGTTTGTTAATTCACTGGAACGACTCAAAGATCTCACAGAGTATATCATACTTAACTACAGATTTATTACAATTAAAAAGGATACAAACAAAGGGATGATATAGGGCGAGGTCTCAGAGAGGTCACAGCGTGAAGCTTCCATGTCCCAAAGAGGGATGTTACCTATACATGGTCACCAACCAGGAAGTCCCATCTGAGTCTTAGGTCTCAGCGCTGTTACTGACTTTACCATGTGGCCATGGTAGATTAATTCATGCCTCTTGAGGCCCCTAGGTGGTCCCTCTTGGTCTGGTCAGCCCCACTCATTAGCCTCAGGTGTTGGTAGGAACAAAAAACAAAGGCCAAATTGTTTTCTGCCAGGTGATTCCACATCTTGCAGTTCCCTAAAGCAAGTGACAACAGAGTCAGATACAGAAGAAAAAAGGAAGACTTTGGATAAAGAAAAACAAAAATTTGCATCTTTGTAACTGGTTGAAAAATGAGTACCATCAAGCATGCCAGTCACGCAGGTAGAGCAGCTATGGAAATGGTAGCATCCTTATGATCACAAAATGCAAAGTGACAAACCTTTACAACATAAAACAATTAGCCTGTTGATGAGTGTTAACAAAACAGAGAGCCAAGCATTGGACATCAGCACTAAGGGCATCCTTTGCTCGTTGCTGCCAGTAAACTGCTTTAGCAGTTTCTGTGGAAATAGCTACCAAATAAGTTGTTTCCTAGAAACGAAGAAGGGCTTTAGCCTTGGACTTCAAATATTTTATCCCAAATACAGTCTTGTACCAATAGCATTGAGATTTACAATGGAAGCCAAGGAATTTATAGATCTGGTATAAGTTATCTATTTATCAGCACTGTATCTTATGAGTATCTTATCAAGCACCAAGATAACCATCCTAAATGTTGTTAGATTATTAGTTACCAGTATCATTCCAGTCTCCTACTCCTCTCCCTTAATCTCTCTCATTTTATTCTCCATACCCGTACTCTTCATATGCTTACTCATCTCCGTCCATGCTGCTGCTTTGCTATTCTTCAAACATGCCAAGCTAACTCCTACCTCACGGTAGGACTGGCAACATAATTTTGGAAGCCCAGTGCAAATTAAAATGTGGAGTCCCTTGCTCAAAAATTAGTAAGAATTTCAAGACAGTGACTGCAGAGAATTTATGGCACAGTGCCTTTTGAGGCTGTATGCACAGGCTGTGTGTCCACGAAGCAGGCCTACCTCCTGACCTTTCTATTTGGGGTTTTTCTGTCTGGATTCTCTCACCTGAGACACATGCAGGGCTCCCTCACTTTAATCAGGTGTCTGCGTAAATGGCACTTCATCAGGGGGCGTTCCCTGAACACCCTACCTAAGGAGATTCATAACCTGCTCCCTTGTTTCTTTACCCTAAATTACCTTTCGTCATAGCGCCCAGTCACTTTTCATATGTCTGTTTGTTTATTGTCTGCTTCCCTCCTTAGAATGCAAGGCCCAGGACAGGGGAGACTTTGTCTTGTTTATTGCTGACTCCCTAGTGTCTAGAACAGTGACTGGCACATATTCTGTATTTCACAAATATTTGCTGAATAAATGAATCTGTTGTGGATTGGATTGTGCCCCTCCCCAACATGTTCTAAATTCCTGGCCCTTGTACCAGTGGTTGTAATCCTGTCTGGAAATAGGATTTTTCTTTTGTTACATTAATGAGGTCATACCAGTGTAGGACTGTGTCCTAAACTAATGACTTTTGAGTTATAAAAAGAACAGACTAGATGCACATACACACAGGAAGATGGATGCTAGGGGGGAGTCATCTATAAGCCAAGGAACTCCAAAGAACCAAGGAACACCAAGCGCTACCAACAAGGAGGAAAGCCACACAACCTAGACCCTAATTAGGATTTTTAGCATCTAGAAGCTTGGAGAAAATAAATTTTTGTTCCTTAAAGCCACCCACTCGTGGTATTTCTATTACAGCAACACTAGGTAACTGAGGCAAAATTTCATTGTTTTAGTCAATAAAAGTCAAGCTAGCCTTGCATATTATTTTATCTTGCCCTTCTAAAATACTCTCATGCTTGTTAAGCTTAAATATCGCCTTTCACTTACTTCTTTTATGGCCTCTTTTCTGAAGGTGTTGCATCATTTATATTCTCCAGCACTGCGTAATGAACATGTGAAGTAAAAAAGGAACACTGTAAACCTTGCAGTCGTTAGTCAGAGCCTTACAGAGCCAATTCTTTTATGAAAGTTCAGCTTCTGCAAGGTCTAAATATTTTTGTTGTAATTTTTTACTTCATTTCATAGAAGGAGAAGAAGAAAAAAAAAAAAAAAAAGGGAGGGCCAATTTCTACATGGGGAACCAAAGCTTTTTTGCTTGATGTTATGTCTGGTATGAACAAGAAAGCAGTAGCCTTAGGAGCTCCTACCCCACCACCATTGCTGTCACTCAGGTTCCTCTCCTTCCTCCTCCCCTCACTTGCCTGAGGGAGAGAAGGGAAGGGCAAATGTAAAGGGCAAGGCACAGTAGGGTGAGAAAAGATAACAGGAGGATTCTCTCAACTGTTATTTTTGCCAGTGAAATTTAAGACATGTCTTGTTCTATTTCTACAGCAGTTATCTGCTAATTTTCAAATAAAGCCTTCATTGATATAAAAAAAAAAAAAAGTCATTATTTAGACAACCCTAGTGACAGACCAGGTCTCTGACTTCTTTCATTGCATACCAATCACAGCCTTATTCCATCTTCCTTTAATAAAACTTGTGTCAATAGATTTTAAACCTTTTGTCACTTGGTGTTTACATACTGATTTCTTTGTAGTGTTCTTCAACCTTAATTTGAAAACTGGCATTAGCTTTTTAGTGTGCTAGAGTTTTCTTTCTTACACAGATCATTTTCTGCTTTTTGCTCATTCGGTGGTCCTTTTGACTCCTCAGATTTAGAATGTTTTAGTATTTTACTTAGCCTTTTTTTTTTTTTTTACTTCCTGCAGTAGCCCTTCAAAAATTTTCTGATACACCCTACCTGTCCTAAAAAGGTTAATGCAGCATTCTTGATAAAAAAAGAAACTTGATCAAGTGACATTTTTAATGCTCAAATTCCTCTTGACTTTCCAATTACATTTTAACTGTTCTTCCTTTTCCAACTTCTCAGGTTTCTCTGTATTAAAAATAAATAAATAAATTTGGGAGGGGGAATTTTATTATGTATAGTGTAAATATACTTTCATCTGACCCCAATTTTATATTTTAAGCATTGCCTGAACGTTTCATTTTTCTACCCTTTACCTGCATAAGGAAACCCTGGTTGCAAGTGCTACGGCTGCTAACCAAAAGTTCAGCAATTCAAATCCACCAGGCACTCCTTGGAAACTCTATGGGACAGTTCTACTCTGTCCTGTAGGGTCACTCTGAGTCAGAATCAACTAGACAGCAACGGGTTTGGGATTTTTTTTCACCTGCGTAAGGTGAATATTCACTCAGTGTTTATTATACATGAGCCACTGAGCTAAGCATTGTATTCGCTGCACTGCCTATATCTCATTTTTGGCTCACTGCAGCTCTATGGGAACTGTTCCTTGGAAACCCTAAGGGGGAGTTCTGCTCCATCCTATAGGTTCACTAAGAGTTGGAATCGACTCGATGGCAATGGGTTTTTTTTACAGCCCTATTGAAACTCTGGTGGCATAGCGGTTAAGAGCTCGGCTGCTAACTAAAAGGTTGGCAGCTCGAATTTACCAGCCACTCCTTGGAAACTCTATGAGGCAGTTCTACTGTATCCTACAGTTTCACTGTAAGTCAGAATCGACTCCATGGCAATGGGTATTTGTTTTTTTGGTTTATGAGACAGGTACTTTTCTTATACTTATTTTTCAGATGAGAAAATTAATACTTGGAGAGGCTCACACCCAAGGTAATAGAGTAGTACATGGCAGAACTGAAATTCAAACCAATGTCTGTGTCACTCGAGAGTCTATGCTGTTAACCAGTATACTATCATGCTTCTATATGATTCATGCCTTGGATAATTATCCCTTTCCAAGTTCATTATTTCTTCAGTTTTCAATCCTATCATCAGTTATTTATACTTTTGCTCATGCAGCAATGCCTGGTGGTTCCGGGCACAGGCCCTGGAGCCAGGCCAACTAGATCCAAATCCCAGGCTACCACATGCTCAATGTGTAATCTTGAGCAAACTGTTTAACCTTTTGTATCATAGATTCCTCATCTGAAAGTGGGAAATAATAGTGCCTATGTTGTGTTTTGATGCATATAAACTGCTTAAAATCATCCCTGATGTATGGGAAGTATCCAATAAGTAGCTAATATTATTTATTTGGTTGGTTATTTATTAAAAACACATAGTTAATGAGCGCTATACTCTGTTACTAAGTGTCAGGCATTGTGCTAAATTCTGGATTTAGGGGGATTACTGAGAGTCTTTCCCTTAAGGTATTCAAATCTATTGGTGGATAATAAAAGGTAGTGCTCATAAGAGGCGATACCACATACTTAGAAAGGTCATTCAGATATTGAGCAGTCAACCTAAGTTAACTACATTTAAAGAGAAAATCTTTAATGAATGGTGGAGCAAGACTCTGTAGCCAAGCTAGTGCTTCCCCACTGGAGTAAATCATATCCAAAGATGGCCACAATAATCCTTCCCATTCCACTAGCTTTTTTGCAATATGGCTTTTCGACTGTGCCTTATGCCAGTGTTATGGATTGAATCGCATCCCCCAGAAATGTGTGTTAATTTGGCTAGGCCATGATTCCCAATATTGTGTTATTTTTCACCATTTTGTGATCTGATGTAATTTTTCTATGTGTTGTAAATCCTACCTCTATGATGTTAAGGAGGCAGTTATGTTAATGAGATAGGACTCAATCTACAAGATTAGGTTTTGTCTTAAATCTATCTCTTTTGAGGTATAAAAGAGAAAAACATCCAGAGAGACAGAAGACGTCATACCACCAAGAAAGCAGTGCTAGGAGCAGAGTTTGTTCTTTGGACCTGAGGTTCCTGTGTTGGGAAGCTCCTAGACCAAGGGAAGATTAAGGACAAGGACGTTCTCCCAGAACCTACAGAGAGAGAAAATCTTCCCCTAGAGCTGACACCCTCAATTTGGACTTCTAGCCTTCTAAACTGTGAGAGAATAAATTTATCTTTGTTGAAGCCATCCACTTGTGGTATTTCTGTTATAGTAGCACTAGATAACTAAGACATCTGGGTTCTCTAGAGAAGAGAAGCCAGTGAAGTTTCTGTATACATATATATATACAGAGAGAGAGAGAGAAATTTATATCAAGGAAATGGCTCACGTGGTTGTAGAGGCTGGAAAGTCCCAAGTCCGTGGGTCAGGCTGGAAAGGCTTCTCCTGACTCATGTAGCTGCAGGGGCTGGTGAATTCAAGATCAGCAGGTCAAAAAACAGGCCTCTGGTTCATAGGCTGCAGAGGCTGACAGATCCCAAGATTGGCAAGTAAGCTGGCAGGCCTCTAGCTCTCAGACTGAGGATGCTGATGAATATCAAGATCAACAGGTAAGCTGTTAGCTCAGGTCCCAAGAACTGGAGATCAGATGAACAGGAGTCAGCTGCAGGATTCAGAGTGAGCAAAACCTGGCAAGCCTTGCCAGAAAGTCCACCTATATTTGATGCAGGCCACACCCCCAAGGAAATGCCCTTTCAACTGATTGGCTCCTCACAGCAGATCCCGTCATGGAGATGCTCATATTATATCAGATCTAATCATGGAAGTGATTACATCATTATACAATTGCCAAACTACATCATAACTGCCAAAGTACAGAGAATCATGGCCTAGCCAAGTTGACACACAACCTTAACTATCACATACTCCTTGTATCAAGAAGTGGAGTCTATTTCCTGTGTCTTTAATCTGGGATGGGCCTGTGACTTGCATTGACCAATAGAATGTGGTGAAAATGACACAGTGTGACTTGCAGGCCTAGGTCTAAAGAGGGCACACAAATTCCTTTATCAGCCTCTTGGAATCCAGCCTATGCATGAAGAAGCTGAAGCTAAATTACTGAATGAGAGACTAAGTGGGAAGACAGAAACCCAGCTGGGTGCCAGGCACATAGACCCATCCTGCAACCTTTATCGAGCTGTTCATGTGGAGGAGAGAGAGGTGGCTTCTTCCACGTCCTGTGCAAATTAGAGAGTCACGAGCAAATAAATGGTTAAATTATTTTAAGCCATTAAGTTTTGGGGTGTTTTGTTTCACAGCTACAGATACTTGGAACATAAGAGGTCTTGCAGCTTTCATTTTCAGTCTCTTATTAGCCTTGTAAAAAGCTCAGACTAGATTATGGAATGATGAGAGGCCACATGGAGAGAATGAGACCTCAGCCTTCCAACCATCCCTGCCAAGGCCCTAGATATGGGGGTGAAGTCACTTTAACCGTTCTAGCCCAACCTAATAGCCCAGAATGTAGCCATATGAGGGAGCCCAGGCAAGACCAGCAGAAGAACTGCCCAGACAACTCACAGATTCTTAGTTGTTGTTTTAAGCCAGTACATTCTGGGGTAATTTGTTATGCAGCAATAGATACCTGAAGCAACCATGATGCACCATTGATTCCCAGAAGAAGTGAAGACTATTGAGGTCCTTGGTTTATAGTGTGTTTGGAGAATAGTAGTTTTCACCACTAATCAAGAGCTCTCTATGTACTTGGGTCTTTCCATACGTTGTTTTGTTTAATCCTCACAACCCTGTAAAGTAGGTAATTTGGCAGATGAGAAAGCTAAGCTTCAGAGATGTTAAGTCACCTGCTGAAGGCCTCATAGGTAATAAGGGTCATAGCAGAATGGTAAGGTGTAATATTAATTTCTCATCCCAGGCTTTCTCCAACTTTCTTCTCTAAAGCCACGGTCTTCTGACTTGTCTCAGCACTTCCAGTCTTGCCCCCTTCATCCTCACTACTGTAGCCAGTGTTAAAAAGCATTTATGGAATCCTTTGACTCACCTACTTAATACTCTTTAATAAAACCCCACTGTCTGTAGGATGGAAACCCTGGTGGTGTAGTGGTTAAGTGCTACGGCTGCTAACCAAAGGGACGGCAGTTCAAATACACCAGGCGCTCCTTGGAAATTCTGTGGGGGTAGTTCTACTCTGTCCTATAGGGTTGCTATGAGTCGGAATCGACTTGATGGCACTGGGTTTGGTTTTTTGGTTTTGGTCCGTAGGGTGGAGTCCATGGCTTTCCCTCTTCTTTTTCCAGCCATATTTCTCCAGCTACAACCTCCTTTATGTATCTTTGAACCATGTGGAGTCACTTGCAGTACCCTAAACTCCATCTTGTGCCATCCCTCCATGCCTATGCACAGATTCCTTAGACAGGAATGCACTTACCTCCTCCACCCCATAGCACATCCACTCATCTTTCAAGACGTAGCTAAAACTTTACCTTGTCTATTAAGCTGCATTTCCTGGTCTCCTTCAGGCACAGCTGTATACTGCACACTAATACACAATCCCAATAACACTTCGTTGTTTGTAAGTCAATTTTCATCAATCAGTGTGTGAGCTTTTTTATCTTTGATTTATCCTGTGTCCTCAGCACTTAGCCTGAGCTGGTCCTTAATGAGAGAAGTGCTGCAAGAAAGGAGAGAAGTGAGGCTCAGGAAGAGTCAGATAAAATTGCCAAGGGTCTTGAATACCAAGCTGGTATAATCCAAGGCTCTGCCACCTGAATGTCCCCAAATCCCCCAGCCTTCCAGCCTTTCTCTAAAAAAATAAATTCTAAGTCTCCAGCTCCCATGCTACATTCTACGGAAAGCCAAATGCTACCTTACTCAGTCCCTCCCCACCAAGTAACTCTGGAGCTTCAGGAGGGGAAAGTTGAGTCAGGTACATAGTTCTCTTGGTCACCACTTGCTCCTGTTTTCTGCTTGTGCTGACAATTGCCATTCTTCCTGTGGCTATTTTCCACTTACTACACTGTTTCACTGTTGGTGGACTCTGTCCCTATTCTTTTGTTCTCCTAGAGCAGATTGAACATAGGCTGTGTGTTCTAGAGAATTATCAAACCTGAGGGATAGGGGAACCTCCGAATTTGTAGCCGGATGGTCAGAAGGGAGGGTGGTCCTCGGAACCCCTGAACTTGTAGCTAGTATCTAAGGCAAAGACAGTCTTGTGGAGGACTGTGCCTTTAACCTGTGAGGTTTGGCCTAACTGTGGGCAATTGGTATCAAACGTCATTTTGATGATATATTCACATGGTACAAAACTCAAACAATATTAAAAGGTGTATAGTGAAAAATCTCACTCCCACCCCTCTCCTCATCTGCCCTATTCCCTCCATTTTCTCACCCTAAGTAGTTATTTTATTAGCTTCTTTGGTATCCCTCCAGGATTTATTTATGCAAATATAATTAAATGAAAATATAGAATTAAAAAAATTTTTTGCTGTTGTTGAATATTGCTGGCAAAAGCCATGAAAATATGCTGTCTGGGTCCACTTTCAAATCTGTGCTGTCTGCTCTCTGTGGGGCCTTTCTTTTCTACCTTCCCACAGGAATGATTTCTACAGTGATGATATTTTTTAGGGAAAAAAAATTGGGACACGAAGTCTGGGAAGTACAAGTAAATTTTGGTAAAATTATGGAACTAGATAATTGGTCTTCTCTGGAAAATGTGGTCTCTTGAGCTCCATCCCTTCCTAACCCTTTCTGTTGGAGTAGCAGACTTTTACCATTGTTTAGGCTGACAGACAGAACTACACTGACCAGGAAAGAAAATGGAGAATTATTTAAAATTGAATATTAGAATATCACTATTCTGACATGGGGGGTGTCTCATTGGTCACCTTTCTTCTCAAGGCCTCTACCAGTTGCCATCTGACCAGGCCCCCTCTCCCTCTGTTGAGACCTCTCTTCCATTTTTTACTCTCCTTTCAAGTCCTGGGACTTCTACTTAACTCATCCCAGGTTGCCCCTGAAAATCCCCAATCCCTTTTTGTTTAATAAATGGAGCAATTTAGCCCTGGAGAACCACATGTGAGGCACTCATTGAGAACTCCCAGAAGTAATGGGGGACTCTTGATCAGCACAAAATTTTTGCAATCAAGTCATGTTATAATAATTTGCATTTAGATAGGAAGGCATCAGGGGCCCCCTCATTAGGATCAATGAAATTGGACTCCTGATTTATCATCTAACAAAAATTTAACCTTTTAGGTTAGTGTATTTTATGCACTTATTCCCTGTACAGTTTTTGTGGCAGACAAGGTGTGATGGTTGATTGTTTGTCAACTCGGTTTTGCCATGATTCTCAGTGTTTTGGCAGTCATATAATGTTGTGATCACTTCCCTACTGAGATTTGATATGTGATCACCCCATGATGGGCTCTGCTGTGAGTAGCCAATCAGTTGAAGGGGGGTTCCTTGGGTGTGTGGCCTGCATCAAATATAAGTGGACATTCTGGCAAGGCTCAAGGGCTTTTTGCTTGAGCTGGATCCTGCAGCAGGCTCTTGTTTGTCTGACTTCCAGTTCTTGGGACTTGAGCTAGAAGCTCGCCGGCCGACCTTGGGATTCATCAATCTTTGAAGCTTGTGAGTAAGAGCCCTGCTCTCTGACCTGATGATCTTGGGTTCACCAGCCCCTGGGGCTATGTGAATCAGGAGAAGCCTCTATCCTGACCCATAGACTTGGGACATTCCAGCCTCTATAACTGCGTGAGCCATTTCCTTAATATAAATCTCTATATATACATATATTTACACACTGTCTTGGTCATCTAGTGCTGCTATAACAGAAGTACCACAAGTGGGTGGCTTTAACAAAGAGAAATTTTTTCCTCACAGCAAAGTAGGCTTAAAGTCCAAACTCAAAACGTTAGCTCCAGGGGAAGGCTTTCTCTCTCTGTCAGCTCTAGAGGAATGTCCTTAATTTTCCTGTCAAGGAGCTTCTCAGGCACAGGGTCCCAAGGTCCAAAGGACGTGCTCTGCTCGTTTCCCTTTCCTTTTTATGTCTTGAGAGATAAAAGGTGATGCAGGCCACACCCCAGGGAAACTCCCTTTACATTGGATCAGGTATGTGACCTGGGTAAGGGTGGTGTTACAATCCCACCCTAATCCTCTTTAACATAAAATTACAATCACAAAATGGAAGACCACCACAGAATACTGGGAATCATGGCCTAACCAAGTTGATAACGCACATTTTTTGGGTGACATGATTCAATCCATGACACACACTGTATTGGTTTTGCCTCATTAGAGAACCCAGCCTGAGACACAATGTTCACCAAATATTCCAGGTATTCTTCTACATTATGCAACCTCACTTGTAGTTGTTCTGGCCAATGAGCTATGAATAGAAGTAGTGTGTGTCTTTTCTGGACTGAGACAATTAAGAGCCAGTGTGCCCTCTTTAAAAGTCCCTGGGTGGTGCAAACAGTGTGCCCTTGTCTACTAACTTAAACGTTGATGGTCCATACCCACCCAGTGGTGTGGCAAAAGAAAGGCCCGCAGGTCTGCTTCCATAAAGGTTACAGCCAAGAAGACCTTAAGGAGCAGTTCTACTCTGTAACACATGGGGTTGCCATGGGTTGGAATCGACTTGACTGCAATGTTTTTTTTTTTTTTTTTCCTGCATTTTTTGTCTCTCTCTTCTCCTGCAGCGGTGACATTGGAGGCCAAGGTACAGATGTCATAACTACAAACTGCGGGAGAGCCAGCTGTCCCACGTGGACTGTGAGTGAAAAGTAAACATTTTATTTTGATAAACCATTGATACTTTTGAGATACTAACATTAGTATTTAATGGCATGTCTGTGCTATTTGAGCCAATCTTTTTGGAAATTGAACAAATCTAAAATCTCTAAAAACAAAAGATAACGTGTGTGTGTGTATGTCTGCAAATGTGTCTCCAAGTTCTGGATGAGTTGTGATTTGAAAATCTTTATAATTGTTTATATGTTTAGAGGTCACATGGATGTACAAGTGAATTCCAATAAAAGTATTCTGCTATCTTAGCACTCCTATTCTCAAAACCAACCGAAACATTAAATATTAAATATAAGCCTGTACTTCGGTGCCTTTTCATTTACTCCTAGTTCTGTACGTTCAGATATAAGTACACTTCCTATTTGGGCCAATTCTATATTTCTTTAGGTCTTCCCAGAAACAATTATGCAAAATTATAGCTTGTTTTCTTTAAATCTTTCAAGGTAAACTTAGTAATCTTCATCTGCTATAAGGGAAGTGGTATTAAGTTGGAAACTTTCTACTTAACAGCCTGAACAAAGGTTCCTAGTAACCAACGCAATTTTCTGTTATCTAACAAGGACAAATACCAGACCCCACTCTGGCTGCTTATCTTTTCTCCTCTCAGTAATTCGGGTATTTTTTTCACACAGTGCTTATTTGGACCAAAATTTCAGTCATATTTCTATGGCTGTTATGTGATTCTCCATGTTTGTAGTACAAATATATAAGCATAATGTTTAATAGCATAAGCCTTAGAGTCAAACTCATTTGTACAGGAGTCTCATTTTATACCATGTGAATCTCAGTTTCTTTAACTCTAAAATGGGGGCAATAATCACTGTCTTATAACTAAATGAAGGAGCCCTGGTGGCACAATGGCTAAGTGCTTGGCAGCCAACCAAAGGTAGGCAGCTTGAACTCATCAGCTGCTCTGCAGGAGAAAGATGTGGCAGTCTGCTTCCATAAAGATTACAGCCTTGAAACCCTATGGGGCAGTTCTACTCTGTCCTATAGGGTCACTATGAGTCGGAATTAACTAGATGGCAGTGAGGTTTTTTTTTTTTTTTTAGTATGGTTAAATAACATATGTTAGGTGCTCACTTGTTTATGCCAAGAAATTTGGAAGACAGCTATCTGGCCAACTGACTGGAAGAGATCTATATTTTTGCCCATTCCAAAGAAGGGTGATCCAACAGAATACACAAATTATCAAACAATATCTCACGCAAGTAAAATTTTGCTGAAGATCATTCAGAAGTGGTTGCAGCAGTGCATCGATAGGGAACTGCCAGATTTCAAGTCAGATTCAGAAGAGGACGTGGAACAAGGGATATCATTGCTGATGTCAGATGGATCCTGGCTGAAACCAGAAAGTTGTTTGCCTGTGTTTTATTGACTATGCAAGGCATTCGATTGTGTGGATCACAACAAATTATAGATAACATTGCAAAGAATGGGAATTCCAGAACACTTAATTGTGCTCATGAGGAACCTGTATATAGACCAAGAGGCAATTGTTCAAACAGAGCAACAGGATACTACATTGTTTAAAATCAGGAAAGGCGTGTGTCAGGATTGTATCATTTCACCATACATATTCAATCTGTATGCTGAGGAAATAATCCAAGAAGCTGGACTATATGGAAAAGAATTGGCATCTGAATTGGTGGAAGACTTATTAACAGCCCGTGATATGCAGATGACACAACCTTGCTTGCTGAAAGTGAAGAGGACTTGAAAAACTTACTGATGAATATCAAAGACTACAGCCTTCAGTATGGATTACACCTCAACATAAAGAAAACAAAAATCTTCAGAACTGGACCAATAAGCAACATCATGATAAATGGAGAAAAGATTGACCTTGTCAAGGATTTCATTTTACAGGGATCCACAATCAGTGCCCACGGAAGCATCAGTCTGAGAGTACCAAACGACTTATTGCATTAGGCAAATCTGCTGCAAAAGATCACTTTAAAGTGTTAAAACGCAAATGAGGACTAAGGTGCACCTGGCCCAAGCCAAGATATTTTTAATCACCTCATATGTATGTGAAAGCTGGACAATAAATAAGGAAGACCGAAGAATAGATGCCCTTGAATTATCGTGTTGGTGAAGAATACTGAATATACCATGGACTGCCAGAATGAACAAACCTGGCTTGGAGGAAGTACAGCCAGAATACTCATTAGAAGCAAGGATGGTAAGACTTCATTTCATGTACTTTAGACATGTTATCAGGAGGGACCAGTCCCTGAAGAAGGCCATCCTTTTTGGTAAAGCAGAAGGTCAGCAAAAAAGAAGACCCTTGATGAGATGGGTTGACACAGTGGCTGCATCAATGGGCTCAAACATAGCAACGATTATGAGGATAGCACAAGACCAGGCAGTATTTCATTCTGTCGTACACAGGATCACTATGACTCAGAACTAACCCGAAGGCACCCAACAACAACAACAGCTAAACTCATAACCAGAACATTAGTGATGACGGAGTCAGAGAGAGGTGATTTTGAGCTTTCAGCCTCTGTAGTACAGGAAGGTACCACAGGAGGTTAGAATGGATGCCAACAGCCAGTGTTTCATATCCACCACAGAGGAAAAAAAAAAAAAAAAAACCCAGTGCCGTCGAGTGGATTCCAACTCATAGCGATCCTATAGGACAGTGTAGAACTGCCCCATAGCATTTCCAAGGAGTGCCTGGCGGATTTGAACTGCCGACCCTTTGGTTAGCAGCCATAGCACTTAACCACTACGCCACCAGGGTTTCCTCCACCACAGAGATCCCATGCAAATGAAGAGACACATTATACCAATATACCCAGCCTCTGTCTAGTTGTTGTAGTTAGGTGCTATCGAGTCAATTCTGACTCATAGCGACCCTGTGTACAACAGAACTAAACACTGTTCGGTCCTGCGTCATCCTCACAATCATTGCTATGCTTAAGCCCACAGTTGCAGCCACTGTGTCAATCCATCTCATTGAGGGCCTTCTTCTTTTTCGATGATCCTCTACTTTACCAAGCATGATGCCCTTTTCCAGGGACTGTCCCTCCTGACAACTTTATTGAGGCATAATTAATATACAATAAAGTGTACCCATTTTAATTATACTGTCCAATGAGTTTTGACAAATACGGTGTAAATTTAATTACCATCATATTCAAGATATAAAATCTTTTTATTATTCCAAAAAGTTCCTTTGTGCCCCTTTGCAGTCAACCCCTTTATCCTTCCTACCCCAAGCAACCACTGATATGCTTTCTGTTGCTACAGATTAGTTTTTTTCTGTACCAGAATGTCATATAAATGAAAAGGATGCAATAGGAAACAGCTGTTTTTAATATTTCTAATAGCTTTTCCTTGTGAAGAGTCCAGCATGGCATAGTGGAATAAGTAGGTGTGAAAACAGTTTGGGACCAGCGTCTGACCACCCCTAACTTCATGAGGTGGAAGGAGATTCAAGAGCAACAACCCAAGGCTGATTCCTGTGAGGTAAGGTTCAGACATGCCTCTTTTCTCTGCCATCTTTATCAACTCTGACAACGAATGTTCCCCCCACAGCATTCTCTACTGCGTTCAGTAATTCATTGCAATGGCCGCACAGAGCCCCCAGACCATACTCATGACTGTGGGGTTTATTAGGGAAGTAATAGTTACAATTCAGGCTCAGGAACACTTAGAATACAGTTCTTCCATCAGGACAGCCTCCTCTCAGCCCTGGTCATAGGCATGCTTCTCCCTGGCCCTCAGTCTCTGCCCAAAGGCACTCAGCTTTCTCACTACATGGGCTGGGAGGCCCACTGCGCTGTCTCCTGCTGGTCTCTCCTATGGGTCTCTCCTTCCTTGGTGGTGGTGGGCTCTTTTCTTTCCTGCATCTGGGGTCACTCATTTCAAACCCAGTGGGATGGCAAAACTGACCAATCCCAGTGGTGGGCCACAAATGCCATATCTGCACAGTCCCCGGCCTAATCACCTGGGTGGGAATTAAAAGATCATGGTGAGAAAGGCCACACAAAAGCAATCCATTACACTGCAGTAGGGTTTTTGAAGTCAGACAAACTTAGGCTTGAACCCCAGGTTTTCTATCTAACAGTTTCTGACCTTTGGCAAGTTGAACTTGCTGAGCTCCAGATTTTTTATCTGTAAAATGGTAACTTAAAATAAAACAAAAAAGTCTGTAAAGATTAGAGCTATTGTATGAAAAGCAGACAGTTGGCACCCTATGAAAGGTAACTATCGTTAGTCTTCTTGCTGATGACCAATCATTTTCTGTTTATGCAAAATTTCCAGCCCATTGCACCTGAACTATAATTCTTCTGTGGAGAATTTTATTCCTGATTTTCACATGTGACTGCCTTGATAGTGGTTAGAAGCTGTTTTCTGGAATACCAGATTGCTTAAGTTCACATCTGAGTTCTACTACTTGCTGCGTGACTTTGCACAGATTCTGAATCTTTCTGTGCCTCAGTTTCCTCTTCTGTAAAATGTGCATAATACCTAGGGTTGTTGTGAGAATTAAATGGGATAATACATGTTGACCTTAGTAAACACAATAAAGGACAGCTGTTATTAGTATCATTATTATTTCATCTTGAAAATTTCTTAAGACCTCTCAGAGTGGATTCTGTCTCTATGCCTTCACCCAAGCTACTTCTTCCAAGAGGAGTGTCTCCCTCTTTTCTGGCCAATCAAATTTTTCTACTTTAGCATCTAGGGACCTCTCCCTCCTAAAAAAAAATGTGTCCATACCTCTTATTTAGCACTTATCCCATACTTGATATTATCATTAATCACAGAATGTTTGAGAGAAGAGGTAGTTCACTGGAACCCTTTAATTTTATGTTGTTGTTAGGTGCCCTTGAGTTGGTTCCAACTCATAGTGACCCTATGTACAACAAACCAAAACACTGCCTGGCCCTGTGCCATCCTCACAACCATTGCTATGTTTGAGCCCATTGTTGCAGCCACTGTGTCAATCCATCTCGTTGAGGGTCTTCCTCTTTTTTGCTGACCCTCTACTTTTTTTTTTTTTTTTAGCATGATGTCTTTTTCCAGGGACTGGTCCATCCTGATAACATGTACAAAGTATGTGAGATGAAGTCTTGCCATCCTTGCTTCTAAGGAGCATCCTGGCTGTACTTCTTCCATGGTGTATTCAGTATTATTCGCCAACACTGTAATTCAAAGGCATCAATTCTTCGGTCTTCCTTATTCATTGTCCAGCTTTCGCATGCACGTGAGACATTTGAAAACACCATGGCTTAGGTCAGGTGCATCTTAGTCCTTAAGTGATATCTTTGCTTTTTAACCTTTTAAAGAGACCTTTTGCAGCAGATTTGCCCAATGCAATGTGTCTTTTGATTTCTTGACTGCTGCTTCCATAGCCATTGATTGTGGAGCCAAGTAAAATGCAATTCTTAACAATGTCAGTCTTTTCTCCATTTATCATGGTGTTGCTTATTGGCCCAGTTGTGAGGATTTTTGTTTTCTTTACGTTGAGGTGCGATCCATACCGAAGGCTGTGGTCTTTGATCTTCATTAGTAAGTGCTTCAAGTCCTCTTCACTTTCAGCAAGCAAGGTTGTGTCATCTGCATATCACAGTTTGTTAATGAGTCTCCCTCCAAACCTGATGCCTCACTCTTCTTCATATAGTCCAGCTTCTTGGACTAGTTCCTCAGCATACAGATTGAATAAGTATGGTAAAAGGAAACAAGCCTGATGCACAAGTTTCCAGACTTGAAACCACGCAGTATCCCCTCGTTCTGTTTGAACGACTGCTTCATGGTCTATGTACAGGTTCCTCATGATCACAATTAAGAGTTCTGGCCCATTCTTTGCAATGTTATCCATAATTTGTTGTGATCCTCACATTCGAATGCCTTTGCATAGTCAATAAAACACAGGTAAACATCTTTCTGGTATTCTCTGCTTTCATTCAGCATCCATCTGACATCAGCAATGATATCCTTTATTCCACATCCTCGTCTGAATCCTGCTTGAATTTCTAGCAGTTCCCTGTCAATGTACTGCTGTAACTGCTTTTGAATGATCCTTCTAATTTTAATTTTATAGCTGGTACAATAGAGGCCCAGGGGCAGTGGTGGCTCAGTAGTAGAATTTTTGACTTCTGTGCAGGCTTGATTCCCGTCAGTGGACCCTCATGTGCAGCTACCACCCATCTGTCATTGGAGACTTGTGTGTTGTTAGGATGCTGAACAAGTTTCAGCGGAGCTTCCAGACTGAGATGGCCTAGGAAGAAAGACCTGATAATGTACTTATAAAAATAAGCCTGTGAAAACCCAGTGGACCGTACAAGTCTGAACTACAGCCAATCATGGGGATGGCAAAAGACCGGGCAGCATTTTGTTTCATTGTACATGGGGTCCCCATGAGTCAGGGTCTAACTCCAAGGCAGCTAAAAGAAGTAACATAATAGAGGTTCAGGAGGATAAATTATTTTTCCAAGGCCATATCTTTAGAACATAGACCAGATTAGAACTTGATCTCCTAAATCTCAGTCACACCTCTACAACATGATTCAAAGGGCTTAGCAGAGTCCCTACACATACTACTTAGTAGTTCCTGGCTTATTGTGTGTTTTCTTAAAATGTACAATGAACAATTTATTTCTAGAACTAAATCCAAGAACTTTGCTAGTCACAGTGCCTAAGCTCTTGTCATTCTCCAGGAGGATTAAAGAAATGATATTTAGACCTGTCAAAACATAATCGCAAAGCTTATCAGGAAAATTATCTGAAAGTAAGTCATGTCTATTACACGATGTGAGACAGGTTCTTCTGTCTTTTCGTAGCAGGATATGCTGCACAGATTTTATATGGCGTACGTAAGTTTCTGTTGATATTGTAGTGCCAGTTCTTTTAATAACTATCTATAAATTCATGAAGTCCTGCTATATAATTGCAAAGAAAATACTTTTATCACCAGCTCATCTTTGGGTAAATACTTTAAAAAGAAATTTCAGTGATATCTTCTGCCCAGTAAAATAAAAGCCTGTACACTGCCACACAATGCAAACACAACTGGATAAAAAGTAGAAGGCCAGCAAACCACTGTTGCATTTATATGCAAGATACTAGTTGGACAGCTTGTCGAGGCCTGAGGAACTGATATAGAAATGTTATCTCTGACAGTTATATCTATATACACATGCCACTTTGGACTTCAGTGGGGAATGAATGAGGAGGTACAGTATGCATATTCCGGAGAGGGAGGAAGAAGAGAGGAGGAACATGAGAAAGCAAGGAAGGATACTTCCTTTTATGTAAAGAAAGTTGAACAGCAGCCCCCTTTCTCACGATTTTTAAACCATGGTGTTGTGGGGGTCACCAAGACCACCCTCAGATTCAGTGATTTTCTAGAAGAATTCACAGAACTCAGCATGTATTTGTACTTATGGCTACGATTTATTACCATGAAAAGATACAAATCAAAATAAGAAAAAGGCGCATGGGGCAAATTTGGGAGAAAATCAGGCACAAGCTCTAAAGGTCCTCTAACAGTAGTTTTAATTCCTCCAGCAATGAGTTGTGCAACACATGCAAAGTGTTGTCTACCAAGGCAGCTCATTAGTGACACAGTAGCCAAGATTGTTATTGGGGGTTGGTCACATAGGCACCTCTGCCTACCATGTGCCAAATTCCAGACTCCCATAAGAAAAGCAAGTGTTCAACATAGCTCATATTGTTTGCATAAACAATATAGCCATAATCAGCCACCTTTGTTATTTAACGAAAGTTTTACATCAGTGTCAAGAAGTCTTTACCCACCAAGCTCCCAGATGCCAGCCAAGGGCCAATCTTGCGAGCAGGCATTTTATGAGGATAGCAGTCTCAGGTCTGCTATGTTAACTCTTGTGCATACACTATTTTCTTCATTCCATCATGCATAGAGGCATACAAAGAGCAGCTACTATTAACCCATTGAACTGATAAGTAATCAGTAGCACAGAGAAGTTGAATGGCTTGTCTAAAGTTATATTTAGTTAGATGGCTAGGCTATCTGGACTGGGACCATATGTCTGGGGAGTTGGTTCTGGCTGTTAATTTGGTTCCTCAGTTCTTCTCAACATTGCATCTGCTGGGGCTGCTAAGATGCTGTCAAGATGGCTTCTTCACTCACATGTTTGGTGCCTGGGCATGGACGGCTAGAATGGCTGGGCCTAGAGCTCTATCTATGTAGACTCACCACATAGCTACTTTGGGTTTTCCTCACAGGATGGTGGTCTCAGATTCTTGACTTCTTACGTGGTGGTGTTTCTCCCAGAGCAAGCATTCTAAGAGACTTGGGTGGAAGTCCTAGAACATCACCTGTCACATTCTATTAGTTAAACAACTCCCTAAGGCCAACCCAGATTCAAGGTAAGGAGGGCTAGACTCCAACTCTCAATAGCAGGAATAGCAAAGAATTGGTAGCCATCTTAAATAATTTACCTGTGTATTGTAACACGTATTCATTTCTATTATAGTTATTTACTTTGCATGTCTTATCTCTCGCACTAGGCTACAAGTTTAGTGAGGACAGGAGCCTAGTCTGCATTAGTTTCAGTTCCCTACAGTGTTTAGAAATACTTAGCTTACAAAAAAAAAAAAAAAAACCCCAAATCAAAAAACAAACCCGTTGCCATCAAGTCAATCCTGACTCATAGTGGCCCTATAGGACAGAGTAGAACTTCCCTATAGGGCTTCCAAGGAGCGGCTGGTGGATTCAAACTACCAACTTTTTGATTAGCAGCTGTAGCTCTTAACTGCTGCACCACCAGGGCACCCATAAAACCATTGCCATTGAGTCAATTCTGGCTCATTGCAACCCTATAGTAATTATATGTTGAATAAATGAATGTTACTAAAAGCACTATACTAAGTTATTGAAAATTCATTATCTTACGTAATTTTTACAGCAAACTTGTGAGCTTGGCATTGTTCTTATTCTTATGTTTTAGAAAAAAAAATGAGGAAACTGAAGCACAGAGTGGGGACATTATTTCCCTCAGGGCATATAGATAGCACCAGGATTTGAACTTAGACTGACTCTAGAACATGTGGTAACTCACTATACTCTATTTCTTTCTTTCATCCTGGGCTGGACTTTGAAGGAAGAGGAAATCCCTAAAAAATCTAGTTACACTACAGAGCTGTGCAAAGAGTTAGGATGTTAGGAGTGTGTGGCCCTTTATTTAGCTCCTTTTCCTTTTCAATTGGAGAAGTAGGGAGGGAGAATGAAGAGAAGGGCAAAGAACAGTCATAGGCCTCAAAGGCATTCTAATTTACAAGGCTGTGTTCTGTATTCTTGAATTTTATGTAATCTTGAGCATTGGTAATCTTGAAAAACTGCTGTTTTTATCTGTAAAATGAACACAAATAAGTGAGATAAATAACTGAAAAATGGCAAGAATCCTCTACCATGTTACATGAGCTTTGGGTTATCCTGAACCCTGAAATAGTATTGTTTTCATTTGTAAAATCATATTGCAAAGACATTGAGTTAGGGGGTAAAATGACTGACTTCTGATGTATCTGTCGAGATTGCATTGTTTTTCCTTGAAATAATAAAGGTGAATGATTACATCATCACCAAGGCTACAAAGTCATGGAAGACCTTTCCTTAAGAGAGTAGATATTTCTGAGTGGAAGGGATTGAAGGGGAGTACAGAGTATCTGAAAGTAGAGGCAGGAAGAGGACAAGCGTGAGGAAGGAGGAAGTTAAATCATAAAAGCTGTCCATTGGACAGTTTTCCCTGGGCAGGTGACTGGGGCTTATAGGACTAATAGGACTGTTAGGAGAAGTTCTGCAAGTAACCAAAAACCTAACATAATAGTGGATGACACAAGTTAGAAATTTATTTTTCACTGACATTAGAACACTTCTAGAGGAGAACAGTTCAGAGCTTATATGGCTCCATGGGCTTCAGGAGTTTCAACTCTTCTTATCCTGTTCCTCTGTGCATACCGCGAACTCACCCAAGCCAATTCAGTGGCACGCAGTTCTTAGGGTCTTTTTGGTAGATAACAGTAGGTTTGAAATGAAAGGATTAGCTACTTTCCTAAGCCTTGCTACCAAGCCATGTGGAAAGCAGGTCTCAGAACAAATTCTGTTGCAAAAGCAAATACTTACTAGGTAAACACTTGTTTATACCGAAAACCAAACCCAGTGCTGTCGAATCGATTCCGACTCATAGCGACCCCATAGGACAGAGTAGAACTGCCCCATAGAGTTTCCAAGGAGCACCTGGCGGATTCGAACTGCCAACCCTTTGGTTTGCAGCTAAGCAAGCTTAAAAACAATTCATATAATTTGTTCCCTAAATTAAATGAAATTCCAGCTGTCTCACCTTTCAAGTGCTCCAGTCATACCTGGCATGAAAAATTCAATTGAGTCAGGCATGGCAACATTCCAGAACCAGGAATTCTTTTCTGTATAGTCAGCATGGGGCAGTTAAACAAACACATGGAGACCAAAGGCTAGACATAGGCACTTAGGGAGTAAGCCTCAGGCACCATTACTAAAGGCCCAGGCTGCATGGCTCACTGGATGATTTTACTCCATTCAGACAAAGGTGAGGAGTGGAATCAACTAGATGGCAATAGGTTTTTTTGGGGGGGGGGGGAGGGGGTAGTTACCTTCGGTTCCTCAGTTGGCACAAAGGGTTAAGCTAACTGAAAGTTTGGAACCCACTTAGAGATACAGCCTCGAAAACCCTATGGAGCGTTCCTATTCTGTGCAATCGGGGTCCCATTGACTCTGACAGCAACAGACAATAACCTTATCTTAAACCAAACACCTGTTGCCATGGAGTCGATTCCAACTCATAGGGACCCTGTAGGACAGAGTAGAACTGCCCTGTAGGGTTTCCAAGGAGCGCTTGGTGGATCCGAACTGCCGACCTTTTGGTTAGCAGCCGAGCTCTTAACCACTGCGCCACCAGGGCTCCTACCTTATCTTAAATACTTGAAATTTAATCAATGTAAGCTCCTTTCTAGCATTCATTATGCTTGTTTGTGTGTTGATAATTTTACTCTTAACAACCTATTTCTGCAATTCACTGAGATCATTATCAAAGAATCTGGTGTTGATATAGTTGTGGTTGACAGAAACAAGTCATTTCTAGAATATGGGCTTTCTGATGGGAATATTAGCTACTACCTCTGGAGCGAGGAGCCCTGATGACACAGTGGTTGAATGCGTGGCTGCTACCCAAAAGGTCAGTGGTTAGAACCCACCAGCTGCTCCACAGGAGAAAAGACCTGGAGATCTGCTCCCATAAAGATTATAGCCTAGGAAACCCTGTCGGGCAGTTCTGCTCTGTCCTGTGGGGTCACTCTGCACCGGGATTTACTCGACAGCACACAACAACAACAACCATCTCTGGAGTGTGCACTTTTAATTAAAATTTTAGCTTACTGCACCTGGGTTGTAGCTAACCCCACCCCTCCCCCGCAAAAAAAAAAATGTTGCCATGGAGTAGATTTCAATTCACAGGGACTCTATAGGACAAAGTAGAACTGCCCGTTATGGTTTCCAGGGAGTGGCTGGTGTATTCGAACCCTCGGCCTTTTGGTTAATAGCTGTGCTCTTAACCACTGCACCACCAGGGCTCTGGGTTGTAGCTAACTAGGATAAATAAAATACCTAACTAGGACAAATAAACTTAACCTAACTAGGAAAAATAAAATAATTTCACTTAATTCCCATTCATTGCTTGTACTTCATGGTGCAAGTAGCTACTTTGTGTCAGCTATGATATCTGTAGCCCAGTCAGTAGGAAAGAAGAAGTAGAGAAAGGCTGGTGTCCTCTTTATAAGACATTTTTAGATTCACACTACTTCTGCATGGATCCCATTGACTGGACTTTGGTAACATGGTCACATTCAACTGCAAGGGAGGTTGGTAAATGTAGCCTTTGTTTAGGAAGGCTTGTGTCCAGATAAGAATCCCCAGTATTACTACTTGGGGAGAAAAGATGAGCAGATACTTGAACTCAGACCGTGCAGAGGTGGCACTCACCACGGTTGCTCAACATTTTTACTTGTAAATAAGTTCTTGCACCACTCTCATCCTGTGGGAAACTTTCCAAGTATGAGAAGTAATTCCATGTCTTCCCAGAAATGTGTCAGGATTGTAGCAATGTCTTAATGGTAGATAGATACGTGGAGGAAAAAATTTCTTTCATCACTTCTCTTATAATCGAGGTTTTGTTAGGATCTTGCTACTCAAAATGTGTCCATGGACTAGCAGCTTCAGAATCACTTGAGAGCTTATGAGAAATTCAGACTCTGCTTTGTAACAAGATGGACAGATGATTTCTATGCACAGTTCTAGAAGCACTGTTTTTGGATGCCCCCTCCTTCCTCCCTTAACATACATGTACCCAAACATGCTATGATTGGAGCCACAGCCCAGGGACTTTGACCTAAAGCTTGAAAGTAAGCCTGGGAGTGGAAATCGTTCATGGACAAGTGGTACATTGTAATTTTTATAATAATTATTCAACATTTCATGCATATTAGCTTATTATCCCAGGCAAACGGAAATGAACATATATTTTGGCTTACGACAAAAAATAATTAGGAAAATATATTTCAAGTTGATTTGTTTGGCTGATGGATAATGTCTTTTTCCAACTTTGTCATGTTTTTCAAAAAAATTTTTACAAGCATAACTTATTTTCAAGTGGAAAAAATTGCAATTAAAATTGTTTGAAGATGACATTAAAACATATTTGCTTTAGCTTTAACAATCAGTTACATAGCTGAATAAAAAATCAATCTTTAGCTGGTCTGGAAAAGAACAGCTCCAGCATGGGATCAGCATAAATCCACCAGGACAAACTTCTGCGTTTGCCAAAATAAACCGTCTGTTCCCAGGAGCTGGGCTGTGCTTATTTTGGAACATTACTTTTAATCGATGACATTTACAACTCAAAAACTGTAACATCACTTCCTGACTTTGCTTTAAAAGTATTTTCAAATTGAAATTTAGCACAAAAGTTTGATAAAAGTTTCTTTTGGTAATTGAAATGATTCTACTCAACTATATTTATTGGACAGCTGAATGTTACATAGCCCTGAATCTTTTTTTTTTTTTTTTCTTTTTTGGAGGGAAGATAGGAGAAGTTCTGCTAGAAATTAAAAGACATGACCCCTGCATTTGGGAGCCTACTTTGCAGGACTATTGTAAAATTATTTTATAACTCTCTTTCAAAATCTTATTAGGATTTGTTTTAGTGTGTTTATATAATATTATTCTGGTTGCATAGTTTTATAACTCTAAACATTCTTTTCAAAACTCATGATATATCTGATCCATTTGATATAAAAACAACAAAAGACTCTAGTATGGAAGTTCAAGATGCATCTAGAGAACAACATTGCAGTAAGACAATTTTATAGTCATAAATATGGAAACACACTGAAGGTATTGGGTCTTTCTTCTACTGCTCCTGGGTAATGTTGAAGAAGCAAGACAAATGAAGGGACCAGAGGGAGCTTTATGTTTGCGTAATCAGTTGTTAGCAGGAGCTTGTATGGGAGAGCTTGGAATGAAAATTAATGCCTGATTCTTGATCTGGTGGGATTGGATTAAATTGACTAGTAACAGTCAAGGATTAGTGAGGCAGATTCCACATTCTATCAGAGGATTATTTTAAAAAAAAAAACAAAAAACCCTTCTAATTCTCTGTCATTTTCATTTGTGTACTGATTGGTATAGAAGTTAATTTTTATGCAGAACTTTGTGATAAAGAGTTTTTCCTTAAAAATAAAAAAAAACAGGAAATTAAAAGATGAAGCTAAGGCTTCCTTTCTAGTTGCAAGAAAGAGACCTTCCTCAAACTAGCTAGTCTGGAAGCTTAGTTAGAAAGGAAACTTAGTTGGGAGGGAAGGTTTATTTCATTATTAGAGATATTTCACAGAATTTTGTGCAATTGGGCCTTACACAGACTAGAAAGCTGTTCAGAACCAAGGTAAATTCTGTCTTTTCTCTCTTAATCTCAGCTTTTTTTCCTAGACATCTATACCATTTTCCTCTCTCTGAGGACCACTTTTAATTGCTTACTCATCATCTTGCAAATGGCTACCTCGACCGCTGAGTTGATATGACTTTGCCATTCCAATGTCCATACCTAAGTACTAACAATTTCTGTAATTTATATTTTGAATTAATAATAGAAGAATCTGATTGAGGCAAATCATCTGTTCTAGTCAAGCTTTATCAATCAAAGGTCTTTGAACAACCAATGCTTTGGCTGCCCATTTGGAGCAGATATCTGGTCCCATTAGCAGTAGCTGAGGAAAGGAGAGAAGGCACAACGTGTACTGGGCCGTTCTACTCTTCTAGGCATAACCTAACCTCAGACAACATATAAAGGAAGGAATTAACAGTGTCATTGATGCTGGCCTTAGCAAACCCAAAACTAAAGGTGAAGCTATGGAAGAATTAAATAATGTAACTCAACTAAGTCATCAAATTAATAGCATGACAAAAAAAACTTCAAGAGGTCCAATATTATCGTTTGTAATCTAGGAAAGGTATGAGGATATGGAAAGTTGAAAATTGAAGGATTGTCATATATGCAAAAAAAGAAATTTACCCAAAGGACATGCTACTAATGGTTTATGCTTGACTACTAACCTAAAGGTTGACAGTTCAAACCCACTCAGAGACACCATAAAAGAAAGGCCTGGCAATCTGCTTCCATAAGGATATAAAAATTACGCCTGAGAAAATCCCTTGGAGCAGTGCTACTCTGTAACACATGGGCTCACCATGAGTCAGAATTGATTCAATGGCAACAGATATGGTACAGTACCATAAGTGATTAGCTACAGATTAAAATTAATATTAAATTGTATGACGAATCCGCTTCAAGAAGACTAAGTAAGCATATGCTCAGTAATAAATACATATAAAGAATAAAACCAAAAATAACACAACCAAAGGAATGGGAGGGTTCATTGATAGACAAGAGATTTCAACAAATGTCTAGAAGATACAAAATGAATGGATGAGCATTGATTGGTCAAGCAGAATAGAGGAAGTCATAGCCAAGCACATACCATGGAGCTGACCTGCCTGCCAGACCCCCAGAGAGCCTCTAGACCTTGACATAGCAGATACATGGGGGGATGGAACTGATAAATTAGACTGAAAGGACTGTAGAGAGCTGTTTATCCCATGCCAAAAATAATCTTACGTAACTGCCCAGAAAAAACCCGGGCAGCTCTCTAGAGAAAATACTCCCAAAGTAAAAACTTCCTAATTCTGGCATTTAAGGGTGCCCAGATTTACAGTTGGTTTCATGCCTATATATACTCTATTAAAGCCTGCCATTAATCAGTCTTGAATATGTCCACACAACTCTCAGATAGTCTTTCTATTGCCATCTTTAAAAAAAAAAAAAACTTGTTATTTTGACATAATTTCAGATTTACGGAAAAGTTGGAAGAATAGTACAAAAAATTCTGATATATACTATACCTAGGTTTCTCAGATACTAATATTTTTATCTGAACCATTTGCAAGTCAGTTGTAGACATGATACTCCTTTATGCTTAGATAATCCAATGTGTATTTCTTTAAAACATGCTCTTATGTAATTACTGAAAAATTATAAAAATCATGAAATTTGCATTGATACAATATTATTATTTAGTTATAGGTCTTAGGTTTTGCCAGTTATTCAAAAAAAGTCTTTTTAGTGAAAAAAAAATCAAGATCATATTGCTTTCAGTTGTCATGCCTCTTTAATCTTTTTTTTTTTTTAATTTTACTGTGCTTTAGGTGAAAGCTTACAGTGCAAATTAGTTTCTCATTGAAAAGTTTATACACAAATTGTTTTGAGACGTGGGTTGCAATCCCTGCAATATGTCAGCACTCTTTCCCTTTCCCTTTATACCCTGGGTTCACCGTGTCCATTTGTCCAGTTTTCCTGTCCCTTCCTGCCTTCTCGTCTTTGCTTTGGGGCAGGTGGTGTCCATTTGGTCTCATATACTTGATTGGACTAAGAAGCACATTTGTCTTATGTGTTATTGTTTTTTTTTTTTTGGCCTGTCTAATCTTTGGCTGAAAGGTGGACTTCGGGAGTGGCCACAGTTCTGAGTTGGCAGGGTGTCTGGGTGCCACAGTCTCAGGGGATTCTCCAGTCTCTGTCAGACCAGTAAGTCTGGTCTTTTTTGTGTGCATTTGATTTTTGTTCTACATTTTTCTCCTGCTCTCTCCAGGACCCTCTACTGTGATCCCTGTCAGAGTGGCCTGTGGTGGTAGCCAGGCACCATCTGGTTCTAGGCTCAGATTGGTGGAGGCTGTAGTTCATCTAGTCCATTAGTCCTTTGGACTAATATTTTCCTTGTGTCTTTGATTTTCTTCATTCTCCTTTGCTCTGGATGGGATGACAGCAATAGATGTATCTTAGATGGCCCCTGGCAAGTTTTTAAGACCCCAGGCACTACTCAGCAAAGTAGAATGTAGAGCATTTCCTGTATGAACTATGTTATGCCAATCGACCCAGATGTCCCCCGAAACCATGATCCCTAGCCCTCAGCCCTGGTAATTCAGCCCCTCAAGGTATTTGGATGTGTCTAGGAAGCTTCTATGACTTTGCCTTTGTTGAGTTATGCTGACTTTCCCTTTATTGCAGGTTGTTTTCCTTTCACAAAAGTTAACACTTGCCTACTATCTAGTTCCCCCACATGTCTGTCAGTTTGTCGTACTGTGGAGCCTTGCATGTTGCTGTGATGCTGAAAGCTATGCCACCGATATTCAGATACCAGCAGGGTCACCCATGGAGGACAGGTTTCAGCAGAGCTTCCAGACTAAGACAGACTAGGAAGAAGGACCTGGCGGCAGTCTACTTCTGAAAAGCATATTTATGCCTATTCCTAAGAAAGGTGATGCAACTGAAGGTGGAAATTGTAGAACAATATCATTAATATCACACGCAAGCAAAATTTTGCTGAACATCATTCAAAAACAGCTCCAGCAGCATATGGACAGGAAACTGCCAGAAATTCAGGTCAGTTTCAGAAGAGGATGTGGAACCAGGGATATCATTGCTGATGTCAGATGGATTCTGGCTGAAAGCAGAGAATACCAGAAGGATGTTTACCTGTGTTTTATTGACTATGCAAAGGCATTCGACTGTGTGGATCATAACAAATTATGGATAACATTGCGAAGAATGGGAATTCCAGAACACTTAATTGTGCTTATGAAGAAACTTTACATAGATCAAGAGGCAGTCGTTCAGACAGAACAAGGGTATACTGATTGATTTAAAATCAGGAAAGGTGTGCATCAGGGTTGTATTTTCTCACCATACATATTCTATCTGTATGCTGAGCAAATAATACGAGAAGCTGGACTATATGAAGAAGAACAGGGCATCAGGATTGGAGGAAGACTCATTAACAACCTGCGTTATGCAGATGACACAACCTTGCTTGCTGAAAGTGAAGAGACTTGAAGCACTTACTAATGAAGATCAAAGACCACAGCCTGCAGTATGGATTGCACCTCAACATAAAGAAAACAAAAATCCTCACAACTGGACCAGTGAGCAACATCATGATAAATGGAGAAAAGACTGAAGTTGTTAAGGATTTAATTTTATTTGGATCCACAATCAACAGCCATGGAAGCAGCAGTCAAGAGATCAAAAGATGCATTGCATTGGGTGAATCTGCTGCAAAGGACCTCTTTAAAGTGTTGAAGAGCAAAGATGTCACCCTGAAGACTAAGGTGCACCTGACCCAAGCCATGATATTTTTAATCGTGTCATATGCATGTGAAAGCTGGACAATGAATAAGGAAGACTATTCTGGTGAAGAATATTGAATATACCATGGACCGCCAAAAGAATGAACAAATCTGTCTTAGAAGTACAACCAGAATGCTCCTTAGAAGGAAGGATGGCGAGACTGCATCGTACATACTTTGGACATGTTGTCAGGAAGGATCAGTCCCTGGTGAAGAACATCATGGTTGGCAAAGTACAGGGTCAGTGGAAAAGAGGAAGGCCCTCAACGAGGTGGATTGACACAGTGGCTGCAACAATAAGCTCAGACATAACAACGATTGTAAGGATGGCTCAGGACTGGGCAGTGTTTCATTTTGTTGTGCATAGGGTTGCTATGAGTCGGAACCGACTGGACGGCACCTAACAACACAGCACCTAACAACAACTATCTAGTTAGTGACTTTCCTTTTCCACCCCTCCCCTCCCTTGTAACCACCAAATATGGTTTTTTCTATGTGTAAACCTTTTTTTTTTTTTTTTTTGGTTTTTATAATAATGGTCTCACACAATAGTTTTCCTTCTGTGATTGACTGATTTCACTCAGCATAATGCCCTCCGGATTCATCCATGTTGTGAGATGTTTCTCAGATTCATCATTGTTCTTTATCTCTGTGTAGTATTCCATTGTCTGTATGTACCATAATTTGTTTATCCATTCACCTGTCAATGGGCACTTAGGTTGTTTCCATCTTTTTGGTATCGTGAAAAATGCTGCAGCAAACATGGATGTGCATGTGTCCATTTGTGCGACGCTCTTATTTCTCTAGGATGTATTCCTAGGAGTGGAATTGCTGGATCATATGGTATTTCTATTTCTAGCTTTTTAAGGAGGCACCATATCATTTTCCATAGTGGTTGTACCATTTTCCATTCCCACTAGCAGTGCAGAAGAGTTCCAATCTCTCTGCAACCTCTCCAACATTTATTTTTATTTTTTTTATTTGTGCCAGTAATATCAGGTGAGATGGTATCTCACTGTAGTTTTGATATGTATTTCTCTAATGGCTAATGGTTGTGAGCATTTCCTCATGTGTCTGTTAGCTGCCTGAATGTCTTCTTTGATGAAGTGTCTGTTCATATCTCGTCTTTAATCTTTTTAAATGGGACCAATCCCTCTGCCTTTATGTTTCATAGTGTTGACATTTAAAATTACTGGTCAGTTACTTTGTAGAATGTTCCTCAGCTTCGGTTTGTTTTCTCATGATTAAATTCAGGTTATGCATTTTGGGCCGGAATACCACAGAAGTCTGTGTTTTACTCAGTGCATTGTTTCAGGAGGCACATGATGTCAATTTGCCCCATTGTTTTCTCATTCTTAAGGGGAACATAAAGTAAGTATCAGTAGATATCAGATTAAAGTCTCCAACATGAAAAGGAAAACCCAAGATAAACAAATAGGAAAAGAAAAAATGACACCAAAGAAAAGAAATAATTCAGGAAACAAAAGTATGCTTCAAAATAGGAAAAACGTTCTAATTCAGTAGCTACTGATATTTGAAAAGCTATTCTATACATAAAACAAGAAAATTTATACTATGAAAATGAATAATCAGAGAATAAGGAAGAGCTCTTGGCAAATAAAAATGTAATTGCTGAAGTTAAAAAAAAAAAAAAAAAGGTTTTACCAAAGACACACAGGAAAGATTAGTCCAAAGGACTAACGAACCACAACTACCACAGCCTCCACCAGACGGAGTCCACCACAATTAAATGGTGTCCAGCTACCACCACCAACTGCTCTGACAGGGATAAGGATAGAGGGCCCCAGGCAGAGCTGGAGAAAAATATATACAAAATTCAAACTCACAAAAAAAGGACCAGGCTTACTGGTTTGACAGAGACTGGAGAAACCCCAAGAGTATGGCCCACAGACACCCTTTTAACTCAGTACTGAGGTCACACCTGAGGTTCACCCTTCAGCCAAAGATTAGATAGGCCCATAAAACAAACAATAATACTCATAGCTGAATCATGTATAGGAGACTAAATGGGCACACCAGCCCAGGGGCAAGGACGAGAAGGCAGGAGGGGACAGGAAAACTGGATGAATGGAAATGGGGAACCCAAGGTTGAGAAGGGGAGAGTGCTGGCACGTTGCTGGGTTGTCAACCAATGTCACAGAACAATGTATGTATTAATTGTTTAATGAGAAAATAATTTGCTCTGTAAACTTTCATCTAAAGCACAATTGAAAAAACAAAAGGCTTTGAAGATGAAGTCAAGAAACTCTAGAAAATAGAACAAAAAGAAAAAGATAGGAAAGATAAAAGACAGGAGATCAATGCAGAAATTTTGTATTAGGATCAGATTTGACTGCATACAATATAAAATAAAAAAATAATTGAAGATTGGCAAGATAAGAGTTTCTCACACAAATAAAATAGGCAGTTCAGGAGCAGACTGATGATTTCAGTAAGTCACTAGGGACACTAGGCTCTTATCTTTCCAATCTACCATCTAGCAAGTGGTTTCCTTTCTCAATGCCACCTCATGGTCTAAGATGGTTGGTGGAACGTCACCATTATGTCTGAATCCAGATCAGAAAAAGGAACAAAGCCAGGACTAAAAAGAGGGCCTTCTAAGCGGAGTCACCTATCTTTAAGCAGCTTTACAATAATTCTGCTTACATTTCGTTGGCCAAACTTAGCTGCAAGGAAGTCAGAAAATGTAGTCCTTTATTCTGGGCAATGATATGACCAGCTAAAGATCAGGGTTCTCTTACTAAGAAGGGGGCTATTGATATTGGATCTGTTTTGGATTGAATTGTGTCCCCAAAAATGTGTGTTGAAATCCTAACTCCTTTACCTGCAAATATGGCCTTGTTTGGAAAGAGGGGTTCTTTTGTTACACTAATGAAGTCATACGAATGTGTGCTGGGTCCTAAAGCTAATCATTTCTGAGTTATAAAAAAAAGCAAAATAGGCAGAGATACACACAGGAGGAAGACAGATGCCAATGATCGTCAAGGAGCTCCAATAGACACCAGAAACTAGGAGAGAAGCTTGCAGAAGGAAGGGACAAGGCTGAGACCTTGATTTGGACTTTGAGCCTCAAAAACTGTGAGGAAATAAGTTTCTGTTCTTAAAGTCACCCACTTGAGGTTTGTCTGTTATAGTAGCACTAAGACAGAGACTCTGCCACAGGCATTAATTTGGAACACAATTTCTAGATCAGAAGGGAGGATACAAATTACTAAATTGAAAGTGTCTAACAAGTACCTAATACGATACAATTTTATAAAATATTCAAAGACATAATATATGAAAATTTAGATATCTAGAGATAAAAAAAGATAGTACAATTCCAAACAAAACAAAAGGTGTTCAATAAATATATAAGAAGCTTAACCTTGTTAAAAATTAGAGAAATGCAAATGCATAAAAAATAACATACCATTTTCAGTATCAACTTAGAAAAAACTAAAACCTTGACCATCTCTATCCCACGTTGGTGAAGGTGATATCCTGTGTGGGTGAGTTTTCTCCTGAACTATTGGTAGAAATATAAATATGTTCAGCCTTTTTGAAAGAAATTTTTGTAGCATTTATCAAAACATAAAATATATTTTCTATTGCTATTATAGCTAATTACCAGAAACTTATGGGATAAAACAATACACTAGAGAAAACACTACAAATTTATTATTTTACAGTTTTACAGGTCAGAAGTCTAGTACAGATACCACTGGATTAAAATCAGGGTGCATCAGGGCTGCATTCCTTTTTGGAGGCTCTAGGGGAAAATTCAAGTTGTTTTGCAGAATTCAGCTCCTCGTGGTTGTAGGACCAAGGTCCTCATTTTCTTGCAGGCTGTCAGTTGAGGGCAGTTCCCAGCTTTTAGAGGCTGTCCGGGTTTCATGGCTCATGGTCCCCTTTTTCCATCTTCAAAGGCAGCAAAGGCAAGTTGAGTCTCTTTCATGCTTCAAATCTCTCCTCTCCCTTTTTCCATCTCATCTCTTTGACCGAGCTGGGGAAAGTTCTTTGCTATAAAGGATACCTGTGATTAGATTGGACCCACCAGGATAATCCAAAATAATCTCCCCATTTCAAATCCAAAAACTAATCACATCTGCAAAGTCCCTTTTGTCTTGTGAGATAACAAATTCAGTGGTTCTGAGGATTAGGGCATGGACATCTTTGGGGAGACCATTATTACATCTACCACCGTAAAATATACACTCGCTTTTATCCAGCAATTATTCACATCAACACAATTCACATTCCCAAAAAACAGAAAGAGAGAGAAAGGACAGAAGACTTATAAACGACAATTTACCATTACACTGCATCAGACTTCTTGCTGGCATCACTTTGTTGTTGTTAGCTGCCATTGAGTCAGCCCTCAACTCAAGGAGACCCCATGCACAAAGGGATGGGATCGTTGTGGTCCGTAATGTTTTCATTGCCTGATTTTTCAGAAGTAGAGATGCTAAGAAAAATATGGAGCAAGGTTTTCAAAGTTCTGGGGAAAAATAATTTTAAATCCAGATTGCTTTGCTCAATCTATCAACTGAGTTTGAGGGAAGAAAAGAAAAAAAAAATTATTTCAAATATTTAAGGATTAGAAATTTTATCTCCAAAACACTCTTTCTTTCTTTATAAGTTATTGAGGATGGATTTCAGCAAAATGAATAAATGTAGAAGGAGGAAGATGTGGGATAAAGCCAGGAGTCAATCCAGCCCAGAAGAGCAGTGGAGTGAAGTCCGAGGATGGTTGATAGAATAACCAGCCCAAATTGGAGCAAGAGGGCTGAGGAGTACAAGTGGGAATTGTTCGATGAGATTGGACTAGTTCATCATGGAGAATTTGGAAAAATTTGAAGGTAGAGTAAAAGTGTAGACTGTGTAGTCCAAAATTAAAGCCGCATGTTCTGGTTTAAGCAGTGGTTGCAGTGCTGAAAAGAAAAACATGTTTTGTTCTGAACTCTGAGCAGGGAGTAGTTCTTTTGTGCAACTCTGCAGCCATGACACTGACACTGCGGAGGAAGTAACAGTGCCCCCACGCATACTCCTCTAAGCCTGGTCACACCCTGGACGTCCTGTGTGTAATGGCTTTGCGTGGGAAACTGCTCAGAAGGATGTACACCATGTAGCTAACAGTGATTATAGTTAGAGATTTGAGTTGTTTTATTTATTTTTTGGTCCATTTGTATTTTTGAAGCTTTCTAAAGTCATCATAAATTCATTAGCTGTGCAATTTAGATTGTGTTAATGACTTCAAAAACAGTCCAAATAAAAATGTGACATTATTGTAGGGGTGAAAAAAAACATGGGCTTTGGAGGTAGAAGATGGCTTCAAGCCTAGCTTTAGCACTTATGAGATAACTGGGACAGTTGGTCACCCTATATGCCTTTAGGACCTAGCAGGGCCAGTTAGGAGGTTGAAGTCGTTAAAAAGACCTTCCAGGCATCCATTCAAATTTGCTGTGCCCTAATGTGCCAACAGGGAACATTGATGGTTCATTGGTTTCAGCAGAGCTTCCAAACTAAGATGGACTAGGAAGAAAGCCTGGCAATTTACTTCTGAAAATCACCCTATGGATCACAACAGTCAGATCCACAACCGATCATGGAAATGGCCCAGGACTGGGCAGCATTTCATTCTGTTGTGCATGAGTCGCCATGAGTTAGGGGCTGAGTCAGTGGCAACTAACAACAAGAATATGCCAAGCACTGTGCTAAGTATGGGAGACTGAGAGATGAACAAGGTACAGACTGCCCTGAAGATACTCCTGAAGAGTTTGAGTACACCAGAAAAGTGGCAGCCTCCCTCACTCTGGAGACAGTCCAGTGAGATTTCTCAGAGCAGGTGATATATGATGTGTTCTGAAGGACCAATAGGAATAAATCAGATGGAGGACATGGGAAAGAATGTTCCAGGCAGTGCTGTGGTGTATACAGCAGGTTTGAAAGATCATGGCCATCCAGCAGCTGCTAGTGGTCTGAAGCAGTTGGAGCTGAAGCGCCGAAGAGGCTTAGAAGCCCCACTAAGGCATCTGGGCTTTTACAAAAATAACCCTGGTGGTTTCATAGGGGATGAACTAGAGGTACATAAGACAGATTTTTTATGATGCTGAGAGTTCAGAAAAAAAAACAATGTGACCATCCTAGAAGTCTCTCTTGTCCTCCCTAACTAACCAGGCCCTCTCTGTATCCCCTTAGTCTCTCTCACTGCTCCCTGCTTGTTTCCTCCTCTGTACTTAATTTACAATCAAGAACTTATGTATTCATTTACTTGTTTATGGTCTTCCTGTCCTGTTGACTGTAAGTCTCAAAGGGCAGGGACTAAGTCTGTTTATTCACTAATACAGTATCTACGCCCTGCACCTAAAGAGTAGCAGACACTAATGATTGTTAAATAAGTGAATGCTTAGGATAAGGTAGCAACTATGGCTATGGAATGGAGAAGGCAGATTTGAGAGCTGCTAAGATGCGGAATAGACAGCAGTTCGTGACTGATTTGAGTGAGAAAATTTTGCTGGGCTGAGGGTTGGAGATTAGGAGAGGAAAGATGAGTCTCCCAGAGGCCTGAGTTGGTAGCTAACACTTCACTAAGCTAGTGGTTGAAGGGTGAGCGTGGGTGGGGTGGGGTGAGTGAGTGTGGTGGTGTGAGGAGGGAAGGGGTGGGGTGCTAGAGAGAGGATGAGTTCTCATCAGGGAGATACTACAATCTCAACTCACTCCACAGGTGTAATTCGTCTGCCTTCTCCCTTTTTCAGGGGACCTCAAACCTTGCTACATGGTAGAAGCAACTGGAAAGCTTGGAAAAATCCCCACACCTGGGCCTCTCCCCATACCAATTAAATCTGGGGGTGGGGGCCAAGCAGCAGTATTTTTAAAATTTTAAATACTCGTCTTCCAGCAAAGACCTTTGGCCTATGGGATTCCCTTCCATCCCCTTCGTTTGGGAACCCTGGGCCTCTTCATCAGCTCACTCTTCCAGCTCTCTGCTGCCCCACCCACTCCAAGAAGCACTAACTGGCTTCCATTCTTCCTCTTCACCAGGGCTGGGTGAAGCCTCCACTACAAATGTTTGTCCTTCTCATTAACCACTGACCTGTGTGTGTGCCACCTCGGCCAATATTTACTTTTGCAGAGGGTTGTACTTTAACAATACTTAATGATGCATATTGCTTAGATTACTTGAGTTTTCCTGTTTCCTTTTAAACCTTGGAAAACATCCAGGTAGTTTTCTTTTGCCCTTATAAATTTTCTTCATGCATTTAGCCAACTTGAGCCTGTAAAAATAAGTCAAATGGTGCAATATCCAATTTCTAATTTCTCGCCAAAAAACATGGAGACATCTTCAGGGGTGAATAATCCAATAAGCAAAATAAAGCTCTAAATTCTGCTCTGAGAGGTAATCAAAGAGTCAGATCTGTTTTTCACATAGATGTTTCACTATGAGTATCTAAAGGACCTAAATCTTCCTCCAGGGTCTAGGAGAGAGTCTGGAGAGTGGTAGGTGATGATGGAGAGAACAGACCCTAAGGACTAAAATACTGAGAATCATATTGGAGGAGAAGAGGGAGACTGAGAAAGACAAGATCCACTGGAGATTGTCTCTGAATGTTTGAGAGGTGACTTAACCGGAAAGTGACAAACAGTTTTGCCCATTTTCCGGAATCCATGGGTGATGATGACCATTCACGAGTAATGTTTCATGTCCAGAATTTACTTTTACTCTTTGAGATGTGACTAGCATAACTAAGAGGTTTCCAGTAAAAATCCTTGCACTGTGTGCTTCTCTTTGAAGCATCAAAGAGGACCAGGTGGGAGACTGGTGAGATCACATTTGTGCCTGCCTTGCTGAGGCAGGGTGAAGACCCTAAGTGAGGTGATGAAGCAGTTTCTCAGATGGGGAGAACATAGGCTGGCTTCTGGGGCTATTGGTAAAGAAGATGGAGAACCATTAGCGTTTCAGGTGTGCCCTGAGAAAGGGGAACACCCTTTCCAGACATGTGGAGACCATTTCCTCACATTTCATTGTAAAACTCCAGGTTCCTATTTCCCACCTGCCCCATTTTGTGACCAAGCATAAGTATCTGTAGATCTTTTATTCACCTAGGATAAAGACTTCTATTTCCTCACTGGTCGGCTTTTACTCCTTTTCCAGATATTTATATTCAGAGGGATTTTGATGATGGTATTTTAGTTAGTTCTCGCTCTTATTCTTTCAATCTTTGAAAATTCTCCTATTATGTGAGCTCACTGAGGACAAGGGCTTTCTATCTTGTCCTTCTATCTTCTGAATCCATGTAGCAGGCATTCAAAAAAAAGTTAATGAATGAATAAACATTCTTCAATTTTCTTGCTATTTTACCATTTTCTCCTTAAATGTTGTATTAATGTTTTGTATATTTCATTGTCATTTGTATTGGGCACTCTGAGACCCTGAGTTTAAGAATGAAATAAAGATAAGACATAGATCTAGAAGTCTTTAAAAAATGACACATTGTACAATGCCATCGGGATTTTTGTCCCAAAGCAATAGTGCCACCTATTGGTAGAAAAAGAGAACTTTATCTCTGGGTTTGATCTGCGGTTAATGAGGATTGCCGAGAAAGTATCAGTTAACCACAGGCCAAAATAAAATTGAAGTTAATTCACCACTCTCACCCACTCTTCCACAACTGCCCCCCAAACATATAGCTTATGGAATTCTTAAAAGTATGGCACTAAATCGAATAGATGATAAACCCGTTGCCATCACAGTGACCGTATAGGACAGAGTAGAACTGCCCCATAGGGTTTCCAAGGAGCGGCTGGTGGATTCGAACTGCCAGTCTTTTTGATTAGCAGCTGTAGGTTTTAGCCACTGAGCCACCAGGGCTCCAATAGGTGACAGGGTATTACAAATCCCTCCAGAATCCAGTACTCATTGCTTTCTTCTTTTGCTTGAGGGAGACTTCCACGTTCTTTGTCCATGGTGCTAACAAGATTTTAAGGCCTAGAAACTACTTTTCCCTTTCTGTGTGGTAGCAAATCCTCCCAATATATCTCACACTGAATTGAACAGATGTGTTCCTGCTGTTTTGCTAAATAAATATATTCATTTAGCTAATCTTACTTTCTTCATTCACTTCTATTATTCAATTACATATTTTATAATTGCAAGACATAATAAAATTTTACTTAGCATGCAAGTAAATGCTTTTAATTATCACAATCAAGGGAAGATAATATTTTTTTCTTATAAAATACTAAAATGTTAACAATAACACCAGTTACACACAAAAGAAATCATAAAATAAAAATAACACTAGTAAAAGCATTCTGTAGACATGGAAAATTTGACAATTTAATTGTTTTTAGTGCACCTTTCTCTTATTTATTTATTTATTAATTTACCAAGCATTTACTAGGGATTTACCATATGCTAGCACTATGCTTTCCAAGCATAGAAAGCATAGTGCTAGCATATGGTAAGGGGGCAGTTCTACTCTGTCCTATAGGGTCGCTATGAGTCAGAATCGACTGGACGGCACTGGGTTTTTTAGCACTATGGTAGAGCTGGGAATACAAAGACGGAGTCCCTGCCCACTGAGGGGTCACATCTACCAGGGAAGACAGACACAAAGACAGATATAATACATAATAGCCAGTTGCCATTAAATCTATTCTGACTCTTGGGGACCCCCATGTGTGTCAGAGTAGAATTGTGCTCCATAGGGTTTTCAATGGCTAATTTTTCAGAAGTAAATCACCAGACCTTTCTTCCAAGGTGCCTTTGGGTGGACTCGAATCTCCAAACTTTTTGGTTAGTAGCCAAACATGTTAACTGCACCACCCAGGGACTCCATAGAAAGCATACTTACCAACATATCAGAGGAATAGAAGAGAGGAGGGTGGCTTGGTTGGATGAAGAGGTCTTAAATTAGCATTAGGTGTTGGCCTGGCAAAAGCAGTGGTTGGGGAAAGTGGTGAGCTGGTGTGGATTATGAAGTGTCTGTGAGATTTCCAGGTGGAGCTGTCCAGCAGGAAGTTGGAAATAGGAATCTGAAGCAGGGGCATAGCTCGGAGAGTGAGATCTTGGACATCATCCAGAGAAACTGTGTAGCAATCTGGAGATGAACGCCTGCGTAGGCAGAAGGAGAATAGCTTACAAAGAACCTTTAGCAGCAAAAATCAGAGATTCCCAAAGGGAACCAGGAAAGTTCAGTCATAGAATCCAGGAGATGAGTTCATGGATCACAGACTGCAAACAGGCCGCCTTTAGGCCAAATTGGCCAAAGGTTTCATTTTGTTTAGCTCATCAATGTTTGGAAACCCTGGTGGCATTGTTGTTAAGTGCTACTGCTGCTAACCAAAGGGTCGGCAGTTTGAGTCCGCTAGGCGGTCCTTGGAAATGAGGGAGCAGTTCTACTCTGTCCTATAGGGTCCCTATGAGTCAGAATCGACTTGATGTCACTGGGGTTGGGCATCAATGTTTTTAAATAGTTGCCAAAGCTTAAAAGTTGAGAGAGATGTCACATAAAATCTGAATTTCTAGCTTTCCTTGAAACATTGGGAAATCTGGCTCTATAGGGCCTGCAGTCCCTCACAGCAGCAGAGCGGCTGCCCTGTGCCTCTGGGGCACAAGCTCTCCAGCTGGGACTCAGCATGTTAAGATAGTGCTCGTATATAGTGTGGCCCTCTTCATTAATTTACATGTCCAGCCTGGCTGGCTCCTTGGGGATTTGGATTTGGGATTCTCCCTGACAGTTTCAAGCAAAGTGTGATCAACAAGTGTCATATGTGGCAGAGAGGTCTAACGTGGAATGAGAAAATTTCTCCTGCCTTTGGATTAGGAAATTATCAATGGCCTGAGTGACCTTAGTAATGAAAGGCTAGAAGGATGATAAGGCATAGAGAATTGCAGTTGTCATGGATTGAGAAGTGGCTGGAGGGAAGGAAGAGGGTGGTGAGTACAGAGGGGTCAGTACTTTTTCTGTAAAGGGCCATATAGTAGATATCTTTGGCTTTGCAGCCCATAGGGTCTGTATCACAACTACTCAACTTTGCCCTTTTAGTTTACGATACATAAATAAATGAGCATGGCTGTGTTCCAATAAAAATTTATTGCAGGCCATAGTTTGCCAAACCCCAATGGGCTATAGAGTCAAAGACTAGAATGTTAGGTTGAGAGGCAGGTGAGTAGGTCTCTAGACGCTAGGAAAGAATCCAGTGGTGTGGGAGGGGATGAAGGTAAAGAAATCAAATCAAAGACCAATGAAGCCACTTTCTGAGGTTGCAGAGGAGATCAGGTAAGGGCCCCGGTGGTGGAGAGAGGGGGAGAAAAACCTTGCCCTCTGAAACTTGGGCAGAGAAGTGAGACAAGTCTGTATGGTAGGGCATTGGTTGCACCAATGGTATCAATTTTGTGGATTTTAAAGTTGCAGATGAGGTAGTTAACTAAAAGCCACTGAGAAGATGGGGTGAAGAAGCTGATCACAGACAAGTAGAAAGACTGATAAACAGTGCTCAGGGCTCAGCTGAGGTGAGAAACTACAGATTGATCATGTGGTTGGTTTGTGGCATTGTGTAATTGCACCAGCAAAAGTAGGGTTTAGAATTAGAGAAGGTAGATTATAGCATTGATCCTGGGTTTTGATTTTTCTGGTGAGAGAGTTATTTAGGAGAAAGGGGCCTGGGCTGGGAAGTGGAAGCAGAGATGCCAAGAGGGTCCTGTTAAACTGTAATAGGGAATTAGGGGTCTTTGAGAATAGATACAGTGAGTGTGTAGGTAGAGAGAGCATAAAGGATAGGAGGTGGTAATCTGAGAATAGATGATGGTGGTTTAAGGTTTCTGAGTTGGGGCATTTCCAGGATATTAGGATTCAGAATAGGCACCTTGGATTAGGGGTCTGAAATGAAATGCAGCAAAGGAAATTCAAGAATTAGGTAGCAAAAATTTTCACCACCTGCATAGAGTTTGAAATTTCTCAGGATTTGGGGTGAAGAAGATTATACCGAAAGATGGAAGAGTGACCTGAAGATAAGTAGATGACATCAATGAAGAAGAGGTATGTCTGGATGGCGTGAGAATTGACAAGAAAGGGCAAGAGCAATAGCACTAATTTCAGCTTGCTGATGTCTGCCTGTAGCCCTGTCGAGCAAGCATACCTCTGTTCCAAGGAGACTGGTTCATCACTATCTCTACATACACAGCATGCAAGGGCTTGCTGGTAAAGATAAGGAAGAGTCTGCTGTTTATAGCTAACCCTTCACTTAATCCGTGCAAGCCTCGCTGTGAGCTTTCTCTTGCTTTTCTGAGATATGGTCCAGCCTATAGAGAATACACTGGCCTTCTCTGCTGCTCATTGGCTGCCTGCTTCTTTTTGCCCATCTCTGATTCTGTTCAGGTTTTAGCTCCAGCCAATAATGGACTGCATTGTCCCCTCTCTCTTCCACCAGTAAGTGGAGAGTTGATCACAGTGCCTGTCCAGGTATGTCTATGGAGAAGAGCCAGGCATATGCTTAAATTAAAGTGCCATACCCTGAGGGACTATAAGAACTGGGCCACAGCAAGATACATTTGGAATTTAATGTTAAGGACTGTGCAAGTTGTGGACAGTTAATGACCACTCTTCTCCCAGCTCTGCCCTGAGAAAGGCCTCAGACCAGTACTATCCAAGTGGAGAACAGAGGAGTGCCCAAAGAGAACCATAATGGGTTTGATGAAAGAAAAAAATATATACTGTGTGCTGTTTATTTAAATTGCACATAGTATAGTTTGTATAGCATTGTTAATCATTCTGTTCAATTTAATAAACCCCTTTTTTACCCATAAATCTTTGCTTTTGGCTTCAAGTATGAGCTGAGCTTTATGGTTCAGAGAGAGGACCAATTAGCACACAGGAGTTAAGACTGAACACACCAAAACCCAGGCTTGCTATGGCTTTATTTCTTGAGCTTTAGAAACAGAAGTTGAGTCAGCATTTATTCTTAAGCAATTGCATCTGGAAGGGTCACCTATTTAAAGAGGAACAGCTGAGGCAGGAACCCTGTACTTCCCAGGCTTCTCTGCATGTCTTAGGCTGAGCCGGACCCCAGGGCTGGCATTTGTCCCCTTGCTTAAGTGATAAGCCCTATCTCTCTCCAGACAGAAATCTCTGAAAATAGCCAATGCCTGGGAAAATGACCTGTAAGTAGAAGGGGACTGTCAAAGAATGCCAGCCTTTCCACATCCTGACCCACATCCTCAAGGACAGCCAGTGTTCAGCCTGCACTTAAGACAGGAAGTGGGAGGACGCTTCACCCCTGGTTCTCACTTTAGATTCAAGAATTGATCCTTATGGCATTAACACTTTGGCTTCTTTTGTATTAACAAGTCTCAAACCTATCCACCCAACATATCTCATTTTACTTTCAGAGTAATTTTCAGTATGTCATCTGAGGCAACCTATATTCATCTAGTAAAACTAATATAAATGTTATGGCCTACTCAGACAAAAGAATAGAAAACACAGCTAAAAAAATTTCTATTTTCACTTAGTAACGTGTATTCTCTGCAATATGGGGGAAAAAAATTGCACCTGTTTGGTTTTCAACCTACTGCAGTGATTTAAAAACTTGACTTCATAAGAATCACCTGGGAACTTTTAAAAGTACTGATGCTTAGGCCATACCCAAGACCAATTCCATCAGAATCTGTGGGGGTGGGAACCAGGCACCAATGTTTTTAGATTTCCCCATGAACAGCCAAGGTGGAGACCCACTGAAGAGTGCCATTTACTCAAGTGATGACAGATGTCTCTATTAATGCAATTCATCCTGTCTTCTTTACCACCATCATTTAGCAATCCAAGGACTGATCTGACTATTGTGATGATATTTATGGACCCTAATAAAATTGGAAGGAGCCCTGCTGGTGCAAGTTAAGAACTTGGCTGTAGTGCTAACTGAAATGTTGGTGGTTTGAACACACCACATGAGGAAGTCCTGGAAATCTGCTCCCGTAAAGATTAGCCTAGAAAACCCTATGGGGCAGTTCTACTCTGTCCCATGGAATTGCTATGAGTTGAAATCAGCTCAGTGGCACCCAACAACCATAAAATTGGCATCATTTGGGGGCAAGCAGGGAGAAGAGCCAGGTGGGAAGCAGAGGTTTTAATGAACCAGAGGAGGAATTCTGTCAGTCCCTAAACCTGAAGGACCCCAAAGCATCAATCAGAGTCGGAGATAGTAAGCCCTGAGTCCAGAGAGCTGAGGAATGGTGTAAGTGGGAGCACACCAGGGAGATTTCCTGGAATAATTTTTTCTGCAGCTGGATCCTTAGGCCAGATGTGGTGGAATACTTGGGTAGGTCTGCTCTGTTTAAAGTGACAGGAACAGAGTGGACAGAACCCCAAATTATTTGAGTGTGTAAGGCGATGATTATTAGAATGAATTATTTTTATAGTCGAGATTTCTTTGTTAATAAAACAACCACATTCATTCAATTCATGAATTTATTATGAATTTTAAATTCTTTTAAATATTGCATTAAAAAGGGATCAGAATTCCCTTATGATTATTAAATGGGGGAAGCCCTGTTAAATGCTTGATGTCACGCTCAGCATGTAGCAACCTAAAACATGAGCTATTGTGATGTATTCTATAAGGTATATCTAAGAGAAGCTAAATTACAAACAATTTTGAGGTGAGGGTGTGAATGGAAGCTGGACAGGGTGTCTAGAAACTATAGATGATGCAAAGAAAGACGTGAAGAGTTAGATGTCTTAGCAGGGGAGGCTAGGCTGTTTGGGGTGCTAAGCAGGAATTATCTTATACATTTATATCAAATAAAATTCTTTTCTTTTTTCTTCTATATTTATTTATTTTGTTGTTGTTGAGAATATACACAGCAAAACATACACCAATTTAAGTTTCTAAGTATACAATTCAATGACATTGATTACATTCTTCAAGTTGTGCAGCCATTCACATCCTCCTTTTCTGAGTTATTCCGTCTTTGTTAACATAAACTCACTGCCCCCTAAGGTTCCTATCTTGTCTTTCAAGTTGCTGCTGTCAATTTGATCTTATATAGATAGCTCTTAAAAGAGTATAATGCACAAGGCAGACCTTTTTTACTAGTCAAGCTATGTTTTTTTTTTTTATTGTTTGGTTTTAAGATGACCGGATGAAATTCTTTAAAGAAGTTAATATCAGACGGATTTATACTGTGCAAAATTTCTTTCTTCAATTTTTTTTTTTTTTTTAAGGTTTCAGAGATGCTGCCTAAAATTTGAGTGAAAATATTTGTTTTTGTCCACATCTCTGGTCCTGGTAATTATTTTTAACCTTTGGTTTTGTCATACCTTCTTTTTTCTTGAATAATGACCTCTTACATTTTAAATAAGGAGCCCTGGTGGTACAATGGTTAAGTGCTCAACTGTTAACCGAAAGCTTGGCAGTTCAAGCACACCAGCCATGGAGAAAGACCTGGCAATCTGCTTCAGCAAAGATTACAGCCTAGGAAGTCCCATGGGGGCAGTTCTGCTGTTCTATAGAATCTCTATGAGTCGAAAACAACTCAAAGGCACACAACAACAACAATTTTATAAATACTTTTTGTCTCTTCCCTCAATAAATTTATTTTCCAGTCTCCATATGAATTCTTTGGCCTTTCCCTTTCTCTCATTTCTCTGTCACCTCCTTGTCTCTGACATAATTCTCTATTTCTCGGATCAGTGCACAGCTTCTTGGCAGGGCTTCCTTAGCCACTGATGGCAAGAACTCTGAGCTGAATTTAACAGTGCTTAAAAAAAAAAAAAATTTTTTTTATTAGAAGTGTACTTTATACAAGAAATTATAACTATACTACTTTTATCATCATCTAGCAAGACCAAAGCAAAGAGAAAAAAAAAAGAAAGAAAGAAAGAATTGCACCAGGCTGATGAGAAGGGAATGGTCTGGGTAGAAGCATGAAGCTGCTAAAAGATAAAAGGATATAGATGCTCAAAATCAGCATGACAGACAATATCGTCTGGTAGGTCAGTGATATTTACCGGGTTGATTTAAGGGTTAATGGAGTGGCAGACTGGATAAGCAGTTACATTGACAGGCCCAGGGAGCCAGAGGCCAGATTATCAAACATAAGACACTGAGTAAGCTGAGCTGCTTTTGCGCAGCATTTGTATTTGGAATAAATAAACTGCAATGGCTATTTCCCCCAGGTCTCCTAAGGGTGGAGTCAGGATGAAACTAATTATGACGCTTAATTCTTTTTGACTCAAAAAAGTAAAGGGCTGAAGCCTTGGTCCTGGTTCCTCCTTGGTGTCATGGATTGAATTGTGTCTCCCCAAAATGCCTGTCAGGTTGGCTAGGTCATGATCCCAGTATTGTAGGATTGTCTACCATTTTGTCATCTGATATGATTTCCCTATGTGTTGTAAATCTCATCACTATGATATAATGAGATGAATTACTGGCAGTTATATTGGTGAGATCTACAAGATTAGATAGTGTCTTAAGCCAATGTCTTTTGAGATATAAAAGAGAGAAGTGAGTAGAGAGACAGGGGGACCTTATACCCCTAAGAAATCAGCACCAGGAGAAGAGCACATCCTTTGGACCTGGGGTCCCTGTGCCTGAGAAGTTCCTTGACCAAGAGAACATTGTTGAGGATCTTCCTCCAGAACTGACAGAGAGAGAAAACCTTCCCTTGGAGCTGATACCTTGAATTTGGACTTGTAGCCTACTGGACTGTGAAAGCCATCCGCTTGTGGTATTTCTATTACAGCAGCACTAGATAACTAAGACAGAATTTGGTGTCGAGAGTGGGATGCTTCTCTAACAGATACCTAAAATGTGGAAGCAGTTTTGAAACTGTGAATGGATAGAGGACTCAGAAGGAAATGAGGAGAGTGTTCTGTTGGAGATGACACATACAGCAAGAAACAGCAGCAGAGGACTGGCAATGGCAAAGAACCAATAGTAGCAGAACCAGGAGACCAGCATGAGATGGCTTTGGAGCCAACCCACAGAGTGAGAGAGCTAAGTGTCTGTGCGCAGAAGGCTTCCTGGCAGAATGGGTGCCTCTGAGCACTTATCGGTGGAGCTGGGCCTGCCAATCCATGGATCGAGAGAGCTGAGTGCCTTCCAGCCGAGATTTACTGGCAGAGTGGGGTGCCTCCAGGAACTTAACAGTGGAGCTACAGAGCTTTGGAACACTTGCCCTACCAGGGATGACGTGGGCGTGAGGGCCGAGAAGCCAAGGAACCAGGAAGCAGAAGCTGAAGAGACAAGGAACACAGGAAGCCGAGGTGCCTCAGTCTCAAAAGGTATGGCCTCCCCCTCTGGCATTTCAAAGGGTGGAACCATGGCCTCTGACGTTTCTAAGGGTGGAGGCACCATTCAGATGGTCTAGGAGAACAGTTTTTTTTTTTTTTTTTTTTTAGGAGAACAGTGTGCCTAAAGCCGAGAGAGCAGAGTTGCTGTCCTAGTGGGCCTGGAAGGTGGAGTTGAAGTCCAGGGTCAGGGGCCTCCGCTCAGAATCTGAAGAGTATGACCAATACCTAGAATCTGGAGGACAGGGTCATTATGTAAATTCCCTCAGAGAATAGAGGATTATTTGCAAAGCCTTGAGGGCTAATGTAATATGTTCTGCTGGCTTGCTTGGTGCCTGTTATGCCTTCTTTCCCTCCAGTTTCTCCCATTTGTAATGGAAATGTCTAGCTTGTGCTCGTTCTGCCATTGTACTTTGGAAGCAGATAACTTGTACTCTAGATTTCACAGATGAAGAGGAATTTTTGGATTTTGGACTTGGAGTTGGTTTAAGACTTTTGCTATGATATGATGGGATGAATACGATGGGATGCATATGTTCTACATGTAGCAAGGACATGAATTTGGGGGGGCCAAAGGGTGGAATGTCATGGAATGAATTGTGTCCCCCCAAAATATCTGTCAACTTGGCTAGGTCATAATTCCCAGAATTGTATGATTGTCTACCATTTTGTCATCTGATGTGATTTTCCTATGTGTTGTGAATCCTATCACTAATGAGATGAATTACTGGCAGTTATATTGATGAACTCTACAAGATGAAATAGTGTCTTAAGCCAATGTCTTTTGAGATATAAAAGAGAAAATCATGCAGAGAGACAGGGAGACTTCATACCACCAAGAAAGCAGCACCAGGAACAGAGCACATCCTTTGGACCCAGGGTCCCCGTGCCTGAGAAGCTTCTTGACCGGGGGAAGATTGATGAGAAGGACCTTCGTGAAGAGCTGAGAGAGAGAAAACCTTCCCTTGGAGCTCATGCCCTGAATTTGGACTTGTAGCCTACTAGTCTGTGAGAGAATAAATTTCTCTTTGTTAAAGCCACCCACTTGTGGTATTTCTGTTACAGCAGCACTAGATGACTAAGACACTTGGTGATGTGTAATTCTCTCCCAGGCTGCTCTACCACTGATGGTTTCCCAGGGACATCTCTCCCATAACCGTCTAGGCAGGAGCTGAGAAAACAAACATGGCTTTTCAGTCAGAGGCAGGATCTCAGCTTTGATTAAAGAGAGGCAGACAACTTGCAAATCTTTCTAATCTGGTGCAAGTTCCCTAGGACTGCTCAGTGAGGCAATACCTCACATTTCAGTGTCACTCCTGTCCCCTTTCCCTCCAACTTCCAGAAATTGCTTCAGGCCACAGCACACAATCCTTCCTGCAAACCCACCCCTGCCCTCTCTTGGTCCTCTTCCCCCATATCTAGGCTGGTATTTGTAGTGGACTGTGACACTCAGCAGATTCCACTCTGTAGCAAAGAAAGTAGAGGGAAGATCTGAAGATAGAGCCCTGAGTAGCTTCTTCCTGTAGAAAGGTCATTTGGGATCTGCACAATCCCAGGAGAAGCTTGTTTTCCCGAGATGCATCCTTATGCAGAATGCTACCTGGATGTGGGTTTGGATGTGCAGAGTGAAAGAAGGTAGAGAGGTCAGAAGGGACCAAGCCTCTGTGCTTCTATAGCTCCCCCCTTTCACTCCCCATTTGTTTGCTCCCATAGCTTCCTTCTAAGATAGGCATTATCAAGAGACAAAAATCAATAAGAACTTACATAAAATTTTAATATATGTGTGTGTTGTTAGTTGCTGCCTAGTAGACCATGGTGACTCATGGTGACCCCGTGCGTAACAGAACAAAACATTGCCTGATCCTCTCCTGTGCCATCATCATGAAGAGTTATGGATCAGACTGTTGTGATTCATAGAGTTTGTTATTTTTTGTTTGTTTTGCTTTTGATCGTTGGCTGATTTTCAGAAGTAGATGGCTATCCTCTTCTTCCTAGTCCATCTTAGGCTGGAAGCTCCACTGAAACCTGTTCAGTAACAAATCATAACAACACACAAGTCTCCACTGACAGACGGGTGTTGGCTACACATGAGGTGCGTTGGCTAGAATTGAACCCAGGTCTCCCGCATGGAAGGTGAGAATTCTAGCACTAAACTACCACCACCCCCGTGTCTGTGTATTTTTTTTAATTCCACGAAGTTCATGAAAACAAAGAAAAAAATTGCCCAGGCACCCACTACCATGAATCAACTGCTGTAAGTTCCCATTTGCCTTTCTGACCTTATTTATGTACAACTTGTAATGAGAGAATTTGTAATCAGAGAACAGATATAATCTGTAAAAATTCGTGACCTCAGGTAGATCCTCTCCATTGTCTACATCTCCCATCTATATTTTGCAGATTCACAAATCTATAAAATAATGAGCCAGAAACTTTGCTAATTGGTTTATGTGTATTATCTAATTTGATCTTTGCCCAAACTCTGTAAAGTAGCTATGACTAACCTACTTTTCAAATGAAGAAGCTAAGGCTCAGTAACATGCAAGACCTTGCCCCAGCTCAAAGAATTAAAAGTGGTAGAGTTTGGATTTAAAGTCAGGCCCAAGTTGTCACAACCACTGTGTTTACTTTTGTCTGTAGCCCCACCTCAGATCTCCACATTTGTAGATCTTTGAGCTGCCTAGTGGACAACACTTGCATGTATAGCAGTTATTTGAAACTTAATGGGCATTAGACCAAACTTATTAATACCTACTCCTTTGGTTAAGGCGCTGGGTTGCTAACTGAAAGGTTGGGGGTTTGAATCTACCCAGGGTGACTCAGAAGAAAGACCTGGCAATCTACTTCCAAAAAATCAGCCATTGAAAACCCTATGTAGTACAGTTCTACTCTGACACACATGGGGTCACCAGGAATTGAATCGACTCAACAGCGACTGTTTCTTTCTTTACCTTCTGTGAACCCCACAGAAAAACAAACAATAACAGAACCAAAGCACCCCCTCTCCCTGTATTCCTTATTTGGTTTTATGGTACAACAACCAACTCAGTCTTCAACGCTGGAAACATCCTTGTCTTTTACTTCTCTACCTTCCCACATTCAGTTGGTTTCTGAGTCCTGCAGTGTGTACCTCAGACATGTCGTTTACATAAAGGAACTTACACTCTTAGAGTTTAAGAGCTACTCCATCCTGCATCAGGATCACCTGGTTGTTGTTAGGTGCCATCGAGTCAGTTCTGACTCATAACGACCCTATGTACAACAGAAAAAACACTGCTCGGTCCTGTACCATCCTCACAATTGTTATGCATGAGCCCATTGTTGTAGCCACTGTGTCAATCCACCCCACAGAGGGTCTTCCTCTTTTTTGCTGACTGCCTACTTTACCAAGCATGAGGTCATTCTCCAAGGACTGGTCTTTCCCAATAACATGTCCAAAATATGTGAGACAAAGTCTTGCCACCCTCCCTTCTAAGGAGCATTCTGGCTGTACTCCTTCTAAGACAGATTTCTTCATTCTTCTGACAGGCCATGGATCACCTGGAGGCCTTGTTAAAACTCAGGTCGCTGGGCCCCGCCTCCAGAATTTCTGATTCAATAGGCCAGGGCCGAGGCCCGAGAATGTGCATGTCTAACACATGAATTGACACAGTGGCCACGACAATGGGCTTAAGCATAACAATTGTGGGGATGGTGCAGGACCAGGCAGGGTTTTGTTCTGTTGTGCATGGGGTTGTTATGACTCACAACCGACTCAATAGCACCTAACAACAACAACAATATATCCCGAGGTGAAGCTGCTGCTCCAGGGACCACAATTTGAGAACCAGTGGTCTAGAGTGAGTGAAGGATCTCAATACCACTAAGCATAGTACCGTTTAGTTGGGATGGCAGTTATACAGAAGTGCCAAGGGCAGCAGAAGCACAGAGGAAGGAAGGAGTGATCTTGCCTGGGGATAAAAAGGAAGGCTTCAGGAAATCTGCTATATATGTGATAACAGTGTTCTACTATCTGGCTCTTTCACTTTGCCTCACCATACATTAATTTAGTAAATTCAATTTGTGGAGTAATAATTTTAGACAATGTAGGATTTTGCATCTGAAAACAAGACAAGGATGAAAATTAAGGGAGTGAGAGGAAAGAAGCAGAAGGGAATAATAATGGCAATATTGATATTTTCCCTAAAAGAGATATAAACAAATATGTAAGTCCCTTAATTTACGGTAGGAAAAAAAAAAAAAAAACAGGCAACCCCAAATGGAATGAGGGCTCCTTGTCTCTCTGTCAAGAGGCCATATTAGCCAATACCTTCATTACCCAAAGTCACATTTCTTTCCTGGCTCACAAATACAGCATTAACACTTACTTTATCCTTCTCTCTTCTGTCTCCTTTCCCACCCCTCAAGCCCTAGCCTAAACTAGAATCTGCCCGGCAGCATCACAGTTTACACCCCTTTTCGTAGGTGCTTGCAAAAAATGATGAAAAGTCTAGTCTGCATTCAAATTGCCCAACAAACAGGGCGTGAGATGGCAGAGGGAAAGCTAAGGAGAGCAGCGTGCAGCTGGCAGCTTCCAATGTCTCTGTCTCTCCTGTTCTTCAGGACCTCACTCTGTCCCAGTAATTGCCAAAGCCTTGTAATCTATGGACCCTGCCCTCTTGGCAAATGCTTATGACTATTGTCCTTGACACCTGGTCAGAGGAGGCTGCCTGACTGTGGGTTGCAACTAAGCATAATAGCACAAGATGGAGGGAAGTCAGAGGGCATGATGGGGATCACGTTTATTTTCTGACTGCCTAATAGCTTTTTTTTTTTAATAGCTTGTGTCCCTCTCCCCCTAGTGGCCACACTCCTAGACCTACAAATGTTCTTTCCAGAAAATGGAAAAAAAAAGAGAGAGAGAGAGAATGAGAGCACAGAGAAGTGTAATTCACAGGATTTTAATAATTATATAAAGTGACGTTGTAGCAATACTAATGGCAATAATAGTCCATAATTCCACCATTTTATCAGATAACAGTGGCTGCAACAATGGGCTCAAACGTAGCAAAGATTGTGAGGATGGCGCAGGACTGGACAGTGTTTCGTTCTATTGTACATAGGGTTGCTATGAGTTGGAATCGACTTGACAGCACCTAACAATAACACATATTTGGAGAAATGAGGTTTCTAGTCCTTGTCCTTATATTTGCATAGTTTTTAGATACTTGTGATCAGTGTTCTGACTTACTAGTAAACATGGACAGCCAGGTCCTCCAAGATGTGGCTCAGGCATAGATACTTTATTTTTGTTAATTTTTTATTAAAGTAAACATTTATTAACTATAAAGCAAGACGACTTTTTACAAACTGAGCAAACTTGGGTAACCAGCACCCAGATGAAGAAACATTATCACCAGCACCACCATACCCCCTTTTAGTTACTACAATCCCCCAAAAGTTGCCAGCATCCTAACTTCTAACATCATGGATTAATTTTGCTTTCGTAATTGTTTCTTTTTTAATTTTTATTGTGCTTTAACTGAAAGTTTACAAATCAAGTCAGTCTCTCACACAAAAACCCATATACACCTTGCTACACACTCCCAATTACTCTCCCCATAATGAGACAGCCCACTCTCTCCCTCCACTCTCTCTTTTCGTGTCCATTTCGCCCCTCTACCCTCTCATCTCCCCTCCAGGCAGGAGATGCCAACATAGTCTCAAGTGTCCATCTGATCCAAGAAGCTCACGCCTCACCAGCATCACTTTCCAACCCATTGTCCAGTCCAATCCCTGTCTGAAGAGTTGGCTTTGGGAATGGTTTCTGTCCTGGGCCATCAGAAGGCCTGGGGGCCATGACCACCAGGGTCCTTCTAGTCTCAGTCAGACCATTAAGCCTGGTCTTTTTATGAGAACTTGGGGCCTGCATCCCACTGCTCTCCTGATCCCTCAGGGGTTCTCTGTTGTGTTCCCTGTCAGGGCAGTCATTGGTTGTAGCTGGGCACCATCTAGTTCTTCTGGTCTCAGGATGATGTAGTAGTCTCTGGTTCATGTGGCCCTGTCTGTCTCTTGGGGTCATAATCACCTTGCGTCCTTCGTGTTCTTCATTCTCCTTTGTTCCAGGTGAGTTGAGACCAATTGATGCATCTTAGATGGCCACCTACTGGTGCTTAAGACCCCAGGTCCCACTCTCCAAAGTGGGATGCAGAATGTTTTCTTAATAGACTTTATTATGCCAATTGACTTAGATGTCCCCTGAAACCATGGTCCCCAAACCCCCACCCCTGCTACACTGGCCTTCGAAGCATTCAGTTTATTCAGGAAACTCCTTTCCTTTTGGTTTACTCCAGTTGTGCTGACCTCACCTGTATTGTGTGTTGTCTTTCCCATCACCTAAAGTAGTTCTTATCTACTATATAATTAACGAGTACCTCTCTCACACCTTCTCTCCCTCCCCCCTCTAGTAACCATCAAAGAATATTTTCTTCTCTGTTTAAACTATTTCTTGAGTTCTTATAATAGCAGTCTTATACAATATTTGTCCTTTCGTAGCTGACTAATTTCACTCAGCATAATGCCTTCCAGATTCCTCCATGTTATGAAATGTTTCACAGATTCATCACTGTTCTTTGTCGATGCATAGTATTCCATTGTGTGAATATACCATAATTTATTTATCCATTCATCCGTTGGTTGTCAGGAGGGATCAGTCCCTAGAGAAGGACATCATGCTTGGCAGAGTACAGGGTCAGCGGAAAAGAGGAAGACCCTCAACGAGGTGGATTGATGCAGTGGCTGCAACAATGAGCTCAAGCATAATAACGATTGTAAGGATGGCTCGGGACGGGGCAGTGTTTCGTTCTGTTGTGCATAGGGTCGCTATGAGTCAGAACCGATTCAACAGCACCTAACAACAACAACAATTTCTCCGTTGATGGGCACCTTGGTTGCTTCCATCTTTTTGCTGTTGTAAACATTGCTGCAATGAGCATGGATGTGCATATATCTGTTCATGTAAAGGCTCTTATTTCTCTAGAATATATTCCAAGGAGTGGGATTTCTAGATTGTATGGTAGTTCTATTTCTAGCTTTTTAAGGAAGCACCAAATCAATTTCTAAAGTGGTTGTACCCTTTTACATTCCCACCAGCAGTGTATAAGTGTTCCAATCTCTCCACAGCCTCTCCGACATTTATTGTTTTGTGTTTTTTGGATTAATGCCAGCCTTGTTGGAATGAGATGAAATCTCATTGTAGTTTTGATTTGCATTTCTCTAATGGCTAATGATCGTGAGCATTTCCTCATGTGCCTGTTAGCTACCCTGAATGTCTTCTTTACTGAAGTGTCTGTTCATATCTCTTGTTCATTTTTAATTGGGTTATTTGTCTTTTTGTAGTTGAGTTTTTGCAGTATCATGTAGATTTTAGAGATCAGGTGCTGATGGGAAGTGTCATAGCTAAAAACTTTTTCCCTGTTTGTAGGTAATCTTTTTATTCTTTTGATGAAGTCTTTGGATGAGCATAAGTGTTAGATTTTTAGGAGCTCATAGTTATCTAGTTTTTCTTCTGCGTTATTAGTAATGTTTTATATACTGTTTATGCCATGTATTAGGGCTCCTAATGTTGTCCCTGTTTTTTCTTCCATGATCTTTATCATTTTAGATTTTATATGTAGGTCTTTGATCCATTTTGAGCTCGTTTTTGTGCATGGAGTGAGGTCTGGATTTTGTTTCATTTTTTTGCAGATGGATATCCAGTTATGCCAGCGCCATTTGTTAAAGAGACTGTTTTTTCCCCATTTAACTGTTTCGGGGCCTTTGTCAAATATCAGCCGCTCATATGTAGATGGATTTATGTCTGGATTCTCAATTCTGTTCCACCGGTCTATGTATCTGTTGTTGTACCAGTACCAGGCTGTTTTGACTACTGTGGCGGTAAAATAGTTTCTAAAATCAGGTAGAGGGAGGCCTCCCGCATTGATGTTCTTTTTCAGTCATGCTGTACTTATCTGGGGCCTCTTCCCCTTCCATATGAAGCTGGTGATTTGTTTCTCCATCTCATTAAAAAATGTCATTGGAATTTGGATCGGAATTGCATTAAATCTATAGATTGCTTTTGGTAGAATAGACATTTTCATAATGTTAAGTCTTCCTATCCATGAGAAAGGTATGTTTTTCCACTTATGTAGGTCTCTTGGTTTCTTGCATAAGTGTTTTGTAGTTTTCGTTCTATAAGTCTTTTATATCTCTGGTAAGATTTATTCCTAAGTATTTTATCTTCTTGGGGGCTACTGTAAATGGTATTGTTTTGATGATTTCCTCCTCGATGTTCTTTTTGTTGGTGTAGAGGAATCCAACTGATTTTTGTATGTTTATCTTGTATCCCAATACTCTGCTGAGCTCTTCTATTAGTTTCAGTAGTTTTCTTGAGGATTCCTTAGGGTTTCTGTGTATAAGATCGTGTCACCTGCAAAAAGAGATAATTTTACTTCTTCCTTGCCAACCTGGATGCCCTTTATTTCTTTATCTAGCCCAATTGCTCTGGCTGGGGCCTCCAGCACAATGATGAATAAGAGCAGTGATAAAGGGCATCCTTTTCTGGTTCCTGATCTCAAGGGGAATGCTTTCAGGCTCTCTCCATTTAGGATGATGTTGGCTGTTGGCTTTGTATAAATGCCCTTTATTATGTTGAGGAATTTTCCTTCTATTCCTATTTTGCTGAGAGTTTTTATCATGAATGGGTGTTGGACTTTGTCAAATGCCTTTTCTGTATCAATTGATAAAATCAGTGATTCTTGTCTTTTGTTTTATTTATATGGTGAATTACATTAATTGTTTTTCTAATGTTGAACCATCCCTGCATACCTGGTATGAATCCCACTTGGTCATGGTAAATTATTTTTTTGCTATGTTGTTGAATTCTGTTGGCTATAGTTTTGTTGAGGATGTTTGCATCTAAGTTCATGAGGGATATAGGTCTGTAACTTTTCTTTTTTTATGGTTTCTTTACCTGGTTTTGGTATCAGGGATATGGTGGCTTCATAGAAGGAGTTTGGGAGTATTCCGTCCTTTCCTATGCTCTAAAATACCTTTAGTAGTAGTGGTGTTAACTCTTCTCTGAAAGTTTGGTAGAACTGTGCAGTAAAGCCATCAGGGCCAGGGCTTTTCTTTTTGTTGGGAGTTTTAAAATTACCTTTTCAATCTCTTTTGTTATGGGTCTATTTAGTTGTTCTCCCTCTGTTTGTGTTAGTTTAGTTAAGTTGTGTATTTCTAGGAATTCATCCATTTCTTCTAGGTTTTCAAATTTGTTAGAGTACAATTTTTCATAGTAATCTGATATGATTCTTTTAATTTCATTTGGGTCTGTTGTAATATTGACCATCTCATTTCTTCTTTGGGTTACTTGCTTCCTCTCCTGTTTTTCTTTTGTCAGTTTGGCCAATGGTTTATCAACTTTGTTGATTTTTTCAAAGAACCAGCTTTTGGTCTTGTTAATTCTTTCGATTGTTTTTCTGTTTTCTATTTCATTTAGTTCTGCTCTAATTTTTATTATTTGTTTTCTTCTGGTGCCTGAGGGTTTGTTTTGTTGCTCGCTTTCTATAAATTCAAGTTGTAGGGATAATTCTTTGATTTTGGCCCTTTCTTCTTTTTGGATGTGTGCATTTATTGATATAAACTGACCTCTGAGCACTGCTTCTGCTGTGTCCCAAAGGTTCTGATAGGAAGTGTTTTCATTCTCATTGGATTCTCTGAATTTCTTTATTCCATCCTTAATGTCTTCTATACTCCAGTCTTTTTTGAGCATGGTATTGTTCAGTTTCCAAGTGTTTGACTTCTTTTCCCTGCTTTTTCTGTTATTGATTTCCACTTTCATGGCCTTATGGTCAGAGAAGATGCTTTGTAATATTTCAGTGTTTTGGATTCTGCTAAGGCTTACTTTATGACCTAATATGTGATCTAGAGAATGTTCCCCGTGCACTAGAAAAGAAAGTATACTTGCCTGCCGTTGGGTGGAGTGTTCTGTATGTGACTATGAGGTCAAGTTGGTTGATTGTGACATTTAGATCTTCCATGTCTTTATTGAGCTTCTTTCTGGATGTCCTGTCCTTCACCGAAAGTGGTGTGTTGAAGTCTCCTACTATTTATTGCAGAGCTGTCTATCTCACTTTTCAATGCTGATGAGTTTGTTTTATGTATCTTGCAGCCCTGTCATTGGGTGCATAAATATTTAATAGGGTTATATCTTCTTGGTAGGTATATTGTCCCTTTAATCATTATATAGTGTCCTTCCTTATCCTTTATGATGGATTTAACTTTACAGTCTATTTTGTCAGAAATTAATATTGCTGCTCCTGCTCTTTTTTGGTTGTTGTTTGCTTGATATATTTTTTTCTATCCTTAGAGTTTTAGTTTGTGTCTCTCAGTCTAAGGTGTGTCTCTTGTAGGCAGCATATAGACAGATCGTGTTTTTTAATCCATTCTGCCACTCTCTGTCTCTTTATTGGTGCATTTAGTCCATTTACATTCAGCATAATTATGGACAGGTATGAATTTAGTGCTATCATTTTGATGTCTTTTTTTGCATGTTGTTGACAGTTTCTTTTTCCCACTTAATTTTATGTGCTGAGTAGATTATATATGGTCCTTTCCTCATATTCGTTGTTGTTGATTTTGTTTCTGCTGAGTCTCCATTTTTTTCTTGTATTTTATTTTGATATGTAGGGTAGTTTATCTCCTTTGTGGTTACCTTATTATTTACCCCTATTTTTCTCATTTTAAACCTAGCTTTGTTTTCTTTGTATCGCCATGTCTTCCTCTCCATATGGAAGGTCTATGACTACATTTCTTAGTCCCTTTTTACTGTTTTAATGTTGTCTTCTTTTACACAATAACATCGTTGTTACCCTGTTTTGAGTGGTTTTTTTAATCTTGAGTTATTTTTTTGATTTCCCTGTCTGGGCTGGCTTCTGATCACTCTGCCCTGTGTTCTAGTCTTGGATTGATTACTGATATTATTGATTTTCTAACCAAAGAACTCCCTTTAGTATTTCTTGTAGTTTGGGTTTGGTTTTTACAAATTCCCTAAATTTCTGTTTATCTGGAAATGTCCTAATTTCACCTTCATATTTGAGAGACAGTTTTGCTAGATACATGATTCTTGGCTGGCAATTTTTTCCCTGAATTTTTTATGTAAGTCATCCCATTGCCTTCTTGCCTGCATGGTTTCTGCCAAGTAGTCTGAGCTTATTTTTATTGGCTCTCCTTTGTAGGTGACTTCTCGTTTATCCCTAGCTGCTCTTAAAATTCTCTCTTTATCTTTGGTTTTGGCAAGTTTGATTATAATATGTCTTAGTGACTTTCTTTTAACATCTACCTTATGTGGAGTTCGATGAGTATCTTGGATAGATATCTTCTCATCTTTCACAAGATCAGGGAAGTTTTCTGCCAACAAGTCTTCAACAATTCTCTCTGTATTTTCTGTTATTCCTCCCTGTTCTGGTACTCCGATTACTAGTAGGTTATTTCTGTTAATAGAGTCCCACACGATTCTTAAGGTTTCTTCATTTTTTAAAATTCTTTTATCTGATTTTTCTTCAAATATATTACTGCCAAGTGCTTTATCTTCAAGTTAAGAAATTCTGCCTTCCACTTGCTCAAATCTGCTTCTCTGACTTTTCATTTAGTTGTCTACTTCTGTAATTTTATTGTTAATCTTCTGAATTTTTGATTGCTGTCTATGGATTTTTTGAGCTTATTAAATTTTTCATTATATTCCTGAATAATCTTTTTAATTTCTTCAATTGCTTTATCTGTGTGTTCCTTGGCTTGTTCTGTGTATTGCCTCATTTCCTTCCTGATGTCTTGAAGGGTTCTGTATATTATCTTTTGTGTTCTGCCTCTGGTAATTCCAGGGAGGCACTTTCATCTAGAAGATCCCTGGATTCTTTGTTTTGAGAGCTTGTTGAGGTGATCATGTTCTGTTTCTTTATGTGACTTGTTATTGGCTGTTGTCTCCAAGCCATCTGTAAGTATTAGTTTATTTTATGTTTGCTTACTGTGTCATAGCTTCTTGCTTTGTTTTGTTTTGATATGCCCAAATGGGTTGCTTGAATGAGCTAGCCTGATAATTTTCACCTTTAGAGCTCTGACATCCTGTCCCCAGATGGATAGAGCTGTTATCAGGTATATCAGTCTAGGAGGCCATCCCTTTTTCTTGTATGAATTCAGCTCAGGCATACAGGTAGCTGATCATCAAGGGTGTTGTACAGGCTCTGTCCTACAGTCTCAGGGGGGCAGAAGTGATTGGTGTAGGTACCAGTACCTGGTTGCAGCTGGGGGTCACGCTCTGAACAAGGCAGGGGGCTGAGAATCATCCCCCAAGTGTCTTTGAGGAAAGCGTGTCCCTGTTCCCTAGAGTGTACAGGTGGGTGGGTTCTGCAGATGGACCATGGGCATCCAGTGTTTTTCGTTATAAGGACTGGGAGGTACCAGTTATCCTGGGACCACTGTTGCAGTTGGGGCTGGGTGACCTGAGTGGAGCCACCAGTCCTTAGGCACCTGATGTGGGTAGGTGAGGACCCTATTTAATAAGCAAAGCAATGTCAAACATCAAACACCCACCTTTCCGCCACACAGCTGAAACAGTTGGAGTCTGCCAACAAGGGCCTATTCTCCTGAAATAGGCCCACACAGGTCCATGCAGAGGGGAAAGGTACTCAAAGTCCATGGACCGTTCATGCCTGGACAGGAGCCACTCTGAGGGAAGGTCCTTGTCTCTTCAGCTTGTTTCCTGGTTCCTTGGAGATCTCCGTGTGGCTTGGCATCAATCTTCCCCCATCTCTCACTTGCTTATTGACATGGATTGAATTATTTTGCAAAAAAACTGTGTTTATCAATTTTGGCTGGGCCATGATTTCCAGTATTGTGTGGTTGTCCTCCATTTTGTGCTTGTAATTTTATGTTAAAGAGGATTAGGGTAGGATGTAACACTCTCACTCAGGTCATATTCCTGATCCAATGTAAAGGGAGTTTCCCTGGGGTGTGGCCTGTACCACCTTTTATCTCTCAAGAGATAAAAAGGAAAGGGATGCAAGCAGAGAGTGGGGAACCTCATACCACCAAGAAAGCAGCACTGGGAGCAGAGCACATCCTTTGGACCAGGGTCCCTGAACCTGAGAAGCTCCTTGACCAGGGGAAGGTTGATGACAAGGAATCTTCCTCCAGAGCCAACAGAGAGAGAAAACCTTCCCCTGGATCTGAGGCCCTGAATTTGGACTTGTAGCCTAATAGACAGTGAGAAATTAAATTTCTCTTTGTTAAAGCTATACACTTGTGGTATTTCTGTTATAGCAGCACTAGATGACTAAGACACTTGTTTAATCTCTTTTGTATCTCAAAAGAGATTGATTCAAAACACTCCCTACACAATCCTGTCTCATTAACATGACAAAGAGAATGCATTCCCAAATAGGCATAGACGTTAGGATTGACAACACATATTTGGGGGTGGGGGGACACAATTCAATCCATAACAGGATCTAATCTCAACTGAGGAGTTAAGCTGTGGAGAGCACCCACCAAGTCATAGCCAGTTACTACCATTTATTGAACACCTGCCCTGTGCCCAACACAGTAATTTATGCTTTACAGGCCCTTAACCTCACCTCTATACCAGGAAACAATTTTTCAGTGTGACTATTTTAATTCTGTTTAACAGTTAAGACACCTAGGGGAAGAGAGGTAAAGATCTTGCTTAAGCTCTCCCACAACTTGTAAGTGACAGAGGGTGGGTTTTCACTTGGTTTGTGTGATTCCAAAGACACAAGACTACATGGCCTGGTAAGGTCAGGCTGGCAGAAGCATGTCCAGGCATGTGGCCAACACACCAGGCTTGAGATCTAAGGGGTTGGAATGAGTGGATAGAAGATCTAGAACATTAATTCTCAGTGGCGGTGATATCATCTTCAAGGGAGTGAAAATTAGTTCTTGGGGAGAGAGCAAAAAAGAAACCTTAAATAATACACTGGTTTGTGACCCAACAAAGGGCCAGATATACCTTAGTTTAATACAGAGGTATTAAAATTCCATGAGGAGGCAATTAGGAAAAAAAACGTCTAAAAAGATTCCTTGTGGTTGTTGTCGTTAGCTGCCGTCGAGTCGGCTCATCACTCACGGCAATCCTGTGTGCAACAGAATGATATGCTGTGCCATCCCCATGATCAGTTACAGATAGACCATTGTGATTCATAGGGTTTTCATTGGCTGATTTTTGGAAATAGATCACCAGGGCTTTTTTCCTAGCCTGTCTTAGTATGATAGCAACATACAAGCCTCCACTCACAAATGGATAGCAACTGTGCTTAAGGTGCATTGGCGGTGAATCGAACCAGGATCTTCCATACGGAAGGTGAGAATTCTACCACTCAACCACCAATGAATCCATAAAGGTTTCTTAATGAAAAAAAAAAAAACCAGTTGCCATCAAGTCAATTTTGACTCATAGCAACCCTATAGGACAGGGTAGAACTGCCCCCATAGAGTTTCCAAGAAGCCCCTGGTTGATTCGGACTGCTGACCTTATGGTTAGCAGCTGTAGCACTTAACCACTACGCCACTAGAGTTTCCAAAAAGGTTCCTTAGGGGGTAATAATAATTAAAAGATTGAGAAACACTGCTGTGCAAGCATATCAGAGAGGGGAGGGTACTGTGGTTAGATCTTAACCAATTCCCTGAAGACCAAGTGGGGAATGGCAGGGTAAGTTGTGCTTAATTTTACGTGAAAGAAAGCCTTACTGTCCACCAGAAATACAGTGTTCCTTGCTCAGATATTCTGGGCCAGCCCCTAGTGGGCATCATCTTTATATCATTCTTTTGTCTGGGAAAGTGTGTCCACAGGTCCTGTTGGGCAGTCCTGAGCTGACTGCAGCGTTATTAGTGGGTCCAGGAGGATGGGAAACTGGAGGACTGAAGGAGGGTAGAAGGTGAAATTGCAAGTAATTATGAACAAGGCTGGTTTGGGTAGAGGAGAACAACGATATACTTTTCTAGTCTTCTGCTACTCAGAGTGTAGTCCTGAGAAGGCAGCATCAATACCACCTGGAAGTTTGTTAGAAATGTAACACCTCCGGCCTAACCCCAGGCCTACCAAGTCAGAAAGTATATTTTAATAAGACCCACAGGTGATTCGTATGCACATTTTGAGAAGCTCTGCACTAGGTCAGTGGTTCTCAGCCTTGGTTATACATTAGATTCACATGAAAATATTAAAAATTATAAGCTGTCAGGTCCTACTCAGAAAAACTTAGATCAGGGACTGGCTCAAGTAGGCCAGCGAGTGTGGATTTTATACTGATTTGTGGTTTTAATAGATCACTCTAGCTGCTGTGAGGTATAATCTGCCAGTGTGTGTGGAAGCGGGGATGTGAGCCTTGAGTGGAAGCAGGGAGACCAGGGGGAACTTCCATATATGTTTTATCAAGAAGAACAAAACTGGAACCATGTTTTCTGTATTCATACTTCTGGGCTTTCCTTCGTGGTACAGAAGAAATCCCAATTTCACCCCACACGCTTATGGTCCCCATCCTTACCTGGACTCTGTGATGCCTGGAGTGTTGTGAATAATCTGTATTCTAAGAAGACAACTGGGCAGCAGTGTAAGGAAAATAGATTTTCCAGGAACAAGGGAGAAAGTAAAGAGGCCGTTAGGCAGCTGGTAGTCCGGGACAGATGATGTTGGCTTCAGCTAAGGGGATAGCCAAAGAGAGTAGAAGAAAAAAGAGGGGTTGGATTTGAATTGATTTAGGATAGCAGTTGTTGATGGATGGGGCTGATAGGTGAAAGAAAGAGGATTATTTGATATTTTCAGTTTAAACACATTTCTGCTTTAGTTTGTTAATTTGGCTAATTATATTTTTGTGGTTTTCTAATCCTGATTATGTTTTCTCTTCCAATTATTTGATGATTATGATAACTAAACTTCCAGAGCTCTAGGGGTGCCTGAATAGTGCCCCAGTTTATTGTTGTTGTCTTCACATCACTCTTCAGTCTGGGTTTTGACTTTCTTAATGCCAAATCCAAGTTTAATGTTTAGTTTCCATCCTCTCGAATCACTACAACTTATGTTGCTGGCCCACTTTCTGCTTGTTGTATTGAGGAAGAAAGGGTTTCACAACTTCAGTACCATTGACGTTTTGGGAAAAGTTAATTATTTTTCATAGAATTAACTACAGCAGCTAGACTGATCTATTAAAATCATAAATCAGGTCACTCGGTATAATGTCCTCACCCACGGGACCTTCTTTCATTAGCCAGTGCCTGATCTAAGTATTCCTGAGTTGGGCCTGACAGTTAATAATTTTTAATCTCTGCAGGTGAATCTACTGTGTAGCCAATGGCTGTCCTGTGCATTGGGCAGCATCCCTGGCCGGTAGCACAACCAAAAAATGTGTGACAACCAAAAATATCTTCAGACATTGTCAAATGTCCCCAAGGAAGCAGAATCACCCTCATTTGAGAACTGCTTAAATAGGATTGGGAAGAAGAGCGGCAGTATAAATTTTTGATTGTCTAATAGGACCCTTCTTTAAGGAGACCCTGCCTGCCCTTCTTTCAAGGGCTTTGGGTCATGAACTGGCTTAAGCCTGGGGATTCTTTGAGGGGCCACAATTCTCTATCATCCTGATTCAGGCATGACTTCTGTTCACCAGACCACTTATACCAATCAAGTAAGACATTAAAAGGGTGCTGATCTATTTCAATCCTAGGGACACCATTATCAACTATTGACTATTAAAGTTCTCAGTGAGTCAACCTGTGCTGATTACTATTTCTGTTCTGCTGCTCATTATGGTAACCATTCCTATTTTGTCTTTTATGATTAAATGCCACTATTCAGCGCCTGTCACCTTGAGATTACATCGTTCCCTTTGAATTCAGAGACCCCAGTTTATGGCAGCATTTTCTCCTCTTATTTCTAGCCTTTAGAGAACAGACACCACAGAGTTCATATATGCTTGGATTCCCTCTCCCCAATGTATTTCTCAAAGCCTTGATGAAAAGTGTAACCATTCTGGGGGACATTGAAGATAGCTGAGCAGGTCTTACATAGTAAACCCACTTAAGCATTCCAATCTCCCTAAACCTTTAAATTCCTTCCTTAGTATGCCAAGAAGGTTCTGGAGCTTCAACTTCATTTTGTATAAACTATCTTTAAGTCCAGGTTTCAGTAACCAACCAACCAATCAAACTGTTAGGACCATTCCTAGTGCCTTGAGCTAACACACTAATTGCAGATTCTTTGCTTAGTGTACCTAAATTAATACTAGTAGAAACAACATTTTGTTTTTTCTTCCCTGATCTAACACATCTTAGGATCCATCTGCATAGATATTACTCAGGTTTCTATCAATATAAATTGACAAAATCTTCTAATTTTTTTGGTGTGTACTGACCTCCTTATGAGTCACACTTTACCTCCTGGGGCCCGCTAGAACTTAAACCTGGTTATGGATGTAGAAGCAATGAAAGGCGTAGGAGTAGATCCTGAGCAAGATAGCTGTCCCTTACAAAACAACTATCTCAGGGGAAGACATTACAAGTTCTTCAGGTAGGGGGTGACTAACCTCCTCAGATTGGGGTTGAAAGGCTACTTTTGCTGGCAAAGAAGGCTCAGTAGAATTTAGGGGATCAAGGTCCCCAGCTTCATTAGAATATACTCACATGTCCTGTTCTGATTTTCTTTCCCAATCTATGTCCTAATGTTAACATAAGAAAAAACTGGAAATTCAATTTGCATTGTAAACCAGCCACTCACGGGATTAAACCACATGTTAGATTTTCAGAAATCTTGGCCCTGTGGTACAGGAGATCTTTATCTTTTAAGGCAAGCCTAAATCATAACTTAACATCACAATTTTCTTTCCTCAAGTTCTGCAGTGCACTTAGGAGCAACCCCATAAAACCAAAACCATTGCCATCAAGTTGATTCTGACTCATAGTGACCCTATAGGACAGAGTAGAATTGTGCCATAGGGTTTCCAAGGAGTGGCTGGTAGATTCGAACTGCCAGCCTTCTGATTAGCAGCCGACGCTTAACCAGCGTGCCACCAGGGCTCCATCCAACCCCCTACTACCTCCTTATTTTCACTAAAATGACACTTGGTAGGAGTTAGTTTACCCAAATCCTTGCCTTTCTACAGACACTTGATTACAGGTGTTTACAGGTGATAAGTAACTCCTTTGCCTGCCATGAACTACCAGTGTCCTCTTTACTACTTGTTCTGTAACTATATCAGAGAACCAATTCCAGATAACCCAGAGCTAATGTAGAGAATCATTCTTCACATTCTGTTTCTGGTATCAATGTCTGTTATCAGTCAGGGTTCAATCAAGGAAAGAGCTACCACGAGTGATATAAGGGACTGATTACAGAGTTTATACCTTACTAACTGAGGGAGGCAATGAAGAAGTCTATGGAAACATGCTGCTCTGTGCCTGGTGTTAGGCCTGAAGTTGCTACAGTCTTACAGATGTCTAAAAGTTGCAAAGAAAAACTGAATGTGAAGTAGCTGGGAGTGGGGACAAACTGGAGTCAATGTCTGTCTGTCTCTCAATGCCTCCAACCTTGATGATGCATGTGACCTTCCCTCCAGAACTATACAGCCCCTGGCCCAAGACATGCAGAGGCTGAGAGCAACCTGGTGGAAGCTGTAGGTGTTTTGGGCCCAGCTGCCACCCTACTCCATGAAGGTGATCTGGCAGAGCAGGCAGCTGCGTAGGGCCTGGAATCCTTAATGGCTGCTGCTTTCACTTCCATGTTTGAAATCTTACCCAAATTTCTCTGAAGGCCAACTGTAATCCATAACCACACAGAGAAGAGGATTCTGAGAAACGTTGTTCCATTTTAGCTAAATTACCACAATATAAAACCACCATAGAAGCGACTGGGTTTGGGGCTGATTCTGGCAGTAGAGTCAGCAGCAGTTGTTGATGGATTGAATTTAGTAGGTAGGGAAAAGAGGATTACTTGTACCTTTTTAGTTTTAATCATTTTTTTTCTTTTACCCATGTCAATATTGTTAATTATAAACCCCTTATACACCTTATTTTTAATCGAGATTACTTCTTCTCTTGAGATTATGTAATCCTTTTGATAATTAAACTTTTGGAGTTCTAGGAGTGCATAAATACTGCTGCTCTATACTGTCATTATCTTTACATCACTCTTCAGGGTGTTGTTACTCCCTTATTGCCAAATTAATAATTCAAAAATTAATGTGTAGACTCCTTCCTCAGGAACCATTTCAATCTTTGATAATGTTGACCCACCTCCTATCATTGAAACACTTTCCACTGGTGACTACCAGGTCACTATATTCTCCTGATTCCCTTCCTGCCATCTCAGACCCTTTTCCTGCCACTCCTCTCATTGCTTCTCTAGTATTGGCATCCCCAATGCCCCACTTTTTCTTTTTCTCTCCAAGGATGCTAAATTTCACCATCTTGGGGGATGGTGCCAATACTCTGGTAGTTTGCAATCTATATAGTGATAGCACCTGCTAGTTGTTAAGCAACTACCATGTGCCAATGTATATAATATATATTATAACATACATATATATAATTTTTAACTTAAAAAATATCCCTCTACATTAGCCATTAGAGAAATGCAAATTAAAACTACGATGAGATTCCATCTCACTCCAACAAGGCTGGCATTAATCCAAAAAACACAAAATAATAAATGTTGGAGAGGCTGCGGAGAGATTGGAACTCTCATACACTGCTGGTGGGAATGTAAAATGGTGCAAACACTTTGGAAATCTATCTGGCGTTTTCTTAAAAACTTAGAAATAGAACTACCATACAACCCAGAAATCCCACTCCTCGGAATATACCCTAGAGAAATAAGAGCCTTCACACAAACAGATATATGCACACCCATGTTTATTGCAGCTCTGTTTACAATAGCAAAAAGCTGGAAGCAACCAAGGTGTCCATCAACGGATGAATGGTTAAATAAATTGTGGTATATTCACACAATGGAATACTACGCATCGACAAAGAACAGTGACGAATCTGTGAAACATTTCATAACATGGAGGAACCTGGAAGGCATTATGCTGAGCGAAATTAGTCAGAGGCAAAAGGACAAATATTGTATAAGACCACTATTATAAGATCTTGAGAAATAGTATAAACTGAGAAGAACACATACTTTTGTGGTTACGAGGTAGGGGAGGGAGGGAGGGTGGGAGAGGGTTTTTTACTGATTAGTTAGTAGATAAGAACTACTTTAGGTGAAGGGAAGGACAATACTCAATACAGGGAAGGTCAGCTCAACTGGACTGGACCAAAAGCAAAGATGTTTCCAGGATAAACTGAATGCTTCAAAGGTCAGCGGAACAAGGGCGGGGGTTTGGGGACCTTGGTTTAAGGGGACTTCTAAGTCAATTGGCAAAATATTCTATTATGAAAACATTCTGCATCCCGCTTTGAAATGTGGCGTCTGGGGTCTTAAATGCTAACAAGCGGCCATCTAAGATGCACCAATTGGTCTCAACCCACCTGGATCAAAGGAGAATGAAGAACACCAAGGTCACACAATAACTATGAGCCCAAGAGACAGAAAGGGCCACATGAACCAGAGGCTTACATCATCCTGAGACCAGAAGAACTAGTTGGTGCCTGGCCACAACCGACGACTGCCCTGACAGGGAGCACAACAGAGAACCCCTGAGGGAGCAGGAGATCAGTGGGATGCAGACCCCAAATTCTCACAAAAAGACCATACTTAATGGTCTGACTGAGACTAGAGGACGGTCATGGTCCTCAAACCTTCTGTTGGCCCAGGACAGGAACCATTCCCGAAGACAACTCATCAGACATGGAAGGGACTGGACAATGGGTAGGAGAGAGATGCTGATGAAGAGTGAGCTATTTGTATCAGGTGGACACTTGAGACTGTATTGGCATCTCCTGTCTGGAGGGGGGATGGGAGGGTAGAGAGGGTTGGAAGGTGGCAAAATTGTCATGAAAGGAGAGACTGGAAGGGCTGACTCATTAGGGGGAGAGCAAGTGGGAGTATGGAGTAAATGTATATAAACTTATATGTGACAGATTGACTTGATTTGTAAACGTTCACTTGAAGCTCAATCAAAATTAAAGAAAAAAAAAAATCCCTCTAATCTTTTGTGAGAGAAAAATCCTCTGTAAACTGAATTTTGCTCAAGCCAGTTAGTAAGTGGATTTGAACCCAGGCCTGTCTGACTTCTAAGCTGTTGTCGTATGACTATGGTTTACTGCTAACTAAAGAGCCATCTTAGATCTCCAGTTATCAGACCTGAATGCCCAATGACATGCCTAAGGGACATCACCTGGATATACCCCTGTCATTTAAAAAATAGATATAAATCCATACTCAGTATTATCAGTCTCACCAACTATTCCACCATTCCAACCTCCAACCCTAACCAAAATAAACAACCCTACAAAATAAGGTATACCTTATTTTTTTCAAGATACCATTCTCCAACAGTTTCCAAATCTAGAAACATCTTTGGGTACTGTACCTCCTTTGCCCATTTTTTGATTGTGATATTTGTCTTTTTGTCGAAGTTTTATATGTATATTGGTTATTAGATTCTTATCAACTATATGGTAGTGAAATGGTTAAGTTCTCAGCTGCTAACCAAAATGTTGGTGGTTTGAACCCACCAGTGACTCTTTGGAGAAAAAACCTGGCAATGTGCTTCCATAAAGATTACAGCCTAGGAAACCCTATGGGGCAATTCTGCTCTATTATGTAGGGTTGCCATGAATCAAAATGAACTCAGTGGCACACAACAACAACATTTGATGTATGGTTTCCAAGATAGTCTCCCAAGTGACAGTGTGTCTTCTCAGTTGTTTGGTAAAATCTTTTTTTTTTTTTTTAAATAATTTTTATTGTGCTTTAAGTGAAAGTTTATAAATCAAGTCAGTCTGTCACATGTAAGCTTATATACACCTTACTACATACTCCCATTTACTCTCCCCCTAATGAGTCAGCCCGCTCCCTTCTTCCAGTCTCTCCTTTCGTGACCCTTTTGCCAGTTTCTAACCCTCTCTACTCTCCCATCTCCCCTCCAGACAGGAGATGCCAATACAGTCTCAAGTGTCCACCTGATACAAGTAGCTCACTCTTCATCAGCATCTCTCTCCAACCCATTGTCCAGTCCCTTCCATGTCTGATGAGTAGTCTTGGGGAATGGTTCCTGTCCTGGGCCAACAGAAGGTTTGGGACCATGACCACTGGGATTCTTCTAGTCTCAGTCAGACCATTAAGTCTGGTCTTTTTATGAGAATTTGGGGTCTGCATCCCACTGATCTCCTGCTCCCTCAGGAGTTCTCTGTTGTGTTCCCTGTCAGGGCAGTCATCAGTTGTGGCCAGGCACCATCTAGTTCTTCTGGTCTCAGGATGATGTTAGGTCTCTAGATCATGTGGCCCTTTCTGTCTCAGGCTCGTAGTTATCGTGTGACCTTGGTGTTCTTCATTATCCTTTGATCCAGATGGGTTGAGACCAGTTGATGCATCTTAGATGGCCACTTGTTAACATTTAAGACCCCAGACGCCACACTTCTAAGTGGGATGCAGAATGTTATCATAATAGAGTTTATTATGCCAATTGACTTAGAAGTCCCCTTAAGCCATAGTCCCCAAACCCCCGCCCTTGCTCCACTTACCTTCAAAGCATTCAGTTTATCCCAGAAACTTCTTTGCTTTTGGTCCAGTCCAGTTGAGCTGACCTTCCCTGTATTGAGTATTGTCCTTCCCTTCACCTAAAGTAGTTCTTATCTACTAACTAAGCAGTAAATAACCCTCTCCCACCCTCCCTTGGTAAAATCTTTTGATAGAGAAAAATATTTGGTTTTTATGAGGTCCCATTTATATATTTTCTTTTTTGTTGCTCATGCTTTTGTTAGTCCATTTTGATAATCCATTGTTGAAAGCTAGGCCTTGCCCTTGCATTTTCTTCTAAGAATTTTATGATTTTAATTTTCACATTTAAGACCTTAATCCATGGGTGCTCCATCTCCTGCACTGCCCATAACTGGTTGTTCACGGATTTCTTCAGTTTTGAGGTCAGAGGTACCTTTGCATCACCACGGCTCTTGGCATCATATCCTCCCCCCTTTTTGACCTCCTGCCACTGTTCTTTCTACACCCCATTTGACTCTCTACACTGCTGCCAAAATTATATTAAAAATAAAAATCAATCTGATCCTCATCTTTGTTTTCAAACCTTTCTTAACTCCATTTTGGAGCCCTGGTGGCATAGTAGTTAAGAGCTCAGCTGCCAATCAGAAGTCGGCAGTTCAAAATCACCAGCTGCTCCTCAGACACTCTATGGAGCAGTTCTACTCCATCCTGTGGAGTCACTTTGAGTCAGAATCGACTTGACGGCACCTGACAACAACAAGAACAACTCCATTTTGCCAACAGAGCAAATTTCAGTCTTCTTGGTATGCCACCCAAGGCCCTTGGCAACTGGCCCAGCCTGACTTGCAGTTAACTATTTCTTATACATATACAAGTGATTATTTTTAACACAGATATAGATGCTATTGAGATGCAGAAAATACAAACTCATTTCAATATTTGACTGAATTCATTTTTTTGAATACTTTTAATCATATATTTTCTCAATCAATGTATACTAAAAAAGAACAACTATTATCATGTGGAGTTGCAATTTTATGTTGGTAGGAAAGAGATTCTCATAATTTAAACATTGGGAGCCAAGTATATCAGTGTCTTAGTTATCTAGTGGTACTGTAACAGGATTACCACAAGTGGATGGCTTTATAACAAAGAGAAATTTATACTGTCACAGTCTAATAGGCTAGAAGTCTGAATTCAGGGTACCAGCTTCAAGGGAAGGCTTTCTCTGTCTGCTGCCTCTGTGGGAAGGTCTTTGTCATCAATCTTCTCCTCGTCTAGGAGCTTCTCAGTGCAGGGACCCCAGGTCCAAAGGAAACATTCTGCCTCTGGCTCTGTGTTCTTGGTGGTGGGACGTCCCCTGTCTCTCTGCTTCCTTCTCTCAAGAGATTAACTCAAGATGCAACTAAATCTTATAGATTGAGCCCTGCCTCATTAACATAACTGCCTCTAATCCTGCCTCACTAACATCATAAAAAAAAAAAAAAAAAAACCAAACCAGCTGCCTTTGAGTCGATGCCAACCCATAGCCACCCTATGGGACAGAGTAGAACTACCCCATAGAGTTTCCAAGGAGTGCCTGGTAGATTCAAACTGCCAGCCTTTTGGTTAGCAGTGGTAGCTCTTAACCACTACGCCACCAGGGTTTCCATTAACATCACAGAGATGGGATTTACAACACATAGGAAAATCATATCAGATGACAAAACGGTGGACAATCACTCAATACTGGGAATCATGGGCTAGCCAAGTTGACACACATTTTGGGGGACACAATTCAATCCATTACAAAGTTTCACGAAATATTTCTTCCAATTTTCAGAGTTTAATTATTTTCAATAAATTAGCCAAAGTTATTTCAGGTATATGGAGTCCAAGTTCAAGGGTCCACGAGGACTGATAAAAATGGTTTTGTATGTCTGTTTCAGGGAGGGGGCTGTATAGTAGGGTGGTGAGGGATACTAGCTGCAGAGCCTGTGTAAAATAGGGAAGGATTTTATTCCTCATTCTCAGTAATTCAAACAAAATAATTTTTATATCCCTCTGGCTCTTGTAATAGGCTCCAATAAGGGAAGTGAGGCAGAATCAGGAAAAAGACATTATTTAATAGTAGTGTCATACTATGCAACTTTGTCTTAGGACTTGTGATAAAATGGAAAATAAAAACTGTTTTCCATCCTAGTGAGGCTACTTTTATAAGCAGCCTCACTGGGACACCATCTTGAATTGGAGAGTCTCCCACTGGGGAAGTAGCACATGAAAGTGAGAGAGAATGGGCTGTGTCTTCAAACATATTTGGATTCAAATTCTGGGCAGACTCTCAGTAACTACCCACGGTTAAACAAATCAAAGTTCTGAGACTGTGTTTTTGTCCTTCAAAAGGGACTAAACTATACATTCAAAGTTATGGTGAGGTGTAGATGGAGTAAGGGTGATCTAGAGGGCATTTACACAGGTTTGTTTGTTTATCTCTAGTGCCATGTTCCCAAATATCTTGTATATGTTTAGGCATCAATCTGTCTGACTAGAAGCATCCTCAGAACTGATGCAGTTCACTTAGTTTACAGATATGGAAACACAAAAACATATTGTGGGTTATCTGCAGTTATATCATAAAGGCGTTGTATGACTGGAACCTTACCTTATGGTTTTTCCTTTCTATCACTGATTTCATTCCTAGTGATAAGGAGAGCAGACATCAGTCAAGTAATATTGAGATATAAAACTGGGTTGAAGTCTCCTCAATGCCAATGCTGTGCCGGGAGCTGGTAGATAAAACAAGCCCCTTTAGGGAGGTCAGCACAACTGGACTAAACCAAAAGCAAAGAAGTTTCCTGAATAAACTGAATGCTTCGAAGGCCAGCGTAGCAGGGGTGGGGGTTTGGGGACCATGGTTTCAGGGGACATCTAAGTCAGTTGGCATAATAAAATCTATTAAGAAAACATTCTGCATCCCACTTTGAAGAGTGGGGTCTGGGGACTTAAACACTAGCAACCGGCCATCTAAGATGCATCAATTGGTCTCAACCCACCTGGATCAAAGGAGAATGAAGAACACCAAGGACACAAGGTGATTACAAGCCCAAGTGACAGAAAGGGCCACATAAACCAGAGACTACTACGTCATTCTGAGACCAGAAGAACTAGATGGTGCCCAGCTACAACCGATGACTGCCCTGACAGGGAACACAACAGAGAACCCCAGAGGGATCAGGAGAGCAGTGGGATGCAGGCCCCAAATTCTCATAAAAAGATCAGACTTAATGGTCTGACTGAGACTAGAAGGACCCTGGTAGTCATAGTCCCCAGACCTTTTGTTGGCCCAGGACAGAAACCATTCCCAAAGCCAACTCTTCAGACAGGGATTGGACTGGACAATGGGTTGGAGAGTGATGCTGGTGAGGCGTGAGCTTCTTGGATCAGATGGACACTTGAGACTATGTTGGCATCTCCTGCCTGGAGGGGAGATGAGAGGGTAGAGGGGCGAAATGGACACGAAACGAGAGAGTGGAGGGAGGGAGTGGGTTGTCTCATTAGGGAGAGAGTAATTGGGAGTATGTAGCAAGGTGTATATAAGTTTTTGCTTGAGAGACTGACTTGATTTGTAAACTTTCACTTAAAGCACAATAAAAATTATATATATATATATATATATATATATATATATATATATATATATATATATATAAAGCCCCTTTAGGACATCTAGGTCAATTGGCATAACAAAATGTATTAATAAAATGTTCTGCATCCCGCTTTTGGTGAGAGGCGACTGGGGTCTTTAATACTAGCAAGCAGCTATCTAAGATGCATCAATGGGTCTCAACCCACCTGGACAAAGGAGAATGAAGAACACCAAAGACATAAGGTAAAGATGAGCCCAAGAGATAGAAAAGAAAAAAAAAAAAACTCAGTGCCATCAAGTCAGAAAGGACCACATAAACCAGAGACTCCATCACCCTGAGACTGGAAGAGCTAGATGGTGCCCAGCTACCACTGATCACTGCTCTGACAGGGAACACAACAGAAAATCTCTGATGGAGCAGGAGAACATTGGGATGCAGATCTCAAATTCTTGTAAAAAGACCAGGCTTAATGATCTGACTGAGACTACAGGGACCCTGGAGGTCATGGTCCCCAGACCCTTTGTTAGCCCAAGATTGGAACCATTCCCAAAACCAACTCTCCAGGCAGGGATTGGACTGGACTATAAGATAGACAATGATGCTGGTGAGGAGTGAGCTTCTTGGCTCAAGTAGACACACATGAGACTATGTGGGTAACTCCTATCTGGAGGCGAGGTGAGAAGAAAGAAGGAGACAGGAACTGATTGAATAGACACGGGGAGTACAGGGTGGAGAGGAGGAATGTGCTGTCTCATTAGGAGGAGAGCAAAGTGTGTATAACTCTTTGTATGACAGACTGACTTGATTTGCAAACTTTCACTTAAAGCACACATTTCTTTGTTGACAGCCAGGTACAAAGAAACAGCTTTAGTCCTTGTTCTCTCCCTGCTCCCCTGCTCGTTCCTCCACTCTACACACAATCCCTACTATCCATTCCCCCCTTTTTCCTCTTGGCTTCTAGTCTGAATATGCCAGCAGCAGCAGAGGCTCCACCCCTTGCAAGACCCACTGCTGTTGTGTGCCATCAAGTAACTTTCGACTCGTAGTAACCCTATGTGACAGAGTAGAACTGTCCCATAGGGTTTTCTAGGCTGAAATCTTTACAGGAGCAGATTGCCAGGTCTTTTCTTCCTTGGAGCGCTCTGGGTGGTTCGAACCGCTAAGCTTTTGGTTAGCTGCCCAGCAGTTAACCATTGTACCACCAGGGCTCCTTGAAGCCCTGGTAGGGCCTTGAATAAATGAGGTAAAGTCCAGTCTCCATTAACATATATAGACAAGTGGAACATAGATGGGGCAGGAAGAGAGAAGGTTGAGAACCTCTGAGGGCTGCTTTGGGGCAAGCCTATATTTATTTCCATATCATATGCTCTGGACAGTTTTGAGTTGTTTGTAATTATTGAGTAGGTCAGTGGTGCTCAACCTTGGCCATCAGAATCCTCAAGGGGGCTTTTTGAAGATGTAATTGTCCAGGACCCACAGGAGTAGAACTATTTGGTTGGAGAGCAGGTCTGAGGACATTTTATAAAGCTGCACAGGCTTTTCTTTCAGTGTGTGGGCAGAGCTGAGAATCACAGGAGTTAATTCAATTGGGTTGGGAGTTCCCATTGAAAATTTAATTTTGTGAGCTACTGTTACAGAAAGCTGACAAGCCAGCTCCTTGCGCATATGGGAGAGTTAAGCTAAGAGAATTGCAATTTCAGAATACAAAATAATTTCTTATGGTTTTTAAAAATATATTTCCCCTATCAAATTTGTGGAAAACTTTTGCGGGTAATTGGGAAGTGTTCTACTCAGTGTCTCAAGTCTAGAGGGGTAAGCAGAGTATCCTGGCCCAGGTGCAAGATCTCTTTTTTGTAACTGCGGTGGTATCTGAATGTCAAATGTTAACTTATGCCCAATAATGATAATAATAGTGGCTGATATTTTTAAAGCACCTACTTTTTTTTTTACTGTGTTTCAGGTGCTCTGCTAGATCTCACGGATCCTCTGATTATCTCTAAATCTCACAACAGCCCTGGAAGGTTGTTATATTGCTTCCATTTAATAGGTGAAGGAATTGTGATCTGGAAGGGTAACTTGCTTAAGCTCACCCAGCTTGTAAGTGAAAAATCTAGAATTCCAAAATGGATCTGATTCTGAAGCCCAGATTCTCAATATGAGCGTCTGCAAAGGTGTGAAGTTGGTTGGTGAGCACTGGCCAAACACAGGGTAAGAGCCAGGATACTTGAGTGTATGAACCCAGGGTATCGCACTCAGGAGGCTGGTACAGGGCAGCAGGAGGTAGAGAGGATGATTGATGAGATAAGACATAGCTGTAATGGGCCTTTTACCTGCTCATATTTAAGACCTTCATAGTTCAGGAGGGCAATAGTTGTTCAGTGGTAGAATTCTCATCTTACATGACGAGCCATGGGTTGGATTCCCAGCCAATGCACCTCATGCATAACCAACAACCACCCATCTGTCAGCAGGGACTGACGTGTTGCTATGATGCTGAACAGGTTTCGGTGGAGCTTCCAGATTAAGACGGACTGGGAAGAAATGCCTAGTGATCTATTTCCAAAAATCAGCCAGTGAAAACACTATGGATCAAAATGATTTGATACACAACCAATCAGTGGGATGGTGCAGGACTGGGCAGCATTTCATTCCATTGTGCATGAGGTTGCCATGAGTCAGAGGCCAACTGAGCGGCAGCTAACAACAACAACAACCCTTTGGCAGGGACAGTTTGCCTGGGGATGAGCCATACCTGTGCCCTAGAACATACACTGGGTGGTGACTCAGTTACAGTATTCCACCAAGGGGCCAATGAACTACCACTGTGGGTGGAGGGTAATACATTTTCTAATATTTTTGACCTACCAGAGGATTTCTGAAGTCCTCTTGATGGTTCTGAGATTGCTGACTGATCACCTTTCCTTCATCATATTTTTCTAGGAAATTTGTTAAGCATTGGGTTGTGCCAGTGGGTTCAGGAGGAATGGGGACCTGGGAGATGGTAGAGAGGGAAACTGTAATTTTGGGGGTAGAGAGTGTTCTTTGTAGACGCAAGCAGCAACTGGCTCTAGGCATATTCCATGGGGCTGTACAGGAAGCTGAGCCATGCTGTCAGATGCCTGTCTAATGAGGGTATGTCAAAGGAGCACCTGGCTGCCATTGGGCACTGGGTAGACAGATAATAGTGAAGACATTAGGGGGCTGGGTAGTCCATGAAGTTGGAAGATCTTTCAAAATTACAGTGGCATAGCTGGTACCAATGAGGGGCTAAGGAGCCCTGGTGGCTCAGCGGTTAAGCGCTTGGCTGCTAACTGAATGGTCAGTAGTTTGAATCCACCAGCTGCTCCATGGGAGAAAGATGTGGCAGTATGCTTCCATAAAGATGTACAGCCTTGGAAACCCTATGGGGTAGCTCTACTCAGTCCTGTATAGCTGCTATGAGTCAGAATCAATTCAATGGCAATGGGTTTTAATGAAGGGCTAGTGTTGGGGATAAATTAGGTTGATTGTGACACAGGATTTGGCTAAACTGAAGGCCATGGTCAGGTTTTCCAGTGGCGTTTAGGACTGGGAGTGGTGGAACATACCACTAGGCTGCCTAGAGGCAGGGGCCAAGGGGTGCTGTTGAGGTAAGATGCATTATGAATATGGTGTCACCAAATATCCCTGAAAGCTGGATTTGGAGGCACACATGGACAGTAGTCATCTTTTCACGTAGTGGACTAGTGACCTGCTTGCTTACCAGCTATGTACAACTCTCCCTAGAAAAGCCTTCTAGGCCCTTCCCGTCTCCAAGGCAGTCCCTAAAAAGAAAAAAAAACTTGTTGCTGTCGAGTCCATTCCGACTCATGGCGACCCTATAGGACAGAGTAGAACTGCCCTATAGAATTTCCAAGGAGGGCCTGGTGGATTCCAACCGCTGACCTTTTTGGTTAGCAGTCATAGCACTTAACTACTACACCACCAGGGTTTCCTAGATGTCTGAAATCTATGCCAGCACTATGAAGAGAAAGCATTCATTCTTCTGCTGCCTGACCTGGACCATGCTGGTACCAATTTTCAGACTGGAGGATTTCTTGGGCTGGGAAATTTCTAGATAGGATTTCTGCTAGGCCAGCTCAAATACTAGAAATAAAGAAAATGGTGAAATTAAGCTGCCTGAAGGAGGTGGCCCCCAAATGGTCCAAATCAGTGCTGAACTTTAGGATTACCTGGGGAGCTTTTAAACATGTGTATGCCTTGTTTGGCCCCACTGCCTGAGATTCTGATTTAATTGGTCTGAGGTGGGGTCTAGTATCATACTTTTTAAAAAGTCTCCCGGTTGACTCAAGTATATAAGCAGCACTGAGAATCACTAGCTATCTAAGGTCAGGTTCTCCTAGAAGCAGACTCCAGGCCAAACGTTTGCAGGTTTTTTAGGACACATTCCCAGGATAAACTAGTAAGTGAGGGGAGGAGGAGGAGTACACAGAAGGAGAAGAAGCCAGGCAAAGGTGCCATTTCAGGGGAAGTCCCAGCCTCGGCCTGATTCTGCAGGAAGCTCTGGAGCATAAATTATACCTCAGAATTTTTGGTTTTTTGGTTTGAGGAAAAAAATCAGGGCTCTCCTATTCTCACTTCAGTCAGTCACTGGGTACACGCCTCCGCTAGGGTGGAAAGCCGCTTCCATCTTCCTTTTTTAGTCCAGAACACAATGAAAGCCTAAAGTGTAGTGTAAACTGTACTATATTATAATTGACGTGACTTTCCACAGTTCCTTAATTGAAGCTACCAAAGAAGTCAGAGTTATTTTAATCAAACAATTGGAAATGTTCCTGCCTTGGGTACACAGGCTCTGACTAAATATCCTTTCCACCACTGCCCTCACCCAAACCACATACATGCACGCTTACTACACTCAGCATGAAATCACACTTATTTTTCAGCCCAGGTTTGCCCTGACTCTCAAAGTCCACATCATTTGAATGACCCTGCCTTAAAAAGCTACTTAGCATAATTAAGTGCTGAAAGTGGGAAGAGAACTTTTTTCAAAAGAATATAAGTCTAGTTGGTTTCCAATTTTAAAATGTGAGGATCCTTTTAACATCTTAAAATTACAACTCCACATAATACTGTACTTTTTTGTATTCCATTGATTGAAAAATACATGAATAAGAGCAGTATGAATTCAGTAAAGCTTTGATATGAGTTTATGTTTTCTTCATCTCAACAACATCTGTATCTATCTGAAAAATAATCACTCACGTATGTGTGAGAAATAGCTGACTAGAAGGGAGGCTGAACCAATCGTCAAGGTCCTTGGGTGACTTACCAAGAAGACTGAAATTTATTCTGTAGGCAAAACAGAGTTGAGAGATGTTTTCAAGCGAAGTGGCAGAATTTGATTGTTTTTTCTAAAAGGTAATTTTGGCAGCAGTGTGGATAGCCAAATGGCATATGGAAATACCAGTAGCAGAAGGTCAGTTAGCAGATAGAAGCTGATGGCAGGAGCCATAGTGATGCAGAGATACCTCTGACCCCAGTACCAGAGGACTTGGTGATCAGCTGAATGTGGGGCATGCCAGAGAAGGTATGGCCAAGTTTAGTTCTAAATTTGGTAACTGTGTTGGAGGATAGTACCATGAGAGGAGATAGATAATACTGAGTTAGATTATATAGATATAGAGCCCTGGTGGCACAGTGGTTAAGAGCCATGGTGAGCTATGGCTGCTAACCAAAATGTTGGCAGTTCTAATCCACCAGCAACTCCTTGGAAACCCTATGGAGCAGTTCTATGCTCTCCTTTAGAGGTTGCTATGAGTCGGAATCAACTCTATGGCAATGGGTTATATAGGTATAGATATGTAAAGATTGAAGTGTGGGCTACCACCAGATGATGTCAATTAGGTAGCTGTATATATTAGTCTTAAACTTAGGCAATATGAGCTAGATCTTCAGATAGCAGTAAATCATCTTTCCCCTGGTGACACAGGTTGAGGCCTAGGGAAAGCTTGATTTTATTCCTATTGCAAAGGTGTATTCTTGACTCCTCTTTAAGAGATTGTTGTTGTTATCTGCCATCAAGTGGACTCCGACTCATGGCAACCTTATGTACAACAAATGAAATGCTGCCTAGTACTGCATCATCCTCATGATCGCCAGCATGTTCAAGTCCCTTGTTGCAGCTACTGTACCAAACCATCTCATTGAGGGGCTCCCTCACCCTTGCTGGCCCCCTACTTCACCAAACATGATGTCCTCCTCTAGCAATTGGACCCTCCTGATGAAATGTCCAAAGCAAGTGAGTAGGGCAATTTTCTGTTGTTATCCATTGGCTAAGTTTTGGAAGTAGATTCCCAGGCCTTTCCTCCTAGACTGTCTTAGCCTGGAAGCTCTGCTGAAACCTGTCCACCATGGGTGATCCTGCTTATATTTGAATGCTGGTGGCACAGATTCTGAGCCCTGGGACTGTGGTGGTTAAAGTCCTTGGCTGCTAACCAGAAGGCCAGCGGTTCAAACTCACTAGCCTTTCCATGGGAGAAAGATGTGGCAGTCTGCTTCTGAAAAGATTTATAGCCTTGGAAACCCTATGGGGCAGTTCTACTCTGTATATAGAATCAATGTAAGTTGAGGTGGACTTGCTGGCAGTAGGTTTTTTTTTGTTTGGTTTGGCACAGCTTCCAGAATCATAGCAACATACAACCAACCATAGTACAACAAACTGACAAATGGGTGGTGGTGTCCTCTTGTTAGGAAAACAGATTAATTCTAGTATGTTCCCTTCTTGACCCTTGTTGAAAGAGTTGAAACTTCTGGGGCTTTTGTTTGTTATTCCAAGCACATCTTCACCTCAGATGATGAGAATAAAAGGTCTAGAAGAGATTTGATTTTTGTTCCAGTGTTTTAGTTTGGATTCTCCTAGAAGCAGAAGACTGAGACAAGGAGTCTAGTATAAGCAGCTTATTTGGGAAGTTCAGGAAATGCTTGTATGAATTGGAGAATTGAAATAGGGGAGGAAATGCTGTCAATAAAACGTGTAACATTAAGTCAGCTAAGATAGTGGAAGACTCATGAGGATGTTATGTGAAATGATGCAAAACACATGCCTAGTGGGTAAGGCAACTAGGGTATTTACATGCCCACCCTCAAGGGTTATTGGTCGAGGGGTACTCTAGGAATATTAATTACCCTGGACTTTTTGCCTGCCAAGAGTTTAAGTAGAGAGAGGCCTATTATGTTTCCGGGGAAAAGATTCTCAGGCACCAAGAGGCAGATCCTGGCAGTTGGAAGTCATCTGGAGCACCCCGAAAGGTCTGAAGCTCATGAGATGGGCACTGGTTGCTACACCAAGTCCTGAGGGAGAATGGTGTACACACAGGCAGCAAGAAGGCACCTCTAGGCCTTGGAAGATATACAGATATCAATTTCTCTGCTTAAGAATATCAGGTTTTAATAGCTCACATCTGCGTGGCGCTAGAATTGTAGGGCTAAAAGGAACCTGTGGTGCAATGAATTGCTTAGTATGCCTCTTCTTGCCATAGTCTTTGTGACTCACACACAATGATTTAGTGGGACTGTGCACATAAGGTATATGGAACCCTAATGAAAGGATTGATCAGTTTTGTTATCCTGCTAGGCTTAAAATGAGCCATCCCAAAGGCGGGAGGAGAGGATCTGACCACCACCAAGGATGAAGAGCCAGGAGTGGAGTGCGTATTTTGGACCTGGGATCACTACATTGAGAAACTCTTGGAACCAGAAGACTGAGACAGTGAGACAGTGACTGAAGACAGCAGAAGACTGAAGACAGTGAGAAGTGGAGGCAGCGAAATGGCAGCAGCAGAGGCAGAAGACAGTATGGTGGGCTTCCCAGCACACAATGTGAGAAAGCTGAGTGCCTTCAGGTTGAGTCTTACTGGTGGAATGGGCTATCTCTGGGCACTTACCGGCAGAGCTAAAAGAGCTTCATAATGCTTGTCCAAGCAGGGCAGAGGCCGAGGGGCCAGGGAGAGGTTTGCCTGAGAGGAGGCTGCTCTGATGGAAGAACTGTATCCTGAGCATTCCTGAGCCTGAAGTGTAACCTGTTACTTCCCTAATAAATCCCATAACTGTGAGTATTGTCTGTGAGATCTGTGTGGCCATTGCAATGAATTATTGAACCCAGCAGAGTAGTAGAGAATGCCGTGGGAGGGAGAGATGGTGTCAGAATTGGTAAAGATGGCTGAGAGAGGAGGTGTGTCTGACGTCTGCCTCATAGCAATCAGTTTTGGGCTGTTGACTTACGAGTTAAAATTGGAAGCATTTTTCCCTGTTCTTGAGTATAAAGAATGTGACCCAGATGGAGTAACGAGAACTCATGAGGACGAATCAACTGGACCCTGAAATATAATAGCAATAGCTAGGACAATCTTGGAAAACATCTTTTAGGAAAACTTTCACATAAATACTTAGAGCACAAAAGACCAACATATTTTCCATTCTTATATTTTTCTGTTAGCATTTAGTAAATTGTAAAATTTGTTGGACCAATGAAGACCCTCTGACTGACTGTCTTTACTGAAACTTTTACCAATGATTATTAGGAAAGACAATTCAAAATGTAAAGTCACGGTGATTTAGCAGTTTCTAGCTAATCTGTGAAAAGGTGAAGCTTTTAATAATCTTACCCATTTGTAGTGTCTGTGTATACTGATGATTCTGTAACATTACTCAGACTCAGATAGACATAGCTCCTGCTGCATGCTTGTCCATTTCCCACTTTTGCCTCTTGGAACATATGTTGAATAAAATCTTTCTTCTTGCTTTGCTATAGCTTTGTGGTGGTTTTACCCTAAGACGCCTTACTCCTCGTGAAGTTAGAGGAGATTAGATGTCACCCACATGCCATTTTTACAGAATCTTAGAGCATTCTTAAAACCCTTTGCCGTCAAATTGATTCCAACTCATAGCGACCCTATAGGACAGAAAGCAACTGTCCCATAGGGTTTCCAAGGAGCAGCTGGTGGGCTTGAACTGCTGACCTTTTGGTTAACAGCCAATCTCTTATCCACTGTGCCACTAGAGCTCCAAGGGTTTCATTTTACTTGGATCCACAATCAAAGTCCTTGGAAGCGGCGGTCAAGAAATCGAATGACATATTGCATTGGGCAAATCTGCTGCAAAGGAACTCTTTAATGTGTTAAAAAGCAAAGATGTCACTCTAGGGACTAAGGTATGCCTGACCCAAGCCATGGTAAATTCAATTGCCTTATATGCTTACAAAAGCTGGACAATGAATAAGGAAGACAAAAGAAGACTTGATGCCTTTGAATTATGGCATCGGAGAAGAATATTGAATATACCATGGACTGCCAGAAGAACAAACAAATCTGTCTTGGAAGAAGTATAGCCAGAATGCTCCTTAGAGGCTAGGGTGAAGAGACTTCGTATCACGTACTTTGGACATGTTGTCAGGAAGGACCAGTCCCTGGAGAAGGACAACATGCTTGGTAAAGTAGAGGGTCAGCAAAAAAGAGGAAGTCCCTCAATGAGATGGACTGATGTTACTGCCAAGGGCACGGAGGCCCTCCGGACTCAATGGGACTTTGTCTTTCTCTTGTAAGAAGACACAGAGGAGACAATTTTGGGCTCAGCTCTAACAGGTTTATTTTACTTGTGTCAAGTAAAAGGAGTCAGTAGGGGAAAAGGGAAGCAAGGCTAGGGCTTACATGGGTTCGTTGGAGACAATGGCATAATGAGTAATGAATATTTAGTGAGTTTCTTTTAAGGGGCTTATATTTCTCAGAATGGCAGTGCATATTAATTAGATCGCGCATTGTGTGCGCATCTGGGACCCAAGATGGAGCTTGCTGATATTCAAGATGGAGTCCTCTTGACCGCCCTTGGCATCGCTTATTATGGGATATAGCACAGGCACGGTGATCTTTGGCACTACATTGCCATCTTTGCAGGCTAAGAAAGGTTAAACAGCAGTCGCACATTGTTCTCCACAAGTGGAGCCTGTAAAGGGGGGAAAGAAAAGGGGGAAGGGACAAGAAAAACACTAAGAAAAAAAAAAAAAAGGAGATAGTAATTCACAGGTTGTTTTAACCTTATCTCCTGCTGACAGGATGTAGTTTCTGTTTTCCCAACTTCTAGATGGTAATCTTTTAACAGCTCTTTTGTTCCACCAGTACAGCCAGCACAGTTAACTGTCTGTCTCACTGACACAGTGGCTGCAACAATGGGCTGAAGCACAATAGTTGTGAGGATGGTGAAGGACTGGGCAGTGTTTCTGTACTGTTTTACATAGGGTAGCCCTGAGCCGGACCCGACTTGAAGGCACCTAACAACAACAACGTCAGGGCATTCTTGATCCAAATCATCTAAATTGGCAGGTGTGGAAACCCTAGGAGGTCACTCAAGTTACTTATGGTCACATCATAAGTCAGATGTATGACTAGGACTTGAGCTCTGGAGTCGTACCTAGCTGTAGTTTATGGATAGGGAGATTGGCTAGTAATTAAATACTGATGAAAAGTGGACATTAAATCAAACTAAGCAAATATTTGAGAGTCTTCTTAATGCTGGTGAATGCAGTAGTACTTAAGCTAGTTTATTTATCAAAAGATGCTAACAATCTAGTCATGACAAAGATCCCAACTCAACCAGACGTGCTTCAATTCAACTAGAATAACAACTGAATTAGAAGATTGAGCATGCAGAGGGAGTGAGGAATAAATTTTGCCTGTAGACAAAAGGGAAATCTTTACTAAATCTGTTATAGGCAAATGAAAGCAGCTTACTATTCTAGCCATTCCTTAGGTCTCACCATTCATCAGTTCTGTTTTCCATTTGATCAGAGGAAAAGAAGGCAAATAATGTGACAGTTTACCAAACCATTTGGGGAGCAGTGAGATAAGGTGAATAATTACCACCATAGGTGATAATTTCCTCATTAGCATGTCACTTCCAGGAGGGCTGGGATTTTTGTCTGTTTTGTTCTTTGCTGTATCCCTAGGGCTGAGAACAGTTCACAACACACAGTAAGGGCTCAGTAAATATTTGCTGAATGAACGCATCTCTTCAAAAGAGACGTAAAAAACAACCATAAAATATATGGGTATTTGCATAGCGGTAAACCTGGTAATCACCAAATAATAGAAAAAGGCACTCCCTCCTTATTCTCCATGCATGTGAGAGACCAGCAGCCAATGCTTCTTCCATGACTCGGAGTTATAATTATTTCCTGACAGCCTGGCTCACAGAACTAGCTCTAATACTCATACTTCCACCACTCCTTGCTCTCAGTCTCTAGTTTAAGGTGGAATTTGCCTGGCAGCAACAGACTTCCAGATGGTTTTTCAGCCCTGGTAGAGACTTGCAGGAGTCCCGAGTGATGCAAACAGTTAATATACTCAGGTTCTCAAAGGTTGGTGGTTCAAGTCTACCCAGAGGCACCTCAGAAAAAAAGGCCTAGTGATCTATTTCTGAAAAATCAGCCATTGAAAACCCTATGGAGCACAGTTCTTACTCTGTTACACATGGGGTCACTGTAAGTTGGAATTGACTCCACAGCAGCTGGGTTTTTGTTTTGTTTTGCTTTTTTGGTTTAGGACCTTGAAGAAATGATGTAATCACCATACTGCGTTAACATTTCCAGACACAGAAAGGTTGAGAAGTGCTGAGGACAGCCTGCAGCCTCTGTGGCCTGCCAGCAAGTATATATCCATAACACTAGCTGACAGCCAGACAAAGGAGATGCTTGCCCATGGTGTGCAGCTGGGTCAAGTGGGATAAGATGGAGGGAACCTAGAGAGCATCAGTGACTAATTTTTTTTTTTTTCTCGCCTTCTTATTTAAAACCTTCTCTTACACTTCCCCTTGCCTTATTCACAGGTTTCTAATTGTATGTTTCTTTCTAGAAGCAAATGACTCAGAACCCACAGATAAATGCAATTGACATTATTTTCTTTATTTTACAAATAATATTATAACAGCAATAATGGAAATGCTAAAGGAGATGTTTTCCTTCGGAATCCACCATCTTAACAAATTAACCACATCATTTTCCGTGTGCTATCGTCCCCACAAGTGTGTTTGCACAATTTTGAGTATTTGTATTTAGAGAGGAAGTTAAGGTTTTCCACCCTGGCTGATATTTGGAATCATCGGGGGAGCTTTAAAGATGTGGCCCCACATCAGACCCACAGCACCATCTTTTCGGAGTGCAGGCACTGGCATCTGTATATAAAAAAACCAAATACACTGCTGTCTAATCAATTCCGACTCATAGCAACCCTATAGGACAGAGTAGAACTGCCTCACAGAGTTTCCAAGGAGTGGCTGGCGGATGCGAACTCCTGACCTTTTGGTTAGCAGCCGTAGCTCTTAACCACTGCACATCTGTATAGTATTTGTAAAAAGCTCCACAGGAGATTCTGATATGCAGGCAAGGTTGAGAACCCCTGGAATAGAGTACGTTTTGTGCAGCATTTAGATTTAGAAGACCATTTTCTGTGCTGACAGTATCTACATAGTTGAATTTCACAGTTTTGTAGAATAATGCTGAAATAATGGAAATGGGTAAGAAAAAAAAAATTTCCAAAAGACTAAGAATTTTTTCTTATTTTACACACAGCACTGAGTTAGAATTGCAGAAAACTGTAGGTGGTAGGTGGGAAGAGTGTGATGCCTCGCCACAGGTCTGGAGGGGTGAATTAAGCATCTGAGGGTCCAGTAGGACCAGGAGCAAGGCCTCTAATCTGCAACTGTGGTGTGAACTGAAGGGCAAGAACTGATCAGGTCTCACATTGGTAATAATAGATGCCATTTTCTCAGCACCCTTTTGTGCAAGGCACTATGTTAAGTATCTAGTCCTCTCTCTCTAATTTTCACAACTGGCACTGGAAATTGTTTTTCTACTTCCAGTTGACAGGAGCAAGAACCCAAGCTCAATAAAGTAAAGCAACTTGCTCAATATCACACAGCTTGCAAGTGGCTTACCCAGGATTCTAACACTCAGCTGTTATCTGATTCTGAGGACAAATTCTGCCCCCAATTCATACATTCCGGGTTACCCAAGATGTTGTTGATGCTGTTTAGTTGGCTTCAACTCATGGAGATGCCATGAACAACAGAACGAAACACTGCTCCATCTTACGCCATCCTCATAATCATTGTTATGCTTGAGCCCGTTGTTGCAGCCACTGCGTCAATCCATCTCATTGAGGTTCTTCCTCAAGATACGAAAAAAAGAAAAACCAAAAAACCAAACCACTGCTGTCAATTCAATTCTGACTCATAACAACTCTACATAAAACCTGGTTTATTCCTCCAGTTTTGTGATTTTTAATAGTAATTGCTTTCCCTCTCAGAAGCCTTGGATTGGGTGATAAGTTATAGATCACCCAACCCATATTTCAACAAGAGTGCTACAAAACCCAGGCTTCAAGCCAAGTACAGGGGTATCAATGGATCCAGGAAGAGTGGAGGAGATGCTGAGAGGGATGTGATCCAGAGGTGGCTGGATGATAAGGCATTTGTGGACTTAGGAAGAATAGAGACCTGTGAGTTGGTAGAAGAGGACCTGTAACCTGGAGGGAAGAAATTGTTTTGTGTGGGGAGGGTGGTGCTGAGCTATAGACAGATTTCATTTGAGGGTAAGTCAGGTACAGAAGCACAGTATTTGTAGCAGGTAAAGCAAAAGATCATCTGGTTGATTCTCCCACTTTGGTTATTGCTAGTGTTAAAAGATAAACCTCAAAAGAAGGTAAAATCATGGTTCTCATACAAGTATCCAAATGAACACATTTATTTAACTCAATAGAGAGCCAGACAGATGTTATAGCCTGTTCAAATGAAAGGTCAAAAAAGCACAAATGTACATAGAGTAAAGGAATGTTGAAACAAAAGTGCCAACAGCAGCAAAAAGGTTTTTTTTTCATAGGCTGAGAGGGAAGACAATTGAACTTCTACCAGATGGGACAAAATCTGCGTGTCTATCAGTTACTTACAATTTATAGAGCTCAAAGACAATGAACAGGGCTGGAATCCAATAACTTGGAGGAATGTCTTCTACACAATGAATAGTTTTCCATTGAAACATAAGATTGTTTCTGCTTTGGACACTGGTTGGGAGGATGATAACATAGAGGCTGTCTTAGACTGGGTTCTCTAGTGGAGCAAAACCAGTGAAGTGAAGAGAGACATTTACTTCAAGAAAATGGCTCACGAAATTGTGAGAAAATGGCGCACACATTTGTGGGAGCTGGCAAGTCCCAAATCCATGGGTGAGATGACGGCTTGATGACCTCTGCTGGCCCATGTAGTTGCAGGGGTTGATGAACCCAAAATTTGCATGTCAGGTAGTAGGCTGGAGGCCTCTGCAGGCTTATGTCCCAAGAACCCAAAGTCAGATGGCGAGAATATTGCAGGGGAGAGAAAGAGAGAGAGAGATGTTTGCCAGAACATCTGTTCATATACTGGATGTAGGCCACAATCCCAAGGAAACTCCTCTTCCAACTGATGTACTACTCATATCAGATCACATAATGGAAGGTAGGGTTTAATAAAACCCAGTTGAAGTCAAGTCAGTTCCCACTCATGGAAACCCCATGTGTGACAGAGTAGGATTGTGCTCTATGGGGCTTTCAATGGCTGCTTTTTTGGAAATAGATTTCCAGACCTTTCCTCCAAAGCACCTCTGCAGGAACTCGAACCTCCAACGTTTTGATTAGCAGCCAAGTGCATTAATTGTTTGCACCACCCAGGGTTCAATAAATCGTACATACTCTTTTGATATTTGGATCTTAGTTGCCTAAGTTGCTCTAAGCTGTTGTTAGGTGCCATCAAGTTGGTTCCAACTCATAGTGACCCTATATACAACAGAATGAAACACTGCCTGGTCCTGCACCATCCTCACAATCATTGTTATGCTTGAGCCTGTTGTTGCAGCCACTGTGTAAATCAATCCTTGAGGGTCTTCCTCTTTTTTGCTCACCTTCTACTTTACCAAGCATGATCTTATCAGGGACTGGTCCCTCCTGATAACATATCCAAAGTACGTGAGCCAAAGTCTTGCCACCTTTGCTTCTAAGGAGCATTCTGGCTGTACTTCTAAGACAGATTTGTTCTTCTTCTGGCAGTCCATGGTTTGTTCAATATTCTTTGCCGACACCATAATTCAAAGGAGTTAATTCTTCTTCAGTCTTCCTGTTTCATTGTCCAACATTCGCATGCATTATGAGGTGATGAAAATGACATGGTTTGGGTCAAGTGCACTTTAGTTCTCAAAGTGAGTTCTTTGCTTTTGGACACTTTAAAGAGGTCTTTTGCAGCAGATTTGCCCAATGCAATACGTCATTTCATTTCTTGACTGCTGCTTCCATGGGCACTGATTGTAGATCCAAATAAAATGAAATCCTTAACAACCTTAATCTTTTCTCCCTTTATCATGATGTTGCTTATTGGTCCAGTTGTGAGGATTTTTGTTTTCTTTATATCGAGGTGTAATCCACACTGAAGGCTGTAGTCTTTGATCTTCATCAATAAGTGCTTCAAGTCCTGTTCACTTTCAGCAAGCGGAGGTTGTGTCATTTGCATAACACAGGTTATTAATGAGCCTTCCTCCAATCCTCATGCCCCATTCTTCTTCACGTAGTCCAGCTTCTCAGATTATTTGCTCAGCATACATTTGCTCACCTTACAGACTGAATAATCATGGTGAAAGGATACAACCCTGACACACACCTTTCCTGACTTTAAACCACCCAGTATTCCCTTGTTCTGTTCAAACTGCCTCTTGGTTTATGTACAGGTTCTGCAGGAGCAGAATTAAACGTTCTGGGATTCCCATTCTTCACAATGTTTCCATAATTTGTTATAATCCACACAGTTGGATGCCTTTGCATAGTCAATAAAACACAGGTAAACATCTTTCTGTTTTTCTCTGCTCTCAGCCAAGATCCATCCGACATCAGCAATGATATCCCTCATTCTACATCCTCTTCTGAATCTGGCTTGAATATCTGGCAGTTCCCTGTCTATAATGCTGCAACCACTTTTTTTTTTTTTATTATTAACTTTTATTAAGCTTCAAGTGAACGTTTACAAATCCAATCAGTCTGTCACATATAAGTTTACATACATCTTACTCCATACTCCCACTTGCTCTCCCCCTAATGAGTCAGCCCTTTCAGTCTCTCCTTTCGTGACAATTTTGCCAGCTTCCCTCTCTCTCTATCCTCCCGTTCCGCCTCCAGACAAGAGATGCCAACACAATCTCAAGTGTCCTCCTGATATAATTAGCTCACTCTTCATCAGCATCTCTCTCCCACCCACTGTCCAGTCCCTTTCATGTCTGATGAGTTGTCTTCAGGGATGGTTCCTGTCCTGTGCCAACGGAAGGTCTGGGGACCATGGCTGCCGGGATTCCTCTAGTCTCAGTCAGACCATTAAGTATGGTCTTTTTATGAGAATTTGGGGTCTGCATCCCACTGATCTCCCGCTCCCTCAGGAGTTCCCCATTGCGCTCCCTGTCAGGGCAGTCATCGATTGTGGCCGGGCACCAACTAGTTCTTCTGGTCTCAGGATGATGTAGGTCTCTGGTTCATGTGGCCCTTTCTGTCTCTTGGGCTCTTAGTTGTCGTGTGACCTTGCTGTTCTTCATTCTCCTTTGCTCCAGGTGGGTTGAGACCAATTGATGCATCTTAGATGGCCGCTTGTTAGCATTTAAGACCCCAGACGCCACACTTCAAAGTGGGATGCAGAATGTTTTCATAATAGGATATTTTGCCAATTGACTTAGAAGTCCCCTCAAACCATGGTCCCCAGACCCCCGCCCTTGCTCCGCTGACCTTTGAAGCATTCATTTTATCCCGGAAACTTCTTTGCTTTTGGTCCAGTCCAATTGAGCTGACCTTCCAAGTATTGAGTGTTGTCCTTCCCTTCACCTAAAGCAGTTCTTATCTACTAATTAATCAATAAAAAACCCTCTCCCTCCCTCCCTCCCTCCCCCCCTCGTAACCACAAAAGTATGTGTTCTCAGTTTTTACTATTTCTCAAGATCTTATAATAGTGGTCTTATACAATATTTGTCCTTTTGCCTCTGACTAATTTCACTCAGCATAATGCCTTCCAGGTTCCTCCATGTTATGAAATGTTTCACAGATTCATCACTGTTCTTTATCGATGCGTAGTATTCCATTGTGTGAATATACCACAGTTTATTTACCCATTCATCCATTGATGGACACCTTGGTTGCTTCCAGCTTTTTGCTATTGTAAACAGAGCTGCAATAAACATGGGTGTGCATATATCTGTTTGTGTGAATGCTCTTGTCTCTAGGGTATATTCCGAAGAGTGGGATTTCTGGGTGCAACCACTTTTGAATGATCTTCAGCAAAATTTTACTTGTGTGTGATATTAATAATATTGTTCAATAATTTCTGCATTCTGCTGAATCACCTTTCTTTCTCTAGGATGAGGTATTCTAAAAACCACCTACTCTCATACTCAGCTTTGATTCTGAGAATCATAACCACACCATCAAGAGTACATTAACAATACTTTGCTATTCTACTGTCTTCATTAGCATGATTTTACTTTTCTAGGAGTCTCAGGCAAATAGTTTGATTGCTCATTACAGGAGTGAAAATGGTGTGGGGGAGGTGTCATCTAACCTCCACATAGTTCACAAAGAGGAAGAAGAATCAAGATCAACAGTCCAAGGCTGATTTCTATGAGGCGGGGTCAGACATGTCTCTTCTGTGTGCCATCTTTACCAATTCTGACTCCAACCGTCACTCCCATAGCATTCTGTACTTCTCTGCTGAGTTCGATAATTCATTGCAATGGCCACACAGAACTCACAGATAACACTCAAGATTATGAGGTTTTTTAGGTAAGTAACAGGTAACAATTCAGGTGCAGGAATGCTCAGGATGAAGTTCTTTGGTTGCTTCTTTGGAGAGACTCTTCTCAGTAGTCACGCCTCTCTCTTGCACCTCAGCCTCTGCCCTGCTCAGGCATGAGTTACAAAGTACTTTTAGCTCTGCGATAAGTGCCCAAGGCACCTCACTCCACAAGTAAGCCTCAGCTCTTGGGTCAGCAAATCTAGCTCCACCAAGTGCCCGGAGGCAACCTGCTCTGCCAGCAAGCCTTCTGCTCGAAGGTGCTCAGCTTTCTCACTCCGTTTGCTGGGGCATCTCCTGCTGGTCTCCTTGTTCTCCTGCTGCCATTTTTCTGCCGCTGCTTCTCACTGCCTTTGATGCTACAGCTCTCTCTCATTCTCTCTCTCAGTTTCCTGGTCCCAGGAGCTACTCAGCTCAGTGATCCCAGGTCCAAAAGATGTGATCCACTCCTGGCTCTTCTTTCTTGGTGGTGGTGAGATCCTCTTTCCCACCTCCTAGATGATTCAGTTTAAGCAAAACTGACCAATCTCTTAATTAGGGTTCCATATACCTTATTTGGAAACTCTGGTGGCATAGTGGTTAAGTGCTATGGCTGCTAACCAAAAGGTCAGCAGTTCGAATCCGCCAGGCACTCCTTGGAAACTCTATGGGGCAGTTCTACTCTGTCCTGTAGGGTCACTATGAGTTGGAATTGACTCGACGGCAGTAGGTTTGATTTGGTTTTTGGATACCTTATTTACATAGTCCCACTGAATCAGTATATGTGAGTCACAAAGACTACAACTAGGAAGGCCATATTAAGTAGTTCATTGCACCACGAGGAGATTCCTGAAACCCCCTGTGGTAGACAAAATAATGGTCCCCCAGAGATCTCCACATGCTAATCCCTGGAGCCTGTGAATATGTTGCCTTACATGTCACTGTGAATAAACATGTAAGTGTTAATAAGTGAAGGATTTTGAGATGGAGAGATTATCCTGATTTATCTGGGTGGTCATATTAAAGTAGAGAAAATATATTTTCTTTAGTGTTTTAGTATCGAAGTAGAGAGAATATATTTTCTAATGTTTTAGTATAACTGTATAAGCTAGTCTTTGAAACGTAATCGCTTGCTCTGGAATCTGTCCCACGATTGTTCCTTTAAAGAAAAATAAGGTAATCAATTTTTTATTGTTGATTAAACTATGTTCCTCTCCCAGGGGGCCAAAACACACAAGACCGAGGTAACTGAACAAAACACAGATCCATCCTGTGACCAAAACAAGGGTGGTCTGAGGACACTTGCAAGACTCCAAAATGGCCTGAAGAGATTTGCAAAACTTCAATAATAGGTCACTTCATCATTATGTCCATGTCAAAGAAGAATCAACAATCCTGGAAATCTCTAAACCCTGAACTTCTCCCTATAAAACCCTCCAGCTAGCCCGTTAGAGTTAGACAGAATTTGGGACACCGGTGTTCAATAAAGCCCTCTTCCTGCTTACTTCCTCCTGTCTCAGTATTGGCTTTACAGCAGGTGGCTCGAATCCACAATTTGCAGTAACAATATGTAATCGTAAGAGTCTTTATAAAAAGGAGGCAGGAGGGTCAAAGAGAAAAAGATGTGGTGGCCAAAGCATAGATTAGAGTGGTGTGAGGAAGGGACCAAAGCCAAGAAATGCAGGAGGCCTCTAAAAGCTGGACAAGTCAAGGAAACGGATTCTTCCCTAGAGCCTCCAGAAGGAACACAGTCTTGTCAATACCTTGATTTTAGGACTTCTGACCAACAGAATGGTATAATAAGTGTTGTTTTAAGCTACTAAGTTTGCTGTAATTTGTTAAAGCAGCAATGGGAAACTAATACAGATTTATTAACTTTTCATCAACAGATTTATTATACCCTTTGAATCTCTTGCCTCAAAATCCTTACCCTGCTGTTTCCACCAATCCTGGACTGTTGTATTGTGATCCTTAAACAGTTGCCATTGGGTCAATTCTAACTCATGGTGACCCCATATGTGTCAGAGTAGAACTGTGATCCATAGAGTTTTCACTGGTCCTAAAATTCTGTCTATAACCTTGGGTTTAACATGTACAAAACAGAATTAATATTATTCTCTCCAAACTTCCTCCTCTCCTTCTATTTTTCAGATTTATTCATATCACCATTGTGACTAATTTAAAAACTGGAAGTATTAGTCTGAGTCCAGTCAGGAGAAAGAAAGCACACAGAAAGGGGAAAGTTTGACACAACTATAAAAAGAAATTGGGGTAACAAAAAATTGGCTAGGAAGAAGTGAAGAGAATTCTACAGACTATAGGAATAGCAGATATAAGGAAGAGCCACTACCCTCGGGATGAGATAGAAAGCACAAGGAAAACCCCACCTGTCCCAGGGCTGAGATCCAGAACTTGTTGGAGAGGGCACAACTGGCTTACTGGGTGACAGAGAAGTTGATCTGTTGCCAGGTTGGCAGAACTTGCTAGAAATCTGGCCTCTGAAACTTGACAGAAATCAGCCTTCTGGGGTGCCAAGAAGGAACCCTGGTGGCACATTTATTAACTGCTCGGTTGCTAACCAAAAGATTGGCAGTTCGAACCCACCCAGCAGCTCTGCAGGAAAAAGATCTGGAACTCTGCTCCCGTAAAGATTAAAAAAAAAACAAAAACAGCCCCCAAAATCCTGTGAGGTAGTTCTACTCTGTCACATGGGGTTGCTATGAGTCAAAATCAACTGATGGCACCTAACAAGGAAAACTGTTCACAAGGTGGTATCTCCCTGGAGGCGGCTACAAAACCCTCTGAGGCGGGAAATAGGGAACCTCCTGGCCACCAGGACTACAGGAGCTGGGCTGGCACTGGGGAAGCTTTGAGTCAGGTGCTGGAGAAAAGACAGGCACACTTGTGCATGCCAGAACCTGGAAACAGAACTGTTTCCTGCAACATCTCTCCTGTACCCTCTACTGAGGAAGCTTAACATTGTGCCAGCCACCAAAGGAAAAATATTAGTGAACGCTTTGGGTAAACCTGGAGCCCTGGTGGTGCAGTGGCTAAGAGCTCAGCTGCTAACCAAAAAGTCGGCAGTTTGGATCCACCAGCCACTCCTTGGAAACTTTATGGGGCAATTTTACTCTGTCCTGTAGTACTGCTATGAGTCAGAATTGACTTAAAGGCAATGGGTTTATGGGTTTTTATAGGGTTGCTAAGAGTCGGAATTGGCAACAATGGGTTAGTTGGGTAAATTTGGAGCTGAGAGGCTATAACTTGCTAACTGGCATACCAGAGTCATTCCAGTCTGCTCCCCCATCCCTCACCCTCTGATCCAGTGGGCACCAATTCTGCAGTTTGCACTGGAAATACCTGGATATCCCCATGGCTATCCCATCCTTTCTCTCTCCATCATCTCTTGCCTCCTCACTGGTCTCCTGCCTCTCCTTTCCAGTGCTTCCAGAGACATTTTTCTTGAGGTCAAAATGCATCTGTTAGTGGACTCTGTTCACAAGTCCTCTATAAATTTACACAAACAAGACCACAAGGTACAGTACTAACTGGACTAAAATGATGCAGCAAACGAGCATGGCAATATATTACTATATCTGGAAATTAGGATTCTCTTATTGAATCTTCCATTTTGTAATTGTAATTAAATTTTTAAAAATCTTTTAAAAATTTTATTGTTGTAAAATATATATAACAAAAAAATTTTGCCACTTTAACCATTTTTAAGTATACAGTTCAGTAACTTTAATTATATTTACAATGTTGTATAACCATCACCACTATTTATTTCTGAATTGTTTAATTGCCCCAAGCAGAAACCCAGAGCCCCTTAAGTAATAGCTTCCCATTTCCCTTTACCCCCCAGCCTCTGGTAACCACTAGTTTGATTTTGTTTTTATGCACTTGCCTATTCTAGGTATTTCATATAAGTGGATCATACAATTTGTTCTTTTGTGTGGCTCACTGGATGGCAAAGCTTAACGATCACTCAGCTTAATGCTTTCAAAGTTAATCCATTTCACAGCATGTATCAAAACTTCATTTGTCTTTATGGTTGAACATTATTCCATTGTATGGATATGCCATATTTTGTTTATTCATCTGTTGATGAATCCTTGAGTTGTTTCCACCTTTAGCTATGTGAATAATGCTGCAATAAAAAAAAAAAAATTTTTTGTTTGAGTTCCTGCTTTTGATTTTTTTCAGTATATCCCCAGGAGCGGAATTGTTGGGCCATGTGGTAATTCTATGTTTATCTTTTTGAGAAAACATCAAACTGTTTTCCATAGCGACTGTACCATTTAGATACCCACCAGCAATGGATAAGGATTCCGGTTTCTCCATATCATTGCCAACATTTGTTACTTTCCATTTTGTGGAGTGATATCTCACTGTGGTTTTGACTTACATTTCCCTGATGACTGATGATGTTGAGCATCTTTTCCTGTGCTCATTCTCCATCTGCATATCTTCTTTGGAGAAATGTCTGTTCAGGCCCTTTGTCTATTTTTTATTTGGGTTGTTTGTCTTTTTGTTGTTGAATTGTAGGAGTACTTTACATATTCCGAATAGTAAGCCCCTATAAGATTCTAAAGAAAAGTGATTCAACAGAATGTGGAAATTATTGAACAATGTCATCAGTATCACACCCAAGTAAAATTATGCTGAAAATCATTCAAAAGTGGTTGTAGCAGTATATTGACAGAGAACTGCCAGAAATTCAAGCTGAATTCGAAAGAGGACATAGACCAAGGAATATTATTGCTGATGTCAGATGGATCATGGCTGGAAAGATGTTTACCTGTGTTTTATTGACTATGCAAAGGCATTCAACTACATGGATCATAACAAATTATGATTAACATTGTGAAGAATGGGAATCCCAGAACATTTAACTGTGCTCATGCAGAACCTGAACATAAACTAAGAGGCAGTTGTTTGAACATAACAAGGGGATACTGGGTGGTTTAAAGTCAGGAAAGGTGTGTGTCAAGGTTGTATCCTTTCAAATAATCCGAGAAACTGAACTATAGGAAGAAGAATGTAGCATCAGGATTAGAGGAAGGTTTATTTACAGCCTGAGTTGTGTAGAGGACACAACCTTTCTTGTTGAAAGTGAAGAGGACTTGAAACACTTACCCAGGAAGATCAAAGCCTTCACTGGGGATTGCACCTCAACATAAAGAAAACAAAAATCCTTACAACTGGACCAATAAGCAACATCATAAAAAAAAATGGAGAAAATATTGAAGTTGTCAGGGACTTCATTCTACTTGGATCCACAACCAATGCCCATGGAAGCAGCAGTCAAGAAATCAAATGACACATCACATTGGGCAAATTTGCTGCAAAAGACCTCTCTAAAGTGTTAAAAAGCAAAGATGTCACTTTGAGGACCAAGGTGTACCTGACCCAAGCCATGGTATTTTCATCACTTCACATGCATGTGAAAGCTGGACAATGAATAAGGAAGACAGAAGAATTGACACATTTGAATTATGGTGTTGGCAAAGAATACTGAATATACTGTGGACTGCCAAAAGAATGAACAAATCTGTCTTACAAAAAGTACAGCTGGAATGCTCCTTGGAAGCAAGGATTGTGAGACTGCATCTCACACACTCTGGACATGTTATCAGGAGGGACCGGTCCCAGGAGAAGGACATCGTGCTTGGTAAAACAGAGGGTCAGCGAAAAAGAGGAAGACCCTCAGGAAGATGGAATAACATGATGGCTGCAACAATGGACTCATGACTGTGAGGATAGTGCAGGACTGCAGGCGTTTCCTTCTGTTGCACTTAGGGTCGCTATGAGTGGGAACTGACTTGATGGCACCTAACAACAACAACATAAGATAAATGATTTTGAAATATTTTCTCCCATTCTGTCGGTTGCTTTTTCTCCATCCTGTTTTTTAACCTGTTGGATTATGGTTTAGAAATAGGCAGTACACTAAGTGAATCATGACAGACAACTGACAGGGCAGAGAATTAAAGATTAGAAATTCTGCTTTTTCCAATCTGCATTTCAAATACTGGAGGAAAAAAGTCTTTTAAAACCCTGGATTGAAGACATGAGAAAAGAGATGATCAAAGAGGAGGAAGAGCAACTGCAAATGGCCTATGACAGGAATGAGTTTACTTTGCAAGAGGAACGGAAATGTTCCTCTTTGGTAGCCTGAGAGGAGTGTAGAACAAGCTGAGGTCAGAGAGGTAGTCAGGGGTCTGCTCATTTGGGCCTCAGAGCCCAGAGTAAGGAGTGTCAATTGTGTCTTAAGTGCAACGGGAAGTAACTGAAGGTTTGAAGCAGGAGAATATGATCTTATTCACACTTTTAAAAGATTACTTGAATAATTCTACAAAGAATTGATTCTCAGGAGAAGTGAGATGAAATCACTGAGGAGGAGTGAGAATTGGTTCTCAGGAGGTCACCAATTAAGTGACTGTTGTTGTTACGTGCCATCAAGTTGACCCTATAGGACAAAGTAGAACTGCCCACTAAGGTTTCCAAGGAGTGGCTGCTGGATTTGAACTGTCAACCTTTTGATTAGCAGCCAATATCCTAACTACTGCACAACCAGGGCTCCAATTAAGTGACAGATAGTCCAGAAGAGAGATGATGGTAATTTGAACCAGTGTTAGCAGTGGAGACAGATGAGAAAAGTGGATGGACTTGATATTTATTTTGCTGGGATAGCTAAAATTATTTATAAATATTTTATTACTTGTTTATTTTATTTTGTTGTTGTTGAGAATATACACAGCAGAACATACACCAGTAATTTCTGCATGTACAAATTCAGTGACATTGATTACATTCTTTCAGTTATACAACCATTCTCACCTGCCTTTCCTGAATTGTTCTTCCCCCATTACCAAACTCCCTGCCCCGTAAATTTCCTATTACTCTTTTGAGTTGCTGTTGTCAGTTTGATCCCATATAGGTAGTTCTTTAAAAGAGCATAATGCTCAAGGCAGACTTTCTTTACTAATTAAAATAATTTATTGATGGAGTAGATTTTGACAGGGACGGAAAGAAAAGGTTGTGGAATAACCCTCCCACACCCTTACCTTTTTCTTAACGCAGGTTATTTCTTGCTTTGAATTTGGTTCTTCCTGTTTTTAATCTAGATTATAACCTCTCTCTTAGCTCAAAAATAAATGTAAAGGTACCCCTTACGTATTGTGCTACTCTCATCACTGTCTTCACACTGATGTTGTTCAGGATATTGATGACTAACTCACTGTCGCATCCAATGATTGATTTTTGGTCTCTGTCCCCAGTACTGGAGCCCTGATTGTGCAGTGGCTAAGTGCTTGGGTGCTAACAGAAAGGTCGGCAGTTTAAACCCACCAGCTGCTCCACTGGAGAAAGATATGGCAGTCTGCTTCCATAAAGATTTACAGCCTTGGAAACCCTATGGGGGCAGTTCTACTCTGTCCTATAGGGTCACTATGAGTCAGAATTGACTCGATAGCAATGGGTTTGGTTTTGGTTTTTGGGTCCCCAGTACTCAGGGAAATTGGTTATGATAGTGAGCCCTTCCCTTACAACTCTTACTTCATTGGCTTCAAGTCACCAGCCTCTCCTGGTTCTCTTGCCTTTTCCCTCTCACCCAGCTACCAGGTCTCGGCATCCATAATGTTCGCATTCATAGAGTCCTGCTTTGATACTCCTCCTTGTGTCTCTCAGGTGAAAAATTCTCAATTTCATTTACCTGGCTTCATCTCCTGGCCATTTCTCATGGTTTGAAAATCTATATTGTAATAATTGCACTTAACACTTATTGTGCAATTACTATGTGCTAGCCACAGCTCTAACTCCTGTATACATATTATATCATGTTATCCATGCTGTGATGTAGTATCACTATTCCTATTTTCAAACAAGGGAACAGACTCAATAAGGGTAAAAATTTTGCCCAAGCTCAAGCAGTTAGTAAGTGGCAGAGCCTGGGTTTGAACCCATGTCCATGTGAGTCCTGAACTGTCATCATAACAACAGTCGTCTACTGCCTTCCAAAATTCTTTCTCACCAATTCCCTTCCTCCCAAAAGAAACAATAAGCAAAAACACCTCCTCTTTTTGTATTCTTTATTTTGTTTCACGATTCTATGTTCCATCTAGCTTCTACATCTAGAAACATCTTTGCTTCCTTCTTCTTCATCATCCTTGTCAATTGGTCTCCAAGTCCGGCAGCGCTTAGGTCACAGATGTCACGGCAAGCCCAAGTTGCTGACATCATCTGCTGCCTCCTAATTGATCTCCGTAACTGTTCTCACCACAAGTCTTTAGTCCTGCACACTGCTGCCAGAAGCTTTTTCATCAATCTGATCCTCCCAGTTTGCTTAAAAATGTCTCTTGGCTACTTGAGTCCTGTTGCCTACTAATCTCCATAGCATTCATCCAAGGCCATTCACAGTTGGCCTAAAATACATTTCCTGTTTAGATTTGTCTCACACATATATGATTAGTTTTCAGATATATGTGAATACTGTTATTATAAATAAAATACAGATTAATTTCAAAGTATTTTTAAGTTTAGAGTAGTTTCTCATCGTAAATTTCTCAATCAATGGGATATTAAAAGTATAACTACTTTCATATGGGGTGCTTCAATTTTTTTGATATTACAGAGGATTTCTCACAGTTAAAAAGTTTGAAAACCACTGACTTAGGTAATCATCATTTCCTAAAAGTTGTCTCTGGGATTTTAGAGTTTAATCATTTTAATAAATGTGACTAACCATTGTTGTTCCAAGGTTGTGGACCCTGTAGCCAAGGTCATACCTGGATTGATTAATAAAACAGGGTTTTGGGTGTGCACCTGGGTGCGTATTGGGGTTACTAGCCCAAAAACCTTTACAAAGCTGAGAATAATTTAATTTTTATTCTTAGTAGCTCATTAAAAAGAACTTTTAAAGGTATCCATTCCTTATGTTAGGTTTCATTATGGAAATGGGGACGAAGTCAAAGAAATACAATAATATCTAGTTATAATGTTGAATTGATATTCAGCTTGGTTTTCAGTTGTGTCCTAGTTTAGCCGCATATTCTTCAGCCAAACATCCGCCTATATTTAGGTGTGGGAGACAGTGAAAACATGATTCCAGGAAGAACTGATGTCTCCCATTTACTAAATTACTGTGAAATGCATAGGGAGTTCCTGAGTGGTACAAAACAGTTAAAGCACTCAACTGTTAACAAAAGGTTGAAGGTTCAAGTCCACCCAGAGGTACCTCAGCAGATAGGCCTGGCAATCTACTTCCAAAAAATCAGTCATTGAAAACCCTATAGACCATAGTTCTACTGTGACATACATGGAATAGCCCTAAGTCGGCAACTGGTTTGGTGAAATGTAGGGGAGAGGTGGAAAGAGGGGCTGCAGCTGCCCTCAGCTATTCTCAGACTGCCATCTGTCCCTCCCATGTATTGCTTGTCTTGATATTTCATTGCTATTGGGAATACTGCCACATTTTTGCAAGGACAGGCCAGGTTTCCAAATGGGGTGGGGTCTCTGTTGTAGCTGCCAGGCCAACTTTACTGTAAACTAGAGGCTGAGAAGAAAAGCGGGCTGGCAGAGGAGGCAAAAGCTGGAAAGAAAGATAAGGGGAGGAATGAGAAGCCTTTAAGCTGTATCTTTGAGCCCAGCTGTCAGAGCACAGAGTAACTCAGAATAATGGAGAAGTTGGCTGACCAGGAGCATTTTTGCAAAGATCTGTCTAGTCGGAATCGACTCGATGGCACTGGGTTTTTTTGTTTTGGTTTTGTCTCTCCTGCTCCTTGGAGGTTGCCTGGTTTGCTGCCATATAAAGTAGGGGAGTTTCTGTATGTGTCTATATTTCTTTTGGGGCAATTATCAATTCTTCTTATTTAACTCCAAGTCTTATTTCCCCATCTCTTAATTTTGAACTGTTTGACTCATTTCTCTTCTTTTTCTCAGATGATGTCAAACACAATCCTGAAACAGATATTTTGCTCCACAGGTATTTTCTGAATTAATGATGGGTAAGGTTTTTTTTTAAGGTAGGTTGGAAGGAGCCCCAGTGGTGCAGTGGTTAAGTGCTCAGCTGCTAAGCAAAAGGTCAGCAGTTCAAACCCACCAGTTGCTCTGCAGGAGAAAGATGTGGCAGTCTGCTTCTGTAAAGGTTACAGCTTTGGAAACTCTATAGGACAGTCCTACTATAGGATCACCATGAGTTGTAAGCGACTTGACCGCAATCAGTTTGGTTTTTGGTTTGAGGTAGGTTGGAATCACCCTTCAGCAGGTTTCCTAAAGCCTTCTTTTTGACCCCCAGGCCAAATGGGGGTCAAAATTTCCATTTCATCTATCATCACATCCTAAATAATATTTGTTTGGTTGTGCTGATATCTAGTGCCTGGATTGCACTCCAGACCAATAAAATTCGAAACTCTGGGTGAAGTCCAGGCATGGAGGATTTTTTAAAGATTTTCCCAGATGATTCTAACGTGTGGCCAGAGTTAAGAATTTCTAGGAGCAATTTCAGATAAAGGAAGTGTTTTTCATTCACCGTTGTACACAGCAGCACCACCCCCGTATCCAGAACTAAGATTCTCATTTGTTTGCTCTATCCAATCCATTCAATACCTCATTAGCATTTTATTACAGACCAATTTTCCAACATTAGGGATGGGCAATGCTAGGATGGAAGACTCCTCAACCTATTCCCAGTTATAAAAGAATTTTGTGATGTGACCATATGGACCATATTTTGACACTGCGTAATATATATATACACACACACATAGAGAGAGAGAGATTTATCTCAAAGAAATGGCTCAAGCGATTGTAGAGGCTGGCAAGTCCTAAGTCCGTGGATCAGGCACGTCAGGCTGGTGGCTTCTCCTGATTCATGTAGCTGCAGGAGCTGAAGAACCCAAGATCCACAGGTCAGACGGCTTATGGGCTGTGGAGGCTGAAGAATCCTGAGATCTGCAGGCAATATGGTAGGCAGCTGGCTCGTGTCCCAAAAACCGGAGGTCGGATGATGATGAGCCAGATGTAGGATCCAGAGCAAGTAAACAAGATTTGCCGGACATCCGTATATATTGGAGGCAGGTCACACCCCTGAGGAAACTCCCCTTACAACTGATTGGCTGATCACATCAGATCACATCATGGAGGATGACTACATCTTTACAAAACTACCAAATTACATCATTACACAACTGCCATACTACATCATTACATAATTGCCAAACCCCTGCCAAATTGACACACAACCTTAATCATCACAAGGCTCTTTCTAGCCTTAGAATTTTAAGCAGCAAACAGAAGTGAGCTATTTAGGCCCATGGCACCACAGAAAAAGAAATTGACATTCATTAATCTCAAGACCAACTCTATCTTATTTAAACCTCCCAATGAACTTGAAAAATAGTTATTTTGTTCTTATATTGAGGATGAGGAAACTGAGGTGTAATGTTTGGTGACTGTGTATTCAGGTTTGATTCCAAATGTATGCAAATGCAGAGGCCAATCTCCTCTGTTATCGCACAGGGCCTCTATGGGGAGAACGACCTATATAAATCAGTTGCCCTGGTAATGCTGCCTGGTTAGCTTTCCAATGGACGGTAGCTGTGGCAGATTCAATTATTAGCCTCAATTCTTCACCCCTCTCTGCCTTCTTATCCTTACTCTTGTGTGAGAATTTCAAAATTGAGGTGCCTGACCCATATCAGAATGATGGGCCAAGGTCTGAGTCCCGACTCCATCTTAGTTTTTGCTTATTTCCCCTGCAACCATAGAACCCTTAGATAGACTTAAGTGCATAACAAAGGAAACATTCTTCTCTGTGGTTAAACTAAAGCTATGCAAAGAATGTTCCTAAGAGAGGGTCTTGACACAAGACTCTGATGAGGAATCCCTCAGCAGCCCTCAGGAAATGTTTTAAGATAATTACCTGGTGTCTACACTGTAAAACTCCCCTTAGTCATGTATTTAAACTAACGAATTCAAATAACCCACGTTTGTGTTTCCAACCAATCACTATAAAGAGCCCACACTCATGTTTCCAACCAATCACTGGAAAGCCCCCCTCCTTTGAGTTGTCCTGCCTCCTGCTTACCTAATCTTGCAACTTCCAATCAGAATGTTGCATTTTACCTCATAAAAATGCCTCTGTAATACCACCATATTCAAGTGTTTGGTTTCACTTTGTGAGATCAGATGTGTCCCTGGTTCAAACTGCCTTAAACCTTCAATAAATCTATTTGCTTTTACTTTTAACAGAGTACACATTCTTACTCATTGGCACTCTTTCTGTCATTTTTATTCAGAATCATTTCTTTCTTACTATCTGGCTCATAGATGTAGCTTTCATACCTCCCTTCCATTACCTTTCCTCCCTGATATCTGCTCCCCCTCCTCTAAGGTGGGTGATTCCTGGCAGTAGCAAGCCCTTTCAGAAATGAGGCCATGTCCAGTCTGCACTCACATGCCAGCCAAGCAGACTTGAGGTGGCATGGGTGTGAGAGGAAGCTGAGACAGCTGAGCACTGCCCACAGCATCCTTGCTGCCCCTCTGTACCCTTCTCTCTTCCAGATATCACATCACTCTGGTAAACTGGAGGGCCACAGAATCTTAGTTTCCTAGTGCTACCATAGCAGAAATACCAAAAGTGGGTGGCTTTAAATAATAGAGATTTATTTTCTTATAGTTTAGAAGGCTAGAAATTCGAATTCAGGGCACCGACTCTAGGGGAAAGCTTTCTGTCTCTGTCAGGTCTCTTTTACCTTCTGTAGCCCCAGCTTTCTCAGCTCTTTGGTGATCTTCACATGACATCTGTCTTCCACGCCTTCCTCCCCCCCACCCCCTTTGAGTTTGCTTTTCTGTGTCTATGCTGCTGCTCAGAACCCAGAAGTGATTAGGTTTAGGACATATCTTACACCAGTATGGCCTCATTAACATAACAAAAAATCCTGTTCCCAAACAGGATTACATCCATAGTTATGCTGTTGTTTGTCATGTGCTGTCCAGTCAATTTTGACTCATAGCTACCCTCTGTGACAGGCTGTAATCTTTATGAGAGCAGATTGGTAGGTCTATTCTTCTGTGGAGTGACTAGTGGGTTAGAACTACTGACCACTTGGTTAGAAGCTGAACACTTAACCATTGAGCCACCAGGGCTCCTTTCCACAGGTATAGGGGTTAGGATTCCAACACATATTTTGAGGGGCACAATTCAATATATAACATACAGTCATCCCAGAAAGTTCATGTCCCCACTGCTCACCTTCCTCCATCAGTATACAGCTGGATGCTGGGCTGGGCCTTGGGACCCTGCTGAGTGGAACTGGGTGAAGGAAGGCCAGCAAAGTGCCATGGAGACTATAATTTTCCTTATTCCCCTCATGGCTTCCAAGTTTGCTCCTACCCCTTGCTTGTTCTCAGGCCTCTAAACAGATGTTTCTTCCTAAAAGCAAAATGAATGAAAGCCCACAGAAGAATGTGATGCACGTGGTTAAATCTATTGCACAAAATTTATTGTAACGAAAATAATATAAATGATAAAGAGAAGAGAATGACCCTGATCCTGCCATCTTAACCAAGTAACAGCTGTCTTTTTTTTTTTTTTTTTTTAACATACAATTTCTACTCTGGTCATATCCTTTGTTCAGTTTTCAGACATTTTAATCATAAATCAGTAATTCTCAACTCTGGCTTATCTGAATCACTAAGGGAGTTTTTATGAGATGCAGACAACCATGTCCCACCTTGACCTACAGAATGAGAATCTCTGGAAGGAGAGCACAGTAATCTAGGATTTTAAAATGACCTCCAGATGAGTCTGATCTTGAAGACTACAGCAGTTGCATTTGAATTACACTTGCTGATATTATATAAAAGGAGAAAGTTACATTTGAAACAGATAAAATTAAAAGCTTAGAAAATAATTTTTTTCAAACTAGTATTTTTTAGTGTCCTTTGTTATTTCCACCCCTGGTTCTGTAAGGAAGAATTGTAGAAACATTTGGGAGTAGTTGGGGCTGTCCTATTCATCTCTACAGGTCTGAAAGGGCAAGCAAGACTGCCCAGGGTTCGGCAAGACCTCCTTTCTACAGCATCTGAAGGCCAGATTAGCAAGGTAAGGCCCATAGTAACAATGGTTGACATATTTTGAATTTTACTGTATGTCAGCTACTCTGCTAATTCTCTAATCCTCCCAAGTAGCCTGCAAAGTTCTTTTTTCATTTGGCAGGTGTTAGAACTAGGCTCAGAAGGGACTTGCTCAAGGTCACATGGCTTGAAGGTGATGTTGCCAGGATTCTATATTTGATCTGTATGATTCCATAGCCTAGATTCTCTCTCCAAAAGCATAGCTTGTGAGATTGTGAGAGTAACAGTAGGCGAAGAAACTGACCAAACATTAAGTAAAAGCCAGTTGTCTGAATGTCTAAACCTCAGGTATGGAACCTGGAAATCCAAGATGCGGGAACAGGAGACAGGATGATAGTTAGAAAGTATCATCCATGCTTGAATTTTTGCTTGTTCACCTCATAGACACCTCTCCTCTTGTCAGGAAGGGCTTGCTGGAACGAAACTCTAATGTCTAGGGTGTCCACTCAGAGGAGGCCAAAACCAGCTTCTACTCTGTGACCATGTGTCTGCTGCCAGTGGGAAAGCCATTAGAAAACCTCTTGACGTAGGAGGTAGAAGTTCTGGTGGCACGGTGGTTAAGCACTCAGCTGCTAACTAAAAGGTCAGCAGTTCGAATCCACTAGCTGCTCCATGGAAGAAAGATGTAAAGATTACAGTCTTGGAAACCCTATGGGGCATGTCATAGATTGAATTTTGTCCCCCAAAAATATGTGTATCAATTTGGCTAAGCCATGATTCCCAGTATTGTGTGATTGTCCACCATGTTGTCATCTGGTGTGATTTTCCTATGTGTTGTAAATCCTACCTCTATGATATTAATGAGACAGGATTAGAGGCAGTTATGTTAATGAGGCCTGACTCAATCTACAAGGTTAGATTGTATCTTGAGCCAATCTCTTTTGAGATATAAAAGAGAGAAGCAAGCAGAGAGACAGGGAGACCTCATACCACCAAGAAAGCAGCTCTGGGAGCAGAACATGTCCTTTGGATCTGGGGTTCCTGTGCAGAGAAACTCCTAGTCTAGGGGAAGATTGATGACAAGGGTGTTCCTCCAGAGCCGACAGACACAGAAAACCATTCCCTGGAGCTGGGACCCTGAATTTGGACTTGTAGCCTACTAAACTGTGAGGGAATAAATTTCTCTTTGTCAAAGCCATCCACTTGTGGTATTTCTGTTACAGCAGCACTAGATAACTAAGACAGGGCAGTTCTACTCTATCCTATAGGGTCACTATGAGTTGGGACCATCTGGATGGCAACACACCAGAGGGTTTCTAGAACGACCTTTTTGGTGTTCCTAAGCTCGCTGGGTCCCAGGTGTTCAGTCAGCAAGTGTTTATTGAATGCCATATGTTATTGGCTCTGGACTGTGTTAGTAAACCCAGGAGAAGTGGAATCTGAGAATTGGTAGGGGGAGGAATGATAATTTTTAGGGAAATGGCTGTTCGGTAGGAGAAGACAACAATTTGCTATAGGAAATTTCTGTGGAGGCTGAGTGTTTGTAGGGAGTATAGCAAAAGAGTATCTGCTGATTTACCTTGTTTGTGTTTGGGCACTGGGAAAGAGGATAATTCTATGGACAGTTTTGAATGGTGCCTTGGAAAGTGGGGACATGCACTGGAATGGAGAATAGCAGGCTAATTGGGTGCATAGTCCATGAAGATGGAGAATCTCTCTGATGATCAGGGCAGTGGTACTTCACTCCAACTTGGGCAGTCTGGGGGTGGGAGGAGGTGTGGGGAGACACCTTTGGTTGAATGTGGCAGGGAGCACATCTGAAACAGAGGCCATGATAATTTGCAGAGGCATTTGGGTGGTACTCCCTTGGCTTCTCCTTGTCTTGGTGGTAGGCAGCAAGGATAGGGTCAAGCTAAAGAGAGTCACTAATTGTATAAGTTTCCCAGGGCTGCCACAACAATTTACCCTAAACCACAGTCCAACATCAAGGTACCGGCAGGACCGCGCTCCTTCAGAAGGCTCTAGGGGAGAATCCTTCTTTGCTTGCAAAGGTGCTGCTGAAACTCACTAGGGGTGAGCACCACCAGGTTTCCTGTAGGAGTAAGAAGAGGAATGCACACCATAATGAGGAAGAGAAGACCCTTCTTCCCGCAGTGCCTCTCCAGTGCCCTGAACTGACAATAACATTGTGCTACTGGCAAAGGAGAAATGCTTAGAGTCTAGCTCCAGTATCACTAAGCAGGGCAAAGAAAAATATCATTGGCGCTTTCATTGTTGCTGTTAAGTCGATTCTGATTCATAGCAACCCTATAGGACAGAGTAGAACTGCCCCATAGGGTTTCCAATGCTGTGATCTTTACAGAAGCAGACTGCCACATCTTTCTCCCCAGAGTGGCTGGTGGGTTCAAACTGCCAACCTTTTGATTAGCAGCTAAGCACATAAACACTGTGCCATCGGGGGCAATAAATTGACCATGGCACAGGCATTATCTCAGCAACCCTTCTTTTTGGCAGTGTTTTGCCAAATCTCTTGATCTGCCTTATTTAACAAAATACCTGACAAGCTTACCCTGTCCGGCTGTCAGTGGGCTTTAGACAGAGGCTATTAACCTTTCAAACTGAAGACAAACACTAGCAGGAGTTTGGAATATGCATAGCTGAGTAGTCTATGAGGGCAAAAAAAAAAAAAAAAAATCCATAATGACTGGATAGTGGAGCCTGGTGCTGGTGAGCAAATAGTACAGGAGACATTTGAGGATGAACTGAAGGTAAAAGTAGGGCTAATTGAGAAGGTCACTGTGGTGTCTGGGAGTTTGAATTATTCCAGCATCCCCTCAGGTTGATGTAGCCTGTCCATGGCTAGATGTGGGTTCCATAGGATTTATATTCTCAAAGAGCTCATATTGCATGCAGGAGCTTGTGTTCTGTCACAAATGGACATCAGCACTGTGCAGGGCAGATCAGAGGTGGAGAGGAGTGGGAAATAAAATTAAACTCCTTGAAAAATGTGGCTTAACCCAATGTCTTATATAAAACAGGCTCTAAATAAAATCCATCAGTTTTTTGGGGGGGTCAATCTTAGTGATTTTAGAGTGTGATTGCAGAACTCTACCATATGTTAGGCTCCCGTATGTCAGGATCTCCACATTGGCCTTCATTACTAATAACCTTTACTAGGACAATGATGTAATGAAAGTGTGGGTGAAGGTCTCTGATACTTGGATTCTTCTAGAGTGAACTGTTCTCTCTCCTATGGTGTTAGGGCACTGGTTTTGAGAGGCGAAGGTGAGCCGCATTAGGATAGGCCAGAATTGAGACCTGGAATGTTCCTTCCTCTCCAAACTCCTTATGATCATTATTCTAATATCACCTTCCCAGTGAGGCCTTCTTCAGTCCACTCTATTTGAAATCCTACCTCCCTCCACCAACATTTCTTTTCTCCCCCTTTTGCTGTTTTTCTCCATAGCACCTATATATCATCATCTATATATTTAATTGGAGCCCTGGTCAAGTAGTGGTTAAGATCTTGGCTGCTAAGCAAAAGGTTGGCAGTTCGAATCCACCAGCTGCTCCTTGGAAACCCTATGGGGCAGTTCTACTCTGTCTTACAGGGTCGCTTTGAGTCAGAATCTACTCAACGGCAATGGGTTTGGCTGTTTTTTTTTTTTTTTAATATATTTAATTAACGACAATATATTTAACTTAGGTATCTTATTTATGTTTCCTCTGCACCATGAATGTAGGCTCCGTGTCCTAGCACATGGCAGATAATCAATATGTATTATTAGTTTAATGAGGAAATTAAACCTTGATTTTTCTACGCTGTCAGCCCCAATCATAACTTCCACAAAAAGAAAAGGGGCTTAGTCTGGTCTCTAGCCCAAACGCAGCTTTTCAGCAGCTAAAAACCTCATTCACCTCTGCCTGGTAGTTTTTCCTCTCCAAATGCATTGCGTTCTGTCCATTTCCTATGGCTGCCCTCTCAACCCTGCTCCATTTATTCTTCTAAAAAAGGAATTTCTTCCTCTTTATTGGCTTTTCCTGCTTGGCCTATGTACTTGCTGCAGTTGTGCTCAAGGACATACTGGGACCTTTCATGTCTCCCTGCCATTTCTTGGAAGGGCTGTCTCTACCTGGTCTGCCTGCTGAGCAACTTCTGGGGGAGATATGGGAGCTCATTGTGCTAGGTTTGGAGCCTTGGCTCAGTCACATACTGGCTTTGGTGCTGGCGATATTTATTCACCTTCTTGAACCACTATTTCCTTAACTGTCAAAAGGGAATAATAATTATTACTTTCGATGGTTGGCACCAGGAGTAGAAGTAACAAACAAATGGCATGGGAGTTAGGAGGTACTCAGGAAACAGCAGCTCATATATTATGCTAAATACCATGTCTTTAATTATGGTGTTGGTGAAGAATATTGAATATACCATGGACTGCCAAAAGAACAAACAAATCTGTCTTGGAAGAAGCACTGCCAGAATGCTCCTTAGAAGCGAGGATGGCAAAACTAAGCCTCACCTATTTTGGACATGTTATCAGGAGGGACCTGTCCCTGGAGAACGACATCATGCTTGCTAAAGTTGAGGGTCACCGAAAGAGAGGAAGACACTCAACAAGATGGATTGACACAGTGGCTACAACGATGGGCTCAAGCATAGCAAAAGTGATTGTGAGGATGGCACAGGACCAGGCTGTGTTTTGTTCTGTTGTACACAGGGTTGCTACTAGTCGGAAATGACTCGATGGCACCTAATAATAATTTAGATAACATTTGCTCTGTCAGGTCTACTCTGAATCCTTCTTAGTTGTTCTGTGTGTTCATTGTGTTTTATTCTTATCTCCATTAAAGCAACAATTATTCTGATTATTGGTTTTTCCCCCCAAAATTTTTAATCTTTTAGAACAAAGACTCTAAATATCTTTTTCAGCTTCACTGATTTTCTTTCTTTCTTTCTTTTTTTAATCTACAGGCTAATTTGCTGGTCTTTTGATACTAGGGACTAAATGTATGTTTTGTTGGAAGAGTAAGTTGTTCCCAGTTCTATGAAATCTGTGGCTCTACAAAATGAGTCCATGTTAACACAATCCATGTGAACATTTTCCTTTTTGTCTTAGCAAGGTTAAGTAACAGATCCCAGGATGACAAAGGAAGTAGCATCATGATCAATTTTTAATATTTCTTGAATTTGGAACTTTTGAATTTTCCATACTGTTGTTTAACCTGCTGATTTAAATGTAGACATCAGGGAGAATTTTTATGAAATTGGAAGAGAGGTAGGGGGGTATAGAAGATCAGAAGTTCTATTTCAAGCTGCATTTCAATAACTAATAAAAAAGGATCATAAATACGAGATCGAATAGTGGAGAAACAGACCTAACAGTCAAAGGCTGCTGAGAAGGCCTGCATCTAACATTTGTAGAATGGGGCAAGAGTTCAAATGGAGACACCAGCTGCTTTCTTCCCACTCTGGCTCTATCCTGCACCTTGAGGGCCCGCCTATGCAGGCAGCATCCTGAAATCCTCACTGAATGGGCACATTCATGGCTAGAGGAAGGTGTAAAGTTTAGGGCTCAGGGTAAGGGCTCTGGGATCCAAAGCTGGCACTGCTGCTGATAAACCACCTACTGTTTAGGAACGTGTTGACCACGAACCCTACTCTAGAAGCATTTTCTTTTTTGGGTGGGGGAAAGGGTGGGCTTGTAAACTAGTTGGTACTCTAATTCAGCATTATCTAGCATGTGGGTCACAGGCTCCTGGGTAGCTTTGGAGTTATTGCAAGAGTTTGCAAATCTGAATGCCCTTACAGTATTTCTATATGTCTTTATGTCTTACTCATCAATAAATACTAATCTCACACATGTATATTGAGTTGAATAAAATACAAATTTTAAGGTGTTTTTAAATCAATGAAGCTTTTTATTATTATGTATATAATTTTGACAATGAATAACAAAGGATAACTACCACAATGTAGTTGTCTGTTTAATTACTTTTAATTTTGGAAAATGGATCCACCTATTAAAAAAAAAAACTATTGAGAAGAGCTAATATAGTTGGTATGTTTAAAAAAACTTTAAAGGCTTTATTTTAATTAAGAAATGGTTACTCTATGGTTATATGACCATAGATAAGTGCTATAATTTCTCCTGGAAATTCACCTGGAGAAATTATAGCACTTATCTATGGTCAGATAACTAGTTAGTGGTATAACTCGGACTGCCACTCAGGTCTTTCCTGAAAATGAAATTTATCAACAACCAAGTGTAATGCAGAATCAAACTGAATGGACTACCTCGTGATATTCCATTAGCTAAGCCTGGAACTCAAAAAGTGAGGAAGTCAACACAGTTAACGCTCTCAGGTCTGAACTAATACAAGTGCAATCTTGTGTTGTTGATTACATTTTTGGAATGGAGGACTAGCTTAAAGGATTTATTTGATGGAGGAGGATTTATTCTGATTCCTCAGAGAGTCAGGCCAAAGAATTTTAAATGCTCCTGGGGTGATTTTAGGGTGAAGTTTCAATATAAAGGTTGGATGAAATTTGGGAAAATAGATCCACATAATTTAGTTTCGTTTGTGTCTAATAATTAAGAGAGGAAATGAATTATTTTCCATTCTCGTTAAATCCACCGAATCCTCAATTATATCTTAAACCAATGTATCAGGTAGGTTCTGACAGAATACAGATGGCATACTCTAATGGGCAGCAATTATAAAATGTGGGAAGAGTTTAAGATAAGTACCAGGGGCTGAGGATCCCTGATGCTGCAGTGGTTAAGCACTAGGTTGCTAACCAAAAGGTCGGCAGTTCAAACCCACTAGCCACTCTGCGGGAGAAAGATGTGGAAGTCTGCTTCTGTAAAGATTTACAGCCTTGGAAACGCTATGGGGCAGTTCTGCTCTGTCCTTTAGGGTCACTATGAGTCGGAATAGGCTTCACAACAATGAGGTTTCATTTGGGTTTAACAGGAGCTGATTCAGTACTCTATGGCTAGGCCTGAAGGGCAGGAGGAGGGACAGGAACCTGGAGAGAAGGATGTGTGGAGGGGGTCAGCTGATAGGAGCTATGGCCTTCAGGAGAGGAACTTAATACCAAGGGGTTAGGGGAATCAATATTTACTCAGAGACTAATCCCTCCCATCCCCTGGATATCCTGGAATTCTCTCCCATTTGGACACTTTCACTGGAAGAGGAGGGCAAGGGGGCCAGGGCACAAAGGTGGAGAAAGAGAAGAGTGGCTCTGGAGGGTGGACAAATGGAAGATATTCAGCATAACCAACTACGTTAAATAAAATATCAAGTATCAGTCTTCTACTACATAGGCAGGACGGTAAGGGAAATGGGCTCTGGTTTTATACAGATTATAATTCAATTTTGTAATGTTATAAAGCTGCATGTGTTTGAGTAAATCCCTCAACTTCTGAGTCTTATTTTTTCATTTGTAAAGTGTGGCTAGAAGACCTACTTTCCAGGTTGCTCTGAAGTTAAATGACATTCTTTCAATGTTGTGAAGATTAGAAAGAATATACAGTAAAACCTGTGAAAGCCAGAACCTGTGTAAAGCCAAAACCTGTCAAGGAAGGAGAACTCACTGGCTGTTGACAAGATAGGATTCTTAACAGAGAGCAACAGAAAAGTGGTAAGCATCCTGTCAAAGGCGGAAAACTTGTAAGACCCCAAAAATCGAGGCAGTCCCATCAAGTTTCAGCTCTCACAGGTTTTACTATATAAAAGTCTGTTTGATGCTGAAAACTTTAGGACAAGAAGGAACCTCAGAACTGTCATCTTTGCTCGTACCTGTTAACTACTAAGTGTCCACTACATACTCTGTTCTTAATATTCTTGGTATATTTTATATTCTCAGAAATTTCTGAACTAGTTGGGAATCTCTTGTACTGGGATATCAACCCTGTATGTTCTCCAAGCACCGACTATAGTCTGAGTTTAGCATGTGTTGCACATATTATTTTATTATTTCTCTGCTTATGTTGGTGCTGGTGTCCTTAATAAAGCACAAATTTATTTAAGAGTGTTATGAAGTCATGGTATCTTTTTTTTTTTTTTTTAATTACCGTGGTATATTTTCTATATCAAAGGGATACTAAAAAACGCTGTCAATTTGTGGATCCAGCAAATGAACTCTTTTGAGATTCTAAAAGTAGTCTTTGTACTTCAAAGGTTTAGGGGCTTTTGATCCATTTTGTCTTCACGTATCAACTTGCTTTAGATTGTATAAAGAAAGATCAGGCCTTAAACATCTGTTTCTGAAGATAAGACTTTCCCTGAACTACATAATAAATTTGAGGGCAGTGCTGGTAGTTCAACAGCCTCCCACCCCTTTCAAATTCTCGGTGGCTGAATGGAGATAAGAGGGAAAAAAATATTTTAGGATAATGCTCCAATATGGGGATGGGGACGAAATTTGGGAAATAAAATATATTTAACCCTAAATGGGAACTACTCATGTTTAGTAAAAATATTTTTACTCAAGGCCTTGCTCTTCCAGTGTCTCCAGGTCAACCCAGCTCTTACTGTCAGTCCCCTCCACAGGTAGAAGATTGTGATGAAAAGAGAATGTCTTCCAGATTCAGGCAAATCTGGTTTTCCAGCTTGGATCCACAAATATCAGGTGTATGAATATGGATAATTCACTTCTGAGCTTAATGCAAAAATATCCATATCACAAGGTTATTGTGAGTCACAAAGAGATAAATTGATATTGTAGAGAAGGGGGGGTGGGGGGGGCAGGGAATAATAATTCTCCTCCCTGACTGCCCGGGTCCTAAAGAAATCCTGTCACTTTGGTACTTAGAATTTCAGGGCTGGAAGGACTCCATCTAGATAGAAACCCGGAGAAATTATAGCACTTGTCTATGGTCATATAACTAGTTAGTGGTAAAATTCGGACTGCAACTCAGGTCTTCCCTGAAAATGAAATTTGTCAACAACCAAGTGTAAGGCAGAATCAAACTGAATGGACTACCTAGTGATATTCTATTAGCTAAGCCTGGAATTCAAAGAGTGAGGAAGTCAACACAATCGAAGAAGGTCGCAATCTGGGCGGAAAGTGAACACACCAGAATTCTGAGGGAGATTCATCATATAATACAAATCACTGAACTGTATAAATACAGAGGAAGGAAAAATTGAGCTCTGCCTGCAGGTGGAAAGAGCACATAATGAAATCTACCTTGTATTTCATAAAGGGACCCCACTCTTCAAGCCATCCCCATTTGCCTCACCATTAATTAATTTAGCAAATATTTGTGTATCCACCTCTACATATCAGGTATTCTTCGGCATATGGGGTACAGAGCAGAACTGCCCCAGAGGGTTTCCAAGGCTGTAATCTTTAAAAAAGCAGACTGCAACGTCATTATCCCGCAGAGCGACTGGTGGGTTCCAATCACCGACCTTTCGGTTAGTAGCTGAGCGCTTAGCCATTGAGCAACCAGGGCTCCTTTGGGGGACCTGGTGTAGCCCCAAAGCCTTTTCAATTAAGGGTATGGGGGAGATCAGCTGCACAGTGGGTGCTGCAAACAAAATTGGTGATGACTTCATATGAACGAAGCAAGCGCAGAATACCTTAATTGTCAGAACAGCAGACAGGGTAACCCAAATGCAAAGGGGCACCTGTCAGACCTCTGACGCGATCCTTAAGTAGGCATACTTACCCTTCGGGGGCTGGAGAAGGAGCAATTCCTCCAGGTCTCCTATCCTCCGCCCCCCTCGGTCCCCGCCCCGGGACCATCCAGTCCCTGCCCAAGCCCCGCCCCGCTCCGCCCCGGACGCTGCGCGCTGGTTGGTACTGGCAGACATGATGAAACTTCCCGCACGCCTTACGAGAGGGAGGCGGATATAAAGTGGGAGGAGGACAGGTGCTCTGTCCGCAACCCGCATCCGGTCCGGCTCGCCCAGGTAAGTCGGACTCCCACCTCACGGCGAGGTCTCCCAGCGTGTCCCGGGCTGCCCCGGGGGCAGGACGGAGAGGGGGCTTGGAGACTGTGCTGCGGCCTGCAGCGGGCGTCTGCAGCGGGGGTGGGCAGGGGCGGCCCGGGGTGTCTTGTGGATGCTGCGGCTCCGGGCGGGTGGAGAGGGCGGGGCGGGCGCCTCCCGATTGTTGCGCACCTGGAGCAAGCTGGCGAGGACAGGTCCTAGTCGTGGTCCCCTGGGATCGAGAAACCAGTGATCAGCGGCGGGGAGGCCCGCAGAGAGGGCAGGCAGCCCACGCTCCCGGGGGTGTTACCGAGGCGGCGAGAGGCGGGGTCGCTCCGGGGAGGAGGAGGCTGTGCGACCTAGGTTGGCCCCTATAAGTATTATTTTTTACGGTATTGCGTCGTAGCCTGTGGAAATTTCCGCAGTCCGGCCCACCTGCCACGGAGAGATCGAGGACGCACGTGGTCAGAGCGCGCTGGAGCATCGCGAGGCTTCCTAGTCAGGTTGTCCTGGTTTTTGGAGGAGGGAGGGTCTCCGACGTCAGTCAGTGCCGCGTGTCTGTACTCGCCCCTCTCCATACCTGCCGCGCGCCTTTGTAGACTGCAAGACTCAACGAGAGCAAACCCTGCAAGAAGGGTGCAGAAAAAGGCAAAAGTTCTCACAGGGTAGCAGTTCTAGGGGGCTAGCTCATATTGATGCAACTATTTTGAATAAAGAAAAGTTTGGGGTTTTTTTGGCCTGTCAATCTGCATAATTTCTTTGTTGTCTCTTGCCCTAAGTGTTTGATTAATAATGTAAAAGCGCTGGTAATTCTTTTTTGATTGATATCTCTAAGAATGATTGGTAGTAAAGTAAGTCTTAAACCTTCTGGAAGTTGGTTACTGAGATCTTAATGTAAAAATAAGGTTACGTGGTGAAGTTCAAATAGTTGGTAAATTGAATAGAAATAAATGTACTAAAGCAGAGCTGTCCAATATGGTAGCCTCCAGCCACATGGGATTGTTGAGGACTTGAAATGAGCCTAGTCTGAACTGAAATGTGCTGTAATGTAACACACCCCGGATTTGAAGATTTAGGAGGGAAAAGCAATGTAAAATATTTTGTTAATAATTTTTTATATTGATTCCATGTTGAGCTGATACTATTTTGAATATAGTGTGTTAAATAAAATATATTTAAAATTAATTGTATTTGCTTATTTTAATAGGGCTACTAAAATATTTAAAATTACATGTGGCTCACATTTTTATTAAACAGCACAACTCTAAAAATTTATGAGGAAATATGGAAAATTGCTGGGAACAGGTAACAACAGCAGTAGAAAAGAGCATTGCAAGTAGAACCTTTGCCCTCCAATAGGACTGATTCCAATAAAACTCATAGATTATAGCTATAAGTTGCTTTTCCATGCTGAAGAATTAAGTGTGCGTCACAACCTCTCTTGTTCCTCCAGTTATAGCAGTTAGTGTGTGTGTTCCTAAACCAGGCTTAATACTGGACTCACTAAGCAGCATATGGGAAAGGTGTGCGTCACGGTTGTACCTTTTCACCACATTTATTCAGTTTGTATGCTGAGCAAATAATCTGTGAAGCTGGACTCTGCGAAGAAGAATACTACCTCAGGATTGGAGGGAGACTCATTAACAATCTGCAGAAAGTGAAAAGCATTTGAAGTACTTACTGAGAAAGATCAAAAACTACAGCCTTCAGTATGGATTACACCTCAACGTAAAGAAAACAAAAATCCTCACAACTGGACCAATAAGCAACATTGTGATAAACAGAGAAGAGATTGAAGTTGTTCAAGATTTCATTTTACTTGGCTCCACAATCAACGCCCATGGAAGCAGCAGTCAAGAAATCAAACAATGTATTGCATTAGGCAAATCTGCTGCAAAAGACCTCTTTAAAGTGTTAAAAAGCAAAGATGTCACCTTGAGGACTGAGGTGCCCCTGACCCAAGCCATGGTATTTTCAGTCACCTCATGTGCATGTGAAAGCTGGACAGTGAATAAGGAAGACTGAAGAATTGATGCCTTTGAATAATGGTGTCGGCGAAGAATATGGTATATACCATGGACTGCTGGAAGAATGAACAGATCTGTCTTGGAAGAAGTACAGCCAGAATGCTCCTTAGAAGGAAGAATGTGAGACTTCATCTTAGGTACTTTGGACATGTTATCAGGAGGGAGCAGTCCCTGAAGAAGTACATCATGTTGGTAAAGTAGAGGGTCAGCGAAAAAGAGGAAGACCTCTTAACGAGATGCATTGACACAGTGAATGCAACAGTAAGCTCAAACATAGCAATCATTTGTACATAGGGTCACTGTGAGTTGTAGCTGACCCGACGGCACCTAACAACAACGGGTAAGTGATTCACCGATGACCTCACATAATCTTCAAAGCACTTTCCCAACTCACTTTTACTTGGTATAGAATCAATATTAGATAATTTATTAGTAGTTATCTCACTTAAGTTCTTGATAAATTTAACCACTGAATGTCAAAGTAAGTATTTCATCATAGGTTATTTGGCCAGTGCATGGAAGGGACTGCATAGGACATGTGATTGTTCATTGCCGAGTTGCTTGAGTTAACACCATTTTCCATTAGTTTGATCTGGCCTTATTTAAAGGCTAAGCAAAGTGTTGATTCATATAGATACAAATGAATAATACAGTCAAAGCACTCAGAATGGTTGCTCAAGCTTGCTCAAAGTGGTTAATGTAACTTGAATATATGTTTTTTCTTTAGAGTTCTTGTCCCAAGTTTGGGCATTTGCTGCAAATTATCATTTTTTAAATATAAAAATAATTATTTTCCAGGTTACAGACATTTTGGAAAAATAGCTTTATGAGCATCCAAATAAAAGAGCCATTTATTTCATAGCTGAGAATTTGAAGCTTGGGAGTAATTAGCTTTTGTTCTCTGGCCTACAGGGATGAGCCAAGCTGTTTTTCAGGGATGTTGTTGCTTTGTATGTCCATATGAGTCAGGACTGACTCGATGGCGATGGGTTTGGGTTTTTTTTTTTTTTTTTTTAACTTTGGCCAAGGAAGCTTTGAGACAGACATATTTGGAAACGTTTTTTCATCTAGGGCATTTCGAGGAGCCTGGTCGTGCAGTGGTTAAGTGCTTAGCTGCTAACCAAAAGGTTGGCAGGTCAAACTCACGCACTGGCTCCGGGGGAGAAAGACCTGGTGATCTGGTCATAGAAGAGTACGACCTAGAAAACTGTATGGGCAGTCCTGCTCTGTCATGTGGGATTGTTACAAGTTGAAAGTTGACTCAATGGCAGCTAAAACACAGGACTTTTTTTTTTTTAATTCAACAAATTTTTTTTTATTGTACTTTAGATGAAGGTTTACAGAACAAACTTGCTTCTCGTTAAACAGTTAGTATACATACTGCTTTGTGACTTTGGTTGCCAACCCCACAACATGTCAGCACTTTCCCCTTCTTGACCTTGGGTTCCCTGTCACCAGCTTTCCTATTCCCTACTGCCGTCTCGTCCTGGTATGCCCATCTAGTCTTTGGCTGAAGGGTGAACTTCAGGAGTGACTTCATTACTGAGCTAAAAGGGTGTCCAGAGGCCATATTCTCAGGGTTTGTCCAGTCACTGTCAGACCAGTAAGTCTGGTCTTTTTTTTTTTTGGAGTTAGAATTTTGTTCTATGTTTTTCTCTAGCTCTTAGAGGGACCCTCTACTGTGATTGCTGTCAGAGCAGTCAGTGGCGATAACTGGGTACCACCTAGTACTGGACTCAGTCTGGTGGAGGTTGTAGTACTTAAAATATAGGACATTTTGATGACGAACATTTTGTATCTTCTGTCAACCTAAAATGTTCGATTTGCTGTAAAGCCAGGATATCTGCTATCGTTTGAATTGCATTTTCTTTTTAGAATTTCTTGGATCACATTTAAATAAATCACTTAGAGGTAAGCTAGAAGTCGTGAAATGCTTTTAGGAGCTGTATGTCTTAATATTACACTTTTTAGCGATACGTATAATCTATCCATTATATTCTACCTGCAGTTAGTATAGGTAAAGAGGGCATTTAATTGTTAAGAGACTCAAGGGGAGCCTGCATTAATCTGGAGGGTCTTTGAGGGCCTTTGAGACTGGGGGCTGGAGAGAATGGGGCTTTGATATGCCTAGGTTGGGGCCAGTCTGCTTGTGTATCTGTATCTTGGGAGCAAACCTAGAATATAGGGACAGAATGGGACCTGGGTGCTTCCAGGTCTAGCCAACTATTAAATCCTAAGGTGGGAGGGATGCAGGCTTTAGCTGGGGGCTAAGCTGTTGTAACTGGCTAGATGTAAAGGTCATCTATTTTTTTGAATGCCTGTAAGTAAAGTAAATGATTATCTAATCCTGTGTGTCTGCAATTTAATGGAAAATTGCTGTAAGTTGTTGTTAGGTGCTGTCAAGTTGTCTCCCCACTCATAGTGATGCTGTGTGGAACAGAATGAAACATTGCCCAGTGTTGCACCATCCTCACAATGTTTGCAATGTTTGAGGCCATTGTTGTAGCCACTGTGTCAGTCCATCTCATTGAAGGTCTTCTTTTTTGATGATCCTCTACTTTACCAACCATGATGTCCTTCTCCAGAGACTGGTCCTTCCTGATAACATGTCCAAAGTATGTAAAACAAAGTCTCACCATCCTTGCTTCTAAGAGGATTCTGGCTGTACTTCTTCAAGATGGATTTGTGTGTTCTCTGGCCAAAGACCAAACCAAACCTGTTGGTGCCAAGTTGATGTCAACTCACAGTGACCCTATAGGACAGAGTGGACCTGCTCCATAGAGTTTCCAAGGAGCAGCTGGTGGATTCAAACTGCTGACCTTTTGGTTGGTGCCAAAGTCTTAACTACTGCGTCACAAGGCTTCTGTTTTGCTGGCAGTCCATGGTATATTCAGTATTTTTTGCCACCACCATAATTCAAAGGCATCAAATCCTTCGTTTTCCTTATTCATTGTCCAGCTTTTGCATGAGTGTGAGGTGATTGAAAATATCACTGCTCGGATCGGATGCACCTTAGTCCTCAAAGTGACATCTTAGCGTTTGAACATTTTAAAGAAGCCTTGTGGCAGCACATTTGCCCAATGCAAGTATATCGTTTGATTTCTTGATAGCTGCTTCCATGGGTGTTGATTGTGGATCTAAGTAAAATGAAATCCTTGACAACTTCAATCTTTTCTCTGTTTATCATGATGTTGCTTTTTAGTCCAGTTGTGAGGATTTTTGTTTTCTTTATATTGAGGTGTAATCCATACTGAAGGCTGTGGTCTTTGATCTTCGTCAGTAAGTACTTCAAGTTCTCTTCACTTTGAGCAGTGCAAGGTTGTCTCCTGTGCGTAATGCAGGCTGTTAATGAGTCTTCGTCCAGTCCTGATGCTGTGTTCTTCATATAGTCGTTTCTTGAATTATTCTCAACATACAGATTGAATAAGTATCTTGAAAGGATTCAGCCCTGTTGCACACCTTTCCTGATGTTAAACTGTGCAGTATCCCCTTGTTCTGTTTGAATGACTGCCTCTTGGTCTGTGTACAGGTGCTGCATGAGCACCATTAAGTGTTCTGGAATTCCATTCTTCATTGTAAGTAAAACGGGTTATATTTCAATATTTTAAGTGGTTTACACAAGTTTCTGGACTCAGATTTAATGTAGACTTGGAATCGATATTGAATATTTGGTTGGTCTGTTTTTCTCCTTAGAGAACCCATCGCTCCAGTCCGCCATGTGTGGCATTTGGGCCCTCTTTGGCAGTGATGAATGCCTCTCTGTTCAGTGTCTGAGTGCTATGAAAATTGCACACAGGGGACCAGATGCATTTCGTTTTGAAAATGTCAACGGGTACACCAACTGCTGCTTTGGATTTCATCGGTTAGCGGTGGTTGATCCGCTGTTTGGAATGCAACCAATTCGACTGAAGAGATACCCTTATTTGTGGCTCTGTTACAATGGTGAAATCTACAACCACAAGGAGGTAAACAATGAGACCAGAAGACACCTGAATGTGATTAAACCTTGAACTGGTTGGTTATAATATTATGTATTTTTATAATGTTTTTTACTTTTCAGAGCACTTTATATATTCCTTAGCTCCAATTGTACAGATAGAACACTGATGCACCAAGGGGTGAAATGTCTTAGACATTAAAAAAAAAAAAAAGGTGATAAAAATGGGAACTAGGATTCCAGTTCTTTGACTCCTAATAGAGTTCTGTGTCTGCGTGTGTGTTATTAATTTACATACTAGTTAGAGGCTGTGTGCTAAGGCTGTGTTAGGTGCTGAGGATACAGTGGTAAATAAGACAGGCAGGTGTGCACTCCAGTGAAGCTTATTCTATTGCCAAACCCACTGCTGTCGAGTTGATTCCGACTCATAGTGACCCTATAGGACAGAGTAGAACTGCCTGATAGAGTTTCCAGGGAGCGCCTGGCGGATTTGAACCGCCGACCTCTTGGTTAGCAGCCATAGCGCTTAACCACTGTGCCACGAGGGTTTCCACTTATTCTATTAGGGGAGCAGGTATTTAAAATAGGTGTTCTGAAAGAATGAATATGGGTCTGATGAAAATGGGAGGTCCACTTTCAGGAAGGGTGGTCGGAGGGGGCATCTTGAGGAAGTGACACTTGAACTGAGACCTAATGGGCATGGATCAGCTGTCAGGCCTGGGAAGAGCACTTCCTAGCAGGGCAGGGAATAGCATGTAAAGAAGCCCCAGGGTGGGAAGGAGCCCAGGGGTTGTTAGGGTAATGAGCCACAGAGAGGTAGGAGGGAGAGGCTTTGGAAAAGTAGGCAGGATCAGATTAACCAGGATTTAGAAGCCAGCGTAAGCTGTTGGACTATCCTGAGAGCAGTGGGTTATTGAGGATTTTAAGGCAGGTATAGATAGAATTCAATAGCTTGGAGATTATCATATTTGTAGTTTTTGTATAATGCTGCCACTGAGATATTTATTATTATTGCATGCTTCCCTTAATCATAGCCAAAGGGCAGAAAGGTGGTCCACAGCAGTGGAGTACAAGAAGTAAGGACTTGTAGCACATTAAAATTGGAACAGCTTTCTAATCTGGTCAGAGTTTACTCTTAGAATAAGACTGGAGGAAGGGATAGAATTTCTGACCCTAGGAAACTGAGTTTGGTAAGAATCTGTGAATATATAGGCAGCCTGTACATGAGAGTGTTGAATTGTATTATGGCACCGTTAGCCTGGTTTTCAGACAGGAAGTAACTTTTGACTTGAATGAGATTACAGGCAGTCTCCAGATTACAAACGAGTCCTGTTAAGTCTGTGTTTAAGTCGAATTTGTATGTAAATCGGAACAGTTAGGTACAGTTTGTATCAAACATCAGTTAGTCATATGTTTGTCTTAGCACATAGTATATAGTGTACCTTTCTATGCATAAAAAACATTAAAGAAACACTTCCAGATACACTAAAACGTCTTTAACATGATAATGCAGTAGTAGTAATGTTTTGATGCATGTTAGCAAAGTAGCACCCATTTGTTATTACGAACCATTGTACGTACCTCGAATTTTTAATATAATAGGCTTTAAGGGGTTTGGTTTGGGCTGTATGTATGGACGTTTGTAACCCAGGGGCTGCCTGTATTGCTTTTGGTGATTTTGTTAAAAACTGTAAAAGGTTAAATACCTTCAATACATTTCTATTCTAAATAGACAAAAGATGTCATATTTTTTAAAAGCAAAGGAATTTTTTGCTTCTACTAAGCATCTAAGCTTTTGCAGTTTGAGCAGCTGGAAATCTACCTAGAAAGTAGAATGTGTATTTTAGGTTTAAGTGAAATATTCTGGAACAGAAATGCCTGAGCCCCCCCCTTTTTTTTAATGAAAGTAAAATATTGATAATTAAATACAGCCAGAGGTGTGCTGAGAGTGGAGGCAGTTGGATCAAGGAGAGGAGGAATCTGCATAAAGCCTGCCTCCAAGAGAGGGCTTCTGCCTGCAACAGACAAGTCTAATGCCAATGTGATTTCCAGGCTTCATCAAGGCAGGTTTTTTTATCCAAGGGCAGCATTGAGGTGTGGCTTTGGGAGAGCAGGGCGTGATGCACAGAAATCATTAATCACTTTCCTCTCTTGCATAAATTATCTGCAAGGTCTAGGCCAAAGAGAGGTGGTGAAGCATGGGGGGATAGGAGTAGAAATAGGAAGCTGTTGCTTGCTAATACACAAAGTGCTTTAGGTCATTTACCCTCCAGGTACTTCAGCCAAGATGGGGCAGCAGAAGACTGTTTCCAGACCCCACCTGCTCATGACAGGGTCATCCTTGATATTATGTCAGAGCATGTGACCAGAAGGTGGCTTTGTATTCACTGGAGGCAGCCAGAGTCCATTTCCGGACAGTTCTGAGAGTGCTTTTAGGCTAATTATGTGCAGTGAGCTAGATTATGAAGCATGTTCACATGCCATCCATATACATAAAGGCCCTTTTGAAATTTTAAAAAATGTTTTAAATATGTAAGTGTATCTAAGACTTTCGCTGTAATTTGTTTATGCTAATGTCTTCTCTCTCCCTGGTTAGCCAAAAATATGAGTACAAATACAAAGAAAGGAACACACCAAGGATTTCCACCCCGCGCAGTTTGCCAGTGGTGATGGCAAGCCACAGAGTTCAGGTGTAACTTAAGTTATACCCTCTCTCTGCATGCAGTGACAGTGATGGCCTCTTTGCTGTTCCTTTGGGACAGGTGGACTAATGAAAGAACTACTGTCAGTTTGTCTCTCAGTGCAAACTACGTTTAATGCCACTGCTGGCATAGAAGAACTGGATGTTGTTGCCAACGCCTAGGGACCAGCAGCTGCATTTTGGACATATGTCCCTTATCATTGTGATGGAATCATTTATTTGTCAATGTCATGGATTGAATTGTGTTCTGCCCAAAATATCTGTCAACTTGGCTGGGTCATGATTCCCAGTATTATGTGATTGTCTACCATTTTGTCATCTGTTGTGATTTTCCTATGTGTTGGAAATCCTGTCACTATGATGTAACGAGATAGATTGGTGGCAGTTATATTGATGAGATCTACAGTATTACATAGTGTCTTAAGCCAATCTCTTTTGAGATATAAAGGAGAGAAGCAAGCAGCCAGACAGGGGGGCCTCATACCACCAAGAAAGCAATGCTGGGAGCAGAGCGTGTCCTTTGGACCCGGACTCCCTGAGTAGGAAAGCTCCTAGTCCAAGGGAAGATTAATGAGAGGCAACAGAGAGAGAAAGCCTACCCTGAAGCTGACGCCCTGAGTTTGGACTTGTAGCCTACTAGACTGTGAGAGAATACATTTCTTTGTTAAAACCATCCACTTTTGGTATTTCTGTTACAGCAGCACTAGATAACTAAAGACAGTCAGGGAAGGGTGGCAGATATGTTTGTCCTTTTGCTTCATAGGTAGGTCTTTGAAGCTGAACTGGTAGAACCTCAGCCAGAACTGACGGTATCCCCAAACTGAAAATTAGACAGTTGGGGAAGATAATTTTTAGTCTCATGGCAACTAAAAAAAAAAAAACTGGGCAACCTGTTTTCTTAACACACACACACACACATACATGTACACACGTGTAAATACATATGTATTCCATACATTTATACACATTAAAATAGTGTGTGTATAATATGCATGTCTATCCCTCTACTTTATTCTGGTACATTGTATCTTCATCTGTTTATCAGAATGCAACTAAAAATGTCACAGATTTAGCTTTATGTTGTAAAGAATTTGCAGAATTCTAAGTGAGTTCAGACAGGCTGTATTTTGATAATGCCATGGTTCTTCTAAATTACTAAAGTGTATGAAATGACTATAGAGCATAGGAGTATTGAAGCAACTTTGTAGTTAACAATTATTAGTGAATGCACAAGGATTCTAATATTTTATTTTGCTGCTGTTTCTGTAAGATGCAACGCCAGTTTGGATTTAGCTACCAGACCAGAGTGGATGGTGAGATAATCCTTCATCTCTATGACAAAGGCGGAATTGAGCAAACAGTCTGTATGCTGGATGGGGTGTTTGCTTTTATTTTACTGGATACTGCCAGTAAGAAAGTGTTCCTGGGCAGAGATACCTATGGAGTCAGACCTTTGTTTAAAGCCATGACGGAAGATGGATTTCTGGCTGTGTGTTCAGAAGCTAAAGGTAATCATAGACTTTTTCTGTAGATTTTGTCATTATTGTCCTGGTTTAGTGTTTTCTTCTAAATCATACTTGCAAATCCCTTAGGGGGCAGTCCAAAATTTTACAAGTGACTTTGGATGAGTCTTGGATCCTCTGAGCTTTATTTTATTTATTTATTTTTTTAGATGTTTAGGTAATTTTTATTATTTGTATTAATTCTTAGTTCCAAATACATCTGCCAAATTGTTTTCCAGCAATTTTCTACCATGGTAAAATATACACAACATGCAATTTCCCATTTTAACCATTTTCTAGTGTACACTCTAGCAGCATTAATCACTCAGAATGTTATATAACCATCACCACTATTAGCGTTCAAAACATTTTCATCACCTCAAACAGAAACTGTGTACCCATTGAGTAATAACTCCCCATTTCCTTTTCTCCTAGCCCGTGGTAACCACTAACCTACTGTCTCTATGCATTTGTCTATTCTAGATATTTAATGTAAATGAAATCCTACAGTATTGGTCCGTTTGTGTCAGACTTACTTCGCTCAGTATGTTTTCAAGGTTCATCCATGTCGTAGCATGTATCAAGTTCATTTCTCTTTATGGCCGAACAATCCGTTGTATGTATATGCCACATTTTGTTTACCCATTTATCCATGATGGACATTTGGGTTGTTGCTTCCTTTTAGCTATTGCGGATAAAGCTACAGTAAATACTGGTGTACAAATATCTGTTTGTATTCCTGCCTTCAGTTCTTTTGGGTATATACCCAGTAGTGGAATTGCTGAGCTTTGCTATTATAAAAGAAAGGAGTTGGATTTTCCTTATTTTAGTATATAAATTCTGTAATCCATGAAGGATGAATCTATACTAATGTCATTTACTTTTTGTTGTGTTGATGTGCTTTGCATCTGGTTTGGTCCCATGTGTATTTTCAAGTTTTCCTTTGGCATATTGTAATAGTAGGGTTGGCCCTGCAATAACTGCGCTGTAGGACTGTGCCACAGTTATAACATAAGCTAGTATTTGTTTCATTATCCAACTCATAGTGACCCTATAGGACAGAGTAGAACTGCCCCATACACAGTTTCCAAGGAGCATCTGGTGGATTCGAACTGCCGACCTTTTGGTTAGCAGCTGTAACTCTTAACCACTATGCCACTATGAGTTGGAATCCACTCGATGGCAACAGGTTTTTTCAACAGTATTTATTTAGCATTTTTTTAACAGTAAACTTGAAAGAGATATTTTTCTTTCTTTTTTTTTTAAAGAGATTTTTTTTTTACCTCTTACCTAAACAGTAATAATATCTAAAATCTACCTTAAGTCTTTTCTCACTCAGTTTTCAGACTTGATGTTGTCGAAAGCAAGGATAATGAGGTCCACAAAAGGGTCCTCATGACACTAGTCACAGTGTGGGTGTTAGTAGGTGAATTGGACCATTTTTAGCATTTCTAGTGTGAGCAGATGACAGAGAACAAGAATGTACATCAATTACCTGAAATACTGTTAGAGAAGTCCAGCAAAGAACACAAGGGAAAAGCAGACTCTTCCTGTGTCCCCTTTGGGCCTGATGATAACTCCATGTGGAGTTACAGTCTCACATCCAAGATACCCTCTGAAATTTTTTGACTCTGTTTTGGTTTCTGTGTCCTTCTTAATACTGGCTTTTCCCAGACCGAATGATCTCATCTAGAGTACTGCAACAATTTCCGTTCCTCCTAGCTTTAGAATAACCTATCAAAACCTCATCTGAACACCAAGGTCACACGATAACTATGAGCCTAAGGGACAGAAAGGGCCACATGAACCAGAGGCTTACATCATCCTGAGACCAGAAGAACTAGATGGTGCCCGGCCACAACCGATGACTGCCCTGACAGGGAGTACACAACAGAGGACCCCTGAGGGAGCAGGAGATCAGTGGGATGCAGACTCCAAATTCTCATAAAAAGACCAGACTTAATGGTCTGACTGAGACTAGAAGAATCCCAGCGATCATGGTCCCCAAACTTTCTGTTGGCCCAGCACAGGAACCATTCCCAAAGACAATTCATCAGACATGAAAGGGACTGGACAATAGGTAGGAGAAATATGCTGATGAAGAGTGAGCTACTTGTATCAGGTGGACACTTGAGACTGTGTTGGCATCTCCTGTCTGGAGGGGAGATAGGAGGGTAGAGAGGGTTAGAAACTGGCAAAATTGTCACGAAAGGAGAGACTGGGAGGGCTGACTCATTAGGGGGAGAGTAAGTGGGAGTATGGAGTAGGGTGTATATAAGCTTATATGTGACAGACTGACTTGATTTGTAAACGTTCACTTAAAGCTCAATAAAAATTATTAAAAAAAAAAAAGTAAACTAGGAAATTATCCAGGGGTGAGCTCAGCTGATAATTTGAAGAAGGCAGAATGAGGTCATACATTGCTTCAATCCACATAGTCCTTCTAGTTGACCATGGAAGACGTGGTTTCGAGACTAGAGATTTATATAGAGTTGGATGGAACCACTGGAATTCCACAGAATGATGAAATCACTCCACAAAGTTGGAGTGGACAGAAAAACAGACCAGACTTGCTGGCCTTGACAGAGACTGGAGAAACCCTGAGAGTATGGCCCTCAGACACTCTTTCAGCTCAGTAATGAAATCGCTCCTGAGGTTCACCCTTCAGCCAAAGATTGGACAGGCCCATAAAACAAAACAAGACTAAAGGGGCACACAAGCCCAGGGGCAAGATTAGAAGGCAGGAGGGGACAGGAGAGTTTGTTAATAGGGAACCCAAGGTTGAGATGGGAGAGTGTTGACGTGTCGTGGGGTTATTAATCAATGTCATAAAGCAAAGTGTATTGTTTAATGAGAAACTAGTTTGTTCTGTAAACCTTCATCTAAAGTACAATAAAAAAAAATGTATATAAAAAAAATAAAACCTCATCTGACCATGGTCCTCCCTGCTCAGAGGCTTTTAATGACTCCCCATCTCCTTCCTAATAGGGTTGAGAGCTCACGTGAGGTCCACTAGCTAGCGATGATCTGGCTCCCTTGTCTAGTCTTTGAATTCAGTGCTGTACAGTAGATTACTTGGTTAACAGGTAATCGTAGATTGTAAATTGTGATGAGTATTCTGTGTACATAGGTTTTTACTATTTATAATAAAACATTGATTTTGTACTAACGATCAGGGTGACGTCAGCTTGGTTACACCTTTTTCCATGGGAGGATTTATTCAGAAATTTTAAATTATGTTTTACTCAGATACAGTGTATAAAAAGTAGTTAAGGGATTGATGTCTGGCTTCTTCATATCTGATTTTAAAGTACCTAGCGGTAGATTGTTTTGCTTGTTAAAGAACTGGTAATCATGGCTGTTTCTCTTTTTTTTAATTGTTGAAAAAATGTACACAGCAAAACAGATGCCAGTTCAGTAATTTCTACATCTGTAATTTAGTAACATTGATTACATTCTTCAAGTTGTGTAACCATTCTCACCCTCCATTTCCAAATTGTTCCTCCCCATTAACATAAACTAACTGTCCCCCAAGCATCCTACCTAACCTTTGGAGTTTCTGTTATCAGTTTGATCCCATATATTCTTTAAAAGAGCACAATGCTCAAGGCAGACATTTTTTACTAATTAAGCTAAAGTATTTGGTTTAAAGAAGACTTCAGGGCATAATTTTGACTTAAGGTTTAAGGTATAAAGATTGTCTCAAGGCCAAAGTTTCAGGCGGTCATCCAGCCTCAGTGGCTCCAGAAGTCTGGATTCCTTGAGAATTTGAAATTCTGACCTGCATTTTTCCCCCTGGCTAATTCTTCAGTGATGACCAAGACATGGCTGCCAGGGCTTCATGACATTAAGTCTGTCTATTTGCTTCATAAATGTATCTTAGCATTAACTCTCTTATATGCATTTGCATATTATAGAAAATAAATTTTCTTGATCAGAAATTCTAGGTAGGGAGAAGAAATTGAATATTGGAGAATTTCACATTGCTTTGAATTACTAGAAATCAGTGTAATTTTACTGTATCGATGCTGCTAGTAAGTAGATGATAGGGTTTGAGGTGTTTAAATTTTTTTCCTATTTTGCTTATATAATGGACATGTATTTATATTAAAATAGAAAATAGGAATTTGGAGGACATTAACTAGTGCTGAACATTACTGTGAAGTGTTATCCTAATTTGAATAAAGTTGTCTTTATGATTGAATAGACTTGACAGCAACTAACAACAATATATTTATGTGATTTGTAGGTCTTGTTAACTTGAAGCACTCTGGGACTTCATTTTTAAAAGTGGAGCCTTTTCTTCCGGGACACTATGAAGTTTTGGATTTAAAGCCCAATGGCAAAGTTGCGTCCGTGGAAATGGTCAAATATCATCACTGTAGAGATGAACCTCTGCATGCCCTCTATGACAATGTGGAGAAACTATTCCCAGGTAACACAACAGACACCCATTCCTCTCACCCACCCCCAGTGAGTAAATATTTTTTTCCACATCTGAACAATTTAAGTTTGAAGACCTATTTCCTGTTTAACTTGGAGATGACAGATTGGGAATTGGCCATTCACTGCTGAGTGAGCTCCACTGTTGAGCAGATACCCTCATGATAGATATAGAAGATTGTGTACCTCATTTCAATAAATAATTGAGCCTAGGTTTGTCTCGATCTGTCTCTTTTACTTTATGTGTTTGTAGGTTTTGAGATAGAAACTGTCAAGAGCAACCTCCGGATCCTTTTTAACAATGCTATTAAGAAACGTTTGATGACAGACAGAAGGATTGGCTGCCTTTTATCAGGTGAAGTCAAAATTTAAAACCTAATTATATTTAGTGTGTGTTTGTTTAACTTAAATGGTTTGTGACTGCCCCTGAGGTTTTGACTAAAATATTTCTTACAAGATTTAATCTTTGCTTCATTATAGGATGAAAAAACTTGTTTTCTGTTGTTGTTGTTAGGTGCCCTTGAGTTGATTCCGACTGATAGTCACCCTGTGTACAACAGAACGAAACACTGCCTGGTCCTGTGCTATCTTCACAATTGTTTGAGCCCATTGTTGCGTCCACTGTGTCAGTCCATCTCGTTGAGGGACTTCCTCTTTTTCGCTGAACCTCTACTTTACCAAGCATGATGTCCTTCTCTAGGGACTAGTGCCTTCTGATAAGATGTCCAAAGTACATGAGACAAAGTCTCACCATCCTCACTTCCAAGGAGCATTCTGGCTGTACTTCTTCTAAGACAGATTTGTTTCTTCTTCTGGCAGCCCATTCGATACTCTTCACCAGTAATGTAATTCAAAAGCATTGATTCTTCGGTCTTCCTTATTCATTGTCCAGCTTTCACATGCATATGAGGCCACTGAAAATACCATGGCTTGGGCCAGGTGTGTCTTAGTCCTCAAAGTGACATCCGGCCTGAGGGGCTTATCTTCCGGTACCATATCAGCTGTTACTCCACTACTATCCATAGGGTTTTCACTGGCCAGTTTTTTCAGAATAGATTACCAGGCCCTTCTTTCTAGTCTTTCTTAGTCTGGAAGCTCTGCTGAAACCTCTGCACCATGGTGACCCTGCTGGTATTTGAAATGCTGGTGGCACAGCTTCCAGCATCACAGCAACACACAGGCCACTGCAGTGGGACAAACTGACAGATGAGTGGTGGTCATTTTCTGTGTTTAATATAGTAATATGTTAACAGTAATACAGCACACTGGAGTTCCTGGTGGTGTGAATGGTTAACACCCCCAGCTACTAACCGAACAGTTGGAAGTTTGAGTCCACCTCGAGGCACCTCAGAAGAGAGGCCTGGTTATCTACTCCTGAAAAATCAGCCTTTGAAAGTCCTGTGAAGCACATCTCTACCCTGACACATGTATGGTTGCCATGAGTCGGAACTGACTTGAAAGCATCTGGTTGGGAAATTAGAGTTGCACTGTAGCTGTAGTATTGTTGTAACGGTGAGCCAATAGGCATTCTTTAGAATTCTCTGTAGTGATTTTTAAATAATTCAAATGGTTGATATAGTTATATGTTATATTTTTCTCTTTCTAATTTATTTTCAGTTTACTAAAGTTTTGGGGATTTGAAATGGTAAATACAATCTCAGTGCTTGACAGGAATGTAAATCCTATTTGTCCCTATCTTATAACCATGCAATTGTTGTTTTGCTCATAGGGGGTTTGGATTCCAGCCTGGTTGCTGCCACCCTGCTTAAGCAGCTAAAAGAGGCCCAGGTTCAGTACCCTCTCCAGACATTTGCTATCGGCATGGAAGATAGCCCTGATTTACAGGCTGCTAGAAAAGTAAGAAACCATCTCTGCCTTTTATGTAGTTAACATGGTTTTGTTATTGGAATTGAAAATCAAAATAATAATTGATACTATAATTCTACCGCTGTGTTGACTTTGGTAATTGCTTAAATTAAATATATTAGAATGAAGTACCTATTGAATATTAGCTTTGTAATACACTGTACTCTAGATACTTTTATGTACCATGACTAATACGTTCCTCACAAAATCTCTGTGACAGTAATTTTGAAAGGAAGCGTATAGTGTCCTTAAGGTTGCAGGCTTTGGAGTATGAGTGCTGGTTTCAAATCCTGACTACCACACGGTTCCTCACTTACGTAATGGGTGTAATAGTATCTACTATGGGATGGTTTTGAGGAGGAAATGATATAATTCATACAAAGTGCTTAGGATAGAGCCTAGCATGTATTAAGTACTTAGTGAATGTCAGCTGTTTTTATTTTTTATGTTTTTATAAAGCACTATGCTTAGGGCTGTAAGGAGCCCTGGTGGCACAGTGGTTAAGCATTTGGCTGCTAACCAAAAGGTTGGCAGTTCAAAACCACCAGCCGCTCTGTGGCAGTCTGCTTCCATAAAAATTACAGCCTTGGAAACCGTATAGGGCAGTTCTACTCTGTTCTGTAGGGGTGCCATGAGTCCAAAGTGCTGGCAATGAGTTTTTTGGGTTTTATGCTTAAGACTGTAGGCAAAGGGGACCTTGTACATATTCATTGTGAAGAAGACCTCATTCCTGTCCTGGAAGAATTTACATAGAATGGGTGAGTAAGAAGAGCTAGAGACAAGTTCCAAAGCAAATTGATCAATGCTGAGAAAACCCAAAATAGTCAAGAAAGTAGAATGAGGGGAGGGGCCATTCTATATAGGAAATAACATCCTGGCTATAAAATCAGGTGTTTCAGGATATGCGAAAGTAAACAACTTTAGAGGTGGACCATGTTGGACTAGAAAGAGATGAGGTAGGTTTGGTAAACTAGGTGGGGGTGGCAGCTAGTTGGGAACCGCTTGACTGTTAGGCCTTTGGAATGGAAAGATATGATGGGAGAGATCCAACTGTCAGTGGCTGAATGGAGGGCGTTCAGGGACTAGAGGAGGTAAGGGAAGCTGGCTAGGTAGGTGGGGCTTATAAGTGGTGACCTAGAGAATCAATCCCACTTATTTTGCCTTTTTTGTTTTAATTTGGGAGTTCCCGATTGGTGCAAATGGTTAATGTGCTCAACTGCTAACCAAAAGGTTTACAGTTCGATTCCACTCAGGTGCCTCTGGAGAAGAGCCGGGTATCTACTCTGAAAAATCAGCCGTTGAAAACCCTGTGGAGCATAGTTGTACTCTGACACATGTGGGATTGACATGAGTCAGAACTGACTTGATGGCAACTGGTTTATTATTAATTTATATGATTTTGTGAGCTACTGTCATGTTTTATTTAAAGGGTGGTTCTTTAAATAACAAGTATATGGATGTTTCGTATATAATCAGGTAGCAAATCATATTGGGAGTGAACATCATGAGGTCCTCTTTAATTCTGAGGAAGGAATTCAGGCCCTGGATGAAGTCATATTTTCCTTGGAAACTTATGACATTACAACAGTTCGTGCTTCAGTAGGTAAGGTGTTTTATGATAGTAAAAAGATTTTTTTTTAAATAGGAAGAAAAATAAGGGTTTAGAAATTATTATTTCAAACAACAATTTAAAAAACACTCTTCAAGAATTAATGCAAGTGAATTCCTATGTTGCCAACTGTTTAACACCATTTAAGAATTCCCCAAATCTCTTTTGGGATGAGGGGAAAAATAAATACCAGTAAGTACATAGTTAAACTTCCACATTTATGGTTTCACTAACTATATTACCTCAAAGAGTGGATAATTTCTTCTCCCTTCCCCCAATTTCTCTTTATAAAGTTTCATGAGCTATAGTCTGAGTAAGATGAGAAAATAGTTCTATGTTATAATGCATTTTCCATTAGGAATACTCATTTACATGTGTTTTGGTAGCTATTCCATCACAGGACTCATCAATCAGTGGCTCTTATTGTCCAGCAAACAGTAGTAATTTTACCCCATGGATGCTTACCGAGATTGTAGATACACCCCAAATCAGGCTGAACCATGTTGTTGAGCCTCTTACATGCTATTGGCTTAGATATGCCTGTTTTTAAGAGAAGCAGAATGTGATAGGACCCATTGCATGTATTCTCAACAAGCGTAATATTGCTCCCAAAGGAGCCAAAATTGTTTCTTGGAGGGCAAGAAGATCTTCGTATAATGGTTTGTGACTCTCCACAGGGCCTCAGTACATAAACGGACGTAGAATATATCAGTAGTATTAATATATCATGGCTGGGGAGGGAAGGGTCTCAAAGGCTCCTTAAGCCAGGACAATAATGAAAAGTAATTGAGAAGAAACACTAGTTTAAAGGGATGTATTTATTGCAGGAACCCAAGCAGGCATGTCCTAGTTACTTGTATCAATTTTATGTGGAGTTTGGTGGATGGGGAGTGGCAGAAAAAAGACTGAAATACCAAAATTACAACTTTTATTATTTTTGTGTAGTAATACCAGTGTAAAAGGTATGATTCTTAGATATTTGAGTGATTGTTCAGTTTAGCAGAATTTCAAGTAGTGATCTTCTTGGTCTGGAGACATTTGGATTTTGAAACCTGCTTATAAAATTATAGAATGGTTCTGGGTTATTTTATTGCAATAGTACAACTTTTGGACTAAATACGTATAAATGGTTTGTAAGTATGAGATTATTTTGGGATCTATATTAATATAAAATCTAATTTAATAGCAAAGCTTGCAGTTGTCCCCAAAAGCCAAATAAAAGGCATTTTTTGACGGAGGGTTAACATTAACAATCATTTCTTCCTTTTTTTAGGTATGTATTTAATTTCCAAGTATATTCGGAAGAACACAGACAGTGTGGTGATCTTCTCTGGAGAAGGTTCAGATGAACTTACACAGGGCTACATATATTTTCACAAGGTAAATAAATATTCTGAAATAGAATGATATTGCTGCTAGATTAAGAAAAGTATGAATTATTCAACTATATTTTATTGTATTTTTTGATTTTCCTTTAAGTCCAACAGTCTCTTTTGAGTCTTTTGTGAAATATATGGAGAAATCTGATAGTCTCTGCTTTATATTTCTTTTGGGGAGAAAGAAGTCTTATTAAGTGTGCAGTAATTTTCATTCTTTAAAATGAGTTAAACATCAGAATTACCTTTCTGATATTTCGTAATCTCCTCTTGAATTATGGCTATTGCACAGTGTGTTGATCCTATTTGTTCTAAAATAGTTTTGGTGCAAGAGAAGGCATGTTTATAAAGCATTGCTTGCCTATATTCAGTGCCTTCTTCCCTTTCCTGTTTTGTTTAGCTTTTTTTCCTTACCCACTTTTAGAGTTGGAATGTGTGTAACTGAGAAATAAAAAATGTCTTGCGTGCCAAAGGCAAAACTGTGTGTATTTGGAACTTCAGCTATTTCTTTGTAAAATAGGCTCCTTCTGCTGAAAAAGCTGAGGAAGAGAGTGAGAGACTCCTGAAGGAACTCTATTTATTTGATGTTCTCCGTGCTGATCGCACTACTGCTGCCCATGGGTAACTCAATATTTTGAGAAGTGATTGTAACAGAAAAATCTCAAGGGCTGATTTTTTTTTCTGCTTTCGTATGTGGCAAAATATGACCTGACTTTTACAGGAAAAAAAGGAGCTCTTCTCTTAACTTTGCTCCAAAAGAATTAGGCTAAATTCAAAGTGCTGTCATGGTGCGGGTGAGGTATTTTCTTATAGGTTGTTTAGACAGAGTTTCCATCTTCAAAGGATAATACAGTGCCCACATCTGAACAACTAACAGGGAAGGCAGTTTCAGTCATTTTTTTAAAGTCTTTTAAAGAGAAGTAAAGATTCTGTGTTTCCACGGAACAAGTATTGAGTACCTGTCATGCCTATATGATGCTGTGGTGACTGCGGGGACAGGGCAGTGAAGATGCAAGATATTTGATTAGATTATTTGAAGCCATGTTTCTTCGATGTCATTTCTCATTGGCTAAAGCTATCACAGTGGATGATAAACAACCAAAGTTAAATATCTTAGTTGTTTCTGCTGTGTCAGACTTAACTGTATTTTATGCAAATAATGCACACATTCTGTGTTTGTTTGCCAACCATTTAAAAACTGCTATGCCAATTTTTTACATGTTGCTGTTGGCAAACAAACATAGAAGGCGTGTGTTATTTGCGTAATAAAATATGGTGGATTAGGAAGTCATCAAATATGAGGTTAGGGACTGAACCAGAATTCAGGAGACGGGTGGTGCTGCGTTTGGTGAAACACTGTAGGATGTTGGTTTACAGTGCATGTTGTCTGTAAATTATTCATGAGTTAGTAATGACGAACACTGATTGTCCTTACAGTTATCCATAGGACAAGAGTGGGCCTCACCTGGGAAAAAACTTTGAGTCAGAAAAGTCCAGGCAAGGTACATTGTTAATGATCAGGTTGCTCACGGTTCTTGATGATTTCTGCTTTGGAAGATACTTGTTTAGCTGTTCATTGAAGGGAAGGTAAAAGTAATAGACTAAAACTCCTCCTTCCCTCAGCGTGTTGGTATTGCTCTTCTGAATGAAGATTTTACGTTCGTTCAACCCTAGCGTAGGGGGGTGACAAGTTAGGAGGGTTGTAAAAATGATGACGTTATAATCTTTACTTAAATCTGGTTGAATTTTGAGGAAACTCAATCAAAATATAAACTGACAGTCACTACATACCCATTTTGATTTAGATTTTCTTCTTTCTGCTTTAAGTCTTGAACTGAGAGTCCCGTTCCTGGATCATCGATTTTCTTCCTATTACTTGTCTCTGCCACCAGAAATGAGGATTCCAAAGGTAGGTAAAGTAATTCCAGATGAAAACTGCTGGTTGGTCTAAGGTTTTATTTGTAACCTCTATTGATGTGCCTTTTGTTTTCACATCAGCATGGGATAGAAAAGCATCTCCTGAGAGAGACATTTGAGGACTCTAACCTGATACCTAAAGAGATTCTCTGGCGACCGAAAGAAGCCTTCAGTGATGGAATAACCTCAGTGAAGAATTCCTGGTTTAGGATTTTACAGGACTATGTTGAACATCAGGTATATCACCTTTTAAAATATGTTCAGGCATAGGAAGATTTGGATGGAGAGTTGTAATCACTCTTCATTTTGAATTGGGTTTGAAAGTTTGTCAGTAGAAGAGGTTTGCAGTCCCTGCAAGCAGTACTACTTCTATATGAATTACGTAGCATGAAAGATTATAAAGTAGCACCTAGAACTGAAAGAGAGAAAGAAAGGAGACTTACCAATCATCACTGACCTTCATTTAACACATTTGGGTACCTAGTAGGTAGGTACCAGCTGATCAGAGCCACCAGTATTAGTAATATGCATGTCAGTGTTTCTTAAAAAGTCACTACAGCTAATGTAAATTATGGGTATTTTGACATTTTCTAAGTGATGTGTGATTCAAAGAGTCTCTTGCAAGTAGTATATTGTTCTTACCCTCTTACTCTTCCAGGTTGATGATACAATGATGGCAACTGCCTCAGAGAAGTTTCCCTTCAATACTCCTAAAACTAAAGAAGGTTATTACTACCGCCAAATCTTTGAACGCCACTACCCAGGCCGGGCTAACTGGCTGACCCATTACTGGATGCCCAAGTGGATCAACGCCACTGACCCTTCTGCTCGCACGCTGACCCATTACAAGTCAGCTGCCAAAGCTTAGGCACTCTTCAGCGGTAGAGTTAAAGAAAATATTTCTTCTTCTTCTTAGGGGTAGGGTGACTGGTGCTGCGTACAGGGAGCAATGAGGGTCAGTCACCCTGGTTTACTTGGGGGTAAAAAATAAATAAAAGTCTTAACTTAAATCTAAAACATTGCTGTAGTCATTTATATTCTCATAGTCTTGTCATGAGTGGTGGCTAGAAACTGAGCAGCTTTTGCTGTATTATAATAAGGTGGAAGGTGAACTTGGAAAGGGGAAAGCAGTGTGATGTTTGCAAGAATTCACCAGGATGCTACTGGCAGGGCTGCTTTAGAAGACATTTGGGCCTCATGCAGATGTGGCCTCTTTCCACTCTTATCTCAGTGTGGTCACTCATGACTGTGGAATTTGGCCATAGATTTCTGACCCCTGTTCTAGAGGAACAACCAATACCAAGCATTTCTGATAAAAGGAAAAAGCATTCTGAACCTAGTTAGGGAAAGAGGAAGCTTAACAAGGAAACATTTAACTAACAGAAGATTTTCATTTGAATGCTCACTGGTTGTTTAGGGACAACAATTTGGGATACATTTAAAGGTGAGCGTAGCTATTGGGAATTTTGAAGAGGAGCTGCTGGTTGGTATACAGGTAAATCTAAGACAGCCTGATGAGAAGCATGAGTAGATGGGAATTGAGCTGGTAAGTTGGAAGATGGGGTTTTTTGAGCTATAGACCTTCATCTACAATTTAATGTCTTCAAGGAAGCTGAGAAAGTCATTAATATTAGATGACTCAATGATAATCTTGTGTCTGTAGGTACTAAACTTAAACCTAGCACCATTTGGTTCTAGGCTTCTTATCTGTTGATGTTAGAGCCTCACCCACCCAAGCTAAGTAGCACCAAGAATGCTTTGGAAACTTGGAAAACTTTGGTTGATAATGGTTACACAGAGTGCATTACAAAATTTAAGGTATAGTGTAAACCACAAAATACCAGTTTTTAAGGTTGTCCCCAGGTTTTTAACTTTAGTGACTGTGGGATCACCCAGATGTTTTATAGTAGAGATACAAGTATGCCTTGCTTTCCAAAGTTCGCCTTACGCCGCTTTGCTTTTACGAAAGACCTACATTAGTACCTGTTTTCACTAACTGAAAGAAATCTGAAGAGGATTTTTGTTCTTACGAAAAAAGGCAGAAAGCTGAAGGAGCGTTCAGCATTTGTTTTGCACTAATCTGTTAAAGAGGCAGCAAACACCCCGAGCAGTGGCGTCACCAAGCTCCTGCCCTGAGAACTACTCTCAGCATCTAGCTGCCATAGCTTTGAACTGTGTCTGGGTTATCTGTGCTTTATCTCGATTAATTTGTGCATCTGTTAGCAAGATGTGTCTTAAGGTATGTGAAAAGCCTAAGAGAGCTCATAAGGGTTTTATGTGTTATTTGGTATGATTTGGTAGATTATTTTTGGAGCCTGGGGATGCTCAAAAAATTTTCCCTTATAAATTAATGGTAATTGCTGCTTCGATTTATGCCATTTTGGCATACGAAATGTTTCATGGGAATGCTCTACTTTCAGATAGTGGGGGAAACCTGTACTTAGTTAAACTCATTTTATAGCGGCAAACTCTGCAGGTGAATCATAACTGAAGCAACTTGCCAAATTTAAGCTATACACAGAATCTGACATCGGGTCCCTGGCACACAGTGTAAGGTTTGTTCCCTTTCTCTTTTGTAATTGAAATAGTAAAAGGCTTGAAGAAATGCTATCCACTGGGTCATGTACGCATTACTCGACAGTTTACATATTGCACAAGCCTGTTTTCCTTAATCATTCTGATGTTGGTAGTTCAGTGCAAGGAGGCTTTTGGTATCTAATCCAAATAGCACCACTAACAACAGGCAGTCCAGGTTCTTTAGCTATAAACTAGGAGATTATTAGCTGATCTCTTCTGCTTTCTCAGCCTCCTCTGAGCACCCTAGTAGATGACCTACCCTCTAGAGGTTTATTGCCTCAATATTTACTCTAAAGAAGGTACTTAGTTTTTAACAAGATGATACACTTCCATTGAAAAACTGAAAATAAAAATCACTTAAAACCCTACCACTGCCTTTGAACTTTGTTTTTTTTTCCTAAGATTTTTCTTGTAGCTCTCTTGCTGTAAAGACACAATTGTAGATATATAAGTAGACTATCTTGGTTAATGTAAGGCCTCCTTAACCCTTAATGAGGAAAACCTAAAAAGGAACTAAGCCAGAGCCTGTGGGTCCCTGTGGAATGAAACTGGTCATGAGGAAGTAGGCTTCTAAACCCCTGCAGTGGGTAAATTACTAATGCCAAGCACATGTCTGAGAACACTGTTCTGAGTACTTTTTTGTGTTAACTCTGTAAGTTCTTAACACCACTGTGAGGTGGTATGACAAATTATACTTTCTGTACCAGTATTTCTGGTGTCTCATACTTTAGATTCTTGCTACTCCTCTGTTTAGGTGCTCAGGCGTTTGACTGCCTGGACTAGCAGATGCAGTGTAAGCAAGGCTGCATGGCTTCTGAGGTTAGGTCATATGAGGTGACAGTACTTCTGCTTTCTCTCTCTCTCTGACACATGTTATAAGGCAGCCCAGACTGCCTTACACACAGCCTAGGAGTGACAGTCTCAGTCAACAGCTAACATCAACCACCAGGTGTGTGAGTATGATAACCAAAAAACCAAACTCACTGCCAACCCCCAGCCTTTGAGTCTTCCAGCTGAGTCTTAAGTCATGGGGTGCAGAGATAAGCCATCCCTGCTATGCTGTGTCCAAATTCCTGATTCAGACTCTGTGAGCATAGTAAATGGTTGTTTGATGCCTTTAGGTTTTGGGGTGGTGTCTTATACAGGCATAACAACTTGAACGATAAACATTATTCCCCCATTTTACAGATGAGGAAAGTAAAACAGAGGTAAAGTAATTTGCTCTAGGTCATTCAGCTAATTGGTTGGTTAAGTGGTAGAGTACCATGTGATAGCCAGACAGATGGGCTCTAGAGCCTTTGTATTCTTTCACATGAAATTACAGTGTGACCTCTGCTGTGAATTGCAGAACTAAGGGAGAAGGGTCTCCTCTCTCAGCCTGAGTTGGGACAAAAACAGGGAGACCAGGTAATCACAGTGAAGCTAATCATTTTCTGTAATGGAAGAGTCTAGGTTGAGAAAACGATCTCAAAATTTCAGTGCTTTAGCACAAGAAAAGTTATTTCTTGCTCAAACTATTAATTTGCCTTGGTCTATGGTGGGCTCTGCTCATTGTTGAGGGAGTTATAACCGCCCTGGGATCCAGGCTGATGGCACAATCTCAACATGTACTTTAATGATTAGCAAGGTGGGGGATGGAGAAAGTGATAAGTCATGTACCACTTTGAGCTTCCACCCTGAAGTGACATGTCACTTGCTCACATTTCATTGGCCAAATCAAGTCATGTGTCCAAACCTAACTTCCAGGGGGCATATACCAAAAAGTAAAATGAAATATTTGGAGAACAGGACTAAGGACACCTAAAGCCCACCCTCCAGTCACCAAATACTCAACTTACTCTCTTTCCTACACAAAAAATATACTTACCCACTTCTCAAGGGTACTCCCACACGTCTCAGTTTGTCATACTGTGGGGGCTGTGTGTTACTGTGATACTGGAAGCTATGCCACCGATACTGAAATACCAGCAGGGTCCACCCATGGCAGACAGGTTTCGGTTGAGCTTCCTTCCAGACTAAGAGTAGGAAGAAGAACCCTAGGAAGAAGTAGCCTACTTCTGAAAAGAATTAGCCAGTGAAAATCTTATGAATAGCAGTGGAACATTGTTGATACAGTGCTGGAAGATGAGCCCCTCAGGTTGGAAGGCACTCAAAATACAACTGGGGATGGATTGGCACAGTGGCTGCAACAATGGGCTTAAGCATAGCAACGATTGTGAGGATGGTGCAGGACCAGGCAGTGTTTGGTTCTGTTGAACATAGGGTCGCTATGAGTCAGATCCAAGTCAACGGCCCCTAACAACAACAATCTCCTGTGACTTGGCAAGAATTTCATTCTGTCATGACCATAAGCCTAGAGTTTAGGGTCTCTGGGGGATGTAATAGTCTCTGGGTGGTGCAAATGGTTAACATGTTCAGCTGCTAATGGAAAGGTTGGCAGTTTGAGTCCACCCAGAGGGGCCTCAAAAGAAAGCGCCCGGGAGATCTGAAAAATCAGCAATTGAAAACCCTGTGGAGCACAGTTCTACTCTGGCACACATGGGGGTGGCCATGAGTTGGAATCAAGGACAACTAACAACAACAACTGATGTGTTATCAGCTCCTCGAATAACAGGAAGAATAACTGGTAGAACAGGAATAGAATAACTGCAATGATAACAACAAAACACATACTCCCATTCAGGAAATGTTGGAATGGGAGACAGCAAGCCCTTTGTTTTTATGCATTGTTGGGTCAGTTCCAACTCATAATTAACCCTATATGACAGGGTATAACTGCCCCATAGGATTTCCTAGGTTGTAACCTTTACAGGAGCAGATTGTCAGGTCTTTTTCACCTGTGGAGTCCCTGGGTGGGTTCGAACCACCAACCTTTCAGTTAGCAGTCAAGTGCTTAACCATTGAGCCATCAGGGTTCCTTTCAGCAAACCCTAGTCTATAGCAATTTTGACATCTTGCTGGCCAGTTAGGCCACCTTGGGTCTCCAGAAAAAAATAGTTCCTCCAGGGTAGCAGCCCAGACGTCTGTGCTGGCAGAAGGAGGCAAGAACAAAAAGGGCCGGGGGAGTCAAAGTTCGAGCATGGGGAGAAACAACACTTTGAAGGGGAGGGTTGATTTCTAGCAATAAAGCTAATGTTGAATCAGACCATAGTAATCTTGGTTACACAGAATAAGATTGTACATTTATTGATCACTTACTGTGTGTCAAAGACTGTTCTAAGAGCTAAAATCAAATATTCACAGCAGTCCTGGGAGGTGTGTGCTTGAGATTACCTTATTAATGAAGAAACCAAAACACAGAGGTATTATGTTGCATAGCTGTCTTAGGCTGGGTTTTCTAAAGTGAAGCATCTCTGTCTCTCTCTTATCTGTATATCTATATCTATCTACCTGTATGTATAGAGAGAGAGAGATTAAGGAATGGCTCACATGGTTGTAGAGGCTAGAAAGTCCCAAATCTGTGGATCAGGCTGGCGGCTTCTCCTGACTCATGCAGCTGCAGGGGCTGGCTAACTCAAGATTGGCAGGTCAGACAACGGGCCTCTGGCTCATAGGCTCCGGAGGCTGATGAATCCCAAGGTTGGCAGGTAAGCTGCTAGTTCAAGTCCTAAGAACCAGAGGTCAGATAAACAGGAGTTAGCTGCAGGATCCAGAGTGAGCGAAAGTCTGAGACTCTTGCCAGAAAGTCCACCTATATTGGATGCAGGCCACACCCCCAAGGAATCTCTCTTTTAACTGATCGGCTACTCACAGCAAATCCCATCATGGAGGTGATTACATTATATCAAATCTCATTATGGAGGTGATTACATCATTATATGACTGCCAAACTACATCATAGCCGCCAAACCACTGGGAATCATGGCCCAGCCAAGTTGATGCACAAACTTAATGATCATAACCCAAGGTTACAAAGCTAATAACTAATTAAAAAAAGAAAAAAGTTGCCATCCATTCCTTTCCAACTCATGGCAACCTGATGTGTATTAGAGTAGAACCATGCTCCATGGCATTTTCAATAGCTGATTTTTTCAAAGTGGATCTCCAGGGCTTTCTCCCAAGGTGCCTCCGGGCGAACTCAAACCTCCATCCTTTCGGTTAGCAGCCAAGCATGTTAACTGTTTGCATCACCCAACCAAAACCAAAACCAAAACCAAAACCAAAACCAAAACCAAAACCAAACCCTTTGTAGTCAATTCTGACTCATAGCAACCCTATAGGACAGAGTAGAACTGCCCCATAGGGTTTCCAAGAAGCGGCATGGGCCTTAATGCATAGTTATGACCATCTAACCAATGAATGTGCATGACTGCATCATGCTTCCCCTCCCTTCCTTAGGTTAGTTTGCTGAGTATGGGCCTGTGTAGCCAGCCCCTAGATACCTGGCTATTTTGAAAAACAAAGGCATCTTAATGGCTCAGGTTATTATCAGAAACCAGAGTCAACGGGCCAAACTGAGTTCTTCATCCCACACTCCTTCTCTGTGTTACTTCTCAAAGGGAGAGTATATATTTGGAATATGGTTGTCATTGCTATGTGCTATCGAGTTGGTTCTGACTCAGAGCGACCCCCATGTGCAACAGAACGAAACACTGCCCAGTCCTGCTCCATCTTCACAGTCCTTAATGCTTGAGCCCATTGTTGCAGCCACTGTGTCAGTCCACCTTGTTAAGGACCTTCCTCTTCTTCATTGACCCTCTACCAAGTGTGACATCCTTCTCCAGGGACTGATCCCTCCTGATAACATATCCAAATTATGTGAGATGTAGTCTCACCATCCTTGCTTCTAAGGAGCATTCTGGTTGTACTTCTTCCAAGACAGATTTGTTCATTCTTTTGGCAGTCCATAGTATATTCAGTATTCTTCACCAACACCACAATTCAAAGGTGTCAATTCTTTGATCTTCCTTATTCATCATCCAGCTTTTGCATGCATATGAGGGGATTGAAAACATCATGGCTTGGGTCAGGTGCACCTTAGTCTTCAAGGTGACATCTTTGCTTTTCAACACTTTAAGGAGATCTTTTGCAGCAAATTTGTCCAATGCAATGCATCTTTTGATTTCTTGACTGCTGCTTCCATGGGTGTTGATTGTGGATCCAAGTAAAATAAAATCCGTGACAACTTCAGTCTTTTCTCCATTTATCATGTTGTTGCTTATTAGTCCAGTTGTGAGGATTTTAGTTTTCTTTATGTTGAGGTGTAATCCATACTGAAGGCTGTGTGGTCTTTGATATTCATCAGTAAGTGCTTCATGTCCTCTTGATGTTCAGCAAGCAAAGTTGTGTCATCTGCATAACGCAGGTTGTTTAATGCATCTTCCTCCTTTCTTGATGCCCCGTTCTTCATAGAGTCCAGCTTCTCGGATTATTGCTCAGCATACAGATTGAATTGGTATGGTGAAAGGGTACAACCCTAACGCACACCTTTCCTGACATTAAACCACACAGTATCCCCTTGTCCTGTTCAAATGACTGCCCCTTGATCTGTGTACAGGTTTCTTACAAGCATGATTAAGTGTTCTGGAATTCCCATTCTTTGCAATGTAATCCATAATTTGTTATGACCCACACAGTTGAATGCCTTTACACAGTCCATAAAACACAGGTAAACATCTTTCTGGTATTCTCTGCTTTCAGCCCCCATGTGTCTGTCAGTTTGTTGTACTGTGGGGCTTGTGTGTTGCTGTGATGCTGGAAATTATGCCACCAGTATTCAAATGCCAGCAGGGGCACTCATGGCAGATAAGATTCAGCTGAGCTTCCAGATTAAGGAAGAATAAGAAGGGCCCGGCAGTCTACTTACGAAAAGAACTAGCCAGTGAAAACCTTATAAGTAGCAGTGGAACATTGTCTGATACAGTGCCAAGATGAGCCCTCCAGGTTGGAAGGCACTCAAAACACGACTGGGGGAGAGCTGCCTCCTCAAAGTAGAGTCGACCTTAATGATGTGGGTGGAATCAAGACTTAAGGACCTTCATTTGCTGATGTGGCATGACTCAAACTGAGATGAAACAGCTGCAAACATCCATTAATAATCTAAATATGAAACGTACTAAGTATGAATCTAGGAAACTTGGAAATCATCAAAAATGAGATGGAATGGATAAACACCAGTATCTCAGGCATTAGTGAGCTGAAATGGCTGGTATTGGCCATTTTGAAACAGACAATTGTATGGTTTACTATGCAAAGAATGACAACTTGAAGAGGAATGCCATTGCATTCATTGTCAAAAATAACATTTCAAGATCTATCCTGAAGTTCAACACTGTTAGTGATAGGGTATCTATACACCTACAAGTAAGACCAGTTAATATGATTATTATTCAAATTTATGCACCAACACTAAAGCCAAAGATGAAGAAATTGAAGATTTTTACAAACTTCTGTAGTCTGAAATTAATCAAACGGAACGAATTGATAATTACTGGTGATTGGAATTTGAAAGTTGGAAACAAAGAAGAAGGATCGGTAGTTGGAAAATATGGCCTTGGTGATAGAAATGATGCTGGAGATCGCATGATAGAATTTTGCAAGACCTATGACTTGCTCATTGCAAACAGCTTTTTTCACTAGCATAAAGAGCAACTGTACACATGGACCTCACCAGATAGAATACACAGGAATCAAATTAACTACATCTGTGGAAAGAGATAGAAAAACTCAATACCATCAGTCGGAACAAGGCCCAGGCCGACTGCAGAACAGACCATCAATTGCTCATATGCAGGTTCAAGTAGAAACTGAAGAAAATTAGAACAAGTCCATGAGAGCCAAAGTAAGACCTTGAATATGTTTAGAGAATATAATTAAGTACATGGAAAAATATTTTATAATTTTTCTATAATTCCATATTTTTAATGGGAGTATATCTTCCGTTTTATGGGTAGTTCATAATTTATTTAGCAGGTCTTCTAATTTAAGCAGAACATAATTTCTTTTTTCTTCAATTTTTAAATTTGTAATTAACATTGTTATACACACATCACTCATATAAATCCTACCTGATTTAAGGTCCTACCTAGCCAGTAAGTAGGTGCCAAGAAATTTATTCATAGTCCTCTTTGTGACTTGGAAAATTTTTAATAATACTAAAAAAAAAAAAAAAAGCCATACTCATTGTCTTAGTTATCTAGCGCTGCTATAACAGAAATACCACAAGTGGATGGCTTTAACAAAAAGGAGTTATCCTCTCACAGTCTAGGAGGCTGAAGTCTGAATTCAGGGTGCCAGCTACAGGGGAAGGCTTTCTCTCTGTTGGTTCTGGGGGAAGGTTCTTGTCGTCAATATTCCCCTGGTCTAGGAGCATCTCAGTGCAGGGACCCTGGGTCCAAAGGATGTGTTATGCTCCCAGTACATCTTTCTTGGTTGTATGAGGCCCCCCGTCTCTCTGCTCACTTATCTCTTTTGTATCTCAAAAGAGATTGGCTTAAAACACAACCTAATCTTGTAGATTGAGTCCTGCCTCATCAACATAAAAAAAAACTACCAATAATCCCATTTCGTTAGCATCATAAAGACAATTTACAACACACGGGAAAATTACATCAGAAGACAAAATGGTGGACAATCGCACAATACTGGGAATCACAGCCTAGCCAAGCTGACAGATATTTTGGAGGACACAATTCAATCCATGACATTCATAAATTGTTAGTGTGTTGTAGACATTGGTCGTAGCAATATAAAATATTTGGTTGATTTCTGAGAGCTAATAATATAATACATAAAACCACAAGGTGGCAGTCATGACACATTTTTTTCTCTTGAGGGATTTTATGCATATTTCAAACTGAATAGGGAGAAACTATTTTAAACTAACCTGGAGAAAAAACATGTTCCTCCCCCTCCCTCCCCTGCTGCCCCACTGGTTGATTGATTTATTTATATCTCTGTCTCTTCATTGAAGGGGTCTAAGGTGTCAAAACTTTTTTGTTTACCTTTCCTCAGAGAACATAAGAATATTCTTCCCTAGTTTGACATGTTCATTTCATGAGCGTAAATACCTGCAAAGAAACCTCCATAGTTTGCTATGGGTAATTTGTGAGCAGTTTTGACTTGCTAATAGCAAACGACCATTGTGTAGGCCTGTACAAGCTTAGTTACATCTTTTTCTGAAACTTCTATCCCCATTTGATCCACCATTCTAAACATACCTGCATGAAGTGTGGCCTTATACCATTAAGGTGAGGTCCCTCATACTATGGAAGGTAAGAAGGGATGTAAACAACCCCAAATCTATTTTTATTTCTCTTTTTCATGATCTCTTTACCTAGACCTGACTCATCTCAGTTTATTCTAAACCAGCAGAAAGTTGAGCAGTTATGGATGAATTGTGTGTCCCCAAATAGATACGTTGAGGTCCTAACCCCTGTACCTGTGAATGTGACCTTGTTTGGAAATAGCATTTGAGATGTTATCAGTTAGGTTAACATATGGTGGGTCCTAACCCCCTCTGGGCGGTGTCCCATAGGGGAGGGAGAACAGACACAGAGATACACAGGGGGAAGATGCCATGTGAAGATACATCTACAAGCCAAGGAATGCCAAGGATTATTGGGAGCCACAGAAGAAAGGAGGGAGGCATGGAACAGCTTCTCTCTCAGAGTTCTCAGAAAGAAACAAGATAGCCAATACCATGATTTGGATCTCTAGCCTCCAGAATGCTGAGACAATAAATTTCTGTTCTTTAACGCCACCTGCTTTGTGGTGTTTTGTTACAGTTGCTGTTAGTTGCCGCTGAGTCAATGCCAACTCATAGGGACCCATGTGTGCAAAATAGGGCCACTCCACTAGCAGACAAGTGAGGAAATGCTTGCGATCACTAGCCATTAGAGAAATGCAAACCAAAACCATGATGAGATACCATCTTACCCCAACATTACTGGCATGGATCAAAAAAACCAAAAAACTAATGTTGGAGAGGCTGAGGGGAGATCAGAACTCCTATGCATTGCTGATGGGAATATAAAATGATACAACCATTCTGGAAAACGATACGGCGCTTCCTTAGAAAGCTAGAAATAAAAGTACCATTTGATCCAGCAATCTCACTCTTGGGAATATATCCTAGAGAAACAAGAGCAGTCATAAGAATAGACATATGCACGCCCATGTTCATTGCAGCATTGTTCACAGTAGCAAAAAGATGGAAACAACCTAGATGACCATCAACAGATGAATGGTTAAACAAACTAAGGTATATACAATGGAGTACTACATAATGATAAAGAGCAATGATGAATCTGAGAAACATCTCACAACATGGATGAATCTGGAGGGCATTATGCTGAGAGAAATAAAAAAAAAGTCAACCACAAAAGGACAAATACTGCATGAGACCACTACTATAAAAACTCATGAAAATGTTTACACACAAAAAGAAACAATCTTTGATGGTTACAAGGGAGGGGAGGGCTGGGGATGAAAAATCACTAAATAGACCAACAGATAAGTGGTAACCTTCGTGAAGGGTAAGACAGTACACGTTACTGGGGAAGCCAGCACAACTTGTCCAAGGCAAGGTCATGAAAGCTTCATAGACACATCCAAACTCTCTGAGGGACTGAAATACCTTGCTGAGGGCTGCGGGGATCATGGTCTTGGAGAACATGTACATCAATTGGCATAACACATTTTATAAAGAAAATGTTCTACATTCTACTTTTGTGAGTAGCGTCTGGGGTCTTAAAAGCTTGTGAGCGGCCATTTAAGATACTCCACTGGTCTCACCCCTTCGGGAGCAAGGGAGAATGAAGAAAACCAAAGATACAAGGGAAAGATTAGTCCAAAGGACTAATGGACCACAAGTACCATGGCCTCTACCAGACTGAGTCCAGCACAACTAGATGGTGCCCAGCTACCACCACTGTCTGCTCTGACAGAGATCACTATAGAGGGTCCCGGACAGAGCTGGAGAAAAATGTAGAACAAAATTCTACCTCAGAAAAAAAGACCAGACTTACTGGACTGACAGAGGCTGGAGAATCCCTGAGAGTATGGCCCTGGACACTTTTTTGCTCAGTAATGAAGTCACTCCTGAGGTTCACCTTTCTTCCATAGATTAGACAGGCCCGTAAAACAAAACAAGACTAAAGGGGCACGCAAGCCTAGGGGCAAGGACTGGAAGGCAAGAGGGAACAGGAAAGCTGGTAACAGGGAAGCAATGTCACAAAACAGTTTGTGTATTAATTGTTTAATGAGAAGCTAGTTTGTTCTGTAAACCATCATATAAAATACAATAATTAAAAAAAAAAAAATAGGATTGTTCCATAGAGTTTTCAAGGCTTTGACCTTTTGGAAGCAGACTGCCAGGACTTTCTTCCAAAGCTCTTCTTCTGGGTGGATTTGAACCACTAACCTTTTGGTTAGTAGTTAAGTACTTAACCGTTTGTACCACCCAGGAGTATATATACATAGAGAGAGAGAGAGCGTGAGCGAGCGAGCCCTGTTGGCACAGTGGTTAAAGCATTCAACTGTGAACTGAGAGCTTGGCAGCGTGAACCTAGCAGTTGGTCTGCAGAAGAAAGATGACAGCCTTAGAAACCCTATGGGGCAGTTCCACTCTGCCCTATAGGGCTGCTATGAGTTGGAATCAACCCAATAGCAGTGGACTTTGGTTTGGAATTACATATGTATAATTATACACATATACATATACATATATACATACATATATATATATGGATCCCTGGTGGCACGGTGGTGAAGCTCAGCTGCTAACCAAAAGGTTGGCAATTTGAATCCACCAGCTGCTCTTTGGAAACCCTATGGGGCAGTTCTACTTTGCCCTATAGGGTCGCTATGAGTTGAAATCAACTCGACGGCAACAGTTTTATATATATATATATACACACACACACATATATATAAAATCTGTAAATTTTTTACCAATGCTGTCTGCAATCAAAATTGGAAGACGATGGTCCTGTTATATAAGGTTCAATCTCTTTTCACATGGTGCACGGAAGTCCTTACATGTTTGGGCCCCATGCATGTCTCTCCAGCCTCACAACTCACCATGCCTCACCTTCCAAGCTCAAGCAATTCCAAACTGTCTACAGTTCTGACACACACCATTCTGTTTCTCTCCAGAGTTTTGTGGGCCAGGCAACCCACCATGCTACTTAAAACACTCTCTCTACTATTTTATCTGTGTGACAGAAATACATCTTGCTCTGCCTTCATTATTAATGAGTAAGTGTGCACATTACGTCCCACCGTCAGAAAAGCATCTTGATAAAACCACAAGGTAAATAAGGTCATTCAGTTTAGCACTAATCTCTAAAGTAAATTAAACCTGAGCCATCTTCCATAAATTAATCAGTAACTAACAAATTGCTGTCGAGTGGATATTGGCTCGTGGTAACCCTGTATGTAGAAAAAAAAAAATTTTTTTTAACCCTGTATGTGTCAGAGTAGAACTGTGCTCCATAGGGTTTTCAATGGCTGATTTTTTTTTTTTTTTTTTTCCAGAAGTAGATCACCAGGCTTACTGATGGGAACCAGTAGGAGGAAGGAGGGAGGCATAGAACAGTTTCTCTTTCAGAGCCCTCAGAAGGCAACAAGATGGCCAATATCATGGTCTGGGTTTCTAGCCTCGAGAACTATAAGACAATAAATTTGTTCTTTAAAGCCATCCACTTTGTGATATTTTGTTACAGTTGTTGTTAGTTGCCATTGAATTTCTTCTGAGGTGCCTTGTGGTGGATTCGAACCTCCAACGTACCCATTAGCAACCAAGTGTGTTAACATTTTACACCACTCAGGGACTCCTTCCATAAGTTACTGACTTCTTAATAAAAACAACTTTATCCTTGATGTTTCAGTCTTAGATGAGATTGTTTAAAAGTACTCTTTCAGAGCTCTCAGGTGAAACCTGTAAAGTAAGGAAAGCAGGGGATAAGACCGAGGAATAAAGCTAATCCATGATACAGTTTCTACTGAATCTAGCCTCAACCTGGTCCCACGGGGAATGTGAATGCCTTCATAAGTTAAGCCACCTTTACGCAAGGGACTCCACTTCTGTACTCCCGTATTACAGCCCTAGGCTGTGGATGCCCTTGGAAGGTGGGAGGCAAAACTTTCGAGGCATTTCCAGGTGAAGGAGTACCCATCATGAACAATGGCAGCACCAATCCAGTAAAGGGGATGAGGCAAGGCACCAGCAACATCTACTGTATTTTGATACATTGATATCTACAAATATGTGATGATCTTTACAGAAATGATAGCCAAATGAGAAAACTGCTATAAATGGAATACTCCATTAACACACTAACTGTAAACAGGGTAACTTTCATAATCTTGTGGGGTTTTTTGCCCTTTACGCATCTATTGTATTTTTGGTTACCCAGCCGTAGAACCTGAATTTTTTCTAAATACTTTAAGTCTTCCTTTGCACCTGGATAATTCCTTTTCACTCTAAGACTATCCTCAAATGCGGGTTTCTCTGGGAAGCCTTCCCAATTCTTCTAAAGCTGGGATGATTTTCCACTACACAGCCCTTGTAAGACCCCATATATTGTTGTTATTTGTTGTTAGGTGCCGCCGAGTCGGTTCCGATATATAGCAACCCTATGTAAACAGAACGAAACACTGCCCGGTCCTGTGCCATCCTAACAACTGTTGCCATTTTTGAGCCCATTGCTGCAGCCACTGTCAACCTCACCGAGGGTCTTCCTCTTTTTTGCTGACCCTCTACCTGACCAAGCATGAAGTCCTTCTCCAGGGACTGGTCCTTTCTAATAACATGTCCGAAGTAGGTGAGATGAAGTCTTGCCATCCTTGCTTTCAAGGAGTACTCTGGCTTTATTTCTTTCAAGACAGACTTGTGCATTATTTGGCAGTCCATGGTGTATATTCAATACTCTTCACCAACATCATAATTCAAAGGCATCAATTCTTCCTCAGTCTTCCTTAGTCATAGCCCAGCTTTCACACACCTATAAGGTGATTGAAAAATACCATGGGTTGGGTCAGGTGAAGCTAAGTTATCAAAGTGACATCTTTGCTTTTCAACACTTTTAGAAGATCTTTTGCAGCAGCTCCGCCCAATGCAAAAAGTCTTTTGATTTCCTGACTGCTGCTTTCCTGGGTGTTGATTATAGATCCAAGTAAAATGAAATCTGTGACAGCTTCAATACTTTCTCTATTTACCTTGATGCTGCTTATTGGTTGAGTTGTGAGGGTTTTTATTTTCTTTATGTTGAGGTGTAATCCATATTGAAGGCTGTAGTCTTTGGTCTTCATCAGTAAGTGCTTCAAGTCCTCTTTGCTTTCAGCAAGCAAGGTTATGTCATCTGCATAATGTAGGTCATTAATGAGTCTTCTGCAATCTGATGTTGTGTTCTTCATATAGTCCAGCTTCTTGGATTATATGGAGAGACTTCACATAGTCCCTTAATATTATAACAATGTTGTAGAATTACCTCATGTATCTGGTTCAGTCAGGGTTTGGTCAGGAGGCAGAAGCTGGTCCATGTGTTATAAGCATAAGGGATTTAATACAAGAATTAAGGGCTTTCTTGACTATTGGAAGAGCTGGGGAAGTAATAAAGCCCAGGGGAGCCACTGTGGAGGACAGAAATGCTGACAAGGAAGATCTTATCCTGAAGTAATACTGCAGGTAGGTTTCAGAAGCTCGCCAGGAAGTGGCTGCAATTCTTAAGAATCTTCCAGAGCCCCCCCCCCGCCACTGTCTCAGGGTACAGCTGTGACACAGGTAGTCCTCCAGAGCTCACCAGGAAGCCACTCTGAATCTCTCATTTTCTCATGAGTCTGGCTTCTGTTGTCTCCAGAGAACACAGCTTCTCTTTCTCTTCCATCTTCCAAATCTCAAGTGAATTCCTCTTATCAGTAACTCTACATCCCAGGGAAGTGGATTCTGGGAGGAGACCTTAAAAGGGGACGCTGGTGATGATGACAAGAAATAATCCAGCACAGTTTCTCTGTAATAGATTATGAGCACCTTTCCAGCTGGAGAATTCAAGGTGCTTAATAAATGTTCACTAAATGACTAAGAGAATGAGGAGAGGATAATAGCTACCTGAAACCAGATGATTTTGGTTTTATTATAAATGGTGTTAGGAGAGATCAGCTTGTCAATCTCCATAGGAACCTTATAATCAATAATCTATGGTATCCAAACCAACCCCACTTCTGTTGAGTTGATTCTGATTCATAGCGACCCCATAGGGTTTCCAAGGCTGTAAATCTCTATGGACATAGATTGCCACATCTTTCTCCTGCAGAGGTGCTGGTGGTTTGAACCACTGACCTTTCAGCTAGCAGTTCAGCACTTTAACCACTGTGCCACAAGAGCTCCTAATTCATGGTATCCTTGTTGCCCTCCAGGTGAATCTGACTCATAGCAACCCTATAGGACAGAATAGAACTGACCCATAGGGCTTCCAAGGAGTGGCTGGTGGATTCGAACTGTCAACAATTTGGTTAGCAGCCAAGCTCCTAACCACCACGCCACTAGGGCCATACCAAAAAAAAAAAAAAACCAAACCTGTTGTCCTTGAGTTGATTGCAACTCATAGCGACCTTATAGGACAGAGTAGAACTGCCCCATAAGGTTTCCAAGGAGTGGCTGGTGGACTCGAACTGCTGACTTTTTGGTTAGCAGCCAAGTTCTTGACTGCTGTGCTACCAGGGCTGTAAAGAGTGGCAATTCAGGATGACATCTTTCCTGGAATGATCAGAACTGGCACATTTTCTGAAATCTTAAGACCCATTTAGGAGGGAACTTAATGCAGTACACTGAAGCTGATGAGGCATGTTAGGCTGGAGAGCCAATCTCTGCAATATTACTTCTCTTCACCTGTTCTTAAGGAGCCCTGGTGGCAAAGTGGTTAAGAGCTCCCCTGCTAACCAGGAGGTCAGTGGTTTGAATCCAGAAGGCACTCTGTGGGAGAAAGATGCGGCAGTTCTATGGGGCAGTCCTACAGGGAACTGACAGCTGGTCACTTGGTAAAATACTCCCAGTGCTTAGGAACCACGTGTATACTAAGTGAGCCATCACTAGGTGGCACTGTTGCTTATTTGTTGTAAAGGGAGCCAGAAATGTTAAAGCTCCTAAAACGAAAGAACAAACCAAACATATTGCCCTCCAGTCCAACTCATGGTGACCCCATGTGTGTCAGAGTAGAATTTTATTCTCCTAAGTGTCTACAGGGGGTCTTCTTCTCGGTTTCCTTCACCCTGCTTCCCCAATATAAGGTGCAAAGATTGAGAAGCTCACTGTCTTTCTTATGAAGCCTCTGGGGGAATCACTACTCCCGCTCCTCCCATCCCCAGTTGGGAAGTAGGCCAAGGTAAAGGTCATTACAAGTAAAGGCAAACTTTCTTCAGCATGAATAGAGTCATCCCCTTTGTCTCTAAGATCCACAGATTACTAAGCAAATTAAAACTTTCCCTATGGCTTCTTACAGTTTTTCTTGTTACTAAGTAGTCCATATTTACTGTATAAACCCCAGAAAAAAAAGATAAGCAAAAAGATGAAAAAATTATTAATCTTATCCCCACTACTAATATTTTTTGGTGAATATTTTATAGTCATTTATTATTCATTTATTTATACATACGATTAACTTGCTACACCTATAAGACACCCTCTGTGTTCCACATTTTAAGACTGCAAAATTAAGAACAAGATAAGCATAGACTCTTATCTCTTAGCTTAGTCTGCCTATGTATCTATCTGTCTATCATCTATCTATACATTTCTATCCATCCATCCATCCATCCATCCATCCATCCATCCATCCATCCATCCATCCATCCATCCATCCATCCATCCATCCATCCATCCAATGTATCTATTTATCTATCCAAACATATATATGTGTGTGTGTATGTATAAAACAAAAAATGAAGCCTGTTGCCGTTGAGTCGATTCCAACTGTGAGCGACCCTATGGACAGAGTAGAACTGCCCCTTAGGGTTTCCAAGGAACTGCTGGTTAGCATTTTGGTTAGCAGCCAAGCTCTTTAACCGCTGTTCCACCAGGGCTCTCTGTACGTACATTGTTGCTAGCTGTGGAGTCAGCTCCAACTCAAAGCAACTGTATGTACAAGAGGGTGAAACACTGCCTGGTCCTGCGCCACCCTCACAATCGTTGTTATGCTTAAGCTCGTTGTCGTAGCCACTGTGTCAATCCATCTCATTGAGGGTCTTCCTCTTCTTCGCTGACCCTCTGCTTTACCAAGCATGGTGTCCTTCTCCAGGGACTGGTCCCTCCTGACGAAATGTCCAGAGCATGTGAGACACAGTCTTGCCATCCTTACTTTAAGGAGCATTCTGGTTGTACTTCTTTCAAAAAAAATTCAAGACACGTTTATTCGTTCTTTTGGCAGTCCATGGTATGTTCAATATTCTTCTCCAACACCACAATTCAAACATGTCAATTCTTCTCTGGTCTTCTTTATTCATCATCCAGCTTTCATATGCACATGAGGTGGATGAAAACGCCATGGCTTGGGTCAGGTGCACCTTAGTCCTCAAGGTGACGTCTTTGCTTTTTCAACACTTTAAAGAAGCCTTTTGCAGCAGATTTACCCAATGCAATACATCTTTTGATTTCTGACTGCTGCTTCCATGGGTTTTGATTGTGGATCTAAGTAAAATGAAATCCTTGACAACTTCAATCTTTTCCTCACTTAAAATGATGTTGCTTATTGGTCCAGTTGTGAGAATTTTTGTTTTCTTTATGTTGGGGTGTAATCCATACTGAAGGACGTGGTCTTCGATCTTCATCAGTAAGTGTCTTAAGTCCTTTTCACTTTCAGCAAGCAAGGTTGTGTTATTTGCATAATGCAGGCTGTTAATGAAGCCCTGTTCTTCTTCATATAGTTCAGCATCTTGGATTATTGGCTCAGCATACAGATTGAATAGGTATGATGAAGGGATACAACTCTGATGCACACGTTTCCTGACTTTGAACCACACACTATCTCTTTGTTCTGTTTGAACAACCGCCTCCCGTTCAACGTACAGGTTCCTCATGAGCACAATGAAGTGTTCTGGAATCCCCATTCTTTTCAATGTTATCCATAATTTGTTATGATCCACACAGTTGAATGCCTTTGCATAGTCAGTAAAACATAGGTAAACATCTTTCTGGTATTCTCTGCTTTCAGCCAGGATCCATCTGACATCAGCAATGATATCCCTGGTTCCACGTCCTCTTCTGAATCCTGCTTGAATTTCTGGAAGTTCCCTGTTGATATACTGCTACAGCCATTTTTGAATGATCGTCAGCAAAATTTTAATTGTGTGTGATATTAATGATATTGTTGGATAATTTTCACATTTGGTGGGGTCACCTTTCTTGGGAATAGGCATAAATATAGATTTCTTATAGTTGGTTGGCCAGGTAACTGTCTTCCAAATTTCTTGGCATAGACCAGTGAGCACTTCCGGCACTGCATCCATTGGTTGAAAGAAACATCTCAATTCATATTCCATCAATTCCCGCAGCCTTGTTTTTTTGCCAATGCCTTCAGAGCAGCTTGGACTTCTTCCTTCAGTACCATTGGTTGCTTCTCATATGGTACCTCCTGAAGTGGTTGAACATCGACCAATTATTTTTGATATACTGACTCTGTGTATTCCTTTCATCTTCTTTTAATGGTTCCTGAGTCATTTAATATTTTCCCCATAGAATCCCTCTCTATTGCAACTCAAGGCTTGAATTTTTTCTTCAGTTCTTTCCGTTCGAGAAATGCAAGGCATATTCTTCCTTTTTGGTTTCCCATCTCCAGGTCTTTGCACATATCATTATAATACTTTACTTCATCTTTTCAATCTGCCCTTGGAAATCTTCTGTTCAACTCTTTGACTTCATCATTTCTTCCTTTGTTTTAGCTGCTTGATGTTCTAGAGCAAGTTTCAGAGTCTCTTCTGACATCCATTTTAATCTTTTCTTTCTTTCCTGTCTTTTTAATGACCTTTTGCTTTCTTCATGTATAATGTCCTTGATGTCATTCCACAACTCACCTGGTCTTCAGTCATTAGTGTTCAACGCGTCAAATCTATCCTTGATATGGTCTCTAAAATCAGGATATAGTCAAGGTTGGAAATCCAGGTGGCATAGTGGTTAAGTGCTACAGCTGTTAACCAAGAGGTTGGCAGTTCAAATCCACCAGGCGATCCTTAGAAACTCTATGGGGCGGTTCTACTCTGTCCTACAGGGTTGCTATGAGTCAGAATCGACTCAATGGCAGTGCAGGGTTTTTATACTCAAGGTCGTACTTTGGCTCTCACGGACTTGTTCTAATTTTCTTCAGTTTCAACTTGAACTTGCATATGAGCAATTGATGGTGTGTTCCACAGTTGGCCCCTGGCCTTGTTCTGACTGATGATATTGAGCTTATCCATCATCTCTTCCCACAGATGTAGTCGATTCAATTCTGTGTTTTTCGTCTGATGAGGTCCACATGTATAGTTGCCATTTATGTTAGTGAAAAAAGGTATTTGCAATGAAGAAGTCGTTGGTCTTGCAAAATTCTATCATGTGATCTCCGGCATCATTTCTATCACCAAGGCCGTATTTTCCAACTACCGATCCTTCTTCTTTGTTTCCAACTTTTGCATTCCAATGTCCAGTAATTACCAATGCATCTTGATTGCATGTTTGATCAATTTCAGACTACAGAAGTTGGTAAAAACATCCCATTTCTTCGTCTTTGGCCTTAGTGGTTGGTGAGTCTATTTGAATAACAGTCGTATTAACTAGTCTTCCTTGTAGGCATATGGATATCATCTTATCACTGACAGTGTTGTACTTTAGGATAGATCTTGAAATGTTCTTTTTGACGACAAATGCAATGCCATTCCTCTTCAAGTTGTCATCCCTGGGATAGTAGACTATATGATTGTCCGATTCAAAATGGCCAGTACCAGTCCATTTTAGTTCACTAATGCCTAGGATATCAATGTTTATGCACTCCATTTCATTTTTGACGACTTCCAATTTTCCTAGATTCATACTTTGTATGTTCTACATTCCAATTATTAACGGATGTTTGCAGCTGTTTCTTCTCATTTTGAGTTGTGCCGCATCAGTAAATGAAGGTCCTGAAAGCTTGACTCCATCCACATCATTAAGGTGGACTCCACTTTGAGGAGGCAGCTCTTCCCCAGTCTTCTTTTGAGTGCTTTCCACCCTGAGGGGGCTCATCTTCCGGCACTGTATCAAACAATGTTCCATTGCTATTCATAAAGTTTTCACTAGCTACATCTTTTCAGAAGTAGACTGCCGAGTTCCTTTTCATAGCCTGTCTTAGTCTGGAAGCTCAACTGAAACCTGTCCGCCATGGGTGACCCTGCTGGTATTTGAATACCGGTAGCATAGTTTCATAGATTGAATTATGTCCCCCCACCCCCGCCCAAATATGTGTATTAAGTTGGTTAGGACATGATTCCCAGCATTCTGTCTGTTGTTGTCCTCCATTTTGTGATTATAATTTTATGTTAAAGAGGATTAGGGTGGGATTGTAACACACTTACCAGGTCACATCCCTGATCCAATATAAAGGGAGTTTCCCTGGGGTGTGGCCTGCACCACCTTTTATCTCTCATGAGATGAAAGGGAAGCTAGCAGACAGGGAGGCTTCATACCACCAAGAAATCAGCGCTGGGAGCAGAGTGTGTCCTTTGGACCTGAGTTTCCTGCACTGAGATGCTCCCAGACCAAGGGAAGATTGATGACATGGACCGTCCTCCAGAGCCGACAGAGAAAGAAAGCCTTCCCCTGGAGCCTACACCCTGAATTTGAACTTGTAGCCTGCTAGACAGTGAGAGAATAAATTTCTCTTTGTTAAAGCCCTCCACTTGTGGTATTTCTGTTATAGCAGCACTAAATGACTAAGACACATAGCTTCCAGCATCACAGCAACATGCAAGCCGCTGCAGTATGACAAACTGACAGACACGTATGTATAAAAAAAAAAAAATGTATATAGGCTAGTCTAAATTCCCAAAGGTGGTGTCGACGGATTAAACGATTTGCAAAGTTTTAAGGCTTTGATAGCTATGCCTAAATATGCTCCATAAAGTCTACAACTATTTTTATATCTGCTGTCTCACTGCTTTGGCTCTTCATCAAAACCAAAAAACCCAAACCCATTGCTGTGGAGTTGATTCCAACTCATAGGGACCCTATAGGACAGAGTAGAACTGCCCCATAGGGTTTCCAAGGAGCGTCTGGTGAATATGAACTGCCAATGTCTTGGTTAGCAGCTGAGCTCTTAGCCACGGTGCCACCAATAATAGGCATTTTCATTCAAAAATATTTATGAATTCTAGGTAAAAACATTATCTCATTGTTCTTTTGATTTATATTCCTTTCATTACTAATGAGGTTGAATATGTTTTCTTACGTTTTTAACCATTTTTCTTATTTGTGAATTGCTTGCTGATCTCCTCTGTCCAGTTTTCTGCTGGGGCATTATTTCTTATTGATAAGGATTGTTCATTATTAAAGTTAGTAACCTCTGCAAATAAACTTCTAATTTGTCATTTATTATTTGTTAACTTATTGTCATACAGAACTTAACATTTTATGCTATCAAAGCTTTTTCCTTTAAAGTTTCTAACTTTAGATCTTCTAGTAGACATCATTTTGCAAGAGGTAGAAGCAAGAATGAGTGCTTTTATGGTTCAGTACAAATTATTCTCTAAAATCAGTTCTTTTTATGTTTTGTTTAGAATTTCTCTAAAGAAACTTGGACCGTACAGTAGGGAAATTACTTATTAAATCTTTCAACCCCTGTTAAGAAGCCTAACCAGAGGTTCTTAGTTGGAATGGAGGGAAGCATTGTTTCCCTGGGGCCATTTTGAAATACATGGGTGATGGGGTTGGGGGGTGGTGATTGTCAGATCACTGGAAGACTCTACTGGCATTTAGTGGGTGGGATCCAGGAATGCTAAATATCCTGCAATGCACGGCATAATGAGGAATTATTCTGAATGCCAATATCAGCTCTCATTGAGAAACACTGTGTTAGACCATCAGCCAAGGGCAACTTAAAAAAATACCATTTTTTGGAAACATTGTACCAAAACACATTTCTTGCAGATATGTGGTAGCATTTTCTCCACATTGTATTTATATACACAAACTTGAAGGATTGGAACACATTAATCCCTTGCTTTAACAAAAAAAAAAAAAAAAAAGTTTTTTTGTTTTTTTTTTAACAACAGGTGACATAGGCTTGAGTTGAGTAGGGGAAGTGGATCGATACTCAGCATGTGGCTGGTCAACAATTTGGCTTATCAAGTAGATTATATTACTGATGAAGTCAGAAAGGGCTGCAGAGGGAGGTGATACAAATGAACTGTATTTGTCAGCTGAGAGTACTTACAGTCTTAGTGATGCTTCTAAAAGACTTCTGTTGGGGCACACATCTATTCCCCATTCTCATCATGTTTTCCATTCCATGTTCTCTAGTAAAGATTGCGACCTTGGTGCTGTTCATGCAACCGCTTTTGTCTAATATTATTTTCCTATTTGTTTTAGGTGTCATTTGTTCCAATGTGAATGTGTAGGGCAGGAAATAACCGAGTCTGTTTTTATCTGTGAGCACATTGTTTCCTGGAAATATAATTATTTTGTTCATTTGAAATTGCCTTTTGATCAAAGAAATAGTTCGTATAAACCAGAGGGTTTTTTTTTTTGCTGTTGTTGTTGTTGTTATTGTTGCTTACGGGTGGCAGTGATTATTAACTTGTCATTCTAAATACAACATGTTGCTTTAGCCCAGGAGTTCTAAAGTGTTATCTTGATGGCAGGCTTCATTGTGTTCTAATAAAAATTAGTTAGCTTAAAACACCACCTTTGGAGGAGAGAGCTGAATTTATATGCTTAACATGGTGTCATTTAAAATATTAGGTAACCAGACATGGAACGCAAAAGACTTATTAAATTAACACACTTCACCTAATTATGCAAAACACTGCATAGTGACAAAATAAGTTAAGAACAGGATTTGATTATTGGGGGCAAAACTCAAGTAGTGTCTCTAGGAAAATTAGATTCCAAAATATACCTAAAGTATAATAAACTTTGTGCTCTAAGTTTTGGCTCCAGAACAGGATGTAGAAATAATGGTTCATTATTCCTTGAAGACACTGGCAAGATATATCCTGGGGTGCAGCCAAAACTGCCATCCAAATGGAAGGAATTATGAGAAAGGCAATGGAAATCAAACTGCAAACACCAGTTTCCTCTTCAAGAAGCTCTTAGGTAATGTATGCAATTTTAATAGCTTCAAGGCATGAGGAAGCTATAAATGAGCTATAGCAGTCTGAGAAGAGTCCGCTAAAATGGCCAAGGGAAATGAGTAGGAGTCATGTGGGGGCTGACTCAAAAGATGAGTCTTCATCCAAATAATAAAGAGGAAGTGGGAATATGATCAGAATCATTTCTTCAGGGTCACTGAACATTGATGTATCTTTGAAAGGGGTTAATGTAGCATATAAACAGAAGCGGTATTTCAGTTCTGTACATTCATGCAGTCTGTCTATGAGGAGTGTGCAGAAGATAAAAATACAAACATGTTCAAGGTGATGTACCCAAATATGATGCTTTCTAATAAGTTAATATGGGAGGAAATGAAAGCTTTGGGGTTACATCCCTGGTCTTTTGAGACTGAAATAACTGAGTGATGATAACTTTGCCTTTCTACAAACTACCCTTACTTATGCAGACAGACCACTTGAGCTGGAAGAACTTAGGTCAAATTCAGTGCCTTGCACACATTACTATTTTACATTGGAATTGCAAACTGCAATTACAAACTGAAATTGTAATCACTGATACATTGGTTACTTTTACTGGAGGTGTTCAGAGGAAGCTGGAGATGCCACCGGGGAGATGTATGCATTGTATGTGGGCAGCTTAGACTTGTGATTCTGTGGCTTATCTCTTTGAAATGGTTGTTAAGAGGGGAAACTGAGGATCAAGATTATATGATGGAGATGAACCTGAATATTAAAATGTTTTGATTTAACTCAGTTGTCTGAACAATGAGCCACTGCCTCATTTACCCTGAGGCCAGAAGAATTAGATGGTGCCTGGCTACCACTACCTATCGTTGTGATCAGGGCCATAATAACAGACCCTGATAGCATGGGAGAGAAAAGCAGAACAGAACTCAAATTCTTAAAAAGTTCAGACTCGCTGGGAGAGGACTCCCTGAGACTATCGGCCTGAGATACTCTTTAAACTTTGAACCAAAACTGTCCCCGGAGGTCACCTTTTAGTGAAACAGCAGATTGGCACACTAAATAAATGACATTACCTCTGAGTATGGTGCTCCATTAAAAAACTATATGTGAGACCAAGAGGTCAAAAATTACTCTAAAGCAAGGATAAGAAGATAAGGAGGCAAAGAAACTAGAGCACTGGAAACAGAACAGCCAGAACACAATCAAAAAGATGTTGACTCATTGCGAAAGATGTAAGTAATGTCACTGAACAATTAGCCTGGTAGATTATCTCTAAGTAAAACATTTCAAGTTTTCCTCCTGTGTAACTGCAGAAAATGGCAATGAAGTCCTTATAGAATTGCTACCTATCACCTCCACCTAATAGTTGCTCTTGGCTTTTAATGTTTCATCTCTGTTCTGCAGGTTGCCTACTTTACTGTAAACATGAACATAGCTACTTTTCCTCATTCTCTAAGACTATGCTGACTTGAGATAGACAAGAGTAGTAGTGATTATTAGCAAAGCTTTATTGAAGACCTAGGTGGGCAGTCAAGGGGGAATTTCAGCAAGGAAATGAAAGATACTTGAGATTACTATTTCAAAGTTCCGGCAAAATATCCCACCATAGAAGCCTCTCATTGGTTATTTCTCTCCTTTGGGTCTGGCCTATTGGCATCAATCTGCAGTCTATTTTGAGACCATCTGCCATCTCCTAATTTTCTTTTTCCCCCACACAGGACTTTCCTCTAAAAAATCAAACAGTTTCTCAGCTGCCAGAAAATATCAGCAAAATGCTCACTTTAAGAAAACCAAGCCTATTGACCAACCAACCAACCAACCAAACAACAAAACCAGTTGCGAATAACTTCTCTGCTAGAGGGAGGCATCTTTTTTAATTTAATTATGCTCTTTAACCCTCTTTAGGCTCACCATTTACCACGTAAACTAGTCTTTTGTCCTCATCATCTATCTAAAAAGTCTTTAAATAATTATCCTAAATAACAATTTCTCCCTAAGAATGTTCTCCTCCCTTCCTAGAAAGGCTTCCCCCGCCCCCCACTCATTCCCCTCCTTTTCTCTTTTCCTTACATTAATAGTATATACTAGTAAGGCTTTAAAAATATAGAAAATTGTTTAAAAAGGAAAGGTAATCTGAGCTTTCAAAGAATAATTAGAAAAATAGAGCAGAAGTTCTCAACCTTGCTGTGCATTGGAATCACCTGGGGTGTTTCTAGCAATCCTAATCCTCAAAATATATTCCGGACCAATTAAATCAGAATTGTGGTGGCACGAGAGGAGGAGCTAGATATCAGTATGTCTTTTACCACTCCTCACGTGTTTCCAGTGTACAGCCAAGATTGAAAACCACTGGGTAAAAGACAGATCCATTCTCAATTTCAGGGAGTTAAGTTTTAGATGATGGTTAAATTGCAACAAGATACATGTGTTTACATACAACAAAGGTTTAATCTCTAAAATCTGCAGGAAGATCCAACACCTCTACAATAAAAAGATAAATAATCCAGTTAAAAAATGGGCAAAGGATATGAACAGACACCTCACCAAAGAAGATATTCAGGCAGCTCATGGTCACTACCCATTAGAGAAATGCAAATCAAAATTACAATGAGGTACCATCTCAGGCTGATGTTACTAGCACAAGTTAAAAAAACAGGAAATAACAAATGTTGGAGAGGCTGTGGGGAGATTGGAACTCTGATACACTGCTGGTGGAAATGCAAAATGGTACAACTATTTCGGAAACCAATATGGAGCTTCCCTGAAGAGTTAGAAATAGAAATACCATACGATTCAGCAATCCCACCCCTAGGAATATATCCTAGAGAAACAAGGTCTGTCACACAAATAGACATATGCACACGCATGTTCCTTGCAGCATTATTCATGACAGCAAAAAGATGGAAACAACCTAAGTGCCCATCAACAGATGAGTGGATAAATAAACTACTGTACACAGACACAATGGAATACTATGCAATGATAAAGAACAATGATGAATCTGCTAAACATCTCATAACATGGACAAATCTGAAGGGCGTTATGCTGAGTGGAATAAGTCAATCAAAAAAAAACAAATACTGTATGAGACCACTTAATAAAAACACACGAAAATATTTCCACACAGAAAGAAACAATCTTTGATGGTTATGAGGGAGGGGAAGTGTAGGGAAGGAAAAACACTAACTAAATAGTAGATAAGCAGTAGCTTTGATGAAGGGTAGGACAGTACACAGTACTGGGGAAGTCTGCACAACCTGGCAGGGCAAAGTCATAGAAGTTCACACACATATCCAAATGCCCTCAGAGACTGAGCTACTGGGCTGAGAGCTGGGGTCCATGGTCTTGAGGGACATCTAGCTCAATTGGCATAACATAGTCTAATAAAGAAAATGTTCTACATCTGACTCTGATGAGTAGTGACTGGGGCCTTAAAAGCCTTCGAGAGGCCATCTAAGATACATCTACTGGTCCCATCCTGCCTGGAGCAAAGGACTAATGGACTACAACTACCACAACCTCCACCTGACTGAGCCCAGAACAACCAGATGGTTCCTGTTACCATCACTGACTACTCTGGGAGGGATCTCAATAGATGGTCCTGGACAGAGCAGAAGAAAAATGTAGAACAAAATTCAAATTCACAAAGAAAAAAAAAAATATACCAAGCTTGTTGGTCTGACAGAGACTGGAAAAACCCCAAGAGTATGGCCCCCAGGCACCCTTGTAACTCAGGACTGAAGGCCTATAGATAGGTCTATCGGGTCAAAAAATAACACACATGAGGGAGGTACTTCATAGTTCAATCATGCATACAAGACTAATCAGTACAACAGCCCAAAACAAAGACAAGAAGGCAGGAAGTGACAGGAAAACTGAATGAATGGAAACAGGGAAACTGGGATGGAGACTAGGAGGGTATTGACACACCATGGGATTGGCAACCAATGTCACAAAACAATTTGTGTATTAACTGTTTAATGAGAAACTAATTTGCTCTGTAAGTTTTCATCTAAATCACAATTTAAAAAAAGATATGTGTTTACAAAATTAGAGAGCTAGGTGTGCCTTTAGAGCCATTTCTGTTGAGATATAGCCTACAACTCCCTTGGATTATCACTATTTGAAGATACTGAAACTGGGCTATAACATACTGGCATTCAGATGAAATTGTTGTTGTTGGGTGCTGTCAAGTTCATTTTGGTTCATAGTGACACTATGTACAACAGAATGAAACACTGTATGGTCCTGTGCCATCATCAGAATCATTGCTATGTTTGAGCTCATTTTTGCAGCCACTGTGTCAATCCATCTCATTGAGGATCTTCCTCTTTTTCACTGACCCTCTACTAAGCATGATGTCCTTCTTCAGGGACTGGTCTCTCCTGATAATATGCCCAAATTACACAAGATGAAGTCTTACCATCCTCACTTCTAAGGAGCCTTCTGGCTATACTTCTTCCAAGACAGATTTGTTCTTTCTTTTGGCAGTCCATGGTACACTCATTGTTCTTTGTCAACACCATTAATCCAAAGGCATTAATTCTTCTTTGATCTTCATTATTCATTGTCCAGCTTTTGCACGCGTGTGATGTGATTGAAAATAAAACGGCTTGGGCCGGGCGCACCTTAGTCCTCAGAGTGACATCTTTGCTTTTTAACACTTGAAAGAGGTCTTTTGCAGCAGATTTGCCCAATGCAACACGTCCTTTGATTTCTTGACTGTTGCTTCCATGGGTGTTGATTGTGGATCCAAGTAAAATGAAACCCTTGACAACTTCAATCTTTTCTCCATTTATCATCATGCTGCTTACTGGTCCAGTTGTGAGGATTATTGATTTGTGTTGAAGTGTAATCCATACTGAAGGCTTTAGTCTTTGATCTTCATCAGTAAGTGCTTCAAAGTCCTCTTCTTTTTCAGCAAGCAAGATTGTGTCATCTGCATATCGTTGGTTGTTAATGAGTTTTCCTACAATTCTGATGCTGCATTCTTCTTCATGTAGTCCAACTTCTCGAATTATTTGCTCAGCATACAGAGTGAATAAGTATGGCGAAGGGATACAACACTGATGAACACCTCTCCTGATTTTAAACCAGGCAATATCTCTTTGTTCTGTTTGAACAACTGCCTCTTGGTTTATGGACAAGTTCCTTATGAGCATAATTAAGTATTCTGGAATCCCCATTCTTTGCAATGGTATCCATAATTTGTTATGATCCATACAATCGAACGCCTTTGCACAGTCAATAAAGCACAGGTAAACATCTTTCTGGTATTCTCTGCTTTCAGCCAAGATCCATCTGACATCAGCAATGATATCCCTTGTTCCACATCCTCTTCTGAATCCAGCTTGAATTTCTGGTAGATCCCCACTGATGTATTATTGCACCATTTTTTAACTATCTTCAGCAAAATTCTACTTGTGTGTGATATTAATGATATTGTTTGATGATTTCCTTATCCTGTTGGATCATCTGTCTTTGGAACGGGCAGAAATATAGATCTCTTCCAAGCTGTTGGCTATGTAACTGTCTTCCAAATTTCTTGGCATAGTTGAATGAGTACCACCAGTGCTGCATCCATTTGTTGAAACATCTCAGTTCGTATTCCATCAATTCCTGGAGACTTGTTTTTCACCGATGCCTTCAGTAAGTACAGCTTGGGTTTCTTCCTTCAGTATCATCAGTTCTTGATCATATGCTACCTCCTGAAATAGGTGAATGTAGACCAATTCTATTTGGTACGGTGACTGTGTATTCCTTCCATCTTCTTTTGATGCTTCCTATGTCATTCAATTTTTCTTTTACCCATAGAATCAATCCTTCAATATTGCACCTCAAGTCTCGAGGTTTTTCTTCAGTTCTTTCGGCTTGAGAATTGCCGAGTGTGTTCATCTCTTTTGGTTTTCCAATTCCAGGTCTTTAGCCATTTCATTATAATACTTTACTTTGTCTTATTGAACCTCCCTTTGAAATCTTCTGTTCAACTCTTTTCTTTCATCATTTTTCCCTTTGCTTTATTTCCTCTACACTCAACAGCAAGTTTCAGAGTCTCTTCTGACATCCACTTTGGTATTTTCTTTGTTTCCTGTCTTTTAATGACCTTTTAATTTCTTTACGTATGATGTCCTTATGTCATCCCACAACTTGCCTGGTCTTTGGTCGTTAGTGTTCAATGCGTCAAACCTATTTTTGAGATGGTCTCTAAATTCAGATGAGATATACTCCAGGTCGTATTTTAGGTCTCATGGATTTTTTAAAATTTTCTTCAGCTTCTTCTTGAACTTGCATAGAAGCAATTGATGGTCTATTCTGCAGTTGTCTTCTGGCCTTGTTCTGACAATATTGAGCTTCTCCATTGTCTCTTTCCACAGATGTAGTTGATTTGGTTCCTGTGTATTTCATCTGGTGAGGTCCAAGTGTATAGCTGCTGTTTATCATGTTGAAAAAGGGTATTTTCAGTGAATAAGTTCTTGGTCTTGCAAAACTCTATCATGTGATCTCAGTCATTGTTCCTATCACCAAGGTCATCTTTTCGAACTACCAATCTTTCTTCTGTTTTTAACTTTCATATTCCAATCACCAATGCATCGTGGTTGCATATTTGATCAATTTCAGACTGTGGAAGTTGATAAAAATCTTCAGTTGCTTAATATTTGGCATCAGTGGTTTGTAAATTTGAATAATAATCATATTAACTGGTCTTCCTTGTAGGTGTATGGATATTATCCTATTATTGACAGCATTGTACTTCAGGATAGATCTTGAAATGTTCTTTTTGTGGATGAATGAGACACCATTCCTCTTCAATTTGTCATTCCTGGCATAGTAGACCATATGATTGTCTGCTTCAAAATAGCCAGTAGCAGTCCATTTCAGCCCACTGATGCCTACGATATCAATCTTTATGCATTCCATTTCATTTCTGATGACTTCCAATTTTCCTGGATGTTTCCTGGATGTTTAGTTAATTGATTTTCATAGTTTCATTTTATTGGTATTTAAGATTATCAGTTTTCCTCTGATCGTTTCTTTACTTGTCCCGTGTAGGTTCTGATATACAGTGTTTTCATCAACACTGTTTTTAGAAATGATTCCATTTCGATTTGTATTCCTCCTTTGACTCAAGATTGTGTAATGTTGAGTTTTCAGATTTCCAGGTAGAAGTGTCTTTAAAAAAAAAAAAATTTAATTTTAAATGAACTCATGGTTTATTTCATTATGATTAGATAATATTTTGGGTTATTTCTACTTGATGAGGCTTATTAAGGTTTTCTTTGTGAGTTAATATCTGGCTGATTTTTGGTAGTGCTCCATGTTTACCTGAAAAACAAAGTGATGTTAAGTTTTTGTCTATTTTGTCTTGCTCCTTTTGTAATTTCTGAGTTTTGAAGGTTGTTCTTATGTTATTTAAATATATAGATGTATTATGTCTTTTTGTAAATTATGGCCTTAACATTAAAACTTATCCTTCTTTATCTTGTTTAATGCCTTTCGGTCTGAATTCTGCCTTGTCAGATATCTAAAGCTCAAGTTTTTGTTTGCATTTTCCTAGTATACACTTGCCAGTCCCTTTTCTTCCCCAGCCTTTCTGAATCACTTCAATTGTGTCCTGTATTCTGCAGAATTAGGCTTTTCTTTGTGAGTCATTGTGAATATTTTAAAAAGTATTTTTCTGGGTACAAAAATAAAATATGCTTATTGTTAAAAAAAATAGGGGTGGAACTAGAGAAAGTATACAGAAAAAAATGAAGCACTTCTAATCCTCTGCTAATACCTCTTGAAATGGTTGAATATTGACTAATTCTTTTTGGTATAATGACTCTGTATATTCCTTCCATCTTCTTTTGATGCTTCCTGCATCATTTAATATTTTCCCCATGGAATCCTTCACTATTGCAACTCGAGGCTTGAATTTTTTCTTCAGTTCTTTCAGCTTGAGAAACGCCGAGTGTGTTCTTCCCTTTTGGTTTTCCATCTCCAGCTCTTTGCACATGTCATTATAATACTTTACTTTGTCTTCTCGAGAGGCCCTTTGAAATCTTCTGTTCAGTTCTTTTACTTCATCAATTCTTCCTTTTGCTTTAGCTGCTCGACACTCAAGAGCAAGTTTCAGAGTTTCCTCTGACATCCATCTTGGTCTTTTCTTTCTTTCCTGTCTTTTCAGTGACCTCTTGCTTTCTTCATGGATGATGTCCTTGATGTCATTCCACGACTCGTTTGGTCTTCAGTCACTAGTGTTCAATGAGTCAAAACTATTCTTGAGATGGTCTCTAAATTCAGGTAGGATATACTCAAGGTCATATTTTGGCTTTCATGGACTTGCTCTGATTTTCTTCAGTTTCAGCTTGAATTTGCATATGAGCAATTGATGGTCTGTTCCACAGTCGGCCCCTGGCCTTGTTCTGACCAATGCAATTGAGCTTTTCCATCATCTCTTTCCACAGATGTAGTCAATTTGATTTCTGTGTGTTCTACCTGGTGAGGTCCATGTGTATAGTCTCTGTTTATGTTGATGAAAGAAGGTATTTACAATGAAAAAGTTGTTCGTCTTGCAAAATTCTATCATTCGATCGCCAGCATTGTTTCTATCACCAAGGCCATATTTTCCAACTACTGATCCTTCTTCTTTGTTTCCAGTTTTCGCATTCCAATTGCCAGTAATTATCAATGTACCTTGATTGCATGTTCGATCAATTTCAGACTGCAGCATCTGAAAAAAATCTTCTATTTCTTCATCTTTGGCCCTAGTGGTTGGTGTGTAAATTTGAATAATAGTCGTATTAACTGGTCTTCCTTGTAGGCGTATGGATATTATCCTATCACTGACAGCATTGTACTTCAGGATAGATCTTGAAACATTCTTTTTGATGAAGAATGCAACACCGTTCCTCTTCGAGCTGTCATTCCCAGCATAGCAGACTATATGATTGTCCGATTCAAAATCATCAAGTTGCAATAGTGAAGGGTTCCATGGGGAAAATATTAAACGATGCAGGAAGCATCAAAACAAGACGGGAGGAATACACAGAGTCATTATACCAAAAAGAATTAGTCAATATTCAACCATTTCAAGAGGTGGCATATGATCAGGAACTGATGGTACTGAAGGAAGAAGTCCAAGCTGCTCTGAAGGCATTGGCAAAAAACAAGGCTCCAGGAATTGACGGAATATCAATTGAGATGTTTCAACAAACAGATGCAGCACTGGAGGTGCTCACTCCTCTATGCCAAGAAATATGGAAGACAGCTTCCTGGCCAACTGACTGGAAGAGATCCATATTTATGCCTGTTCCCAAGAAAGGTGATCCAACCGAATGTGGAAATTATAGAACAATATCATTAATATCACATGCGAGCAAAATTTTGCTGAACATCATTCAAAAACAGCTGCAGCAGTATATCAACAGGGAACTGCCAGAAGTCCAGGCCAATTTCAGAAGAGGGAGTGGAATGAGGGATATCATTGCTGATGTCAGATGGATCCTGCCTGAAAGCAGAGAATACCAGAAGGATGTTTACCTGTGTTTTATTGACTATGCAAAGGCATTCGGCTGTGAGGATCATAACAAACTATGGATAACACTGCAAAGAATGGGAATTCCAGAACACTTAATTTTGCTCATGAGGAACCTTTACATAGATCAAGAGGCAGTTGTTCGGAAAGAACAAGGGGATACTGATTGGTTTAAAGTCAGGAAAGTGTGGGTCAGGGTTGTATTCTTTCACCATACCTATTTAATCTGTATGCTGAGCAAATAATCCGAGAAGCTGGACTATATGAAGAAGAACAGGGCATCAGGATTGGAGGAAGACTCATTAACAACCTGTGTTATACAGATGACACAACCTTGCTTGCTGAAAGTGAAGAGGACTTGAAGCACTTACTAATGAAGATCAAAGACCACAGCCTTCAGTATGGATTACACCTCAACATAAAGACAATAAAAATCCTCACAACTGGACCAATGAGCAACATCATGATAAACGGAGAAAAGATTGAAGTTGTCAAGGATTTCATTTTACTTGGATCCACAATCAACAGCCATGGAGGTAGCAGTCAAGAAATCAAAAGACGCATTGCATTGGGCAAATCTGCTGCAAAGGACCTCTTCAAAGTGTTGAAGAGCAAAGATGTCACCCTGAAGACTAAGGTGCACCTGATCCAAGCCATGGTATTTTCAATCACATCATATGCATGTGAAAGCTGGACAATGAATAAGGAAGACCGTAGAAGAGTTGATGCCTTTGAATTGTGGTGCTGGTGAAGAATATTGACTATACCATGGACTGCCAAAAGAACGAACAAATCTGTCTTGGAAGAAGTGCAGCCAGAATGCTCCTTACAGGCAAGGATGGTGAGACTGCATCTTACATACTTTGGAGATGCTGTCAGGAGGGATCAGTCCCTGGAGAAGGACATCGTGCTTGGCAGAGTACAGGGTCAACAGAAAAGAGGAAGACCCTCAACAAGGTGGATTGACACAGTGGCTGCAACAATGAGCTCAAGCATAACGAGGATTGTAAGGATGACACAGAATCGGGCAGTGTTTTGTTCTGTTGTGCATAGGGTCGACGACACCTAACAACAACAACAACAATCCTCTACTCCAAGGACAACTGCTATTAGTCTTGTGTTATATTTCATTCTAGTTGTTTTTCTATCCTTTATAAAGCATTTGCAGTGAAATATTTCCATTTTATATGTTGCCTGTTTTAAATAGAGCATTATGTTTCAGGGCATGACTTGCATTTTTCTCTTGTTTTCAGAACCCTCAAGTGCAATGTATTTGCCTTTCCTGTGCTCCTACTTTCAACTATTCAGAATGCCCACTAATGTATTTATACCGTAGCTCACGTATGATTTAAAAATAAAAAAACTTAAATTTCTTGTTTAGAATTTAAGTCCTACGAATTTTGTGATTATGTGAATTATGCTCTCTGCTCTCTGGTCTGGCCAGCCTCTTCAATGGTGGGTCAAGATATATAGTATGACCTTATAATTTACCCTCCAAACTAGGACTCTTTTTTTTTTTTAATAACTTTTATTAAGCTTCAAGTGAACGTTTACAAATCCAATCAGTCTGTCACATATAAGTTTACATACATCTCACTCCCTACTCCCACTTGCTCTCCCCGTCTTGAGTCAGCCCTTTCAGTCTCTCCTTTCTTGACAATTTTGCCGGCTTCCCTCTCTCTCTATCCTCCCATCCCCCCTCCAGACAAGAGTTGCCAACACAATCTCGAGTGTCCACCTGATATAATTAGCTCACTCTTCATCAGCGTCTCTCTCCCACCCACTGTCCAGTCCCTTTCATTTCTGATGAGTTGTCTTCGGGCATGGTTCCTGTCCTGTGCCAACAGAAGGTCTGGGGAGCATGGCCGCCGGGATTCCTCTAGTCACAGTCAGACCATTAAGTTTGGTCTTTTTATGAGAATTTGGGGTCTGCATCCCACTGATCTGCTCCCTCAGGGGTCCTCTGCTGTGCTCCCTGTCAGGGCAGTCATCGATTGTGGCCGGGCACCAACTAGTTCTTCTGGTCTCAGGATGATGTAGGTCTCTGGTTCATGTGGCCCTTTCTGTCTCTTGGGCTCTTAGTTGTCGTGTGGCCTTGGTGTTCTTCATTTTCCTTTGCTCCAGGTGGGTTGAGACCAATTGCTGCATCTTAGATGGCCGCTTGTTAGCATTTAAGACCCCAGACGCCACATTTCAAAGTGGGATGCAGAATGATTTCATAATAGAATTATTTTGCCAATTGACTTAGAAGTCCCCGCAAACCATGTTCCCCAGACCCCCGCACTTGCTCCCCTGACCTTTGAAGCATTCATTTTATCCCGGAAACTTCTTTGCTTTTGGTCCAGTCCAATTGAGCTGACCTTCCATGTATTGAGTGTTGTCTTTCCCTTCACCTAAAGCAGTTCTTATCTACTGATTAATCAATAAAAAACCCTCTCCCACCCTCCCTCCCTCCCCCCCTCGTAACCACAAAAGTATGTGTTCTTCTCAGGTTTACTATTTCTCAAGATCTTATAATAGTGGTCTTATACAATATTTGTCCTTTTGCCTCTGACTAATTTTGCTCAGCATAATGCCTTCCAGGTTCCTCCATGTTATGAAATGTTTCAGAGATTCGTCACTGTTCTTTATCGATGCGTAGTATTCCATTGTGTGAATATACCACAATTTATTTACCCATTCATCTGTTGATGGACACCTTGGTTGCTTCCAGCTTTTTGCTATGGTAAACAGAGCTGCAATAAACATGGGTGTGCATATATCTGTTTGTATGAAGGCTCTTGTATCTCTAGGGTATATTCCTAGGAGTGGGATTTCTGGGTTGTATGGTAGTTCTATTTCTAACTGTTTAAGATAACGCCAGATAGATTTCCAAAGTGGTTGTACCATTTTACATTCCCACCAGCAGTGTATGAGAGTTCCAATCTCTCCGCAGCCTCTCCAACATTTATTATTTTGTGTTTTTTGGATTAATGCCAGCCTTGCTGGTGTGAGATAGAATCTCATCGTAGTTTTAATTTGCATTTCTCTAACGGCTAATGATCGAGAGCATTTTCTCATGTATCTGTTGGCTGCCTGAATATCTTCTTTAGTGAAATGTGTGTTCATATCCTTTGCTCACTTCTTGATTGGGTTGTTTGTCTTTTTGTGGTTGAGTTTTGACAGAATCATGTAGATTTTAGAGATCAGGCGCTGGTCGGAGATGTCATAGCTGAAAATTATTTCCCAGTCTGTAGGTGGTCTTTTTACTCTTTTGGAGAAGTCTCTAGATGAGCATAGGTGTTTGATTTTTAGGAGCTCCCAGTTATCGGGTTTCTCTTCATCATTTTTGGTAATGTTTTGTATTCTGTTTATACCTTGTATTAGGGCTCCTAGGGTTGTCCCAATTTTTTCTTCCATGATCTTTATCGTTTTAGTCTTTATGTTTAGGTCTTTGATCCACTTGGAGTTAGTTTTTGTGCATGGTGTGATGTATGGGTCCTGTTTCATTTTTTTGCAAATGGATATCCAGTTATGCCAGCACCATTTGTTAAAAAGGCTATCTTTTCCCCAGTTAATTGACACTGGTCCTTTGTCAAATATCAGCTGCTCATACGTGGATGGATTTATGTCTGGGTTCTCAATTCTGTTCCATTGGTCTATGTGTCTCTTGTTGTACCAATACCAGGCTGTTTTGACTACTGTGGCTGTATAATAGGTTCTGAAGTCAGGTAAGGTGAGGCCTCCCACTTTCTTCTTCTTTTTCAGTAGTGCTTTGCTTATCCGGGGCTTCTTTCCCTTCCATATGAAATTGGTGATTTGTTTCTCTATCCCCTTAAAATATGACATTGGAATTTGCATCGGAAGTGCGTTAAATGTATAGATGGCTTTTGGTAGAATAGACATTTTTACTATGTTAAGTCTTCCAATCCATGAGCAGGGTATGTTTTTCCACTTAAGTATGTCCTTTTGAATTTCTTGTAGTAGAGCTTTGTAGTTTTCTTTGTATAGGTCTTTTACATCCTTGGTAAGATTTATTCCTAAGTATCTTATCTTCTTGGGGGCTACTGTGAATGGTATTGATTTGGTGATTTCCTCTTCGGTGTTCTTTTTGTTGATGTAGAGGAATCCAAGTGATTTTTGTATGTTTATTTTATAACCTGAGACTCTGCCAAACTCTTCTATTAGTTTCAGTAGTTTTCTGGAGGATTCCTTAGGGTTTTCTGTGTATATAATCATGTCATCTGCAAATAGTGATAACTTTACTTCTTCCTTGCCAATCCGGATACCTTTTATTTCTTTGTCTAGCCTAATTGCCCTGGCTAAGACTTCCAACACGATATCGAATAAGAGCGGTGATAAAGGGCATCCCTGTCTGGTTCCCGTTCTCAAGGGAAATGCTTTCAGGTTCTCTCCATTTAGAGTGATATTGGCTGTTGGCTTTGCATAGATGCCCTTTATTATGTTGAGGAATTTTCCTTCAATTCCTATTTTGGTAAGAGTTTTTATCATGAATGGGTGTTGGACTTTGTCAAATGCCTTTTCTGCATCAATTGATAAGATCATGTGGTTTTTGTCTTTTGTTTTATTTATGTGATGGATTACATTAATGTTTTTTCTGATATTAAACCAGCCTTGCATACCTGGTATAAATCCCACTTGATCAGGGTGAATTATTTTTTTGATGTGTTGTTGGATTCTATTGGCTAGAATTTTGTTGAGGATTTTTGCATCAATGTTCATGAGGGATATAGGTCTATAATTTTCTTTTTTTGTAATGTCTTTACCTGGTTTTGGTATCAGGGAGATGGTGGCTTCATAGAATGAGTTGGGTAGTATTCCGTCATTTTCTATGCTTTGGAATACCTTTAGTAGTAGTGGTGTTAACTCTTCTCTGAAAGTTTGGTAGAACTCTGCAGTGAAGCCGTCCGGGCCAGGGCTTTTTTTTGTTGGGAGTTTTTTGATTACCATTTCAATCTCTTTTTTTGTTATGGGTCTATTTAGTTGTTCTACTTCTGAATGTGTTAGTTTAGGTAGGTAGTGTTTTTCCAGGAATTCATCCATTTCTTCTAGGTTTGCAAATTTGTTAGAGTACAATTTTTCGTAATAATCTGAAATGATTCTTTTAATTTCATTTGGTTCTGTTGTGATGTGGTCCTTCTCATTTCTTATTCGGGTTATTTGTTTCCTTTCCTGTATTTCTTTAGTCAGTCTAGCCAATGGTTTATCAATTTTGTTAATTTTTTCAAAGAACCAGCTTTTGGCTTTGTTAATTCTTTCAATTGTTTTTCTGTTCTCTAATTCATTTAGTTCAGCTCTAATTTTTATTATTTGTTTTCTTCTGGTGCCTGATGGGTTCTTTTGTTGCTCAGTTTCTATTTGTTCAAGTTGTAGGGACAGTTCTCTGATTTTGGCTCTTTCTTCTTTTTGTATGTGTGCATTTATTGATATAAATTGGCCTCTGAGCACTGCTTTTGCTGTGTCCCAGAGGTTTTGATAGGAAGTATTTTCATTCTCGTTGCTTTCTATGAATTTCCTTATTCCCTCCTTGATTTCTTCTATCACCCAGTCTTTTTTCAGGAGGGTATTGTTCATTTTCCAAGTATTTGATTTCTTTTCCCTAGTTTTTCTGTTATTGATCTCTAGTTTTATTGCCTTGTGGTCTGAGAAGATGCTTTGTAATATTTCGATGTTTTGGACTCTGCAAAGGTTTGTTTTACGACCTAATATGTGGTCTATTCTAGAGAATGTTCCATGTGCGCTAGAAAAAAAAGTATATTTTGCAGCAGTTGGGTGGAGAGTTCTGTATAAGTCAATGAGGTCAAGTTGGTTGATTGTTGTAATTAGATCTTCCGTGTCTCTGTTGAGCTTCTTACTGGATGTCCTGTCCTTCTCCGAAAGTTGTGTGTTGAAGTCTCCTACTATAATTGTGGAGGTATCTATCTCGCTTTTCGATTCTGTTAAAATTTGATTTATGTATCTTGCAGCCCTGTCATTGGGTGCATAAATATTTAATATGGTTATGTCTTCCTGATCAATTGTCCCTTTTATCATTATATAGTGTCCTTCTTTATCCTTTGTGGTGGATTTAAGTCTAAAGTCTATTTTGTCAGAAATTAATATTGCTACTCCTCTTCTTTTTTGCTTATTGTTTGCTTGATATACTTTTTTCCATCCTTTGAGTTTTAGTTTGTTTGTGTCTCCAAGTCTAAGGTGTGTCTCTTGTAGGCAGCATATAGATGGATCGTGTTTCTTTATCCAGTCTGTGACTCTCTGTCTCTTTATTGGTGCATTTAGTCCATTTACATTCAGGGTAATTATAGATAAATAAGTTTTTAGTGCTGTCATTTTGATGCCTTTTTATGTGTGTTGTTGACAATTTCATTTTTCCACATACTTTTTTGTGCTGAGGCGTTTTTCTTAGTAAATTGTGAGATCCTCATTTTCATAGTGCTTGACTTTATGTTAGTTGAGTCGTTACGTTTTTCTTGGTTTTTATCTTGAGTTATAGAGTTGTTATACCTTTTTGTGGTTACCTTATTATTTACCCCTATTTTTCTAAGTAAAAACCTAACTTGTATTGTTCTATATCGCCTTCTATCACTCTCCATATGGCAGTTCAATGCCTCCTGTATTTAGTCCCTCTTTTTGATTATTGTGATCTTTTACCTATTGACTTCCATGATTCCCTGTTATGTGTATTTTTTTTTAAATTAATCTTAATTTGTTTGTTTTTGTGATTTCCCTATTTGAGTTGATATCAGGACGTTCTGTTTTGTGACCTTGTGTTGTGCTGATATCTGATATTATTGGTTCTCTGACCAAACAATATCCTTTAGTATTTCTTGTAGCTTTGGTTTGGTTTTTGCAAATTCTCTAAACTTGTGTTTGTCTGTAAATATCTTAACTTCGCCTTCATATTTCAGAGAGAGTTTTGCTGGATATATGATCCTTGGCTGGCAGTTTTTCTCCTTCAGTGTTCTGTATATGTCGTCCCATTCCCTTCTTGCCTGCATGGTTTCAGCTGAGTAGTCAGAACATATTCTTATTGATTCTCCCTTGAAGGAAACCTTTCTTTTCTCCCTGGCTGCTTGTAAAATTTTCTGTTTATCTTTGGTTTTGGTGAGTTTGATGATAATGTGTCTTGGTGTTTTTCTTTTTGGATCAATCTTAAATGGGGTTCGATGAGCATCTTGGATAAATATCCTTTCGTCTTTCATGATGTCAGGGAAGTTTTCTGTCAGGAGTTCTTCAACTATTTTCTCTGTGTTTTCTGTCCCCCCTCCCTGTTCTGGGACTCCAGTCATCCGCAGGTTATCCTTCTTGATAGAGTCCCACATAATTCTTAGGGTTTCTTCACTTTTTTTAATTCTTTCATCTGATTTTTTTTCAGCTATGTTGGTGTCGATTCCCTGGTCCTCCAGATGTCCCAGTCTGCATTCTAATTGCTCGAGTCTGCTCCTCTGACTTCCTAGTGCGTTGTCTAATTCTGTTATTTTATTGTTAATCTTTTGGATTTCTACATGTTGTCTCTCTATGGATTCTTGCAACTTATTAATTTTTCCAGTATGTTCTTGAATAATCTTTTTGAGTTCTTCAACAGTTTTATCAGTGTGTTCCTTGGCTTTTTCTGCAGTTATCCTAATTTCATTTGTGATATCATTAAGCATTCTGTAAATTAGTTTTTTATATTCTGTATCTGATAATTCCAAGATTGTATCTTCATTTGGGAAAGATTTTGATTCTTTTGTTTGGGGGGTTGGAGAAGCTGTCATGGTCTGCTTCTTTAGGTGGTTTGATATGGATTGTTGTCTCCGAGCCATCACTGGGAAACTAGTTTTTCCAGAAAATCCGCTAAAAAAAAAATGCAGTCAGATCCCTATCAGAGTTCTCCCTCTGGCTCAGGCTATTCAGATGTTAATGAAGCTGCCTGGGGAGGGTGGGGGAGGGAACAGAGAGATAGGAGAGTAGCACCTCAGAATATAGCCAGAGTTGCTTGTCTTGCTTGGAATGAGTATTATATCTGAGATTCCCGCGGGGCGCGTCGCCTATGTGTGCTGGCTGTGTGGAGATTGCCCCCGGGGGGTCTGGCCCGCTGGAGTCACGGTCAGATCCTCCGCTTCCAGCCCCACGCCCAGCGTCAAGGCTCCCCTACTGGGACGGTGCACTCTCGACTCCAAAATCAGTCGCTGCCTACCGGGGACTTTTCGTCCCTCCAGCCACGTGGCCGTGCCACACCCGAGAGCCAGTTGGGCCTCCTCCCGGGGTTAGTTCAGATGGGTGGAGCAGCTCCCCGTGCTTGTGCCATGACCGAGTGTCCCGGCTGGGACGCTGTTCTCCCCGCACCAATACCAGTCGCTGCCTCCCGGGGACTTGTATCGGCTGTGTCCCACGCCGCCCGCGCGATCCGGTTGGTCCCCTTCCCGGGGTTAGTTCAGGGGGGTGGAGCAACTCTCCTTGTTTATGCCGTACCTGCGTCCAGTCCAAATCCCTGCGGGACGGTTCCCCGGCTCGGATGCTGCTCTTTCTGCTCCAAGACCAGTCACTGCCTCCCGGGGACTTCTCCTACCGGCTGCGTCCCACGCTGCCCGTGGAACCGGCTGGTTCCCCTCCCGGGGTTAGTTCAGGGGGGTGGAGCAGGTCTCTGTGTTTGTGCCGTACCTGACTGGTATGCTGGCTCCAGGCTCTGGAAACAATCGCTGCTTCCCCGTATTAGTTCGTTCTCCGTCTCTAAATCTGTGTTTGTTGTTCAGAGTTCGTGGATTGTTATGTATGTGATCGATTCACTTGTTTTTCCGTGTCTTTGTTGTAAGAGGGATCCGAGGTAGCGTCTGCCTAGTCCGCCATCTTGGCTCCGCCTCCTCACTAGGACTCTTTTTAAGTGAAAGGAGCGTTATAAGATTTAGCTCAGGGCAACGGGCATAAACCAGGAGTGTCCAGGGCAAACCAGGATCTATTATACTTACCATATAGATGAGGAGCTCCACCCTGAGACACCTCCAGACATTCCTCCTAGCAGGCTTCCTACATCCTGGTACAACTTAGAATGATGGGACTTTACACCTTCTCCATCTCTTTCTTTGATGCGCAATTCCTTCCTCTTCAGCAATTTGATTACTTTGTAGCTAGCTGATGATTTCATTGCACTACTCAAGAATGTTCTGTTTATCATCATTATTAATCTTGCCTTGATGTTTTCAGCTTCAATTTTGACTTTCATTACGGACACATAGTGTTTGAGTGGGCTCTTGGAAGTCAACTTGTCTCTCTACTTCTCATTTCCAGCTTTGTATTGCTCTACTTCTTAGACTATATGCTCAATATATTCCTTGCTCAAATGACCTTTTTCATTGGCAATCTTGTTCTCTTTTTCTGTACTCTTGCGTAGAGCAAGCATATCAAAGATGCTGGAGGTATCCGTGTCAAAGGTTTCCTCAATCCAAGAAACATTTGTGGACACAAACCTACCTAGCACGTTGTTATTCTTGGTCACTGCTTACTCAACTTCATAGACGTGAAAGGGCATAGCCAGCAGATTGTTAGAGTAGGTAATGAAAGTCTGTGCCTACTTTTCAGAATTGTGGAACCAGTAGTTACAACACCAAAGAACAGCAAGAACTGCAAAGAGCAGCAAATCCTGGGCATATTTCTCTCTAATCAAGATTGTTGCCTGGACATCTCTACTATTAAGCGACAGCCTCATAGGTGTTGATGCTCCAGTTTAAATTCTTGCCACTGAAAAAGTCCTGAAAGAGTTTCTTAATATTGGAGATATGGTCAGAGCCACCTACTAGGATGATCTTAGAGTTACAACTGGTCTTCATTGATGTCACAAAGGTTTTCTCCACAGGGTCCAGAACTTTCCAGCATTTGGTTATCACAATGGGCATAGATAAGGGAGGGACAGAGGAAATTAATCTAAACCATGTCCTGGACGCTGAAAGAGTGTGTGCTTAGCATATTTATAAGCATCAGAGAAGTGTCAGATAGCCTCTTGTTCTCACTGATGCTCTTCTTATGTTTGCACTTGACCTTGATGACAAAATGGTTAATCTTTTGTTAGCAAAGTCTTCTCCACCCAAGTAAATGTCCCCAGTTGAAGGCTAGACATCTAGAATTATATATTCATAAGTAAGGGTAGACAGATCAAAAGCGCCACCTCTGTGTTAAAGATCAACATGTTTTACGTAACAACATCCATCCTGTCTAAGCCATAAGCAATAGCAGTGGCATTTAGCTCATCAACAATACTGAGACTAGTAATGGTTCTAGCATTGCTACTGCCCCAACACTGGGAGTCATTAAAGCTGTGGTGTTGTACCAGCTTGTCAAAGTACGGTTCTGAAATTTTTGCTCATTTTTGCTAAAATCAAACCTTAAATGGAAGTTTTCCATCTCCTCATACTCCACCTGGACCTTTGGCCTGCTTATCTTACTGGACACTTGAATAATGAAATCTGCGTCCGATCATCAAAAATCATGTTGTAAGGTTCATTGTAACTTGACTATTTGCAGTATCATTGATAATCCTTTTATGTCTGCAGAAATGACATAGCTTTTGTGGTCCTATTTCCTTGAGTGTTGGCAATGATCTCAGCCTTCCAATTCTGGAAGACACCCCCTTAGGAATGGATGGTGTAGAATCCATGCCAACTGCATGTTCCTTCAACGTGGCTGCTGGGGAGGATCGACCCAACTCACTGGAGAAAGACGTAGACATCAGTGCTGCTGCTATATTCAATGGACTTACTATTTCAACATATAAAAATTGAAAATGTACAAAGAACTATATGATAAATCTAATTTTGGAATTTGTCTTTCTCATATATTTCTTATACCTCATATCAAATCATTTAAAATATTTTTAAAGTTTATGTATATTTATATTGTTTGTTGTTCCCTACAACTTGTATTTTTTACTCCATGTGTTTGTGAAATTTATCTATGTTGATATCTATAGCTCCATGGTATACTGTTGTCTAGCATTCCGTTGTTTGAGTATATCTGAAATAATTTCTCCATTTTTCTCTTTTTCTGGTGATGTATTATTAGGATGTTTTCATTTTTTTTATTGTTATAAACAATGCAGCTGTAATCATGAAAGAAAAGGTCAATGAATTCAATTATAATAAAATAACAACTGCATCAAAAGCATCTTAAAGAAGTGGAAAAGACAATCCACTGAACACATTTGCAGCACTTATAACCAACAAAGAGTTAGTATTCAGGACACACAAAGAAATTCTACAAGTCAATGAGGAGAAGATAAAGAAAAAAATCCTCAATAAAGAAATGGGGAAAATTATGAGATAATTTACAGAAGAGTAAACCTGAGTGGCCAATAAAATGTTAAAAGATTTTCTATCTCACTAGAAATCAAGAAAAATGCAAATAAAAACTGCAATAACTGTACCCATTACACTATAAAAAAAAAATTTTAAAACACGACAAGCCCAAGTATTAAAGAAGTGTGAATTGATGAAAACCATTTTTACCCAGCTTGTGGAAGTTTAAATTGGTACAACCATTTCTGAAAGAAAGCTGTCAATATCCAGTGAGGTAAAGAACACTCCTTGACTCAGCATCTCCAAAGCTGGGAGGTGTATCCTGGAGAAGCATTTAGCCAGGGATCCACCGACATGTAGACAAATGCTCTGTATAGTCTTTTTCAACGACCATTTTTATTTTGGTGTTATTTAGATCATAGAGGTCATGATAATTGCTAAATTAGAGTTATTTTTAATTCATCAGAGTATCTTAATATAAATTGTTTTTGATGGTCAGTAAAAATATCTAATGGTTCTAATTCATTCATTCTATCACATTTATTGTGTGCCTTCTAGGTGCTAAGTGCTATGTTAGGTGCTGGGGTGAATAAGGCTCAATGGCTACTGGCTATTATTATTTGTAAGTTTTTAAAAATCACTCAAGTACTCCTATCTCTGCCCTTATAAATGTCTCTCTCCCACAAGGCAAACGTCAGCTCTGCAAGGACTGCAACATTTTCTGGATTAACCCACCCCTCTTTCTTGTTGTCTAGCCTTGTCACGAATATAGAGATGCCCAAAAACCACTGGTTGATGGTGATCAGAGATAAAGTTCTTGCGTACATATCTCTTGGGTTCTCATCTGTAAAGAGACATTAAAGACATCCATTTAGTCACTAGCAGGAAATGAATAAACAGATACAGAATGGTTTGCGAAATTACATAGCACAGACGAGAGTAATTCCCTGAAGTTCAATCTTTCAGAGCTGTTCCACTCTTGGCTTCTAAGATGCAGGGGAAATAGGAATAATAAAACATGAGAAAGAAAGAGGGGGAAGCATTTCTGCAGTGCTTTACGTCCTTTTCTTCCACTATCTAGTGCACTGCTCCCGAAGCATTTCAGAAAGGAAGTAAAATGTATTTTTTTGTTTTGTTTTGTTTTTAAATCAGAGAAGGATGTTGACATCATTTTGTTTCCTACTTATTGAATACAGTGTCCGATACATTTTTGGGTGACAAACTGATTTTCCTATTCCACATATTCACTAAGTTGATGAACTCTTCTCTTTCAGCTGGCAAATTGGATTTTAATGTGACAATCTCGATTTTCAGGACCTGCACGATTCATCTCATAAAACCTGGGATGGAAATACTGTAGGCAAGTGATGCCTTACTCCAATTAAAGGATGCATAATTTTGTATGAATTTTTGCAAAAAATAATTTCTGACTACAGGAAACACACACACACACACAAATCTTCTTTGACAAAACGATCCCTGCCTCTAGCACACACGTCCCAGCTGTGCATTTCTGGCTAGATTTTTCCTGCTCTGCACAGGATCTTCTGAGCATCTGCAGTGAAGACCAGAGATATATTTGGCTTCTCTTTGCTTTTCCACCAAATAGGCCAGGCTCAGGGGATGTTCATCAGCATCCAGAGCAAAAATTTGTTCATTTTATAATAATAGTGCATGGCAGAGAGGGCAGATAAACTCTGAACAAACTACATCTTTTCCTAGAGAATTACTGCTACCCACGGTGACCTCCCTTGCCCTACCTGTGTGTTATTCACAAGGTCTCCATGAGTCAGAGCTGACTCAAGGGCGACTAACAGTAACAATATTTTCCTCTAAAAGTTCATTCTTACTTTACAAAATTATCTTGATTATTGTTATTAATTTCCTTTTTCTTTTTCATATAAATTTCTCAGAGAGGCTTTTAAAATTCCTCCAAAAACCTTCGAGTAATGGGTTTGTCAAAGCTCATAGTCAGAGAATGCAGATATTTCTTTGAAACAAAAATGTCATTGGAGAACTAACTATGGGGACAAGGCAATGAGATTGAACTAAGATGAGTTAGATGTTTCTCCTACCTGCTTTTTAAATTTTTATTTTTTTGTTGTTGTTGGGAATATACATAGCACAGCATACATCAATTCAACGGTTTTTACATGGACAATTCAATGACATTGATTCCATTCTTCGAGTTGTACAACTGTTCTCACCCTCCTTTTATGAGTTGTTCCTCCCTCCTTAACATAAGCTCACTGCCCCCTAAGGTTCCTGTCTAATCTTTCGAGTTGGTATTGTCAATTTGATCCCATATAAATAGTTCTCAAAAGAGCATAGTTTTCAAGGCAGACTTTTTTCTTTACTAGTTAAGCTAAACCTATTTGGTTTTAAGAAGACTTCCAGGGATATTTTTGGTTTCAGGTTTCAGGGCAATAGTTTTAGGGGTTCATCCAGCCTCCGTGGCTCTAGAAAATCTGGAGTCTATTAGAATTTTAAAATCTGTTCTGCATTTTTCCCCTTTTGATCAGAATTCTTCTACAGAACCTTTGATGTTCAGTATTGGTAGCTGGGCACCACCCAGTTCTCCTGGCCTCATGGCAAGGGAGGCAGTTGTTCATGGAGGCAATTAGCCACACATTCTATTTCCTCCTCCAGTTTCTGACTCTCCTTTTTCCTCTGTTGCTTCAGCTGAATGAGACCAATTGTTGAGACTTGGACGGCCACTTGCAAGTTTTTAAGACCCCAGGCAACAAACTAGGAGGCACAGCAGAAGCACTAAACATGTTATTAGGCTAATTCACTGAGATGTCTCATGAAACCATGACCCTAAACCTCCAAACCAAGGAACCAAATCCCATGAGGTGTTTGATTGTACATAAGCACCCTCGACTACTTTTTTTTGTCATTGTTGTAAATATGTGTACCACCCAAATATGAGAATGGGGTAATGAGATGGAGCTAGGATGAGTTGAATGCTTGTCTTTTTAGCTTTTCTAGCACCCAGCCTCACTCCTCATGTGAGACTTATTTCATTGTATTGTAATTGTCTGCTGCATCACATTGAGTAAGCTTCTTGAGGGGAGTACCCAGGTTTATTTATTTCTCTGTTACCAGTGACAGCAGAGAACCTGACACTTTATTGGTATTCAAAACACTTGTTGAATTAATCATAAAATGCAATAAGAATTTAAAAATGAGATAGTGGGGAAGATTAAGCAATGAAAAAGTATAAAACTAATGCTCATTTGCAATGAACATATGGAATAAAAATAAAACAATAAAACCAAAGCCCTAAATAACAGTATGGCCACTATCACTTTTTTTTGTTTAGGCATCAGGATTTCATTTTCATGAGGGTCATCTGCCCCCCCAGAAAGAAATTTCAATTAGAATATGCTGCTACCAATTTGTGAGACTGCCTTCCAGAAAGTATCCGAGGTGGAGGCAAACATGCTTTTCTTCCTTAAAAATAAAATAAAATAAAAACCTAATATAACTAACTTGAAAAACATTAGCAATTATTATGTTTAAAGAATAACGTGGGTTTGGGTTTTAGAGGAAAATGTTAACTGCTGGTGAGTTGGCTCCCGACCCATGGTGACCCCATGTACAATGAGATAGGATTGTTGTGATCCATAGGGTTTTCAATTTTTGAAAGTAAATTGCCAGGCCTTTCTTCCTAGCCTGTCTTTTCTGGAAGCTCTGCTGAAACCTGTTTAGTATCATTGCAATACCTTTGTATAACTTGGCAACTTCTTCACTTATATTTGCTCAGCCCAGCTTAACCTAACATTATTTCAGAATTTGACTCCCCTTCCTACAGTGATTGTATATATATACATATACATACACATACATATCTATATATCTATATCTATTTCTTATATAAGATATACAAAATGTAGGAGCCCTGGTGGCGCAATGGGTAAGTGCTTGGCTGCTAACCAAAAGGTCAGCGATTTAAGCCCACCAGCCCCTCTGTGGGAGAAAAACATGGCAGTCTGTTACCATAAAGACAAAGATTTACAGCCTTGGAAACCCTATGGGGCAGTTCTACTCTGTCCTATAGGGTCACTGAGTCAGAATTGACTCAATGGCAATGAGTATATGAAATTTATATATAAATACTTATGTGTTGTTGTTAGGTGCTGCCAGGTCAATTTTCAACTTATAGTGAGCCCACGTGACGGAGTCAAACTGCCTCCTAGGGTTTTCTTGACTGTAATCTTTACAGAAGCCGATTGCCAGGCCTTTCTCCTGTGGAGCCTCTGGGTGGTTTAAATCACTAACCTTTGGGTTACCAGCTGAGTGCTTACTCATTGAGCCACCAGGGTGTATATATATATATATATATACATATATATACATATATATATATATACACAAACACACACACACATATTTCTTTGTAATTTCCTTAGTAATCAGGGAAATGCTATTTAATACTACCAAGAGATTCCATTAAATTGGCAGAAGCTAGAAAGACTTATAAATTAATACCAACTACTGCCAAAAATGTAGTGCCAAAAATGTAGTGCAGTGGGAACTCTCATTCATTGCTAGAGAGAATGCAAATTGGTGCAACTGTTTTTGAAAAAAAATGAAGTTACCCAGTAAAGTTGAACATGACCCTATTGTAAGGCCCAATCACACTACTACCAGGTATATGCTCTTGAAAATTTTGTATATGTATACTAGGAGACAAATGTTTACAGCTGCATTGTTTGTAACAAAAAACAAAAAAAACAGACCCAGAAAAGCCCAAGTGTTTATAAACAGTAAGACGGATAAATAAGTATGAAATCGTTACATAATAGTACACAACAGAGCAGAATGAAATTAACTCCAGTACTTACTTCAACTTGCATAATTCCAGCAACAGAAGCAAGTTAAAAATGAATAGACAGGATTTCTCCATTTACAAATGTTCAAACGTAGGGACACATGGGTAGTAAAGACTAGAAGAAAAACCAGATAATGATCACAAAAAGTTTCAGGATAGTGGCAACTTCTGAGGGGGCAGGTAAGAGGTTTCAGTCAGAGAGAGGCACAGAAGTAGCTTCTGGGGATGTTAGTACTGTCTTTCTTGGCCTGAGTAGTGGGCATACGGATGTCTATTTTATTATTTTTCTTTAAACTGTACAAACGCTTTCTATACCCACTTGTACTGAAGCTATATTTCACAGTTTTAGCAAAAGACAGCTATAGATGGGGCAGTAACTGCCCTCAGACATGAAGATCAGCTTAACTAGATCTTGATTCCACTAATTTTTCTCTTTTATTTCAGACCTTTCCTTTAACTCTGCAGCCTCCTGCTTTGTGATACATTTTCAGTCTTCTATTTTGCACTGTCTCCTTGACTCCTAGTATTCTGCTCACACACCACAAGCCCGTGAACCTAACACTCCACAACGTGTCTTCTCCTTTTCAAAATGGGCAATTAAGAGCTTGACATAACTAATGCCGTAATGATACTCTAAGTAACCCATGAGTTTTTTTTGTTTGGTATTTTGTACATTCTCGCTTTCAATGTCCTTTTTGTTACACGAGATGCACTGGTCTCTTTCCAAAGGGGTGTGGGGCCTTTTCTACTCTTGTGGCCTTGGTCTTCCTCCCTTTCTTTGTTCTCTTGGGGAATGGTCTTCAGCCTGCAAGTTGGCAGCTAGGAAGGCTGCCTGGCACTTTTGGTCTTCAACTTTCTTTTTTTGCTCCTTATCTTTGTTAAAGTAAACTTGGTAGGCCAGTCCTACCAGCTGAGAGGTATAAGCTTTTTTTTTTTTTTTTTGCCTGATTTGTTTCGTACAGTTCGGCCAACTGTAACTCCCAATGTACAAACATAAAGATTAAAGTCCAGATGCCCAGCATGCATATCTTTAGTCTAAAAAAGAGTTTCTTGAAATTGTCTTGTGATGTATACTCATCTGACCATATGTGGACTACATGCCTGAAGACAGTATGTAACCCTTGCAAAAATGATATAGAAATTGCCTTTTGGAATTCCATGGGGACAGCCAACTTCCCACTGGTGTCACTTCCTAATAAACTTTCTCTTTCTGATTTGGAGTAGTTTCATTTGCAGTACTGCTCCAGGACACTAATTGGGCAACAAACCTATCCCAGTAGTTTTCCTTTTCAGTCCTGGAGAGCAGATAAATGCAGTGTTCTGTAAAGAAAGGAAATGGTTTATTCTTAGACAAGGACATAATTATGCCGCTTAATAAGCTATTAATTAATTGCCTAAGCTCATTTTTATTGGCGATCTTTTGTGTGCCAAGCTGTCTGCTAAGTGTTGGGGATATATCCCTTATCCCCAGCAGGGGATACACAGCCTCTTATAATTTGGCAGGCATGTTCCCTCTGGTTTGCCAATGGTGATCAATTGGTGCTGGCTGCTGGGAGGGTAATTTTGGGAAGGATTTCTGTGTCTGCCATGGGGGAAGAGGGAGCATCTATGTAATAAATTTGCTATTCCTGGGGAGAAAGGCCTAGCAATCTGCACCTGTAAAGATCACAGCCTAGAAAACCCTGTGGCACAGTTCTACTCCGTTGCATGGGTTTGGTACGAGTTGAAAATCAACTTGATGGTGGCACCTAACAACAACGATCCCCAGACCTCAAATCCAACTACGTGAAAGAAAGGTGAAGAAGACAATGGTCATATCTTTAAATGCTGTCTGAATGTATTGACATATACGTATATGTTAAAAATAAAACAGATGCTTGAACTACACATAACCAAACCACCAAACCCATTGCCGTCAATTCCAACTCAAAACCACCCTATAGGACAGAGTAAAACTGCTCCATATGGTTTTCAAGGCTGTAATCTTTATAAAAGCAGACTTTCGGTTAGCAGCTGAGCACTTAACCACTGTGCCACCAGAGCCTCCTAACAACACATAAAAGCCAAACGCATTGCTGGCAAGTCAATTCTGACTCATAGCACAGAGCAGAACTGCCCCATAGGGTTTCCAAGGAGTGGCTGGTGCATTCAAACTGCCGACCTTCTGGTTAGCAGCTGAGCTCTTAACCACTAACAACATACAGAGGTAGAGAAAGTTTGGTTGATAAACCCCTTGCTATGAGGTCTTTCTCCTGTGAACTTCTGGTGTGCTTTTTGTGTTTCCCGTTTATTCAGCATTAGCCATGAACTGCTTCCTTTTTCTTCTTTATTGTGTCTTTGCCTGTATCTATTCAACTCAGTTGTTAGCTCTCTAAGGGGCAGAGAAATTGCATTTGTATCCCACATCAAATTTAACAAGTAACCTTGCACATAATATGGCTAAATAAGTATTGATGGACTGATTTGTTTAACATGGTTTCAGTACTAGGACTGAACCAATTATCAAGTTCCATTTAGTGATGACAGCTCACAGAACCAAATTCACCTTGTTGGTTTATTTTTCTGATGGGGAGGGTATATTTTTTGTATATGAAACATCCTCAGACTCAGAGATTCTAACTTATAAACTAATGATAAGTTAACAGCATCTGGAAAAAATTACAAGTACTTAGTATTTGAATTGTTTCTTTCTTAAAGAAGCCATTTTTGAATTTTGAAACAATGTGTCATTATACTTCTTTTTATAGCATCCCACCTACACAGTATAATTTAAGAGATGTGCTTTATAGCATGTTTTAAATATAGGCTGTCATCTTAAATATGTATCCTTTATTTTGTTGCTAGAAGTTGTTAAGTGTTTGTGTACTACAGAAGAAACACCATAATAAAATCATCCCTTTTCTGTTTCAGTAACGTGTGTAAACAGGTGATAATATGCACCCATTTCAGAAAAAGCACTTGAGCATAATATAGTTTAAGTATAGTATGAAATATTTCTGATTTTTGAAGAAAGATTAAGATGTTGGGAAAGACATGCATTTTAGAATGAAAGAGGAAGTGACAACTTGTAACAACATATTTGAAAACTTGAGATACTGAAAATTGTAACCGTAGAGAAGCTGAGTTTTTCCTATATTTAAGAATGTTTTTGAGTTCAAAATGCCAAGTTTGTGAAGGACTGGCCTCATAGGTCTACCTGCATTTGATGATTTTAGGTATATCCCATGGATATTCATTTCCTAGGGCCGCTATAAAAAAGTACCACAGACCGGGTGTCTTATAAGAAGAGAAATGTATTGTCTCACAGTTCTGGAGGCTAGGAGTCTGAAATTCTAAGTGTCAGCAGGGCCATACTCTCTCTGAAGACTTTAGGGGAAGGGTCTTTCTTGTCTCTTCCAGCTTCTGGTAGCCCCAGGCATTCCTTGGCTTGCAGCTGCAGCGCAACTCCATCTCTGCCTCAGTCGTCCCAGAGTCATCTTCCCTCTGTGTCTGTGCCTCTTCTCCTCTAATCCACCAGTCATATTGGATTAGGACCCACCCTACTCCAGTTGACCTCAGGTTAATGTAACTATGAACATTTTCATAGACCCATTTCCAAACAAGTTCACATTCACAGGTATGGGGGATTAGGACTTCAACGTATCTTTTGGAGGGACACAATTCAATCCATGACACCATGCTTGCCAAAATCTTTATCTGCTGGTTGAGACTATACATGTCTACAACAGTGAACAATTAATTCATTCTAATTTTGGGCTTAAGTTTTAATGCAAAGTTACCCTGGTGGAATATAATACACTGATTTAAATTCAAACTAACACCTCTGTGACTGATAACAGATCCTTAATTAGAACAGATTTTGGCAGATGGACAAGGGAGGAGAGTATAGCAAGAATTATATTAAGCATAAGAAATACCATATGAAATCTTATCTATATATTGTGATTTTCTAATAAAATTGAAGTGACAGTCTCTTGTCTTCTAAAATGTCAATGTCATAAGAATTTTATAATCTGTGTGTGCATGGTATATATCTTGCATAAAGTATCTGGGAAAGGCAATTTTGTTCCTCTTTTGCAAGTGAGTTTCTTATCAAACTCCAAACCTGAGATCATGCTGGGCACCATGGAAGTGTTTAATAGATGTCCTTTGAAAGGGACAGAACACAATTCTCCATCTGTACCCAGAAGTAGAAATCAATAAACAACTACTGTTTCTCTCAGAAGTTTTATCGCGGAATCACTCAGTGTTGACTATATCAATTCAATTATAAGGTATATAAATACAGGTATTATTATTATACAATTTTCATCACTTTAATTAGTAGATGATAAATGAGGAATGGTTTGTGTCAGTTATATAATGGTGAGAATTGCTATAAAAAGTTTCTGTAACACTAGCTAAAGATTGACAAATATGAAAATAAAATTTGACTTCTCTGTGGTGGACAGGAAAACAGCCTAAGTATTGTCAAGTTCAGAGAATGAGGCTGTGGAAAACCAGTCCTAGAATATATGTTCCAGACCAAATCCATTGGCTGGGTCAAGTGCGGTTTAACTGTGTGTTGTGAACTGGTATTCTTTTTGGTTATTTACTTTAGGTTTTGAGAGCAATTTCTCAATATCATGCATGCAATGGTTTGGTACAAGAATACAAGGAAATAATATTAAATTCAAAGAAAAGTTAAAATTGGACATTAATGACATCTTGAGTATTAGGACTTGAGAAAGCACATGAATTAAAAACATCCTGGCTACTCAGATTTAGTGTGTTGGAGGATGACCCTGGAGTATCCCCCTAGTGTTTTGATCGTCCCTGAAGCTAAGCTAAGTCTGGGAAGGTGCAAGGACCTTGACTCACTCAGTGGAATTGGGAGTCAGCTTTGTCTTTGACTTTGGTCCTGGATATACAGGTTATACTGGATACACGATGATGTTCTTGTTGTTAGGTGATGTCAAGTCAGTTCCGACTCATGGCAACCCTGTGTACTACAGAATGAAATACCACCCAGTCCTGTATCATACTCACAGTTGTTGTTATGCTTGAGTCCATTGTTGCACCCACTGTGTCAATCCATCTCGTTGAGGGTCTTCCTCTTTTTCACTGACCCTATACTTTACCAAGCATGATGTCCTTCTCCAGGGACTGATCCCCCCTGATAATACGTCCAAAGTATGTATGACATAGTCTTGCCGTCCTTGCTTCTAAGGAGCATTCTGTTTGTACTTCTTCCAAGACAGATTTGTTTGTTCTTTTGGCAGTCCATGGTATATTCAGTATTCTTTGCCAACATCACAATTTTCTTTGCTCTTCCTTATTCTTTGTCCAGCTTTTGAATGCGTATGATGTGATTGAAAATACCATGGCTTGGGTCAGGAGCACTGTCTTAGTTATCTAGTGGTGCTGTAATAGAAATACCACAAGTGGATGGCTTTAACAAAGAGAAATTTATTTCCTCACAGTAAAGTAGGCTAAAAGTCCAAATTCAGGGCATCCATTAGCTCCAGGAGAAGGCTTTCTCTCTCTGTCAGCTCTGGAGGAAGGTCCTTGTCCTCTATCTGCCCATGGTTGAGGAGCTTCTCAGGCGCAGGGACCCCAAGTCCAAAGGACGCGCTCTGCTTTCTTGGTGGTACGAGGTCCCCAGCTCTTTGCTTCCCTTTCATCTCTTCAGAGATAAAAGGTGGTACAGGCCACACCCCTGGGAAACTCCCTTTACCTTGGATCAGGTAGGTGACCTGGGTAAGGGTGATTTTACAATCCCACCCTAATCCTCTCAAAATAAAATTATAATGACAAAATGAAGGACAACCACACAATACTGGGAATCATGGCCTAAGTTGACAAATGTTTTTGGGTGGACACAATTCAATCCATGACATTCACCTTAGTCTTCAAGGTGACATTTTTGTTTTTCAACACTTTGAAGAGGTCTCTCACAGCAGATTTGCCCAACGCAATGCGTCTCTTGATTTCTTGACTGCTGCATCCATGGGTGTTGATTGTGGATCCAAGTAAAATGAAATCCTTGACAACTTCAATCTTTTCTCTGTTTATCGTGATGTTGCTTATTGGTCCAGTTGTATTTTTGTTTTCTTTATGTTGAGGTGTAATCCATGCTGAAGGCTGTGGTCTTTGATCATCATCAGTAAGCGCTTCAAGTCCTCTTCACTTTCAGCAAGCAAGGTTGTGTCAATATATGACGATAGAAGATAATATTCCTACTGGTACAGCAGCAAAATTAATTGCCTAAATTCATGAGGGATAAGAATCGTGATCAGCACAAAGCTGATTCCTATAAGGCAGAGGTCAGATATATATCTCCACCTTCTCACTTCTCCATGATTTCTGACACCAACTGTTCCCCCCATGACACTCTCTACTTCTCTGCAGGGTTCAATGATTTCTTATAATGGCCACACAGAATTCACAGGCCATTCTCACATTACATGGTTTATTAGGGAAGGAACAGGCTACAATCTGAAATCAGGATCAACTTGGAAGTAACAGGAACAATTTGGGATCAGGATCAGCAAGCACAGACGAGGTTTGGAAGGCTGCTCCGAGGTGGAGAGCACATTCCTCCCATCTTCAGTACAGGACAGCTTCCATACGGGACAGCTCTCTCAGCTGCTCTCTACCACTTGCAGTCCTTTCTGCCATGCCAGCAAGGGCCCCTTTCAGCCATTCAAGCGGGCTCCTTGGCTGTACAAGCAGGCCCCTATCAGTCATGAAAGCAGCCCCTGTTAGCCAAGCATGCCGCCTCTCAGCCATGCAGGCCTTTCTGCCTCTGGCCTCCCTGCCATCAGCCTCTCCACTGCCTTCCGGTCTAGCTCACAGCTAGTGTAACAGCTGGCTCTGATACTGCTCTCCTAGTTGTAGCTTTCCGCTGTCACTGCTGGTTTTGCCACCAGGCACCCTTCTGGGCCTCTGGCCACCAGTCCTCTGCCACTAGACCCCCTCTGGGATCCTTGCCGTCTTCAGTATTATAGCCCTTGACTCATATCACACCTCTTTTAGGAAGTTCCTCTTATAGGAACAGTGGGTCCAGATCACTCCACTGCAGGCTTTTCTTGGTCTTGAAATTGCCTTCCCGCCTCTCTTCTCTCTAAAAATCTCGGGGGGGGGGCAGGGGGAGGGGGTTGGCTGTTTATATAAGAAAACGCCTTGTAAATTTCAAGGCATGGGTCTCCCAGTAGGACCACAAATTGACCAATCCCCTTGGTGGACCAAAAGTCACTCAATCCTGTCGGGTGATTTTCAAGACACTATTTGAATAGCAAATTGACCAGTCCCTGCAAGGTACAGTAAATTAGACCAATCACAGGGCAGACTGTGGCCCAGGGCCAGACAAAAAGTATCAAACCATTAAGTTTACAGCTTACTTGGGAAATGTCAATCAGCCAGGGAAAACCCCCAGGCAAAAGTAACAAACTCTCTGGGGTAGAAAACAACCTGGGACTCCCCACCCCCACCCCCAAGTTACTTCTCTAAAGTACTAGGGCAAAGGTAACTCCTCAGAGTTTATGGGGAAAAAAATCTCCCAAGTTGTTTTTCCAAAGAACCATTGCAAAAAGCCACAGAAAGGAACACATTTCACCATACTATCAAAATGGATAATGTAATTTTTGTTGTAGAAACAAGGGAGAGATCAGTGCGGGTTAGTATTGTCAGAGTTTCTGGCTAAGATGATAGATTGAAAATGTGCCACAAAATTCTTCCCTAATACAGGCAGTTGCAGGTTAGGCACAAAATCTATTCTTAAATCTGTCTTTAAGTCCAATCTCTAAGTAAACTAGAACAGATTACGTATATTCTTATTAGCCTAAGTTAGTCAAATGTTCTTCTTAGCATATAGTATACATTTTACCTTTATATTTTTTTATGCATATAAAACACTGAAGAAACACTTCTAAACCCTGCGATGTTTTCATGAGCGTCACAAAGTAGTGCGTGTGTTCTCTATTAGGAACCATTGTATGTATTTAACTCAAATTTTTAATATACAGTTATGTGTCACTTAACATCCAAAATATGTTCTGTGACAAAGATCGTTACGTGATTTGGACGTTGTGTGAACACCATACTACAGAATATACAGGCAGTTCCTGCGCTGCTCATCCCCACTGGTACTTCGCCTGCCTGCGGGGCAGAAGCAGCCCAGGCCCCGCAGCCCCTGCTGCCCTGCCTGCTGGACAAAGCCCAAGAACTCACTGGATACAGGAGCCCAGCCTTGCCAGATGTGGGCTCCCGCTGCCACTGCCTTGTTGTTGTGATTGCTTCCTCAAAATGTGCAGCCGCAGGTGCTGGAGCCAGGAACCCGTGAGCCCCGCCTCCCCATCCTCTCCAACCCGCCAAGCCTGAAGGGGGAGAGCCTAAGCAGGCACTGCCCTGTGCCAGCCGTGAATGGCTGCGTGGCTGCTGGGCGAGTGAATGAAGCCAGGAGGAGGGAAAGGAAGAGAGGAGGCGCTGTGGGGATTGGAATGCACGCTGGAGCCCTGCTGCTTTTTCACTCTGGGGTCTTGGGGTTTTTAAAACTATTGAAACCGGTTGCCATCTAGTCGATTCGGACTCACAGCGAACCCTATAGGACAGAGTAGAACTGTCTCACAGGGTTCCCGAGGTGTGCCTGGTGAATTTGAACTGCTGACCTTTTGGTTAGCAGTTGAGCTCTTAACCGCTGTGCCACCAAATCAAAAAACCCATCCCATTGCCGTCTAGTCGATTCCCACTCATAGCGACCCTGTAGCCAGGCCGCCTTAAAACCATTAGGGGGAAAACAATAAACAAAAGGAGCAGCTTTCCCTTAAAAAAAAAAAAAAAAAACCTTATCAGACTACAGACGTTTATGCGGGTGGATGTTGCCCAAAGGGATGTTATGAGATGCATAACTGTAGTAGGTTTTATGGCAGTCGGTTCTTAAGTACGAGTTGTCCATAAATCAGACGTTCATAACCTGGGGATTGCCTGTACTTAACCAAATTAGCACCCCTCCCCCCACCAAAAAAAGTATCAGCCAAGAAAAGAACTTCACCCACCGCAAACACACACACGAACAAAGAGGTATAACCTAATGTCATCAGCCATTGCCGCTACCACCAACAAAACCAGGGCTGAGGAAGAAACAGAAGATTCTTAGGCAGAGGTAACAGCAGAGGTGGTAAGTTCCTAACCTCTGCCCTCCAGAAAGCACTCAGAACCATGACAATTCTTCTGCTAGGAAAAACTGTAAAATTCTCTGAAATGGGGAAAAATATTACTGAATGTCCTGTCTAGTGTACACTTCCAGGTTATCTCTGCCTTTCCTTGTCTTTGACTTATTTTACAACTTTGCAATTTGTAGGTAACTGACAGTAATGCAAATACTTCTTGTCTACCGAAATGCATCGTGTCCTGTGGAATGCAATTTACTATATTGCCTGTGGACTCAGACAAGATTTGCCAGTTTCGGATTTATTTATAAATTCATTTCAGCATTCCTTATCTGCTTATATACGTGTGATGCTTTGAATTATCTTTTGAACCAGTTATAATATTTCTTATTAATTGAGTTAAAATCTTTGACGTGTTTATTTTATATCGACATGACAGTCATGATATCTTCTTTTGAAAAATTATCCTTTAACGTTATCAATACTCTAGATCCAGGAAATAACAGACTTAGTGTGTAAGTTTGTTTTTCTTCCGCTGGCAGAGGAGTAGTAGAAACTTCTGTTGGGGAGAAAAGATGCAATATGTTAAGTGTACTATCAGCGGATAAGGCTAAGAAGATTTGACACCTTTCGATTATGGTGTTGGTAAAGAATATTGAATATACCATGGATTGCGAGAAGAATGAACAAACCTGCCTGAGAAGTTGTATAGCCAGAATGTTCCTTAGAAATGAGGATGGCGAGACTTCATCTCGTACTTTTGACATGTTATCAGGAGGGACCAGTCCCTGGAGAATAACATCATGCTTAGTAAAGTAGAGGGCCGGTGAAAAAGAGGAAGACCTTCAGCGAGATGGTTGACACAGTGGCTGCAACAATGGGCTCAAACATACCGAGAATTGTGAGGAAGGTGCAGAATTAGGCAACAATTCATTCTGTTGTGCTATGAGTCGGAACCTACTCAAAGGCACCTAACAACAACAGCAAGTGTACTATAGAACTGATTCTTGGTGATAGAAAAAGGAAGGCTTCATGGTCACGTGTTGAACTAGGCTAGGAAGAGCAGGTGAGATTTTCATAAGCCCCAACAATGTTGAGACTTCTTCCAAAAGGCTGTGGGGAGCCACTGAAGACTGTAGAGGAAGAGAGTAACATGTATGGTATTTGTTGAGGGTGTGCAGAATGAGTCAAAAGGGAAAAAATGGACCCTTAGGGATGAGTGAGGGGTTAACTCAGGGTCCAGGAGAAAGTGAAGATCTAAAATAGAGTTGTAACCATAGAAATGCACAGAGAGGACATCTGCCAGTGGCATGTAATATATTTTGATCTGTATAACGAAGCATCTTCTACAGAGTTAGTGCAAAAAAAAAAGGCTTTAGATCATTATAGATAGAACATTGTCTTACAATATGCAAAGCCATTATTTGCCATTCCTTTTATTTTTATAATGAAGGGGAGAATTAGAACACAGCTCTTTTACAGAAAGAGCATATGATTAATATAATCTCAAACCAGAAATTTAAAGCGTTCTAGTTTCTCTCATTAGTCTTATTTAGATTGATACTCTCCCTAACATAAAGCTGTAAGTCTCTGACACTTGTTTAAAATTTGCTGAGTGAGCAAGAACTTTTGTAGTTCATTAGTCTCCATTTTTATTTAGATTGATATTCTCCCTTACATAAAGCTGTTAGCCTCTAACACTTTTGTTTAAAATTTGCTGAGTGAGCAAGAACTTTTGTAGTTCATTAGTCTCTATTTTTATTTAGATTGATATTCTCCCTTACATAAAGCTGTTAGCCTCTAACGCTTTTGTTTAAAATTTGCTGAGTGAGCAAGAACTTTTGTAGTTCATTAGTCTCTATGTCCACACCATTAGTAGCGTCGCCTTCAGAAACATGCGGAATCCTGATGTACCTTCTGCTCAGCACTATTGAGCTCACAGCTGAGCCAGTGCTATTGCAAGCTGTTGAAAGGTATGGATCCTATGGTAAGCAAAATTCCAAAATGACCTCCAATACTGGGTGTAAGAGGAACCTGTAAATGTGATGGATGCCATTCTCCTGATTTGTATTTTTTCTTACGTGCTTTCCAGTTGCTTCCAACTCATAGTGACCCTGATCCTGCGCCATCCTCACAGTCGTTGCTATGTTTGAGCCCGTTGTGGCAGCCACTGTGTCAATCCATCTTATTGAGGATCTTCCTCTTTTTCACTGACCCTCTACTTCAGCAAGCATGATGTCTTTTTCCAGGGATTGGTCCCTCTTGATAACGGGTCCAAAGTAAGTGAGACAAAGTCTCGACATTCTCACGTCTATGGAGCATTCTAGCTGTACTTCTTCCAAGTAGATTTGTTCGTTCTTCTGGCAGTTAATGGTATATATTCAATATTCGTCACTGACACCATAGTTCAGACGTATCAATTCTTCTTCAGTCTTCCTTATTCATTGTCCAGCCACCGCATGCATACGAAGCAATTGGAAATACCAGGCTCACCTTAGTTATCAAAGTGAAATCTTTGCTTTTTAACATTTTAAAGAGGTCTTTTGCAGCAGATTTGCCCATTGCAGTTCACCATTTGATTTCTTGACTGCTGCATCTGTGGGCATTGATTGTGGATCCAAAAGAAATGAAATTCTTGACAACTTAAGTATTTTCTCCATTTATCATGATGTTGCTTATTGGACCAATTATGAGGATTTTTGTTTTCTTTATGTTGAGGTGTAATTCAAACTGAAGGCTGTGGTCTTTGATCTTCATTAGTAAGTGCTTCAAGTCCTCTTCACTTTCAGCAGGCGATGTTGTGTCATTTCCATAATGCTGATTGTTAATGAGTTTTCCTCTAATCCTGATGCTGTAAGCCAACATAGTACAACAAACTGGTAGTGGTAGTATTTTCATGATTAGGTTGTGTTATATTGTTGGCTTTAAGAAAGGACGGTTATCCTGGGTGGAACTAACTTAGTCAGATGAGCCCTCAAAAGAACCTGGGCTCCTCCTGGTGAAAGAGATTCAAAATCAGGGAGATTTGAAGTATGAGAGGTATTAGACATGAGGAAGGTTCTCCACTGCTGGCTTCGAAGATGTGGGGACCATGTGGTAAGGAATGCAGGCAGTGTCTAGGAGCTGAGCATGTCCCCCAGTGGCCAGCCAGCAAGGAAAGAGGGACCTCAGTCCTACAACCACAAGGAACTGAATTCTGCCACAACCACATAATCTTGGAAGAAACTCCGAGCTCCAGACGAGAATGTAACCAGTTGGCACCTTAATTTTAGCCACTTGACACCCTGAGCAGAGAATGCCTCCATACCATGCCTGAACTTCTGACCTACAGAACTGTAGGCTAATAAATAGGAGTGTTTTAAGTCACTAAGTCGGTGGTAATTTGTTATGTAGTAATAGAAACCAACAAAGATTCTAAGCTTGAACTTTGCCTGAATTTAAGACAAGCCAATAAATGATGTTTCCTCAACTACAACCAAATAATTATCTTGGGGACTAAGAGGAAAAAGTCCTTGTTTTTGCTGTCCCACTGCCACTGAGGAATGGTGTGACTTCTCTGGAAGTCAGCTTCCTCAACCATAAATGAAGGAGTTAGGTGACATAATATGTGGCCGCTCTAGCTTGAACATTCTGTGGTTGTTTTCTGGCAGCTTCTACCTGTAACTGACAAAATGAAAGCTATGGCTAAACAAATAAGTTCATTCTCTGGTTTCAGAGTGTGGGGGCAGGAGGAAGTGCCAGTTCTAGAAATAATGTTGTAGTGCTTCCTGAAGATATAATTTATTTTTCTATTTCCACTTCCTGGCTCATTCACCACCATAACCCTCCTGAGATGGACATGGAAACCTACGGGCTCAGCATTCTGAACAAACATTAAAACCCTTACAGGTGTCTTGGCCCCTTTAGGGGATTTGTGAATATGTCTTTTAAAAACATGAATGTGTAATGCTACAGGTCCGCCCTCTAATGCAGGCTCATCCTTACATTATTTTATTTACAACAAAACGAAGAAAGCCAAAAACTGCACAAAACATTAAAACAAAAACATGTCAGTCGATCTGGTCAGGATATATTGTCCCTGCTTCATGGCAGGCAGAATATGCAATTTATTTCAGTGTAAGACGATTTCTCCATACAGCAGTGGGCATGAATAAGTGTGGACTGCTCTGTGCACCAGTGCTGTGCCAAGAATGAGGGATAACAATGCTGTGATTGTTGCAGTGTTTTGAAAGCCAGGCTTCCTGGTTTTGTGCTGCAGCTCAATGCCTATTAATTAGTAATCACACTTGGTGATTCCAGTTTTCCTGTAAAACCTGAACGAAATTCTAAATTGTAGTATCTCTACACCATCCTCACTGTGATTTGGGACTTCTAGATTCACAACAATCTTTCAGAAGAGTCTTAGTATTTGTTTGTTTTATTCCTCTTATTATTTTTGAAGACTAAAATTTTTCTCTTTTTTAAATGGCAGAATTAATTCAAGGTCACTATAGGAATATTGGAGCCCTGGTGGCCCAGTGGTTAAGTGTTCAGCTGCTAACCAAAAGGTTGGCAGTTCAAATCCACCAGCTGCTCCTTTGGAAACCCTATGGGGTAGTTCTACTCTGCCCTATAGGGTTGCAATGGGTCAGAAAAGACTCGATGGCAATTTTTTTTTAATAAAAATATTAATAATAAAGACAACAAAAAATATCCCAAAGTCTTAATCAGGGAAAATGATTGATAATTTCTTAATGTGTATCCTTCCAGATTTTAAAATTATGTCCACTTATTTAAATACATAGTATTTCTTTTAGTAAAATGGCTTTGAAAAGCAAAGCACTCATTTGATGGATGGGCCATAGTTCAATAAATTTGCCCTAGTTCCAGAGACTGCATTACCTCTTATGTTCACGGATGATTTCTCAAGTAGTTGTGAAACAACGATGTGGAGAGGGAGGTTTGAGACCCTACTCAGGCACTTATTGCTAATCTGGAAAAGAACTGTTAATGGATGGAATTGTGTCTCCCAAAAAGTTGTGTTGAAGTCTTAACCCCGGTACCTGTGAATGCGACTTTGTTTGGAAATAGGGTGTCTAATGGAGTTATCAATTAACATGAAGTCGTACTGGAGTAGGGTGGATCCTAATCCAGTATGAGTGGTGTAATTATAAAAGAAGAGAAGAGATACAGAGACACACACAGAGGTAAGATGGCCATGTGAAGATGCATCTACAAGCCAGGGAATCCCAACGATTGCCAGGAGTCATCAGCGCCTAGGAGAGGCATAAAACAAATTCTCCCTCAGAGCCCTCAGAAGGAATCAACTTGGCCAATACCCTGATTTCGGACTCTGAATCTCCAGAAATGTGAGATAATAAATTTCTGTTCTTATAAGCTGCCTAGTTTGTGGTACTTGCTATGGAAGCCCTAGGAAACTAATACAAGAACTAAATGAGAATGAGCAAAATAAGACTTACAAGCATGATGTTGATTCTGGAAATCTGTTTTCTTTATCTTTCTATGACCAGATCTTTTCATCATTCAAGCCCAGGTCGGATGCCACATTTTCTTCCATTATTCAGTGGTTTCATTGCTGTTGATTCATTCAATAAGCAGCAGCACCTGCTATGGTCCAGCACTATTTGAGGCACAGGGGGTCACCAGAGAGCAAGATGGAAATGGTATCTGCTATCACAGAGCTAATCATACTTTATCTGTATTTCCCTTATAGCAATTGCCAGAACTTATTCAGGCTTACTGCATCCACCTATTAGTGAATGCTTTGATGTTTACCCCCATCGCACTTATCATAGTGTCTTGCAACTAAAAGACGATTGATGTGTGACAAATGAATGAATGAGTAAATAAGTGAATGAATAAATAGGTGAGTGGATGGATCAGTCTTCCTGGCCTGTTATCCGTGGGTAATGCAACGTAATTTTTATCCTTCTGAAATGGGACAAACACAAACCCAACCTCGATCGTTACAGATTGGAGTCACATAAAATACTTGGTGCCAAACCCATTGCCATGGACTAGATTCTGACTCACAGAGATTTTATAGGAGAGAGCAGAACCACCCCATAGGGTTTCCAAGGCTGTAGTTGTCATAGAAGCAGACTGCCACATCTTTCTCCCTCGGAGTGGCTGGTGGTTTCAAACCACCGACCTTTTGGTTAGCAGCTGAGCTCTTAACCACTGCACCACCAGGGCTCCTCTTGGTACCAAGGAAGCCATTAAAATGGACTTAAAAAAAAAATCAGATGAAAATATTTCTGTGGAATTATAGAATATACTTTTATAGCCTCACATAATTGAATCAAGACTGAAACGAAGGCTGCAAATGCTGAATGAGGTATTTATCTAATAGACTTAGATCTATTTAGAAGAAGCCATTAATGTGTATCAGGAAAGAAATTACATTTTAAGAAATTGCAGTAGAGGAAGTTTTTTTAACTTCCCTAAATATATTTTTATGCCCGATAATGACACAATGAAGCAAAGATTAAACATTCTGTCTATATTTTGGTTTTTTTAAAAAGAGTTTTCTTTCATTTGCGGAAGCTAGCTTGAAGGAAACAAATTACATAGGTAAATATTTTAAAGAATTAAGATTAATGCCATCAAAGTTTACGGAACGGAGGACAGGAAATATCCTCTGGAAATGTCTTCTACTGAGGCAGATTTTCTTCTGCCTGAGGGGGTGCCAATTTGGGTTCAATTTATTCTTTCCTCCTTTAGCTTTTAATTTCTTCCTGTACTTCTTTCTCCAAGAACTGTCTTTTTATCTTTTTATTTTTCTTACAAACCTAAATTATTGTGGCATAAATTGTTTTGGTTCATGAGCAGATTCACTTATAAAGTTTCTTAAAAAGATATTTTATTTAACTCTAAGCTCTGTAAAATGTTTTGTTTTTTTCTTTCAAGGGTATGGGGGCAAAGAAAGGAGACTTAATTTCAGTTTTATGAATTTGCTCAGGAATTGAGGGCAGAGCCAGCCAGTGATAGGGAAATGGATCTATGCAGCTGTCCCATACTGACATACAGTTGATTCACAAGTTGTTTATTTTAAGGGAAAGGGAACCAGTCGGTCAATACCATTTTGTTGCAAGTCTAGTTGGTGTCTAGAGGAAAAGTATGAGATGATGGAGCTACAAGAGGTTTTTTTTTTTTTTAATCCAGTAATTTTTAAAAATTGTAAAATATAGCATATATATAAAAAGTATATATGTGCATATGATTTGAAGAATGTTCAAACAAACACCAAAGTATCCCCCAACCATGCTGAGAAATAGAATATACCCATTAGTTTAGAAATGCCCTGTGTGCCCTACCACCCCCTCTTCCAACAAATGAACCCACTATCCTGTCTTTGTGTTAATCATTTGTTTTTATTTGTAGTTTCTCCATTTACTTATGTATCTCTAAACGATATGTCGTTTGGTTTTTTTTTGTTGGTTGGCTTTAACCGGTAGCAAGCACAAACCTAACTGCATAAGGAAAGGGGAATATTGCTACTAATAGATGAAGGTTCCAGGAGAAGGTAAGCCAAACTGAATTTCTGAACCATGAGCTGGTCTCAGCTTTGGGGGAACCAGTGAGCAAGGCTGGAAATTAGCCCTGGGAAACAAAGAAATTGGGCAGTTTTGGGATAGACCTGGAACAGGATATCCAGAAGAAATAGAGTCAGGGGGAGTGGGTTGCTCTCAGTTTTCTGCTTTGCAGTTCATGGAGATTTAATTTGAGGTCTCGAGAATATGTCAAAGCAGAACATTTCTATAGGATCAAATGAGGGTGTTCGGCTGATCCAGGCATCAGGGCTTGAAAGGAAGAACAGGAACCTCATCAGCATGTGGTCCAGCTCTCCTGAACATTGTGTCCTTGAGTTTAAAAGATGGCACAGTGGAAGAAGGAGTCTTAATGATGACAACCTGCATCATAGCCGGCATGCTGACTAACACTTCAGCCTAGACTACAGGCACTCTCTGTCTTGTGCATAGCTGTGCAGTAGATAGAGATCTACCTTTACAACCATCCAGGGGATTCCTTTCGCCTCATTCCGTGTCTAAGCTTGTTTCCCATATTTATTATCTTGTTTTCTTAGCTCTCTTTTTGTTAAGCACTGGCACTAATCCACTCTTGATAAAAGGTACATGGAAGGTACTTTTTTTCTTACTTAGACTACATGATAATATCTTTATTCTATCATCATACTTGAAGGATGGTTTGGCTAGTGTTTAGTCTGGGTCCTTTGAAGGCAGAAAACATAGTATAACACTATCATAGCTTTGTATGAAGAGTGCAGACTCCTCAGAGGATGGTTGGATGATGGTCTAACATGTGAAATTTTTTTGTGAAATATTGGTAATAGGAGACATACCAACATAGGGTAGCTTATAAGTTACAGAACTGACCACTCTTAGGTCCCTAAGATCTCAAGCCAAATGTCAAGTCCCTGCCTAGTCCAAGAGTAGAAGGCAAATCAGCCCCTACTAAAGAGAATCTCCAGAGAGATTTCCCTTTTCTATGAGGAGAAAAATTTGTCAATGGTACAGCCATTTTTTGAGAGAAATTTGTAAGTGGTTGGAGGGAGTATTCCCATTCCAATCGACTAATTTTTTGGCTCAGACAAAGGAATCACAACAGGTAACCGTATGTTCCTTCAAGTCTGGCTTGTTTATTAGTAAATAATATGTGGGAGGCCAACAGTCCAGTTTGCACTATGCCAACTCCAGGCCAGTTTCTTTTTGTGGTCTTCTCTGTCCAGGGGAAGAGACAATCAAACCTGTAGGAACCTCCTGGTTTCACAATCTTCTGTGAGCAAATATTAAAAAAAAAAAAAGGCACATGCTTTCGTAGGGCAGCCAAAATTCTGATTTAGGGAATAATGCTAGCTCTTAAGGGGAATAGATCTGCTGAAGATGCATTTCAATTGCATCATCAAGATATAACTTCCTAAGTTTGAAGCTTCTAAATGCAGGTTAATGATTTTATAGCTATGGTGTACAAGCATATGTATTCCTCTAAAGAAAGAGAGAAAGGAAGGAAGGGAGGGAGGGAGGGAGGGAGGGAGGTAGAGAGGTAGGGTGAGGATGTCAGTTTCTTACTAGGGAAGCGTTAACAGCTATATTTTAAAGGCTAAGAAGATGTCTTAAGACCTGCATACTTTTTTACCAAAGGTACTCTTCTCATGCAAGGAAAAGAAAATGCATAAATCTGTTATACCCATATAGTCAATTTATCTATTTGTTATTTCAAATGTTTTGAAACATTGTTTAGATAAAAAAAAAAAAAAAATTTTTTTTTTGTTTAGATAGATTACATAAATTAAGGCAATGACTATTGGGAAAATCAATAGTGGCTTGAATACTGAAAGAAAAGCCAAAACCTGTTGCCGTTGAGTCGATTCCGACTCATAGCCACCCTGTAGGACAGAGCAGAATTGCCCCCATAGAGTTTCCAAGGAGCAGCTGGTGGATCTGAACTGCAGATATTGCAGTAGTAGATGTAAATGATTTAATGGTGGGTTTATCAAGCTTTTCTTAAAAATGTACTATATTCATTGTTCATAAAAACTTTCATTTGTATTGTATTTCTGTGGTGTTAAGAGAGCCAAACCCTTTCCAGTAGTGTTTTTCTTAATTATCTTAATATAAAACTCAAAGAGTGTGAAATGCTTTTTGTTTGATAATGCTTTTCTTTCACGGGACTTTGTCTAATTCCAATGCTTCCTAAACATTTCTGTGATAAACTGTCCATTTTGTTGATATTCACAAAATGAAGCAAATTTTCTGCTAACATATATTGAAGTCTTAATCTCTAGAAAGAGAAAACTTTATGTCCTTCTTTGATGACATTTCTCTGTCTCTGAAAATAATTGGAAACTGACTGGGCACCTCATTAGCCTTAACATGGAATCCAGAGAGGTCCTGTATGATATCATCCAAGCTGGCCTCTCCAATCTCATCTCTCACCACTTGCTCTGTGCAATAACCGTGCTCAAATATTTGCACTCCTTGGAACACATCCTGTTCTTTTACACCTCCTTGCCTCTCTTCATAGTTTCCTTGCTTTGAGCACCTTTCCTCCTTGATTCTTCCAGCAAATGTCTCATCCTTCAAGACTCACCTCTCTCTTACGCAAGTATCATTCCTCAGTTTCCCAGGTGGTACCCTTCTCTGCATTCCCATAATACTTTACACTTACCTCTGGTATAACCTTATCAAGTTGCATTTTAATAATTTGCTTACCTCTATCTTTCTCCCACTTACTGTGAGCTTGCTTCTCGTGGTTGAGATGGTGATTCATACATTGTTTAATCATAACTGAATACAATTATCCCACCTAAATATTAACAATAATATTAAAATAATTCTTTACTGTTATTCAAAATTCTGATTGTCTCATTTTTTTTTTAATTAGTTTGTACAGAGTTAAAAGAATGTCCATATTTTCCAATTAGTTGATACGTCTCTGTTATGGATTGAATTGTGTCCCCCCAAAATGTGTATTATAAATCCTAATTCATATTTACAACATGGGATTATACCTGTTGTTATAATCCCATTTAGAAATGGGTTTTCTTTGTTATATTAATGAGGCAGCACTAGTGTAGGGTGTGTTTTAAGTCAATCACTTTTGAGATATAAAAGAGCAGATTAAGTAAACATGATTGTCAAGGAACCTAGGAATAGGAATTGGAAAGAGACAGGAACCTTCCCCTAAAGTCAACAGAGAGAGAAAATCTTCCCCCAGAGCCTGCCCCCTGGATTCAGACTTCTAGTTTCCTAAATTGTAAGAAAATAAATTTCTGTTCATTAATGCCACCCACTTACGGTATTTCTGTTGTAGCAGCACTAGATAACTAAAACAATCTCTTTAATTTTTTTAAATCTATATATTATGCCTTCATTTCCTTTTCTTTAATCTTGAAATGTATTTGTGAGGAGCTGTGCTGTAGAGTCTCCACAGTCAGAATACTTACAGTTCTCTCTCCATGAAATCATTTATCATGATTTTCTCTGACCCTTGTATTTCCTCTTAAGGGGGAATTAGATCTAGAAACTTGATCAGATTCAATTTGATTTTTTGACAAGACAAATTCCTAGGTTCTTGTTATTAGTCGCCATAGAGTTGATTCAAATTCACAGGTAATGATATGTAATTCCATCAAAATGCACACACTGTTTCTCTTTTGTGAGGTTAGCAACCATTGTGATCACTGCCTAGACCCACTGATTCATTGTTGTTGTTACTGTCGTTAGGTGCCCTCCAGTCAGTTCTGACTCATAGCGACTCTATGTATAACAGAACCAAACGCTGCCAGGTCCTGCGCCATCCTCGCAATCGTTGCTATGTTTGAGTCCATTGTTACAGCCACTGTGTCAATCCATCTCACTGAGAGTCTTCCTCTTTTTCACTGACCCTCTACTTTGCCAAGCATGATGTCCTTCTCCAGGGACTAGTCCCTCCTGATAACATGCCCGAAGTACATAAGATGAAGTCTAGCCATCCTTGCTTCTAAGGAGCATTCTGGCTGTATTTCCCCCAAGACGGATTTGCTTGTTCTTCTGGCAGTCGATGGTATATTCAATATTCTTCATCAACACCATAATTCAAAGGCATCAATCCTTCAGTCATCCTTATTCATTGTTCAGCTTTCACATGCATTTGAGGTGATCAAAAATACCATGGCTTGGGCGAGGCTCACCGTAGTCTTCAAGGTGACATCCTTGCTTTTCAACACTTTAAAGAGGTCTTTTGCAGCAGATTTGCTCAATGCAATGCGTTCTTTGATTTCTTGACTGCTGCTGCTGCAGGAGTTGATTGTGGATTCAAGTAAAGATGAAATCCTTAACAATTTTAATCTTTTCTGTATAGTACAATGTTGCTTATTGGCCCAATTGTGAGGTTTTTTGTTTTCTTTATGTTGAGGTACAATTCGTACTGAAGGCTGTAGTCTTTGATCTTCATCAGTAAGTACTTCAAGTTTTCTTCATTTTCAGAAAGCAAGGTTATGTCACCTGCATATCACAGGTTGTTAATGATTCATCCTGCAATCCAGATGCCCCATTCTTCTTCATATAGTCCAGTTTCTCGGATTATTTGCTCAGCATACAGATTAAATAAGTATGGCGAAAGAATATAACTCTGATGCACAACTTTCCTGATTTTAAACCATGCAGTATATCCCTTTGTTCTGTTCAAAGAACTGCCTCTTGATCTATGTACAGGTTCCTCATGAGCACAGTGAAGTATTTTGGAATTCCCACTCTTGGAAATGTTATCCATAATTTGTTATGATCCACACAGTCCAATACATTTGCATAGTCAATAGAACACAATCAAGTATCTTTCCAGTGTTCTCTGCTTTCAGCCAAGATTGATCTGACATCAGCAATGATATCCCTCATTCTACATCCTCTTCTGAATCTGGCTTGAATTTCTGGCAGTTCCTTGATGTACTGCTGCAAATGCTTCCGAGTGATCATCAGCAGCATTTTACTTCCGTGTGATATTAATGATATTGTTCAATAATATTGGTATTCTGTTGGATAACTTTTCTTTGAAATGGGCACAAATATGCATCTCTTCCAGTTGGTTGTCTAGGTAGCTGTCTTCCAAATTTGGCATAGATGAGTGAGCACCTCCAGCACTGCATCCATTTGTTGAAACATCTCAATTGGTATTCCATCAATTCCTGGAGCCTTGTTTTTCAAAAATACCTTCAGTGCAGTTTGGATTTCTCCCTTCAATACCATTGGTTTTCTTTCATATGCAACCTCCTGAAGTGGTTGAACATCAACCAGTTCTTTTTGGCACAGTGACTCTGTGTATTCTTTCCATCCTCTCTTGATGCCTCCTGCATAGTTCAGTATTTTGCCCGTAGAATCCGATAATATTGCAACTCGAGGCTTGAATTTTTTCTTCAGTTCTTTCAGCTGGAGAAATGCCAAGTGTGTTCTTCCCTTTTGGTTTTCTACCTCCAGGTCTTTGCACATTTCATTGTAATACTTTACTTTGTCTTCTTAAGCTGCCCTTTGGAATCTGTTCAGCTTTTACTTCATCATTTCTTCTGTTCTCTTTAGCTACTCTGTGTTTAAGAGCAAGTTTCAGAGTCTCCTCTGACTTGCGTTTTGGTCTTTTCATTAATTTCCATCTTTTTAAATGAGATTTTGCTTTCTTCATGTATGATGTTCTTGATGTCATCCCACAACTCATCTGGTCTTCAGCCATTAGTGTTCAATGCATCAAATCTATTGTTGAAAATAAATTACTGAGAATAAATTCAGGTGGGATATACTCAAGATCATATTTTGGTTCTCGTGGACTTGTTTTAATTTTCTTCAGCTTCAACTTGCATGGGAGCAACTGATGGTCTATTTCGCAGTCAGCCCCTGTCCTTGCTCTGACTGATGATATTGAGCTTCTCCATCATCTCTTTCCACACATGTAGTCTATTTGATTCCTGTGTATTCCATCCGGCAAGGTTCACATGTATAGTTGGCGCTTCTGTTGTTGAAAAAAGGTATTTGCAGTGAATAAGTCATTATCTTGCAAAATTCTATCATGCGATCTCCGGTGTTGTTTCTATCACCAAGGCCATGTTTTCCAACTACAGATACTTCTCCTTTGTTTCCAGCTTTTGGATTCCAATCACTAGTAATTATCAACACATCTTGATTGCATGTTTGATCAATTTCAGACTGCAGATGTTGGTAAAAATCTTGAGTTTCTTAAACTTTGGTGTTAGTGGTTGGTGGGTAAATGTGAATAATATCTGTATTAACTGGTCTTCCTTATAGGCATATGAATATTATCCTATCACTGACTGTGTTATACTTTAGGATAAACCTTGAAATATTCTTCTGGAAAATGAATGTGGTTTCATTCCTCTTTGTCATTGCAGGCATAGTAGACCATATGATTGTCTGATTCAGAGTGGCCAATATGAGTCCATTTCAGCTCACTAATTCCTAGGAGGAAACCCTGGTGGCATAGCGGTTAAGTGCCACGGTTGCTAACCAAGAGGTCAGCAGTTTTAATCTGCCAGGCGCTCCTTGGAAAGTCTATGGGGCAGTTCTACTCTGTGGGTTTTTTAATGCCTAGGATATTGATGTTTATGAGTTCCATTTCATTTTTGATGACTTCCAATTTTTCTAGATTCATACTTTGTACATTCCATGACCCAGCTATTAATGGATGTTTGCAGCTGTTTCTTCCCATTTTGAGTCATGTCATATCAGCACATGAAGATCCTGAAAGCTTTACTCCGTCCATGCTATTGAGGTCAACTCTACTTTGAGGGGGCAGCTCTTCCCCAGTCCTTTTTGAATGCTTTCCAATTTGGCACTATATCAGGCAATGTCCTGATAAGATTTTCTTTGGCCAATTCTTTCAGAACAGGTCCTTCTTCCTAGTCTGTATTAGTCTGGAAGCTCCGCTGAAAACTGCCCACCATGGGTGACCCTACTGGTATTTCAAATACTGGTGGCATCACTTTTAGCATTGCAGCAACATGCAAGCCACCATGGTATGGCAGACTGACAGACGAGTAGTGGATCGATTCATTAGGGGCTGCAAAACGATAATATTTTAACAGTCCTTTTTAATTTTTTAGCTAGAATACTTCTATAAAGAGAAATATCTTAATAGCTTGTATGTTAAGTATTCGATAAATGCCTGATTTTTCCCTTTATCCCTCCATTTTGAAAATAATAAATTGATTCCCTAGCAAAGGACTGAGATTTATTTCATCTTTGGATAAACAATGCTTAATACAATGCCTATGACATAAAACGATTTCACAATAATCTGTCAAATGAATGAATAGAGTCAATTAATTAATGAGTTAATAAACATTGATTGTATAAAACCATGTATGACCACACCAATAGATACACCTTAAAACAGAAAGCTCTGGATGTCCTCAACTGACTCTTCTGCATAACCATTTCACATACCAGTCACTCTTCTGTGTGCTGCATGGTCCTGAACGGGGTGGGGAACTGAACTCTCATTGCCCCACTGGATTACTACCTGATTGATTCTACAGGATCTGCTGGTTCTCTGGTTCTCATGGTCTGCAATGGCTTGGCCACATCTGTTATAGGACATTTCTTAGGCATGCTAAATACATATATATGTACTCAATTGCTTTTAGTATATTCAGAGTTGTGCAATTATCACCACAAACAATTTTAGAACATTTCATCACCCCAAAAAGAAATCCTGTACCCATTAGCAGTCATTCTCTATTTCCTCCCAATCAAAAAAAAAAAAAAATCAAAGGCAACCACAAATCTACTTTCTGTTTCTATAAACCACAGACCAAACCCACTGCCACTTAGTCAACTCTGACTCTAGGCACTCTATAGTACAGAGTAGCCAAGCAGTGGCTGGTGATTTCACACTGCTGATTTTTTGGTTAACAGCCTCAGTTCTTAATCACTGTGCCACTGTCTCTATAGATTTGCTTATTCTGGGCATTTCACATAAATGGAATCATACAATATGTGGTCTTCTGTACATGGTTTCTTTCACTTAGCATAATTTTTAAAAATTTTTATTGTGTCTTAGGTGAAAGTTTACAGCGCAATTTAATTTCTCATTCAAAATTTATACGAACATTGTTTTGTGACATTGTTTGCAATCCCCACAATGTGTCAGCACTCTCCCCCTTTCCCTTTATATCCTGGGTTCCCCCTGTCCATTCATATCCTGGGTTCCCCCTGTCCATTCATTCAGGTTTTCTGTCCATTCATTCAGGTTTTCTGTCCATTCATGTCTTCTCCTCTTTGCTTTTGGGCAGGTGTTGCCCATTTGGTCTCGTGTACTTGATTGAACTGGGAAGCATGGTTCTCACAGGTGTTATTGTTTGCTGTATAGGACGGTCTAAAATCTTTGGCTGAAAGTTGGACTTCGGGAGTGGCTTCAGTTCTGAGTTAGCAGGGTGTCTAGAGCCATAGTCTCGGGGATTCCTCCAGTCTCTCTCAGACCACTAAGTCTGGTCTTTTTATGTGAGTTTGAATTTTGGTCTACATTTTTCTCCTGTTTTGCCCAGAACCCTCTATTGTGATCCCTGTCAGAGCCATAGGTGGTGGTAGCTGGGCCCCATCTAGTTCTTCTGCATTCAGGCTGCTGGAGGTTCATGTGGTCCTTTAGTACTTTGGACTGATATTTTCCTTCTGTTTTTGGTTTTCTTCATTCTCCTTTACTCCGGATAGGATGGAACCAATAGATGTACCTTAGATGGCCGCTCACAAGCTTTTAAGATACCAGATGTTACTCACTGAAGTAGGATATAGGACATTTTCTTTATGAACTATGTTATGGCAATTGAACTAGATCTCCCCGAGACCATAGTCCTCAGCCCCACTAACTTGATTTCTCAAAGTGTTTGGATGTGTCTAGGAAATTTCTATGACTTTGCCTTGGTCACATTGTGCTGACTTCCCTTATATCGTGTGTTGTTTTTCCCTTCACCAAAGTTAACACCTGTCTCCTATCTAGTTAGTGATTTCCTCTTCTCACCCTTCTCCTCGCTTGTAACCATCAAAGATCATTTTTTTCTGTGTGTAAACTTTTTCTTGGGTTTTTATAATAGTGGTCTCACACAATATTTGTCCTTTTGTGATCTACTTAATTCACTCAACATAATGCCCTCCAGATTCATCATTATTCTTTATTGTTGAGTAGTTTTCCATTGTGTGTATGTACCATAGTTTGTTTATCCATTTATCTGTTGATGGGCACTTAGATTATTTCCATCTTTTCGCTATTGTAAATAATGCTGTAATGAACAGCGGTATACATATATATACGTCTATTTTTGTGATGGCTCTTATTTCTCTAGGATATATTCCTAGGAAGAGAATTGCTAGATTATATGGTATTTCTATTTCTAGGTTTTTAAGGAGATGCCATATTGTTTTCCATAGTGGTTGTACCATTTTACATTCCCACTAGCAGTTCATAAGAGTTCCAATCTTCGTGCAACCTCTCCATCATTTGTTATTTTCTGTTTTTTTTTTTTATTTGTGTCAGTAATGTTGAAGTGAGATGGTATCTCACTGACATTTTGATTTGCATTTCTCTAATGGCTAACGATTGAAAGCATTTTCTCATACGTCTGTTAGCTGCCTGAATGTATTCTTTGGTGAAGTGTCTGTTCATACCCCTTGCCCATTTTTAAATTGGATTGTTTATCTTTTTGTTATTGAGGTGTTGAAGTATTCTATAGATTTTAGAAATTATACCTATATTGGATGTGTTGTAGCTGAAAATATTTCCCATTCTGTAAGTTCTGTCCTTACTTTTTTTGGTGAAGTCTTTTGCTGAGCATAGTGTTTAATTTTTAGGAGCTCCCAGATAGCTAGTTTATCTTCTGATGTTTGTACATTGTTAGTTATGGTTTGTATTGAATTTATGTGATGTATTAGGGCCCCTAGTGTTGTCTCTATTTTTTTCTTCTATGATCTTTATCATTTTAAATTTCATATTTTGGTCTTTAATACATTTTGGGTTAGTTTTTGTATACAATGTGAGGTATGAGTACTGTTTTTTTTTTTTTAACCAATGCACATTCAGTTTTGCCAGGAGTATTTGTTAAAAAGATTGTCTTTTTCTGATTTACTGAACTTTGGTCCTTTGTCAAAGATAAGCGGACCATAGGTGGATAGATTTATGTCTGGGTTCTTGATCCTGTTCATTGGTCTATGTGTCTGTCATTGTACAAGTAGCAAGCTGTTTTGACTACTGTGGGTGCATAGTAGGTTTTGAGATCAGATAGTGTGAGGCCTCTTACTTGTTCTTTTTCTTCAATAATACTTTGCTTTTCTGGAGTCTCTTTTTTTTTTTCATATAAAGTTGGTGATTATTTTTTCCACCTAGTTAAAAAACGCTGTTGGTATTTGGATTGAGATTGCATTATATCTGTAGATTGCTTCATGTAGAATTGGCATTTTCATAATGTTGAGTCTTCCTATCCATGACCATGGTATGTTTTTCCGTTTGCGTAGGTCTCTTTTGATTTCTTGCGGTAGTGTTTTGTAGTTTTCTTTGTGTAGGTCTTTTATGTCCCTGGTCAGATTTACACCCGAGTATTTTATCTTTTTAGGGGCTATTATATATGGTACTGTTTTCCTGATTTTCTTTTCAAAGTTCTCTTTGTCGATGTATAGGAATCCAACTGATTTTTGTCTGTTGATCTTGTATCCTGCTAGTCTGCTGAATCTTTCTATTAGTTCCAGTAGTTTTCTTCTGAAATCTTTGGGGTTCTCTATATATAGGATCATATCATCTGTGAATAGAGGTAGCTTAATTTTTTCCTTTCTAATTTAGATGCCCTTTATTTGTTTTTCTTGCCCTATCTCTCTAACCAGGACTTCCAGCACAATGTTAAATAGGAGTAGAATCTTAGTCATCTAGTGCTGCCATAACAGAAATACCACAAGTGGATGGCTTTAACAAAGAGAAGTTTATTTTCTCACAGTAAAGTAGGCCAGAAGTCCAAATTCAGGGTGTCAGCTCCAGGGGAAAGCTCTCTCTCTGTTGGCTCTGGATGAAGGTCTTGTCAATCTTCCCCTGGACTAGGAGCTTCTCTGTGCAGGAACCCGAGGTCTAAAGGATGTGCTCTGCTCCTGGTGCTGCTTTCTTGGTGGTATGAGGTCCCTAACTCTCTGCTTGCTTCCCTTTCCTTTTATCTCTTGAGAGATAAAAGGTGGTGCAGGCCACACCCCAGGGAAACTCCCTTTACCTTGGATCAAGGAGGTGACCTGAGTGAGGATGATGTTACAATCCCACCCTAATCCTCTCAACATAAAATTACAATCCCAAAATGGAGTACAGCTATACAATACTGAGAATCATGGCCTAACCAAGTCGATATACACATTTTTGAGGAGACCTAATTAATCCACAACAAGTGGTGATAAAGGGCATCCGTGTCTTGTTCCCATTCTCCCCATTGGGAATGATGTTGGCTGTTGGTTTTGTATGTTGTTGTTGTTAGGTGCTGCCGAGTCAGTTCTGACTCATAGCAACCCTGTGTACAGTAGAACAAAACACTGCCCAGTCCTGTGCCATCCTCACAATCGTTGTTATGCTTGAGCTCATTGTTGCAGCCACTGTGTTAATCTCTCTCGTTAAGGGTCTTCCTCTTTTTCACTGACCCTCTACTTTACCATATATGATGTCTTTTTCCAGGGACTGATCCTTCCTGATTACCTGTCCAAAGTATGTGAGATGTAGTTTCACTGTCTTTACTTCTAAGGAGCATTCTGGCCTTTTCTTCCGAGACAGATTTGTTCTTTCTTTTGGCGGTCCATGGAATATTCAATATTGTCCAGCTTTCCCATGCATATGAAGCAATTGGAAACACCATGGCTTGGGTCAGTCACACCCTAGCCTCTAAGGTGACATTTTTGCTTTTCAACACTTCAGAGAGGTCTTTTGCAGCAGATATGCCCAAGGCATTGCATGGTTTGGCTTCTTGACTACCGCTTCCATGGGTGTTAATCATGGACACAAGTAATATGAAATCCTTGGCAACTTCAGTCTTTTCTCTGTTTATCATGGTGTTGCTTATTGGTCAAGTCGTGAGGATTTTTGATTTCTTTATGTTGAGGTGCAATCCATACTGAAGGCTGTGGTCTTTGATCTTCATCAGTAAGTGCTTCAAGTCCTCTTCACTTTCAGTAAGCAAGGTTGTGTCATCTGCATAACGCAGATTGTTAATGAGTCTTTCTCCAATCCTGATGCCCCGTTCTTCTTCACATAGTCCAGGTTATTGGATTATTTGCCTCGCATACAGACTGAATAAGTATGGCAAAAGGATACAACCCTGAATCACACCTTTTCTGACCTTAAGCCATGCAGCATCCCCTTGTTCTGTTTGAATGCCTCTTGATCCATGTACAGGTTCCTCAAGAACACAATTAAGTGTTCCGGACTTCCCATTCTTTGCAATGTTATGCTTAATTTGTTATTATGCACACAGACAAATGCCTTTGCATACTTGATAAAACACAGGTAAATGTCTTTCTGGTATTCTTTGCTTTCAGCTAGGATCCATCTGACATCAGCAATAACATCCTGTTTCCACATCCTCTTCTGAATCCATCTTGAATTTCTGGCAATTCCCTGTCAATATACTGCTGCAGTCAATTTTGAATGATATTCAACAAAATTTTACTTGTGTGTAATATTAATGACATTCAATAATTTCCACATTTGGTGGGATTACCTTTCTTGGGAATAGGGATAAATATGGCTCTCTTTCAGTCAGTTGCCCAGGTTGCTGTCTTCCAAATTTCTTGGCATAGACGAATGAGCCCTTCCAGTGATGCCTCCATTTGTTGAAAACATCTCATCAGTTCCCGAAGCTTTGTTTTTCGCCAGTGCCTTCAGAGCAGCTTGGACTTCTTCCTTCATTACCATGGGTTCCTGATCATATGCTACCTCTTGAAATGGTTGAACATCGAACAATTCTTTTTTGGTATAGTGATGCTGTGTATTCTTTCCATCCTCTTTTGATGCTTCCTGTGTCATTTAATATTTTCCCCATAGAATCCTTGAATTTTTTTTTCAGTTCTTCACCTTGGGAAATGTCAAGCATGTTCTTCCCCTTTGGTTTTCCATCTCCAGGTCTGTGCACATGTCATTATAATACTTTGTCTTCTCGAGCCGCCCTTTGAAATCTTCTGTTCAACTCTTTTACTTCATCATTTCTCCTGTTTGCTTTAGCTATTCTATGTTCAAGAGCAAGTTTCAGAGTCTCTTCTAACATCCATTTTGGTCTTTTCTTTCTTTCCTGTCTCTTTAATGACCTCTTTCTTTCTTCATGTATGATGTCCTTGATGTCATTTCACAACTCGTCTGGTCTTTGGTTATTAGTGTTCAGTGCATCAAATCTTCTTGAGATGGGCTATGCTCAAGGTTGTACTTTGGCTCTCGTGGACTTGTTTTAATTTTCTTCTGTTTCAACTTGAACTTGCATGTGAGCAATTGACTGTTTCACAGTCAGCCACATGCCTACAAGGAAGACGAGTTAATAAGGCTATTATTCAGATTTATGCACCAAGGCCAAATATGAAGAAATTGAAGATTTTTACCAACTTCTGCAGTATGGAATTGATCACACATGCAATCAGAATGCATTGATAATTACTGGTGATTGGAATGCAAAAGTTGGAAATGAAGAAGAAGAATCAGTGTTTGAAAAATGTGACCTTGTTGATAGAAACACCAGAGATTACATGATAGAATTTTGCAAGACCAAGGACATCTTTGGAAACCCTGGTGGCATAGTGGTTAAGAGCTATGGCTACTAGCCAAAAGGTTGGCAGTTTGAATCCACCACGTGCTCCTTGGAAACCCCATGGGGCAGTTCTACTCTGTCCTATAGGGTTGCTATGGGTCGGATTCGGCTCCATGGCAATGAATTTGGAACGACGTCTTCATTACAAATGCATTTTTTCACCAAAGTAAATGGCAACTATACATGTGGACCTCGCCAGATGGAATACACAGGAATCAAATCGACTACATCCGTGGACAGAGACGATAGTTTTGTACAGATGCCCTTTATTATGTAGAGTAATTTCCCTTCTATTCCTGTTTTATTGAGAGTTTTTATGAGGAATGGGTGTTGGACTTTATCAAATGACTTCTTTTTTGATTGAGATGAGCATATGATTCTTTTATTTATGTGGTGAATTACATTGATTGATTTTCTAACGTTGAACCATTCTTGCATACTGGTATCAATCCCACTTTTTCATGGTGTTTTATTTTTTGATATGATGCTGAATTCTATTGGCTAGAATTTTGTTGAGAATTTTTGCATCTATGTTTACGAGATATATCGGCCTATAATTTTCTTTTTTTTTGTAGTGTCCTTTGGCTTTGGTATCAGGGTCATGCTGGCTTCATAGAATGAATTCAGGAGTATTCCTTCATTTTCTATGCTCTGAAATAGTTTGAGTAGTACTGGTATGAGCTCTTCTCTGAATGTTTGGTAGAATTCTACAGTGAAGCCATCCAGGCCAGGGATTTTTTTTTGTTGGGAGTTTTTTTTACTTTTCAGTCTCTTGTTATGGGGCTGTTCAGATCGTCTGTCTCATTTTGTGTTAGTTTAGGTAGGTAGTGTGTTTCTAGATATCCATTTCCTTTAGGTTATCAAAATTGCCGATGTACAATTTTTCATAGTATTCTGTTATAATCCTTTTCATTTCAGTTGGTTTGTTGTAATGTCCCCCATCTTTTCTCTTATGTGTGCTATTTGCATCCTCTCTTGTTTTTCTTTGTCAATTTGTCCAATGGTTAGTCGATCTTTTCAAAGAATCAACTTTTGATCTTGTTGATTCTATTTTTTCTGTTCTCTAGGTCATTTATTTCTGCTCTAATCTTTACTATTTCCTTTCTTCTGGTGCCTGTGGGCTTCTTTGCTGTTCTATTTGTTTAAGTTGTAGGGCTAACATTTTGATTTTGGCTCATTTTTCTTTTTTGATCTGTGCGCTTATTGCTATAACTTGATCTCTGAACACTGCCTTTGCTATGTCCCAAAGGTTTTGGAATGACATGGTTTCATTTTCATTTGATTCTAGGCATATTTTTATTCCCTCTTTGATTTCTTCTATTACCCAGTTGTTTTTAAGCAAGGTATTATTTCCATGCTTTTAATTTTTTTTCCCTTGTTCTTCCCATTATTAATTTCTGCTTTTATGGTGTTGTGATGAGAGAAGATGCTTTGTATTATCTCTGTGTTTTGGGTTTTGTTTAGGGCTCCTTTGTGATCTATTCTGGAGAATGTTCCACGTGCATTGAAAAAGAATGTATACTTTGCTGCTGTTGGGTGGAATATTCTATATATGTCTATGATGTCAAGTTGGTTGATTGTGGCCTTTAGATCTTCTGTATCTTTGTTGATTTTCTTTTAGATGTTCTGACCTTTAACGACAGTGACGTGTTGAAGTCTCCTACTATTATTGTGGAACTATCTATTTCTCTTTTCAGTGTGTATAGGACTAGGTGGGAAGGAGAATGAAAAAAGGTAAAAAAAGAAAAAAAAAATGGTGCCATGGTAGCTGGCTGGTGTGGTTGGGGTGGATTCAAGGTGGTGGTAGGCTGATGCCCTCCAGCCAAGTGGTACATCATGGCCCTTTGGGAAGGGATGAAGGTGGCATACAGGGCTAGATGGAAGGAAGAACGAAAGGAAGAAAGGGAATAAAAATGGTGCAGTGGGAGCCAGTGGGTGGGGACAAGGCAGACTGAGGGTGTTAGTGGGCCAGTGGCTCTCTAGCCAAGCAGTGTAGCCTGTTGGGAAGAAGTGGAGGTGGCGTGCAGGAGAGAATGGTGAGACATGGGATAGTGTGTTTCTCTGGTTACTCGCTGCCATGTCTCCTGTTGGGAGCTCCATGAAGCTGCCTTCCCTTACTCCCTGTTTGGGGCCCTTGCTGGCTGTGTTCCAAGACAGTGACGCTGTACCATGTTAGTTGGGAGGGGACTTCCATTCTTTATCTCTCCTCATTCTCTGTTTTCTGTCAGCTTATTTTTCATTCAGTTTTGATCTACTTGTTTATCCCTTCATTTGATGCTTAGGGTTCCACGATTGATGTTTGTATCTGTTTTACTTAGTTTTTTGAGTCGTTGCTGCAGAGTGTTGGCATGGTGCGTCTGTCTACAGAACCATGTTGGGTCTGCCCCTTAACATTATGTTTTTAAGGTTCATCTATTTATGGCTGAATAGTATTCCATAGGGTTTCTAAGGCTGTAAATCTTTACGGAAGCAGACTGCTACATCTTTTTCCTGCGGAGCTGGTGGTAGTTTTGAACTGCTGAGCTTTCAATTAGCAGCTAAGTGCTTTAACCACTACACTACCAGGGCTTCTTATTCCATGCATGGATGTACCACATTTTATTTTGGCCATTATGAATAATGCTGCTATAATCATCCGTGTACAAATTTTTAATGGATATATGTTTTCATTTCTCTTAGTAGATATCACTCTCGAGGAGTGGAATTGCTCCTATCTGTCTGTAGATATTTTCCTGTTAATGTCAACTTTTACCTTCTTTTTCTTCTTTTTTTTGATTGTAACTTTCTAGTTTTATCTTTTTTTTTTTTTAAAGCTGTTCTCATGTTGTGACGTTATGGCCAAATGAGTTTCTTTATGTGGCCTTTTGCCTTAGTTCTGTGAAAATGAACAAACAGCTTGTGAGATCTTTTTTCCCTCAACACTGAGGAGTTGTTACAGTTGCCCCAGTTCTTTGGAGAAGCTTGTTCCTTTTGCCCAGGAAAGAAGCTAGTCAGTCCCTGCAATGCAAATAGATGGAGCCGCTTGTGGTCCAGCAGGGGAGTTGGTCAATTTAGTCCAATGAGAGGACTGGTCACCATGCAAATAGCAGCTTGAAAATCTGCTCACTAGGATTAAGCCACGTGCCTATATAAGGAGCCAACTCCAGAGTCAGAGGCAAGGAGAAGAGGCAAGAAGAGAAGAGAAAAGAGAAGCAGCAGAGAGGGAGCTGAGCACCTTTGGGCAGAAGGTTTTCCAATGGAGCTAAAAGTGCTGCAATACAGATCAAGGCCTGTAACACTGAAGAGGCTAGAAATCCGAGAGCAAGGCCAGCAGTGCGCCTGGTTGAGAGGAGGTGTGCATGGCCAAAAGGAGGCCGGCACAGTTAAGAGGGGGCGTGCATGGCAGAGAGAGCTGCCCTACACTGAAGAAGACAGGGATGTGCTCTTCCCTTTGGGGACACCTTCTGGACCTTGCCTGTGTGCTTCCAGATGCTGATCCTAAATTGTAGCCTGTTATTTCCAAGCTGACCCGGATCCCAAGTTCTAGCCTGTTACTTCCCTAATAAACCATATAACTCTAAGTGCAGTTCATGAGTTCTAAGAAGTTGCAGCAAATTAGAGAACCCAACAGAGAGAGAAGAAGAGAGCTAAAGGGAGGGAAAGTGGTCGATGTCAGAGATGATAGAGTGGCACAGCAGCTTGGAGAAGTAGCAAATCTGGGACATGTTTAACCCCTGTTTTGTAGGAATCAGCTTAGTGCTGATTCTTATTAATGAAATTATATATTTGGATGTCTTTAATAAAGGCTTGAACTAATGGCTTTCACTTGGTTTTTCTTCTTCGACAATTCCTTAAGAATTTTGAAGATTTTACTCACTTATTTCATGGCATCCAGTGTTGCTGATGAGAGGTCTGTTTTCTGCAGCTGTCAGTTTCCTATTCTGGGGTTGGCAGCTACCTCTACAGCTCTGCAGTTACCTACTAGTTGCTGTTGCTAGTTGCCATCCAGTTGGCATTGACTCATGGTGACCCCATGTACAACGGGACAAGATGCTGCCTGGTCCTGCACCATCCCCATGACCAATTACAGAAAGGACCTATCAGATCATTGTGACTCATAGGGGTTTCATTGCTTGATTTTCAGAAGTAGATCACAAGGCCTTTCTTCCTAGTTGATCTTAGTTTGCTGAAACCTGTCTAGCTTCATAGCAACATGCAGGCTTGCACCGACAGACAAGTGGTGGCCATGTATAAGGTACATTGGCTGGGAATCAAACCAGGGTCTCTGGCACGGAAGGTAAGAATTCTACCACCAAACCACCGATGTCCAATTATCTTCTAGGGCCATGGATTACTATTGTGGCTTCCCGTGTGCCTTACTTTTTAGGAACCCTCACAGTTTGTGGTCCACCAAAAGTCCTTTTTTTTTCGTAGATGCCAAATGACTTAATAATTAAAAAAAATATATATCTTTTAATCATTTATAAGGATTTAGTGCTGGAAGGGAGATTTCAGCATGTGCTCAAATTGAAAAAAGACATTTTTTGTTTGTGTTTTCCTTTGTGGTGAATGTCAGCTGTGGCCTTAGCTTAAACCTTAACAGCCTTAAAAATGGACTCATTTACAATAAAACATTGTATGTGATAAATAAAAATATATACTCATGCATATATAAATATATGTTTCCATGTGCTTAGAAAGAAAAAAGGGTCTGGATGGGTCCATATGGAACTATATCCTTGGAGAGTAGAATTGGATGTCAAAAGGAAGGTTTTTTTTTTTTTTACTTTATACATTTCTCTATTTGAATTTCTACTTATTAATTTCCTTTGTGATTTGAAAGAATGGAGTAAACTGATATGTTAGATATCTTCCTTTTTTTCCCTTCAAAATGTCTCTCCTCCCCCAGATTTCTAGCCCTCTTTGGTGTCCTATAAGTACTGCCCATTCATACAGGCAGCATCAAGGGATCCTAGCCCTGTTTTTCAGTTGGATTTCCCAGTGGTAGGAATGACAGGAAAGCAGGCAGTGGGGGGAAAGTGAGGTTGGTGCTTTATTCTCTGACCTACCTTTTCTCCTTCTCCCAGCCCATTCTGACCACCTTGGGTTGGCTCTGTTCTCCAACTGAAGACCATGCTGCCAGGTGCCCCTTTGAAGACAGCTGCCCTCACTTCCTCACCCTGACCTTTCAGACCTTGGGGTGCCTGTGGCTCCTAGGGGTACTAACATGGAGAACTACAAAATATGGCTGGCTTCTCTATACCCTTCCTACACTTTTGTAATGAGTAGTCCTTTCATTAAACCCTTCCTTAAATTACTCAGCTAGAACCTAGACCCTGACCAATACAAGAAACCCCAAAGCATAAAGGATACAGGTAACATAATTAAATGGTGGTGTTGGCTATCATGGCAACCCCATGTACAACGGAATGAAATACTGCCTGGTCTTTCACCATCCCCATGGTCAGTTGTGGATCAGATGGTTGTGGTCCACAGGGTTTTTACTGGCTGATTTTCAGAAGTAAATGGCCTTTCTTCCTAGTCTATCTTAGTCTGGAAAGTTCACTAAAACATGTTCAGCGTGGTGGCAACACAACAAGTCTCCGATGACAGATGGGTAGTGGCTGTGCATGAGGTACACTGGCTGGGAATCAAAACTGCATCTCCTGCATGGAAAGTGAGACTTCTACTGAACCATCAATGAATGCCTCCCACGTAATTATATAAGTTGGTGTTTTTGCCACTTCAAAACAAATAAAATGTTTACGAAAGAATTTGGGGGAGAAAAACTTAAAGGAAATACGCCACAGAGGAAAAATAAGAGTAAATATTTCAGAAGAGTACAAACTTAGAGCTGAAGTTTTGCTCCCCTTTCCATACTCCTGCTCTTGCTGGATTTCTGGGCCTGGAGGGAAAGCTGGCATGCATGTTTCTCTGATGTGTGTCTTCACGTAGCACTGTGGAATCCTGCTGCAGCGATTCACAGACTCCCAGAGCCAGAATGGGCTTGAGGATTATCTAGCGCACATAGTAGTGCACAATTTTTGAGGCAAATATTGAAAAACCACCTCTACGCTGCTGCTTCTTCAGTGTGCCTGTAAGAAAACATTTTAGTGGCTAAAATACAGTGCCAATTTTGTCCCTGCCATTCAGGAGAGTAGCTAACAAAGACAACAGCTAATATTCAAGGAACGCTTAGTGACTGCTGGAGGCTGTGCTGAAAGCTTTATTTTCGTCATTTCATACAATCCTCACCTTAGCTCCAGGTAGTGAACTATCATTATTCTAATTTTAATGATGAGAAAAACAAGGAACAGAGAAGCTAAGAGACGTGTCTAACATTACATGGTTATTAAATGATAGAGCCAGGATTCAAACCTGAGCCTTTTGACTCTAAAATCCACAGTTTTAGCCACTACATTGTTCTTTCTTGTTGCATAATCTATGTATAAATGTATATGTATATATAATACAGAAATATTTCTCTGTGTCTAACATACCATGTTTGTTGTTCCATATCATTAAATATACCATAAAGTCATTTTACATCACTGCATAATATTCTGTTGTATCAATAGATCATGGTTTGTTTAATCAATCATTGCTAGATATTAATTTGCTTTATTTTCATCTCAATAATTTCTTTCCAATCCTCTGACCTCAACATTTTATCAAGCTACATTTCCTCATCAGTAAAATAATGACAATAATACTGCTGTCAATGATAATACCTCTCACTGAGTGATTAAATATGTATGAGTGATTAAATATGCATTTAGAATGTTAGTTATTATTACAATTATTATTTCATATAATTATTATCTAATAGAGTGTTCTTAATGTTGTGGGGTGGAGCTCTGGATGACCCTGATTTTCTCCATTTTGCTTACCATTATATAATTTGTAATACATGTGTTATACAATAAGAAAAAAAAGTTTGAAGTTTTTTTAAAGAAATTACTCAAAGATAAACCAAAAAACCCCAAATCCGTTGCCATTGAGTCGATAATGACTCATAACAACCCTATACGACAGAGTAGAACTGCCCCATAGAGCTTCCCAGGAGTGCCTGGTGGATTTGAACTGCCGACCCTTTGGTTAGCAGCCGTAACACTTAACCACTATGCCCCCCAGGGTTTCCTACTCAAACATATAAGGGTTAAAAGACACTTTAGCTCTCCTGTCCCATAAATGGCTTCAACATTGATCAATAAGAGTCACCAGTCCAGGTTAAATTCAAGGGGCTTTAATTCACTGAACGGTGCTTGTCCTGAGTCATTTTACCACTTGCTAATATTTCCCACTCCCTATGCAACCAGAAAACTATCCCAAGGACACTCACCTATCAATCTCTCCCCATAAATAAATACATAAGAGCCTTCCTTGCTCTTATTTATATATAGTGAGGTGCACCTGACCCAAGTCATGGTGTTTTCGATTGCCTCATATACATGCGAAAGCTGGACGATGAATAAGGAAGATAGAAGAAGAATTGACGTCTTTGAATTGTGGTGTTGCTGAAGAATTTTGAATATACTATGGACCGCCAAAAGAACGAACAAATCTCCCTTAGAAGCAAGGATGGCAAGACTACATCTCACATACTTTGGGCATGTTACCAGGAGAGATCAGTCCCTGGAGAAGGGTATCATGCTTGGTAAAGTAGAGGGTCAGTGAAAAAGAGGAAGACCTTCAAGGAGATGGATTGACACAGTGGCTGCAACAATGGGCTCAAGCATAACGATTGTGAGGCTGCTGCACATGTTGCAGGCTGGGTAGTGTTTCGCTCTGTTGTACTATGAGTACTATGTACTATGTCGCTATGACTCGGAACCAACTCCATGTCACCTAACAACAACATACTTATTTGTACTTTTTTTTTTTAAATCATTTATGATGATTTGGTGCCAAAAGGGAAAGATTTCAGCATGTGCTCAAATTGAAACAAGATATTCTTTTTTTTTTTTTTTTGCTTGTTTTTCTTTGTTGTGAAAATCAGCTGTGGCCTTGATTTGAACCTTAACAGCCTTAAAAATGGACTGATTTAAAATAAAATATCCTATGTGATAACATATATCACTCTATAATAACAATAATAATCTATTTCTCATACACAGGTTTCTGCCGGAGAGTGTTACAGGTGCCAGTGATTTCCCAAGCACTCCTTAGAAATGTGGAAAAGGGGTTCTTGATGTTGTTATGAGGGTGATGCTGCATTATGGGCCCCTCATGTTTCCGGATCATCTTTTCATGATCTTTGTGAGAGTTTGGTTTGGCATCTTAGCTCTAGTGAAACTCTGATGTGTTTTTTGCTAGGTTCCAAGTAAAGATGAAATGATAGTTTGCTGATGTTTTACTTCACAAGGAAATCACCAGGAAAATGCACCTTTACAATAGGTGATTATGTTATTTGCAAAATGGAATCATAGGCGTGTAGAACCAGAGCTTAGCTTTTACTCCTTGGACTTGAAATGTAGTTATTTTCTCCATGGATATGAAGTATGCCATGTGACTTACTAAACGACTGCGTGTTTGTGTGTGAGAGACAGAGAGGGAGAGAAAGAAAGAGAAGGAGAGAGGACGGACGGAGGTTGAGATTATATTTTAGTCATTTTCCTTAAGAAATAGGTAGCTTTATGTTTTGTTATTTAGCATTAAAAGCAGCTTTAAATATATTTAAATATATTTCATCTACTAAAAGAAAGGTTGTTGATTTAACATAAATTTTAGTGAAATGATACCGTTCTCAAGGTATTTTTTCTTTTATTTAAAATGTTCAGTATCACAATATACCATACAATGAAATGAAGACCTTAGAATCATAACTTTTTAAAACATCTCTATATAGTCACAAAACATGAAACATGCTTCAGGGATACAAATATAGTTTGATACCAAAATCTCAGTTCCTGTTCACCATGTAAACAAACAGGAGAAGCACAAGGCTATACAACAGTTCCCCTCCCTTTCAGCAGTAGCTGACACGACTGCTTCAAAGAAACAAAAATGATTTATTTCTTGGGAGACTATATCATTGCCAGGCTTTGCAATTTTATTGAATACTGTGCTTTGTTGAGAAACTACCACTTATTTCTAGCTCAGAAGTAGTCAGCATATGGGAATTATAACACATTTTTACAACACACATCGGCACAATATGAAAAATAAACACTTTTTGAGTTTTCAGCTCAAACAACAGTTATTATTAAATAAATAATTATTCCTCGTAGTGCATGTCTTATTTTGCCTTTCACTGGCCAGTGACACAAATGAAGCTCAATAAATAATACATTAGGGAATTTATTTACGTCTTCTTTCGTAATTCTGCATTGCATTCCTTTCATACGCCACTGAAAATAGAAAAGTAAAGCGTTTTTTAAGAGGATGCACTGAAGGAGTTAAATAAAGATAAAGGCATACGATGATTTAGTTTAAACTCAGAATGACATTTTCTCTCTACCAAAGTTTTTCTAAGAGTTTTATTTCCAGAGCTTCCAGTCCTGTCTCAGTCTCTATCATGATTGGAAGTGATCTAACCATAGAATCTTGGTTACTTTGGTTCTCCATCATAACCTAAAACCTTATTTCCACAATAAAATGCAATGGTGATTCTTCGCAGCTCTCAAGCAGTGGCAGACACCCACAGTGAATTGTAGAAAGGAAAATGCCGAAGGAAGCAGGAGAGTAGTAGGATAAAAACAAAATGTGGGACTTTTATTCTAGGATAGGGTCAACAAACTATAGGCCACAGGCCAAACCTAGCCTACCACCTGTTTGTGTAAATAAGGTTTAACTGGAACATGGCCATCTCCATTCTTGACATATTGTCTATACGGCTGCATCGGTGTTAAAATAGTAGCTATAAGTAGTTAGTATAGAGACTGCATGGCCCAGAACACCTAACATATTTACTATCTGGCCCATTTCAGAGAAAGTTTGCCGGTCTTTGTCTTCTTCCTCTCTTTTGGGTAACCCCCAATAATGGATTGTCCTGGAGACTACAAATAACCTCACTGTCGATAAATCCAAAACCAAACCCATTGCCGTCGAGTCTATTCTGACTCATAGTTAACTGATAGGACAAAGTACAACTGCCCTATCGGGCTTCCTAGACTAATCTTTAGGGGAGCAGATCACTGGGTCTTTTCTCCAGGAGAGCCACTGATGGGTTCCAACTGCTGACCTATTTGTTATCAGCCGAGCTCTTAACCATTGCACCATCAGGGTTTCTTATTGCCTGCCTTAAAAAAACCCTGTTGCCATCCAGTTGATTCTGACCTATAGAGATCCTCTAGGACAGAATAAAACTGTCCCATAGGGTTTCCAGGATTGTAAATCTTATGGAAACAGGCTGTCACATCTTTCTCCCACAGAGCGGCTGGTGGGTTCAAACCACTAATCTTTTGATTAGCAGCCAAGCACTCTAACTACTGTGCTACCAGGGCTCCTCCCTCCTTACCTCCCTCCCCCACATTCTCTAGGGGTAGGTCAAATGTACCATCTAAATACAACACAGCTGAACTTGCCTCCTAGAACTCTCATAAATCGCTGCTTCCAAAGGTGCTTAACACATAGCTATCAAGTAATTTAAGTAATTTGGCTATCTGGACAAAAAACGTGCCAAAATTATATTACAAACAATTTGTAAGGAGTCTGTAACCACAAAAGAGTAAGGATCAGAGGTTGTGATCAAAATACGTACAGGGATTTTTCGTCATCTTAGCTAGTACTTCATATACTTAGATTTACGTTACAGTGAAACTACTGTGCTTTTTAAAATTCACTATGCCGTGTATAAAAACACAATTGAAGTAGAAACAGAAAGATCTATGAAAAATATGCATGAATCGTGCGGGCTCCTCTTAGCAATTTCCTCACTTAGGAGGGTTTATTGAGAAAGAGAAGACAGGTGAGGTCTCAGTGCTACCACTTCCCCCTTTTAGAACGGAGCAGATATCTTTTCCATCCAGCTTTCCCTTGGGTGAGGTTAATAATAAGCTAAATGTTTCACGTCAATCATCTATGCCCTTCTGAGGTGGAAGTCGGAACCCCAAAGTGGACAGTTCTGAAAAAAGGAAATAGTTCATTTCTCATCCTGATGGTTTGTTTGTACTAGGAGAAAGATGACAAGCTCAAGTTCAGGCCCTGACAAGCTGCAGGTAACATGATTCTGTTCCTCAAAGAAGTGAGATGAATGCTAACGTAAACTAACCCAAGGCAGATTAGTGGTTTAGCCGGAATATAAAATCCTTTTAACTGGAAGAAGAGGTTCGTTCTTGGTCCTTGAACCCTCTGAAACTGTAAGTAAACTTTTGTGTGCACTGGCTGATGGGAGTTTCTCTGGGAAGGCTGTTTCTAGGTTTTGTCAGATTGTTAAAGGGTGTGTGACCACAAAAGGGTAAGGATCAGACAACCGTAGAGTCAGACTTTATGCTAACCGTGGCTCAACTGAGTATGTGAAAAGATCCCTGCTTGACTCTGGATTATGTTTTTTACCCATTTTTTCCTTTTACATTTCCTTAACTAAAATGAAGGAATAAAGATTTAATCACTAATTGATTCTGATTCATTATTATGCTTCTATTATTTATTACAAGCTATAACCCTTTTTTGGGGGTTATAATTATAATATTACTTTAAATACATTTAAGAATCTGGCCTAAATTATACCATATCTACATTATTTATAAAGTTAAGCGTGTTCTAAAACCTGCATCAATTCTGAAAACAGTTGATGACTAATATGATTATCGAGAAAACCACAGTTATATAAGGGCTAATGTCCACTTCTGACACAAATAAAAGCCAGTGTGGTTTAAATTTATATACCATTTCCAAAAGCTGGAAGACAGTACCTATTAGTAAAACAATTCCAAGTTTTTCATTAAGCACACTAGTAACTTCTTTAAAATTTAAATTTGAGCAGCCCCAAATTACTGTTGAATACAAAGGTAGTATCTAAATTTGGAAAGTGGAGAAACAATGCAAATAATAGGATGATGCATGATTTTTGCATGAATTTTCCAAATAAGAATAAGCCAGCACATTTTAGTTATAGATTTTCTAGGAACCAGAAACATTTAAAATGGATAAAACAGGTGCTGATTACTATCTAAGTAATTAGATGATTAGTATTTTATTTCTGTATTCACTGATGGTAAAATAAAGAAAATTTTAATAGCTTTCCTAAGGAACCTGAGCTAAGGGCCATAAAGGTAAACTGTACTTAACAAAAAGTCAGTAAAAACATGTTGTATCTTTCAATAAAAGAATATGTGTAATGATCTAAGGATAAAATGGAAGATAATTTAAAATTCAGAAAGTTCCTGACTGAAGCTGTGCCAACATTTTCCACTGTATCAGGGAATGACAATCCAATGACCACATATCATTAGTTTAATTTTAAAAGGCAGATGTATTAGAAAAATAACTAAAGGAGGAATAATCAGTTTGGGTTTGGTTTTCATAAGCAATCTTTACTGGGAAAAAAGAGAAATTTTTGCAGTGGTAGTTTTTTTTTTTTTTTTAATTTCAGAGGTCTTCCCTGGTCATTTCTATTATGTATACTGAGGATATTTCTTAATAATTATAGCAAAACCAAGAGGTTATATGAATAATTTAGGCTCCCAAAATGTTTCATAAATCACCAATCTCATTTGGGAGATCTAAAAGCATTCAACATCAGGGGTGACTCTTCAATGTATTTTTAAATATTTCAGTTGGGCTGTTTCCTTTCATAAGGTTATTTCCTCCTCCTTTCTTTAGATCAAAGAAAAACCTTTGGGGAAGTACTGTTTTACAATTACAAGCAATTTGACAATGCAGAATGTGGCAAGGGTTTTGAAGAGAAGAATTCAAGTACTATCTATGAAAAAGATATAGGAGTTACCTAATCTTGAAAACATGATGATGACTGAGTTAAGAAATAAGGGTTTTAACCCTAGGTTTAAACACTAGGGTGTTTAGATTTTGAGCTTCCATAACTCTACAAAGAGCAAAAGATTTGTATAAATGCATATTCGTTTAGTTGTTATTTAGCTATTATTTATTTGTTGGAAGACTGCCAGATGTAGCATCTGATAAAACTTTCAAAATACTTTGGTAACAAGTAAAGATTAGTCTCATTTTTTTACACCCTCTCTCTTTAAATTCAGTAAGGTTAAATGTGACTTACTTAACAGATCTAAGGCAAAGAATATTAGACTAGTCCAAAGATTCAGATTAGGTAATCACGAGGGGCAGACACTGGTAAGAATGGTAGTTTGAGAAAGATACACTGTGGTGATATTATGGCTTAATCAGCTATAAACAAGTCTGCTCTTGGTTAAAAGGATTGCAGTCAGATTTTTCTACTGTAAATGCTCATTTAAAATCTATTATTCCTTTTTAATACTTGAAAACTATGACTTAGAAAGAAACAGAAGTAGATTTAAGGTACTATCTATTTTCAGTCATGATTTATACATACCAGGATTTAAAGCTCTTTTGCCCATTAGTCCAACAAAGGAATCTGTTTTATGCCCTGGAAAATACATTTAGGGGTATTTTAATATGTATGTCTTTGAGGAAAGAAAACTGTTATAACTCGTACCAAAAAAAAAAAAAAAAGCAAACTTCTGAATATATGCCTATATAATAAATATATATTTCAAGCTTTGGTCAGCCTGAAGAATGAAGCTTCCTTGTAAGCCTTATAAAGCATACTAAAACAAAACAATGAAAGCACTTTCCTCAACTCTCCATCGAAATATTAGCAAGTACTCTTTATTCATATTATGTATTTACCTAATAGAAAGTTTTAAATATTTTTGCTATTTGAGCTGGCTTTGATTTTAGAGTCTATTTCACATCTGTGTGACAGAGCAATATTAAAGCGTATTTCCTCACCTTACTAAATAGGTTGTATTTCTAAGCAACTGAATCTTAATTAAGTCAAATACCGAACCTAATGATTATAAACTTCTAAAAGGTCATATTTCTATTTTATTGAATTATTTTCATACTTTTTTTGGAAAAGTGTATTCGTTTTAACATAACTAGAGCACATTTATTTTCATTGTATAGAATTTGCTATATTTGATTTCCTTGAAAGTCAAATCCTTAGAAAGTAAATATGAATAAATCTCACTTACTCTCAAAGATGAAGCCTTTGGAACAGGTTATTATTTTAACTCTAGTGGGATAATTTCTCTTGGTTTACACTATATCAGCAGAGAATAGGGCTGCTATCTTAATGTGGCCTCCTCTGCCACCCAGGGAGCCAAAGGCCAAGACAGGGTGAATGAGCTGACAATATGATCATGATGGATCCTTGGGACTTCCTGCCAACTCTGGTTCCATTAACTGGGTGACTGGTATCTAATGACTTTCAAGTACCACAATTCTGCAGTCTTCACTGCCCTAAGAAATGTTTCATTGTGTGTTGTTGATAGATAAGATTCCCCATACAATTACGGGGTTGAGAAACAATCTCTGACCATCTTTACCTTTACCATGGTTTCTCTATCCAAATATTCACCCACTTTACTTGTTTGCTTAATTGGCTGCTGGATTATTATAATAAATGATGTCATTATGGGACCCAGCATACTAAAATGAGCTTGAAGATGCCTGTAAACACTTTTTTTTTTTTTTTTGGCAATGGGGTATGTAGGTGTGTGGTGAATTTTTACCCCTAGGGTTGAAATTCTTATCTAAAACTAATGCTGTGTAGGTATTAAGGGCTTTTTCTTAGCACCTTAAAGCAACAACATTTATTCTCTCATAGTTTCTGTGGGTCAAGAATTTAACAGCAGCTTAGTTGGGACTTAATTTTCTTTCTAACATAAAGCATCATTTTGGGAAGTAAGTTATGTCCAAACAACAAGACTTTAAACAATCATGTTATGAATGTAATACAAGTCCCTTCCATTCTTATGTTGTCTCAAGTAAAAATAGTATAAATCCTAAGTTAGGACAGAAAATAAGGATGTTAAATAACATGGAATTCAATCTAAGTTATATTTGCATTTGATTAATGTCAAAATTGTGAACTTACTTTTATGAGAAATTTGTCCATGTCCTAGAAGAAAGAAAAATAAAATCAGCAGTCACACAGATTTTTTAAAAGAAGTTACATTGTATTTCTTAAACAGAACAGAATTATATGATAAATTGATTTTTAAGCTATGTGACATTTTCAAGCACTCTCCTGAGAAATATAAATATAAAAAAATAGTGCTAATCATGAGAAATATAGCAGAGTATAAATGCTAATCAAATTATTAATTTAAAAAAACAAAATTTTTAACAAACCAAAAGAATATTACATGTTTTCTATGAGCCACAGATCCAAGGACTGTGAGGCTCCCAGGCCTGCCTGTTAGAGCATACCACCTCCCAGTTTTCTTACAGAAATGCGACTCCAAGGCCAGCCGCCCATTTGACCCTCAGAGACATAACGAATACATCTCTTTATTTAACAGGCATAGTCAAGATCTCATATTTCAGCTCATAAAATATTCCCTTCACTTTCCTACATGTGCATTCACAACACAGCAAAATAAAGATGTTTAGGAATGTTTACCATAAAGCGCCTTTAACAGGGCCACTTGTTTTTCAATTGAGGAATCTGACAAGAGATGAATGGACATTAACTATTTACACATTCCACTGTCGGTGCGATGACTTCAAGGAAACAATACCCCGATACACTGGACAACCAAGTCTGATAACCTCAGGGAATGCGCTAAAATCTGCTGGAAATTCCACATGCATTTAGAGGGCTATCCCCTCGGGGTCGCGTGCCTTCCCCTTCTTTGCCAGTTTGCAATCTTTAGTCAACAAAGCGCTTAGGTGAGATTGGGTCTCCTTGGTGGTTTTGCTCTAGTACTGTCAGAAACCAGCCTCTCCCTCCCTCCGTGGGCATGTGCCTGTGTTAGAGTAGCGAGGGCCAGAGTAACACTCTGGAGTTCTGTTCCTCCTTAGGGTGGAGATCTCTACTTAAAGAGCAAGAGAGACTGCGAGCACAGGTAGCGAGCAAGCAGGCAGGGCGGGTGGCCCAGAGAGACAAAAGGAAGGTTGCCCATCTCACCAGCATCCCGTTTGCCCATTAGACCGAAGAACTGCTGAGGCTTGGGTCTCCGGGCGATTCTCTGCAGAAGGTGCTCAAAGGGCTCGGGCAGCTCCTCCTAGGGGACACACGCACGTGTAAACCGGTGTGTAGGCACCAGAGCTAGGCGCCCGGCAACCCGAGTCATTCTCCAGCCCTGGGCAAGCCACGCCGCCCGCGGTGGGGACTGACCCGGCAGGGGCAGGAACTCGGCTCCGCAGAGAGGTGAGAGGAGGGCGGGCTTCCCCACACTGGGGCTTACTGGGGTCCATGCCGAGGCGCTCCCTCTCTCCGCCCCTCCTTGCCATCCCGCGTCCAACGCCACCTCCGCAAAGCCCTGCCCTGCCACCGTGCGAGTTAACAGGAGGCGACGTGTCTCCGAACCCTGCTCGCTTTCTGCTCTGTCCTCTCAGCCGGCGACGCTCACTCAACTGTCGTGCGGCCATCTGGCTTTGCCTGGTTTCTAGGGCCAGCTTGGGAGACCCTCCCAGCCCTCCCCCCAGCCCTAAATTCACACAGGTGTGTGTGTGGGGTGGGATGGGAGTGACAACGCTCTACAAGCGACCTGCACCGCGCGACTTTCACTGTTCTCCGGAGGCACCTCTCGCCAATCACCTGAGAGCCGGAGAAGATTCAAAGGCAAACTTGTGGCTACGTCCTCAGGTCCGTAAAATAAATGTCAAGGCAGGAGTTAGCTTACCACCCACCTCTGTCCCTCTAATTCCCCTGCAGTGTTCCCTTCGCACCCTGCTTCTGCCGGCGCCGCGTCCTCCTTTGCCCCTGCCTAGAGTCTCCAAACGCGCAGTTCGACTGCAGTCACCGAAAACCTCGTTGCTCTGGAGTGAACCCAGCTCTGGCCCCATTAGGACCGCGGGTCTCATTAGGGAGGGTATCTTTCCTCCAGGGAGTTCCCGAAACCCAGTGGTGCAGTCCTCGCGAGCGGGGGAGACTTGGATACTGCAGTGCAAAATTCTGCGCGGGACCCCGGGGACGGCACCCCTTTACATGCTTCCACGAGTCCCCACCTCCTCTGGTCGCGTTTATGTTGTCGGTCTTCCCAGTACTAACTACAGGAGGAGGGTGCTAGCTCCCGAGCCCAGGACGAAGGGCGTGTGCCATCCGGGGACAGGGTCTCACCTTGATCTGGTCGCTGTCGGACCAATCGGACCAATAATTCAGATCATCGTTGGCTCCGATTTCTTCTGCAAACAGTTGAGTGGAGACGAGAAAAAAGACTGCCAAGGCCACGAGGATTTTCATGTTGGATTTCTGGGAAGAGAAGGGAGAAGAGACAGGAGCGAGGGAGAGAGAGCGAGAGATGGGCGAGAGACAGGGCGGAAAGAGAGAGAGAGAATATGAATATGAATGAATTAGGAGAGGCTATCGAAGAGTTGGGCAGCAGAGTTTTCAGCCCCACAGTGGAACTCGGGTTCGGTTGAACGAAGAAGAAAAAAGCCAAAGGACTAATTTCTCGCCTGTATCCTTTTTTTTTTTTTTTTATCCTTTAAGAAAGAGAATCACTCCGGAGGGAGTTCAAATCCCCTCATCTCAAGATCCTAACTCTCCTCCATCCCCTCAACCCACACTATCAAGCCAGGAGCCTCCGCAGGTGGAAGACAAAGGGAGGACTAGCCTTTGGGAAACCCGGTCTCTCCACTTGTCCTTCGCCTCAGCGGCGCACCTGGAGCTGTCTCCTGTCTCTCGCCACCTCGAGGCGCAGCGCCGCGGGGAAAGCCCGCAGACCGAGGCTGGCACCGCGCGGACACTTACTGCAGCGGACAGGCCCCGGGGGGTTCCTCCGGCGCGTCTGAGCCCACGCGGGGCGCCCTGCACTCTCGGTTGCCTGCCGTGGAGGACGAGGTCCAAGCGCGCTCTTTTGCCTGTTGGGTGCCTCGCGGTATTTATCCCAAGCTGGACCAGCCTCACGACCCACGTGATACGCCCCCCCTCCCCCGCCCCCAGCCAAGCGACTTTCTGCTCAATATTTAATTAGCCGCCTCCTCTCCTTTCGCTTGCGTCTGATTGAGAGTTTCCGAGACGGTAACCCGTCGGTGCCCATAACATCTGGACCCAATTGGGTTCGAAATGACGCAATTTTAGGAAAATCGTCGTCTCACCATCCAATCCGGAACAGTCTATCTTCTTCCGTAGGCATATCCGACGCCCCCTGCCCGCTCCTTCAGAACCGGGGTTCTATGACACCTGAGATTACTCATCAAAATTGAGCAAAGTGATTCATTCCTCGGACTTCAGCAACTTTTCCTTCCCTTTAAGACGTCAGGATAAGTTGTACTTTTAAGCATGACCAAACAACTTCGGGCATTAAGACATTGCCTTTGGAAATCAGCCTAAGAAAGGAACACCTCGATTGGGGGAAAAGCAGCATTGATTTTTCTGTTTCAATCTGCAATGTCTTAAGTGTTTCTGAAGTTAGTAACATTTTTTATGACCTGAACACCCCTCTCCTAAATCAGCCAGGATTACTGGCGTTTTCAGCATTACAGATGGATATCCAGTCCCACAGTGTTTCAGAGGATGGATGCGGATTTATTTTACATTTTGGAGAAAGGGGAGTTTAAACGTGGTATATTACACGCAGAACTTTCTCGTATATCAGTACCATTCTAGGATATCCTTTTTCCAAGCAGGCCTGCCACATCCAGGAGTAGGGCTTAGAGGGGGAGGCTTTTGCTCCCCTACCCTTTCTGGGTACAGACTAGGAAACCAGCAGGACGGTGTACAGGCTCCTTCCCGGCTCTACAGATCATTCATAGATCTCGCCTGTGTATGAAAGTAAGTGCAGTGAGCATGCTAACTGGGGGCAGTCATTAACAGCATGAAACTGTTAGACGAACAGCATCGCAGCTTTCCATGAGCCTGTGATTTGTCTTGTAGACGCATTTCTTTCATCTCTAAATGAATTAACTGACGTTATATATTGAGTGGAGTTGTTTTCTCCCCTTTACTTAGCAAGCATTATATTTTTTAGTTAATTCTGATTTTTTTATTATAGTGCAGAAAGGGTATGCGTTTTTTTTTTGCAGCTAAATTAAGTTACTAATGTTTTTCCTCTAATATTTGTTCTTTCTTAAGTAACCCTGCATTTTGAAATTCCCATGCATTATCTCCCATTTCTTTAGGCCTAGCCTCACAGTGGGAGGCATTTTTTTTAAAAAAAAACTTTTTATATAGAAAATTGCAAACATATTCAAAAGTCGAGAGAACCATCCAGTTGAAACACTTGGCAAGTTTCACCTACCACCAGCTGCTGTCTAGTTAATTCTGACTCATGGTGACCCACCCCTCCCTGAACCCCTGCCCCACTCCGAGTATTTTAGAGTAAATCTTAGACTTCACATCATTTCATCTGTAAATATTTCAGCATGTCTTTCTAAAATGTAAGAATTTATTTAAAAAAAATACCATGCCACTACCTTTAAAGGTAGTTTCAAGTACTTTCTTGTTACCGTTGTTAGGTGCCATGTGGTCCCTTTAGACTCATAGTGACCCCATGTAACACAATGTTTCAGCTCTCCGCTGGAAAATGAAAGGTCAGCGGTTAGAACCCACCCAGTGGCTCAGTGGGAAAAAGACCTGGCGACCTGCTCCTGTAAAGACTACTGCGTAGAAAACCCTATGGGGCAGTTCTGCTGTGTCACATGGGGCCTCTGAGTCGAAAACTGACTAAGCGGCACCTAGCAACAACAACTATCTATAGTTTTCTCTTCCTTTCTCTCTCTTTTTCCCTTGCAGTTTATTGATAAAACTGACCATTGTCCAGTAGAGCGTTTCACATTCTGGAGTTTGCTGATTGCCTTTCCATGGTTTCTTTAAACTTATTCCTCTTTTCCCTCTATTTCCTGCAAATTGGCGGCTGTATTTAGAAAATTGATCAGATTTAGATTTAGGTTTTTTTTTTTTTTTTGATAGGACTATTTTGCCTGTGTTGTGCACTTCTATGAGGAGTCACATAATGTCTGGTTGTTTCTCCTTTTGAGATGTCAGTGGCCATTGATGATCATTTTCTGAATCCGTTATTCATTGTTGTGTACTGTCGATTCCAACTCAGAGTAACCCTGTAGGACAGAGTAGAACTGCCCCACAGGGTTTCTAAGGCTGTAAATCTTTATGGAAGCAGACTGCCACATCTTCCTTCCGTGGAGTGGCTGGTGGGCTCCAACTGCCGGCCTTTCCGTTAGCAGCCATGCACTTGACCACTGTGCCGCCAGGTCTCCTCATTAATTCATTAGTACTTGCAAAACAGTGCTATTCTGATTTCGTCATTCTTTCTTTATTCCTTCTTTATTTAGCTGGACTATTTCTTCCACATAAAGTCGAATTTGTTTTTCCCATCAACTATTTGGTTACTTGAAGGCATTATTACCATAGGAAAGATTGGATTAATGCTTGATTATTTTCTCTACCAGTTTTCAAAATAGTGAGTTAAAAAAAAATTTTTTTAAGTTAGTACCTTTAAAGATGAACTTTTTTTTTTTTAATTTTAGGATTATTATGAACTCATAGATTTAAACATAGTTCGAGTATTTCAATCCATGGCAAGCATTTTTCTAACTGCTGCTCAAATTATCTGATTCTTGGTTAGCAAGTGACTTCAGATTGGCTCCTGAGACTTTTGATATGCCCTCAATAGGCTTTGATGACTTTCTTGTGTTTTGTTATGACAAAATGTTCCAGATTTAAGTGTTTTATTTCCTGCCCCAGACCTGGAATTTTCCACTAACAAGCCCTGGTTTCCTTTAAATAAGAAATGATAATTAGAGCTCACAATCTGGGCATTATGAGTGCACAGTTTTACTGAGTTCTTCATCGTTTCCCTTAATTATTTCAGTGGATTGTTGTGTGCTGTGGAGTTGATTTCGACTCATAGCAACCCTATGTGACAGAGTAAAACTACCCCATAGGATTTCATAGGCTGTTATTATAATCTTTATGGGAGCAGATCGCCAGGTCTTTTCTCCTCCAGTGCTTCTGGGACGTTCGAACTGCCAGACCTTTTGGTTAGCAGCCAAGCTCTTAACCACTGTGCCACCAGAGCTGGGAATATATATATGCGTGCGTGTGTGTGTGTGTGTGTGTGTGAGAGAGAGAGACAGACGGAGACAGAGACAGAGAGAAAATAAAAACTGTGAATTTATACTGACACTTTTTATTCAAATTTTAGATATTATAGAGCCTTTACTTCATCTTTTCTTCCATACCAAAAATCTCAATTCCCAGTGACATCGATTTACTCATTTGCTTTATCCCAATACACAATACCAATATGACCAGCAACGATACGATCATTGGAAACAGATTGAGATTTATTTTAAATTCTTTTTTTATCTTTAGTGTATATCATACTATATACAAATTGTTGTGTTTTGAAGTTACTTTAAAAGTTCTTCTCTGTGTAGTTATGCTACAAACTCTTATATAGGTACATTTATTCATTTTGCTCTTGAGTTTTAGGGATTGTTCTTTACATCTAATTTAATTTTGAAATTTTGTAGAATTACAGTTCCAAACTCAAATACTCAAGACATAATATATTTAAAGAACTGTAGTTTCAATCCCTGCCCCCCTCCTTCCTTCTGATAACTATTTCTTTTTAGGTATTCTTTCATTTACTCTTCCATTGTTACCATTGTTGCTGCTGTTTTAATATAAGCAAATATGTATTTATATCCACCTACACCTTGTAAAGTTTCATATTTAAAATGGGGGCATTTTAGATTAATTTTTTGTTCTCAGTTGCTGATGTAATCTGTGAGGTCACATGAACTATTTAACAGTTTCTTCCCTATTAGCTCAATATGATCAGTTGTATAATTTTGTTCATGTGCCATGTTAAAAATGTACCACAGTATGTAAAATAAGGGCTGTTTCACATAATTGAGTAATAAGCATCAATGAGGTAAAAATTGATCGAAGAACACATTTCCCATTTTCTCCAAGTCATTCATTAATTGGTAATTTAGTGCTGTCTGGTGGTGCAGTGGTTAAGCACTTGGCTGGTGATCAGATGCTCCATGAGGGAAAGATGTGATCTTCTTCCACAAAGATTTACAGCCTTGGAAATCCTGTGGGGAAAGTTCTACTCTGTCCGATAGGGTTGCTATGAGTCAGAATCCACACGGCAGCAACAGGTTTTTAGCAAGAACATGAACCTTCTGCCACGACTACTCCTTGAACAGTGCAGGATTTGGGATACTTAGACTCTTTATAGCCTGTGTTATTTTTGAGAATATCAAATTTATGAAAAAAGAAAAAAAAATTATGAAAAGGTGCATTTAATAAAATGCATATGTTTTCAATGCATGCTAAATTCAGGAGGAAAAGAATGGTGAGCCAAGAAGTATTTTTTTAAATATAGTTTAGAAATTAAAACCTGCAGAAAAGTTTTTCATTTTCGCAGAACTCAAAATAAGCTACTGTATACTGTTTACAATTTTTACAAGGAAAAAAGTCACCTGATTGTTTTTGTAAAATAAGACATACTCTTTATTTTAAAAATCAAACAATACAGAAAAGTACAATAACAAGTTTTTTTAAAAAACTACCTCAAACTCAGAAATTGCCACCTTTAACATTAAATGAACATAATTGCTAGTATCTTTGTATGCATATTTCAAAGAAAAATAAAACAATAGATAAATAAAAGCTCAAAAATAAGAGGAGACTCTAGGAATTATTTTTGATGAAGTATAATAAATTTTATTTTATTTAGCTATTAAGAAGAAAAATAAAACTAAAGCGAGACTGAGGGAAATATTGATCTTCAAATATTTGTTCACCACGAGATCTTTTTTCCACTAAAGAATAGAAATGTCAAGACGCAAAGTTTAAGGATAAACATTAGGAGGCTGGAATGCAATTAATTTTAAAATAGATACTTAGATGACATTTACTAATTTCCTGTTTTGAAAAATGAGGACATTAGCATTCTTATACTTCTTCCCACTCCCCTTCCTCCACCTTATAATTATCATAACTACTTTTACGTTATTCCAGTATACCATGCACATTCAGTTTTGCTATCATAGTTTCTTTAGGTGTCTAGTATTCATTCTATATTTAAACAGATTTATTGCTCAACAGCAGTTCTTTGGAGCTCTGGTGGTGAAGTAGTTAAGAGTTTGGCTGCTAACCAAAAGGTCGGCAGTTTGAACCCACCAGCTTCTCCTTGGAAACCCTATAGGGCAGTTCTACTCTGTCCTATAAGGTCACTTATTAATCAGAATCAACTCAGTGGCAATGGCTTTGGGTTAACCAGTTCTTTCAAGCTAGCATTGCCATTTTTTTAAGTTTATTTTAATCATATCTTCTTTGGCTATAAAACAAAAAATTTTTTTTTCTCAAGAGGAAATCATGCATATTGTATTTCCCGTTCTTTCATGCTAAAAAAAAATTTTTTTTTTTTCATGCTAGTGAATGACTGTTGGTGGCTTCTCTGCCTGAATGACATCTTGGGTAGTTATATTTTTAGATTAAAATTCCTTTTCTCAGTACTCTAAGGAATTGCTCTATTGTCTTGTAAAGTTGAGTGTTGTGGAGAATTCTGAGATAGAACAGAAATTTCCGCTGCTTTTACATGATCTGTTCTTGTGCTAAAATATCTGAAAAATTTTTTCTTTATCCTTGACATTCAGTAATTTAACTAGAGATGTTTTGTTATTGAATATACTATATCTATGTCTCTTGGAGTGCCATGAATTATTTTAATTTTGCAGATTTTGTTTTTTGTACATTATAGGGAAGTTCTCTTGTATTATATCTTTAAATATATCTTGAAGTGGAATATCCACTCCAAGAACATTATGTCTTTTTGTTTAGATTATAATTTATTTTATATAACATTAATATAGAATATATATCATGTCATAGTATGTAATATATTCCATGTCTATCATATTTTTCATATTGATATCATTCTTTGCCCTTTATTTGCATTTATTTTTTAGGTATTGGGGTGTGTGGGTGTGTGTGTGTGTGTGTGTGTATTCTATAACACATTTGTAGTTTCTGAGCCCTTCTCTCCAACTTAATGTTACTTGGCAGGGTCTGAGCAGACACAGTAGAAGTGATTACTTGGCTCTCTCTCTAAAATATCTGAGATAAGTTGTGATTTCTTTCTTTTGGGGGCCAGAAATTTTGTGTTCAGTTCTTTTTTCTCAGCATGAGGAAGTGACAGAAGGGGAGAAGTTTAATGAAGTGCTGTGCAGTCTTTGAGTACCTGGGCTTTGTTCTTCTGAGAGTCTGTTCAGTGTCTTGTTCCATGTTAACTTCCTGTTTGGAAAACCTGTACCTTCCTCATGCGGGATCCCCCTGGACTTTGGATGACTGTGTGGTCTGGGAGTCTCCCTTGTCTCTTCTTGAAGAGTCAGCCCTGGCATTCACTTTTCTGCTGTTGCCAATTCCTCTTGGATATTGGTATCCATTGCATTTAGAAAGACTGTAGTGATAGTCCCACTCAACTTTCTTTCCCCATGCATAGTGTCATTGAGAATGCTCAGAATTTTGTCAACTCTCTCGTAAAACTTGTGGAAAGTGATGGTGTGGTTAGAAGGGCAGGAGCTCTCTGGAATCAGGCAGTGAGGGACCTTTCTGCTTTTATCTGGGACTTTCTGTTTCTTTCATTTGTCACCAGTTCTTGAAGATTATTGAATTAATTAGATTGTACTTCTTGATTTGTTTGGTCAGTGATGATAGACTTTACATTTTTTCTTGAAAATTGTCAAATTTTACTTTATTTTGATGTGCTGGAGAAGGCCTAGAATATTATCATGTTGATTTTATATAGCTAGTAAATGTTTGTATAATTGTTGGATATCACCTATATCAAGTTAATGCATTAGTTCTCTACTATTTTGTTTTCCTGGACTCCAGAACTCTAGATACTATCCTGGAACATAGCTGTTGCTACAAAACATGACATTGGCAGAATGTGTTGTCTGTAAGGCGAAGTCTCCTTTCCCTGACATATTGGCTTATCTTTTACATGTTATTTACTCAGGACGTCTTGATGCCATGATCACAACTGGTTTTCTTGATGATTCATGGGGATTTTAAATTGCCTTATTATTTTCTGGAGCCCCAGTAGTGCAGTGGTTAGGAGCTAGGCTGCTAACCAAAAGGCCAGCAGTTTGAATTCACCAGCTGCTCCTTGGAAACCCTACAGTGCAGTTCTACTCTGTCCTATAGGGACGCTATCAGTTGGAATTGACTTGGCGGCAATGGATTTGTTTTTGTTTTCTTCTTTTTGGTTTTTTATTATTTTTCATCATATATTCTCATTTCATCACACTCATGTCAATCATTCCTTAAAATCCTCCCAAGTCACAGTGTTACTAGGCTTTGAATTATTTGGTACATTCCAGGGGTGTAAGAAGAGACAGCACTCCAGAGGCCAAGTCAGGGATACAAGGTTCAGCACCATCTGAGGAAGGCTAGGGGTAATTTTGAGCAGTCCTACTCAAAATCACTTAATATAATCATGGTTTCATCAGGGAATACCAATCTTCTGTACCTGAATCTGATTCCTGCCTTCAGTGTTTCATGATGCTGCTTCATCAAGAGTTTAATCTTTGTGTTGCTGTCTCTTTTTCCAGGCAGCCTTTTTCTTTTCTTAGGGGACGCTATTTTTAGTTCCCGGTATAGTAAAGTCAGAAATGAGCATACTACTGGAAAAAGGACACAATATTCCAACACTTAACCCTCAGTACACACCACAAGGAAGAGTAATTCAATAAACATTTATTTAATGTCCGCTATTTGCCAAACAAATATGGTGCTGGGAATTCAGGATGAATGAGTCACAGTCTTTGCCCTATCTGGACTCAAGAGAGTCAGGATGACAGGAAATGTAATAGATACTCTAACAGAGGTATGAGCATTGTTTTATGGGAGTATAGACTGAAGCTTCCCTAGATTGGTGGGAAGAGGGAGGTAGAAGGCATTCCAGGAGAGGGAACAGTTTAAACAAAGGCAAAGAGGCAAAGATAGGCATTAACTGTGTATTGGAGAAACCAGAACAAAAGTGACAAATGTTGGAGATGGGAAAGGCTAAAACCCATTACCATTGAGTTGATTCCAACACGTAATGACCCTATAGGACATAGTAGAACTGCCCCATAGGATTTCCAAGGCTGTAATCTTTACGGGAGCAGACTGCCACATCTTTTTCCCATGGAAAGGCTGATGGATTCCAACTGCCAACCTTTCAGTTAGCAGCTAAGCGCTATAACCACTGTGCCACCTGGGCTCCTGGGGAGAAGCTAAGAGGGGTTAAATAAGATGAAGTCAACTGACGTCAACACTTTATTCCCTCTGAACATCAGCAAATTCTGCTATCAAGCAAACACCACTTACTCCGGAGGAAAAGCCAAGCTCACAGCTTTTTGTTTTCACCTTCTAAACTCCTAGTCACTGGTGGTTCTTGAATTAAAAAAATTGGAATCTTGTGGTATTTTGAACTCCATACACATAGTCAAGGATAACAGTTTGTTAAACTATTTAATAAGGTTTTTTTTTTTTTTTTTTACATTGCTTCTGGGTGCAATTAAGAAACACACATTGTGTATACTTGCCAAAAGACTGAAGATAATCTCCTTATTCAACATGACTCTGCAACTTTAAAATAATAAGCCAGACTAATAAATCTACTGCAAATACTCCTAATCAGATATGAGTTTGGTGAAACTGGATCCATAAAGGTCAAAAATTCAGTTAAAATTAGGTACAGCCAGCCCAACTGTCTTTGTAAAATGGCAAGTTTGTACATAGGAATATTAGCTAAAAATCAGGAAATACATTATTTTGGAATAGATTAATGATGAAAACAGTAAGATTTAGATTTACTGAATACGCTAAAACAGGGAAGTGTATTTTTCAAACTGAGAAACCCAGCTGTGGAGCGAAACCTTATTCGTTTCTTCCTATAGGTGCTAGTTTGATAGTTAATGTATCTGACAAACGACTTTGAGCTCTTTGATAGCTGAAAGTATAGTCTACCTACACTGGAACTTTTCCTTCCCTTTTACCCCACTCCTGATGTAACCTCTTGCTATTTGATGTCCACAGCCACTCTGCTGACACTGCTTCCATCTTAGTGGGTTTTTGAACTTAGGCTGTCAGGTTTCAGAGCCCATGCCACCAGCTTTTACCTGTATTATCTCATCAGAACTGCTGTAGGGTTGATATCATTAACATGCTGGATGTGCGAGGGGAATCACTAGCCATCTACTCCTATTGTTCAATAGCTTTATTCCTGAATCAAATCAAGGTACTGTTAAACTCATTATCTGGGCTACATTGTTCTAACTTTCTGTAAAAATGCTGTCGTAAGTCGATGGCATAATTTCTTCAACTTTTATTGGGTTCTTACATATAAGATGTAAGAGTTTTAATATACGAAATTGCTTATGAGGAGTTTATATATTTCTATCAAATACCTATTATGGCATAGTTTATTGTGTTCTTGAATGTTCCTTATATAAAAGACTGTGTGAGATTTATTTCTTTTAGAAGTCACTACTAGGAAACTGATAAGTGTCATTAAATCAAATGGGAGTTATCTAATCCGATACTTCTACCTCTTCCCCCTCCTCTATTTTATTTTATTGTTTTATCTTGGCTGTCAGAGAACGTAGAGCTAATTTTTGGGCTCAGTTGTCCTTCCTTTATTCTAGGCTTTCTAGTCTAATTTCACATATTTCTCTTTTATGTATTTGGCTTTTATTCTTTTTACTTGTGTTTTAATTTGTAAGAACTATTTTATATATTTTTTTTATTGTGAATATCCTTAAATTTTGTAATAATATTAAGATATATTACAATTTTTTAAAGATGAATTTACATTTCTTACTGTTCCCTATACCTATCTCCTGGACCAGGTCTTACTTATCTCTTTCCTACACAATTTCAGTTATTTCTTAACAGTTTTCCCTGACTCCTGATCCACCCCTCTCATAGCTTATAGCACACATCTGGCTATATTATTCTGTTCTTCAAATCTCTTCATTGGTTTTCTCTTTTTCACTAAATTAAATACACTCTCCTTAATTCATTACTTAACATATTCCATAACGTGGATTCAGCCTAATTTTTTAGGCGTTTATCCCTCTAGTGTTTCTCTTTGCCCAACTTAACTGCCTATGTTCAGCTCTAGCCAGAAACTTGAACGTCTAAGTTACTTTTCCCCTGATCTTTCATGTTCTCCCTCCTCCATTCAATTTTTCACTAAGGATCCTCATTCATAATTATATTTCAAGTACATTCACTTCTCCCTATCTCCATTGCCACCATATGAATCCAGTCTACCAGGATATCTCCAGAACTATTTCAGTAGTCTTCCTACCCATTCTCAACGTTGGAGTTATAAGGAACTTCTAAAACATAAAGGGTGCCATGTTACCACCTTGCTTAAAACTTTAAGCAGCCTAAATAAAATCACATAAAAACCAAAGTCCTTTAAAGCCACCTATGATCTGGCTCCTGTCTACTTCAAGCTGCTTTTAGGCTATTCTTCCCCTACTTACTCTACTTTAGCCACACCAACCTCCGTTCAGTTTATTGAATAACACATCCCTTGCCCTGATTCAAACCCTTTGCCCAGGTTATATGTCTGGTTAGAGCAGGAGTTGGCAAACTACAGCCCACTGGTGAAATCCAGCTTACCATCTGTTTTTGTCAAAAAAGTTTTATTGGAGCACAGCCATGCCCATTTGGTTATATGTTGCTGTGACTGTTTTTGTGCTCCATGAGCAGAGATGAATAGTTAAAATGACGATCTAATGGCCTACAAAGCCTAAAATATTTACTCTTTGTCCTTCTACAGAATGTTCACTGGTCTCGAGGCTAGAGCAATCATTCCTCTACTCTTCTGCATGGCTCAAGTTTTCTCACTGCAGTTTTCAACTTAAGTGTTTTTGCCTTAGATTGACTGCTCATATCTGCTCATGATCATCAAATCTAGCAGACTATCTCCAAAATTTTCTATCAGTGTACAGAGTTTATGATTCCATTACATTCATGGCAAGTCGTATTTAAGTATTGTTTGTTTACCTCTTTATTATCTTTATCCTTTAGTGGAGGAATAGAAACTCCTTAAGGGTAGGGAACCTATTAGTTTTGTCCTTCACCTTCACTCAGTGCCTAGAATAATACTTGATTATAGTAGGCAATAAATAACTGAATTGAATTAGTATCTTCTATTTTTTCCACTCCTTTTTTTTTTTTTTTTTGTGGATGGGGGGCATTTTTCTTTTTCTTAGTAAATATTTTGAGAACTTCTAAGGGGTGCCCTTCCCAATTTAACCTCCACTGGAAGTATCCTGCCTGCTGTTATGGGGCCTTCTTTGTAGGATTCTAGTCTCTTGGGTGAGATCAGACAACAGTGTTTAAGTCTTTATTGTGTCTTGGGTTGATATGACATTGCACTTACCTGAGGAGAACAAAGTGGAGGCCCAAAGAAACATTTCCATTATTGAATAAGTTACATCAAAATTAAAATAGAGTAATGCTGACAGATAAAGACTCTAAAGAATTATTCAGTCAAATCCAGATAATAAGATAAAGCCATGTTTGCTTGGTGTTGTTAGCTACCCTCGACTCATATAGACCCTATATACAACAGAGAGAAACACTGCCGGATCCTGCGCCATCCTCACAGTCATTGTATGCTTGAGCCCATTGTTGCAGCCGCTGTGTCAATCTATGTCCTTGAAGGTCTTCCTTTTTTTTGCTGGCCCTCTACTTTACCAAGCATGATGTCCTTCTCCAGAGACTGATCTCTCCTGAGAACATGTTCAAAGTATGTGAGATGTAGTCTTGCTATCCTTGCTTTTAAGGAGCATTCTGGTTGTACTTCTTCCAAGACGGATTTTTTTGTTCTTTTGGCAGTCCATGGTATATTCAATATTCTTTACCAACACCACAATCCAAAGGGCTCAATTCTTTTTTGGTCTTCCTTATTCATCACCCAGCTTTCATATGCACATGAGGCAATTGAAAATACCATGGCTTGGTTCAGGCCCACCTTAGTCTTCAAGGTGACATATCTGGTTTTTAACACTTTAAAGAGTTCTTTTGCAGATTTCTTGACTGCTGCTTCCATGGGTGTTGACTGTGGATCCAAGTAAAATGAAATCCTTGACAACTTCAATCTTTTTTCCGATTATAATGATGTTGCTCATTGGTCCAGTTGTGAGGATTTTTTCCTTTATGTTGAGGTGTAATCCATACTGAAGGCTGTGGTCTTTGATCTTCATCAGTAAGTGCTTCAAGTCCTCTTCACTTTCAGCAAGCAAAAGCTGTGTCATCTGCATAAAGCAGGTTGTTAATGAGTCTCCCTCCAATCCTGATGCTGCGTTCTTCTTCATATGGCCCAGGTTCTCAGATTATTTGGTCAGCATACTGACCAAGTAAGTAAGGTGAAAGGATACAACCCTGACATACACCTTTCCTGACTTCAAACCATGCAGTATCTCCTTGTTCTGTTTGAATGACTGCCTCTTGATCTATGTACAGATTCCTCATGCACAGAACGAAGTGTTCCGGATTTCCCGTTCTCCGCAATGTTATCTATAATTTGTTATGATCCACACAGTTGAATGCCTTTCATAGTCAATAAAACACAGGTAAACATCTTTCTGGTTTCATCCAGGATCCATCTGACATCAGCAATGATATCCATTATTCCACATCCTCTTCTGAATCAGCCTTAAATTTCTGAAAGTTCTTTGTTGATATACTGCTGCAGCTGGTTTCGAATGATCTTCAGCAAAATTTTACTTACATGTGACATTAATGATATTGTTTGATAATTTCCGCAGTTGGTTAGATCACTTTTCTTGGGAATAAACATAAATATGGATCTCTTCTGGTTGGTTGGCCAGATAGCTGTCTTCCAAATTTTCTTGGCGTAGAAATTTTCTTGGTATGTTTGCCTAGGGATAATTATCTTATTAAAAAGTACAGAAACATCCAATCTTTAAAAGTAAGAAATACACGTATTGACAAATTCTCTAATATAGTATATCCTTATTAATGAAAATTGATCAACTATGATTTTGAGCTCCTATCTGATCTTAGCATTAAGATAGAAGGGAAAACATAAGATTTACCTTTAGGGATTACAGATTTGGTCAGAGCAGTTTCATAGAAAGACTCTAAAGACTGTTTAATTGCTCTTTAATCATATGTTCATATTTACACTGTTAGATATGGTGTGTTAGGGTCAGGTTTAAGGCACGATTAGTTAATTAATTGTAAAACTTTATTTATAGAGCCAAGCTTTATAATGTTTTTAGTAGGGTTGTCTGAAAGGTATGATGAGTGAGGAACAAGGAAAGGACAATTGTCCAAGATACCTTGGTAACATAACTAGTGAAAAGTTCTGTAAAAGCAGGAAGCAAGTGACATGGGAAGCATGGTAAAGGTTATTAGTGGAGAAGGAGTTTTGTCAAGATCTTGTACATGAGGTACTCTGGCTCATAGGCAGAGAGAAAAAGAATAGATTCCTGGAAGACTTCACTAAACTTTGACAATGAAAAATAATAGTCTGTAAAATAGAATTTAAAAGAAATCAAACTCTTATCTGTGGGAATATGTAAGGTTTAAGGGAAACCTGAAGCCATTGTAGCATGAACCTTGGAGAAGTCTGACATGTCGGTCTACATGTTTATTTATAAACAGAAAGCACAAAGAGCTGTAGTCTTCTTGGTCTTATGTAGGGCATGAATCATAGTTAGTGATATGTAAAAATCAGTCACAAAACTATCCAAGTACTAGAGTTATCCTGGATACAATTACCTGGATTAATAGTTATACATATAATAATTTGTTATTCTACATCTATGTTAGCCACAAGAAGAATCAGTAGAATTATGAGTAAATGGGTTTTTAATTATAAGAAAGTAATTTAAATAGAATTCCAGTGATTTTTCTTCTCTTCTAGCCAACTGGAATTCAAGAGTTTTGGAAGTGAGTCTTCCAAAATTAGCAAATAGCATTACCTGTAACCAAGAATTAAGAGAAACTTTTTAAAGTTTATAACCAGTGTCTTTTTCCATCTGCTTCATTTTGGATTCCCCCACTATCTTTCTAGGGTAAGCTATCAGTGAGAAGAAGACTTCATGGAGAAGTCCAGTCATTTCTGAATTTTGAAATCTGTTTAAGCGGCAGGTTCATTTAGATTTTGTTCTGCCACCATTTCTCAAGTATGTGCTAAATTATTTCAACTACTCCATCTATTCTAGTGAAACGGGATTTTGATACTTTAAGCCATGCAATGCATAACTGTTTTGAAAACTTTCAGATTCATAGATGACTAATACACATACTTAGAATCAATTACAGGTTATAAAAAACATAGATAATGAAATGCAACACAGACGCTGCAGTAAGATGGACCTGGTTTCAAGTCTGGTTTCTATCATTTGCTGGCTGTTTGACCTAGGATATGTAGCTTAACATCTGATTCTCAGCGTGTGTGTTTAATATGCCTACCCATAACCCATTGCCATCAAGTCAATTCTGACTCATAGCAACCATACAGGGCAGAGTAGAACTGCCCCACAGGGTTTCCAAGGAGTGCCTGGTGGATTTGAACTGCAAACCTTTTGGTTAGCAGCCGTAGCACTTAACCACTATGCCACCAGGGTTTCCAAATAGGGTTTTTATGATGATAACATGAAATTAGATTGTAAAACATACAGTAGAGTGCCTGGAGAATAGTAGGAACTTAGTAAATTACCATCACGATTACATCATTATTATTCACTCAAAATGTGGTATTCAAGCAGGTTAGGGGCAACATAATACTCTATGGAGAGACATATCCTGCTATGGAGAATATTTCCAGGGAGGGGTTAGCGCTTCATATATACCTGAAATTAACTTACTGAGCCCTCAATTCCTGTAAATGCAACCAAAACCAATGTACCTTTGCTTTTCTTTATTAACTATCTAAGCCTGCAGCACTAGCCTGTATTTTGTGAACTCCTCTGCATCAGTTTAAATAATAAAATGAAGGCATAACTTGTGTTAAACAAACTGGAATTTAAATGAAAGTGAGAGGAAGTAAAGATTGGCTTTAATAATAGATTCTTGTATTTACGGAAAGATCCAGGATGGAATTTTAGAACTGGGAGATATTTTGGAAATAATCTTGCTCAGTCTTTATTTCTTATGATGAAACTGATGACCAGAAGGATATTTCTAAAATCTTATGGCCAGTTATCAGCAGAACTGGGTTATAATCCAAGTCTTCTGACTTCTGATTGGTACATCTTGTGCCTAGCTCAGCTTGATTAAAGAAAATGTCATGGAAGGAGTGACATTTGAATTGGTTCTGGGTAGCAATCTTTACCAAATGGCTTAAAATATGATTCTATTTACAAAAATTGATTCTTCTTATATAATGTTTCTTTTCAGGAACATTGCCATTGGTGGTGAGGAAATATGGGTGAGGCAAGATGAACCAAGCCTGCTCCCCACCCAGAGGCATATTGAACACTAATACTGCTCAGGGTTCAGGTAACTGCTGGGCTTTTCTAGTGCTGCCATGGGCGGGGGGCGGGGCAGGTGTAGCGTGTATAAGCTGCAGGCAAGAGCTGCATTTCTTGGGAAAATGGAGAAGCTTTTCCATATGGTGCATGAATGAAACCCTCTTTCCCCTAACAATGCAAAATCTATAGTGAAATATTCATTTCTTCTTATTGCAGTTAGACCTTTTATTAGGGGAGAGTGGTTGTTATATACTGAAGTGTTTAATCCTGCATCAAGATAAGCACAAGGCACAGTAGAAATTGCCCAAAGGAGTCCAGCCATATAAAAAAAAAATTTATTGAGTGCTTACCAAGTGCCAAACCTATACTAAATTCTTTACCTGCCTTATTACGTCTAATTATCATACTAGGGCTATAGAAGAGACACTATTATTATTTATGTCTTATTGACAAGGCAACCAAGGCTTTGAGAGGTAAATTTAATCACACTCGCAAAGATAGCAGATGAAAGAGGTAGGACCTATCCAAGATCAATTTATACTCTGTACTATCTTCCCAGACTCTGGAACTACAGCAAAGCCTGTATCGTTATTTTTCCAATAATGATTTATGTTTGCATCAGTTCTTATCTCTGAGGAATGCTGAAGCCTGAAGAGGTGGCACAGGAACTTGAAGCAAAGTTGTCTGATTCCAAAGCTGGTGCTTTTAAGCACTTGCTGTTCTCCTGGAGAACTGGAAATAATAGATATAAATGAACTTAGGCAATTTAGGACAATGAATTGCATTTACTGATTTTGTTACTATTAAGTACTGAATCTGTATGTGGTAGAACATGTGCATGTAATTTTATATATATATTTTTTTTCTTAACAACTGCACATCTCTGTATCTTCAACTTCATAGTTGGGATTTTAGCCCAACTGATACCTCTTAGTTACAAAGTCAGGGTCTTGTACTCTTGTGGTCATCATGGAGCTTGACTGATGGAAACACAGCTCAAATGTGTCTTACTGGTGGCCAGGTCTCAGCAGCCCACTTGCTGTGCCCCCATCTGAGTAGGCAGAAGAAATAAAGGGAAGGGTTACAATGGCTGTGTTAAATTCTAACCTCCCACGGTTTGATGGTAATGATTAAAAAGCAAAACTGTTTGTCAAAGCTTTGTAATGGGTCATAACTACCTTCAAAGAAGAGACTGTTTAGATGTAACACAAATATCTACCGAGGAAGCCAGTTCTTTGGGAGTGTGGTGAAATTGCCTCACACCACCATGAATGGTGATATTGGTCTTGTCAAAATTTTTTTTTTTTTTTTTTTTAGCTCAGTCTCACTAGAAATTCTGGCATGGTGGTGGGTGGAGAGATCTTAAAATTTTTCCTGTTTAGATCTGGGCGTATATTTCAAATTCCCTCTTCTCTGCCAGGTGTTAACCCAAGGAGTATTTATCTAAGTTCTATTTTGCTTCCTTGATTTCTGTGGGAAAAAACCCCAAAGGCATTTATATGTATAGGAAAATGTATTGCAGGTTTGGGGAGACAGAGTGTTTACATTTCAGCAATAAAAGTGAATATTTGACATTCCTGTCCTTGAAAGTTCTAGGCTCTCCTCCCTGAGTTACTTGGCTTTCCAACATCTCCTGTAAGATTTCCCTCTATGTTTTGTTTGTATTCCATTCCATTCCTTTCTTTATGCAATGCAAGTTATCTTTCCAGCTGTTACTAGCCCTGGCTCTCCTTTGATTATTTCAGGCTTTTATTAACACATTTTAGGAAACAATTGACGGACCCTCAGTTCTTTTTTTGAGCACCTAGAAGGACTGACAAAGGGTTTGACATGTCCATCTTCCCCTTCTCCTTCCAACACCAGTCTACTCCTATGAATTACGAAGACAGAGGTTGCTACAGCCAGAAAGCACAGCTGAGAAAGCTACAACCGAGAATATGTTGGGGGAGGAACGAGCTGAGGAGGAGCTAATTATCGGACTGCTGAGGCCTGGCCACCACTAAGACACATTTGAGCTGTGGTTCTAAAAAAAAAAAAAAAAAAAAAAATTTTTCTTTTCTTTTTCCATTAGTCATGCTTCATGATGAGCACAAGAGTACAAGCTCTTGATTCTGTGACTAAGGGGTGTCAGCTGGGCTAAAACCCCAACTAAGTTGAAGATGCAGATATTTGCATTTGCTAAGAAGAAGAGGAAGAAGATAACCTTGATAATTATAATTGATTGACTCTGCAGAGCCACAGAGAGAGTGGGAACTCAGAAATGTCAGTTTACGACAAGGGTGGGAGTGAAACGTGGGCTGAAAATAGGGGGATTAATTAAAAGTCTATACGTAAAACGATTAATTTCCCTGTCTTCCCATGACAAATGCTCAACATCTGAGTGTGTAAGCTCCAGGTAAAATATCAAACGGTTTTTCTTTAGAGAAATTTAAAGCTCCCCCTCCACCAAACAAAACAAAGCAAGACAAAACAAAAACATAACCCAAAACATCCATGTCCTGGCAATTAAAAGCCCCTCCAGAGGAACAGCTGACTCCTTGCATGACCCTAAAGCAATAGTTCTCAACTCCAGTTAAATCAGAGTGTCTGAGGGTAGGACCAACACTCTGTATTTTTCCCAAAAGCTCCCCTGGTGAGATGCTCACCAGGTGACAAAGCCCACCTACTTCACAGAGTCGATAACTGACTTTTAGAGGTTAACAGTCAAATATGAATAGACAACCAAGGACCATCAGACATTTGAGAAAAGCCTTCAAAACGAAGGTGAGAAACCAAGACAAGCAAATAGGGGAAAAATCAGCTGATAGTACCCACAGAGAGATTCAAGAAGTTATTTCATTCAAACAAAAGGACACCATGCAGGAAAAGAGTGCAATCAGATAATTAAAAAAAAAATGGCTATTAAAAACTTCTTTGCTGAAGTTAAAAATTTCAGTAGAAGAAATGACATATAATGTGGAGAAAATCTTTCGAAAGTAGAAAAAAAAGATAATTTGTGGCAAATATAGGAATCAATAAAGGAATCCTAACACAAGAAAAGTTCCGGGTAAAGAGAAAAGAGAACCCAGAGGGAAGACGGTATCAAATAAATAGTACAAGAAACTTCTCTGAGCTGAAAATCACAAGCTTCTAGGTGGGAAAAAAAAAAAAAAAAATTATTTTTATTTTTTTTTTAGGTGGAAAGAACCCCTGAATTCCCAGGCCAATGGGAGTGAAAATATGTTCTTTGGCATTTATGATAGAAATAGCATAATCCTAACATAAAGGGAAGAGATTAAGTTGTCCATAGGAGAAAAACAACAAACCAAGAAGATAGATAGATAGATAGATAGATAGATAGATAGATAGATAGATAGATAGATAGATAGATAGATAGATAGATAGATAGATAGATAGATAGATAGATAGATAGATAGATAGATGATAGGTAGATAGATATAAATAGATGATAGATAGATAGATAGACAGACAGATAGATAGATAACCTACGAAAAAGAACAAACTAGGGTAGCATTAGGCTTTTCATTGGAAGCACTGGATGGTAAAAAACCATATTATCAAAATTTCATGGGAAAATTATTTCTAACTTAAGCCATCAATGAAATTTAAGGTCAGAACAAATACATTTTGACACAAATAAGTTAAAAGAAATTTTATTTCCCATGCATCACATCTTTGGAAGTTACTTGAGGATGTATATCAGCAAAATAAACAAGGGGAAAATGTAGTACTGAAGAAAAAAAATGGATTAATGAAGGCAAGTAGTAGAAGGAAACCCTAGGATGACATATGCTGCATTAATCTAGAGAAGAAAAATCCACATGGCAGCAGATGGATGAAGGGCCTCAGTATGTTTCTGGTGGGGGGACATCAAAGGACTCTCTGGTTAGATGGCGATATTGAAAAATTTGAAGCTCACTAAAATGACGTGGAAGCTATGAACATATAGTGAGACAAAGCAATGAAAAGAACACAAAATTCAGCTGGATCTATCCTTAAATGCTGTGTGGCCCTAGAATAGGAGGTAAGGAGCCCAGGTGGAGCAGTGGTTAAGTGTTTGGCTACTAACCAAAAAGGTCTTCAATTTGAACCTACCAGCTAGTTCCATAAAGATTACAGCCTTGGAAACCCTACGGGGCAGTTCTCCTCTGTCCTACGGGGTTGTTATGAGTAGAAATCGACCGATGGCAATGGGTAGAATAGGATGTATATGAAAAGAATCAGGATTCCATTAAATTTAAGGGTGTTTTCACTTAGATAAGGCATTTACATACCTTACAAATAAAAGAAATGCAAAATCCAAACAAGTCATCAATTTGAGTGGGAATGTATACTTCTATGAGTCAAATGAAGAATTAGGTAATTTATTTAACTTGAATCTATGGATGTGGGCCATGTAAATCCACTGATGGTATAGTGTTCAATACCTCATATCAGTGTTCCCCCAAAAAGCCAATAGCATTCCAGCTGAAATCTGACCATTTTATGTAACATCCAGCATAAGAAGGCCATCCTGAAAGTTCCTTTGGTAATAATTTACCTTGAATGTCTGTAGCTCTGTATCTCACACTCAGGTAATGTCTCTAGTTAGTAGAGGTATTACCTCCTGTTAACCGAGAATTTACTTATTTCTTTAGAATTTAAGTAACTTTCAACCCTGGGACGATGAGTAATTTTGTACTTAACTGTGTAAAAATGAAGTTTTAACTAAGAAGACTTTGCTTTGTAGGAAAACATTAATTTTCGTGGCATTACTTTCTGTTCATTTGTTTTTACATTAAGACATCCACACAAAAATGAAATTCAATCTGCTTATTAAAGTTGAAGTCTTGCGGTACTAATTTTTTAAAAAAATTTATTGTGCTTTAGGTGAAAGCTTACACCACAAATTAGTTTCTCATTCAAAAATTTATACATAAATTGTTTTGCAGCATTAATTGCAATACCTGCAATATGTCAGCAATCTCCCTCTTTCCACCCTGAATTTCCCTGTCCATTCATACAGTTTTCCTGTTCCTTCTCATTTTTGCTTTTGGGCAGGTGTTGCCCATTTGGTCTCCTATATTTGATTGAATTAAGAAGCACATTCCTCACATGTGTTATTGTTTTTTGTATAAGACTGTCTAATCTTTGGCTGAAAGGGACTTCAAGAGTGGTCTCAGTTCTGAGTCAGCAGGCTGTCCAGGGGCCATAGTCTCTGGGGTTCATCCAGTCTCTGTCAGACCAGTATGTCTGATCTTTTTTTGTCAATTTGAATTTTGTTCTATATTTTTCTCCTACTCCTCCTAGGACCCTCTATTGTGATCCCTGTCAGAGCCGTCAGTGGTGGCAGCCACTATCTAGTTCTTCTGGGCTCAGGCTGGTGGAGGCTATGGTTTATGTAGTCCATTAGTCCTTTGCACTAATGTTTTCGTTGTATCTTTGGTTTTCTTCATTCGCCTTTGCTCCAGATGGGATGGGATCAATAGATACATCTTAGATGGCTATGCACAAGCTTTTAAGACCCCGGCTTTTAAGACTCACAAAAGTGGGATGTAGATCATCTTCTTTATGAACTATGTTATGCCAGTTGACCTGGATGTCCCCCAAGACTATAGTCCCCAGCCCTCAACCCCAGTAACTGGGTCCTTCAAGGTGTTGGAATATGTCTAGGAAGCATCTTTTATCTTGGTCAAGTTGTAGTGACTTCCCCTATTATGTGTATTGTCTTTCCCTTCACCAAAGTTAGCACTTGTTTACTGTCTAGTTAGTGATTTCCCCTTTCCCTCTCTCCTCCCTCATAATCATCAAAGATTCTTTCCTGTATGTAAACCTTTTCTTGAGTTTTTGTAATAGTGATCTATGCAATATTTGTCCTTTGGTGATTGACTTATTTCACTTAGCAGAGTGCCGTTCAGATTTTCCATGCTGTGAGATGTTTCGCAGATTCATCATTGTTCTTTATCATTGTATAGTATTCCATTGTGTGTATGTACCATAATTTGTTTTTCCGTTCATCTGTTGATGGACATTTAGGTTGTTTCCATCTTTTTGCTATTGTGAATAATGCTGCAATGAACATGGGTGTACATATGTCTATTCATGTGACGTGTGACAGCTTTTATTTCTCTAGGATATATTCCTAGGAAGAGGATTGCTAGGTCATATGGTATTGAGATGATCATGTGATTCTTTTGTTCTAGTTATGTGGTGAGTTTGTTGATGGATTTTCTCATGTTGAACCATCTTTGCATACCTGGTATGAATCCCACTTGTTCATGGTGTATTTTTTTTTATATGATGCTGAATTCTATTGGCTAGAATTTTGTTGAGAATTTTTGCATCTATATTCATGAGAGATATTGGTATGTAATTTTTTTTTTGTGGTGTCTTTGCCTGGTTTTGGTATGTTGGTTTTGTAGAATGAATTCAGGAGTATTCCCTCCTATTCTATGCTCTGAAATAGTTTGAGTACTACTGGTGTTAGCTCTTCTCTGAATGTTTGATAGAATTTTCCTATGATGCCACCTGGGCCAGGGCATTTTTTCATTTGTAGATTTTTTATTACCGCTTTAATCTCTTCTCTTGTTTTAGGTCTGTTCAGATTTCCTATCTTGGTTTGTGTTAGTTTAAGTAGGTAGTGTGTTTCTAAAAATCTGTCCATGTCCTCTAGGTTCTCAAATTTGTTGGAGTGCAATTTTTCGTAGTATTCTCTTATACTTCTTTTTAATTCAGTTGGGTCTGTTGTAATGCCCCCCACCTCATTTCTTATTTGAGTGATTTGCTGTGTCTCCTGTTTTTCTTTTGTCAATTTGGCTAATGGTTTGTTGATTTTGTTGATCTTTTCAGAGAACCAACTTTTGGTCTTGATCCTACCTATTGTTTTTCTATTCTCTATTTCATTTATTTCTGCTCTAACCTTTATTATTTCCTGTCTTTTGGTGTCTATGGCTTCTTTTTCTGTTCTCTATTAGTTAAAGTTGTAGGTCTAACTTTTTTATTTTGGCCCTTCTTTTTAATGTATGTGTTTATTGCTATAAAATGACCTCTGAGCACTGTCTTTGCTGTGTTCCAAAGGTTTTGGTATGATGAGTTTTCATTCTTATTTGATTCTAGGAATTTTTTTTTTTATTCCTTTTTTGATTTCTTTTATTACCCAGTTGTTTTGTGATGCTAATTTGAATTTTTTAACTCAGTAATTAAATTAGACTTGTGATTTTAAGATGAAATCTTACCAAGTTTATGTAGAATATTGGAATATTTAAGAGAACTCAAAATTCACCATATGTATGATTTTTATTTATTAGGTTTATAAAAATTGCTTAGTAGTTGGGAAGATTTTGTTTTTTAATTAGAAAACTGATAGTATTTATAAATGTATTCTTAAGTCTTTGACGTATTAAATTTATAAATGTATTTTTAAGTTTTTGGAGGTTTAATTAACTAAATATATGAATTGAACAAACATTCAAAATAACCTTAAAAGTAAATAGATTTGTAAATAGAAATTAGGATTTATAAAATGAAATTAAAAGCTTAAAAAAGAACTAAATTTATGAATTTTAGCATTAATCAGCCATATACTAACTTTTAAAACTAAAATAAAGCTCTGAATAGTCTTTTTGTGAAAAAAAAAAAAAATCCTTACGGATGTTGAAAAACACTTTAAAAACGAAGATTTTTTTCTTAAAAAACAGTGCAAACAATAAGGCAATTAAACTCCAGGATAAACCAAAAAAGATCCAAAAATGTTATCTTAATGATTGTTTTTTTCTGCATTGGAAAATATGTATATAGTCACAAAAATGTGAATATTTTTAAAATTTTTAATTTCTAGAACAATGTGTGGACAGAGCATAGAAGACTCGACTATAGTTACAGAAGAGAATACATGTGTTATCAATCTGTACAGTGCAAAATTAAGAGTAAGGATTTTAACAGAGGTTAAGAGGTGAAAGCGAGGTGGAAGAGAATTGAAGAGAAGCTTAGGAAAGCCAATAGCCTCATATTACTAAGTGGAGAGTAAAATATGCTCTCTGTAGTTGATATAAGGAGTCCTCGTGGTGCAATGGTTAAGTTCTCAGCTGCTAACTGAAAGATTGACAGTTCCAACCCACCAGGCACTATATGGGAGAAAGGACTCAGAGATCTGCTCCAGTGATGATTACAGTCTAGAACAGCCATGGGGCAGTTCTATGCTGTCATATAGGGTCACTATGAGTCAAAATTGACAGGACAGAACCCAGCATAGATGATAGAAAAAGGAATTCAGGCAGTATACAAAGGAAGTGAACAGAGAAAAATAAAGCCATACAAGTTGGGGAATTGAGGGGAGGGGAGATAGGTGTTTGTAGGGTAGGTGACATAAGTCCTCATTTGTCATAGCAGGAAGTTAATGAAAAATACCAAAAACTGATAAAACAAGAAAGAGCTTATGAAGTATATTATTTAGAAAGACAAGCAGGGAGTGAGTCTGGTGGCAGAAAAAGGTAGGGCTGGGGATTGCTGCTTGTAACCAGCAACTTACTTTGATAGGCAAGTATTACTGTCGGTATTGAAAAAGAAATGTTACAGAAAAATATTTTCTAGCTGTTGTTAGTTCCAACTCATAGCAACCTATGTACAATAAGACCAAACACTGGTTCTGTGCCATCCTCAGAATTGTTGCTATGCTTGAGCCCATTGTTTCAGCCACTGTATCAATCCATCTCATTGAAGGTCTTCTTCTTTTTTTGCTGATCTTCCACTTTATCAAGCATGATGTCCTTCTCCAGGGACTGGTCCCTCCTGATAGCATGTCCAAAGTACATGAGATGAGGTTCTGCCATCCTCACTTCTAAGGTGCATTCTGGCTGTACTTCTTCCAGACAGACTTGCTCATTCTTCTGGCCATCCAAGGTATATTCAATATTCTTTATCAACACCATAATTCAAAGGCACTGATTCTTCCTTATTCCATTGTCCAACTTTCACATGCATATGAAGTTATTGAAAATACCATGGCTTGGATCAGGCACACCTCAGTCTTCAAAGTGACAACTTTGCTTTTTAACACTTGAAAGAGGTCTTTTGCAGCAGATTTACGCAATGCAATGCATTGTTTGATTTCTTGACTGCTGCTTCCATGGGTGTTGATTGTGGATCCAAGTAAAATTAAATCCTTGACAACTTCTATATTTTCTCCATTTATCATGATGTTGCTTATTGGTTCAGTTGTGAGGATTTTTGTTTTCTTTATGTTGAGATGTAATCCATACTGAAGGCTATAGTCTTTGATCTTCATTAGTAAGTGCTTCAAGTCCTCTTAATTTTCAGCAGGCAAGGTTGTATCATCTGTGTAGCACACATTGTTAATAAGTCTTCCTCCAGTCCTGATGCTGCATTCTTCTTTGTCTAGTCCAGCTTCTCAGATTATATTTGCTCAGGATATGGATTGAATAAATATGGTGAAAGTATACAACCCTGACACACACATTTCCTAATTTTATCCATTCTGTCACTCTCTGTCTCTTTATGGGTGTATTTAGGCCATTTACATTCAGTGTAATTATTGATAGGTGTGAGTAATTTTTTTGTGGTGTTAACGTTTTCTTTGTTCTTCTTACTCTCCTGTGCTGAATTCCTTTTGTTTGTGGATTTCTTTTTCATATCTTTTGTTTTTGTAGATTTTGTTTTTTTTGAGACTTTATGTTTTTCTTCTTTATTTGGATGAGTGGGTTTGTTAACTTTCTTTGTGGTTAACTTGAAGTTTACCCTTGTCTTCCTAGGTTTGAACCAGTCTATTACTGGTATCGCCTTGCCATCCTCTCCATTAGAAAGTTCTATACCTACACCATTTATTCCCTTTTTATTGTTCTGATGTTGTCATTTACGGATCAACCTCTTTGGTTACGTGTTGAAATTCTTTCTGTTTTTGATAGTCCTCGAAAGTTCATTTCCTATGTTGGTATCTGGCTGGTACAGTCTTGCATCCTAGATTCAGGCTGTGGTCTGATGTTGTTTGTTCTCAAACTGAAGGACTCCCTTTAATAATTCTTGTAAATTTGGTTAGGTTTTTATATTTTCCCTTAATTTCTGTTTATCTGGAAATGTCTTGATTTCACCATCATATTTGAACAAAAGTTTTGCAGGATATGTTATTCTTGGTTGGCAATTTTTTTCTTTTAAGGTTTTACATATGTCATCCCATTGCCTTCTTACCTGCATGGTTTCTGCTGAATAATCAGAGTTTAGTCTTAGTGTTTCTCCTCTGTATGTGACTGTTTGTTTTTCTCAAGCTGCTGTCAGAATTTTTTCTTTGTCTTTGGTTTTAGCGAATGTGGTTATGATATGCCTTGGTGTTTTTCTTTTGGGGTCTATCTTATATAGGGTTTGTTGAGCTTCTTGGATGGTCAGCTTTTCATCATTCATGATATTAGGGAAGTTTTCTGTCAGCAGTTCTTCAATGATCCTTTCTGTGTTTTCTGTTTTCTCTCCCTCTTCTGGAACACTGATCACTTGCAAATTTTTGCTTTCTCAGGGTGTCCTCTTTTTCTTGGTTCTTTTTTTCTGATTTTTTCTCAAACGGAGTTGTATCCAAGTGTTTGTCTTCAATGTCGCTGATCCTGTCTTCCATTCATTTCAAACCTGCCCCTCAGCCCTTCTGTGACACTGTCCATTTCTGAAATTTTGTTTATCTTTCAGATTTCTAATTGTTTTTGTATGATTTCTAGTTGTGAATTCATTTTGGCATTTTGTTCCTGTATTATTTTCCTGAATTCTTCCACTTTTTTGTCTGTATTTTCCATGAATTTGCCTGCCTTTCCATAAATTTGTCTATTTTTTTCCTCATTTTTGTGTGCTTTTTGCTTCAACTCTTGGATTTCTCTGAGTATTAGGGATTTGAATTCCCTGTCAGGTAGTTTTAGTCCCTGTCCACCAATCTGCAATGTGGGTGGGGCGAATTGAAGCCCCATGGATGCTGCACTTCCTGGCCAGCCAAGCTACAGCAGCCAGCCAGGAAGCTCAGAGGTAGAGCAGCAGGGAGAGGTTGGGGGTAGGGGAAAGTGTGTATTGCTGGTTACCGGGTGTTCTGTCTCCTGCTGGGAGCTCTGTGAAGTTGCTTTTGCGTGCTCCCTGTTCACCAATCCCCGACAGAAGTCCAAGATGGTGGGTCCACGCTGTGTTAGCAGATAGAGGCCCTCTGCACATATCTCACCTCGTTCTCTGTCCTCTGTCAGTTTCTTACTCCATTTGGTGTTTGGCTGAGTTCTTTATCTCTTCATTTGACACTTCAGGTTTCAGAAATGCTGTTTGTCTGTGTTTTACGTAGTTTTCTGGGTCTTTGCTGTGGAGGGATGGTGTGGTGCTTCTGTCTATGACATGATGTTGGTCCACATTTCCTAATTTTAAACTGTGCAGTATCCCCTTGTTCTGTTTGAATGACTGCTCTTGATCTATGTACACGTTCCTCATGAGCACAATTAAGTGTTCTGGAATTCCCATTCTTTGCAATGTTATCCGTAATTTGTTATGATCCACACAGTCAAATGCCTTTGCATAGTCAATAAAACACAGATATTCTCTGTTTTCAGCCAGGATTCATCTGACATTAGCAACGATATCCCTTGTTCCATGTCCAGCTTGAATCCAGCTTAAATTTCTGGCATTTATCTGCCAATGTAGTGCTTCAATCATTTTTAAATTATCTTCAGCAAAATTTTACTTGTGTATGATATTTATCATATTGTTCAATAATTTCTGCATTCTGTTGAATCACCTTTCTTTGGAATGGCCACAAATATGGATCTCTTCCAGTTGGTTGGCCAGGTAGCTGTCTTCCGAATTTCTTGGCATGAGTACTTCCAGCATTACATTCTAGTTATATGCTTTTAAATCCCCGTACACCTTACTTCCTTTATTTATGTTTCTTTTTATTTTATAAAGAAGTATTGAATTGTTTAACTTTTTAGATGTTTATATGAGCTTGGAAAGGTATTATATGTCTAAGTAAGCATAAGAAGAACAAGATTGTCATTGTTTTTTATGAGGCAAAATTGACCAGGAAAATGCCATTCTGACTATTGGCAAGAGGAACAAGCAACAACCCTGAAGGCCACCAGACTTAGAGATTCTGAGATGAGGAATGGCAGCAGCTAGAGCTGAGAGTGGGAATACAGACAGCTCAGCCTAGGCCAGGTGAATGGGTAACTTTGTGTGAGATGCAGATTTGGTGATTATACCTCTGACATTGCTTGTGGGTGCTGATGCCAGCTTAAGTATCCTTCTGTCCCCTACACCCAGAGCATAGATGTAAAACCAGGAAGCAGTTTTTTCTTAGTGGGTGAGGGAAAAAAGTGTGAGGTGATTTAGGAAACATGGAACCAAATAAATTCTTTTGTGGAACAAAGAATTTAAATAGAGATTAAGTTGAGTTAAAGAAAACTACATTTCTTGTATGTAATGTACAAAAAATCTCCTGATGAGGAGATTTATACTTGTGAGGCTAGTTAAGTGGAGGTAAAGGGTGAGGCCAGGCAGTGTGACTACAGACTATTCTCATAGCCAAACACTATACTACTATGCTGTGGAGGGCAGAGGCTGAGTCATTAAAGAATCATTAATATTGATGGCAGAAAGAGGTAAGTACCAGGAGATAGATACAGAAAAATATTTGGGGTATATTGAGAAGGGTATCATGGATTACTTAGAACTATGGGGATGGGAAGAAGATTTACCTAGAGGACATGCCAACTGAGGCTGGCCTTGAAGAAAGACTTAGACTTAATCCTTTTCCGTACTATGATAATAAGCCAATATAATATAAATATATATAACATAAAGAAGGAAGTCCAGTTGATATGTACTATGCACCCCTTTACAGGGATAAAAAGAGAAAAATTTCAATTTAAGTAAGAATTCTTAGTTATGTTATTAGATAGAACATGTCCCTTCCAAAGAGATTACTAGGATACCCCTTACCAGAAGTATTTAATTTTGGACATTGGCAGTGTATGTAGACTACATAAAAATACATTGGGAATATTTTGTCATTGGCAGGAAATCACACAACACATTAGTAAGTCTTTTAAGTGTCTGTAGTCAAAACAACAAGCTGAAAGTTTGTTTTGACTTTAAAGGATCTTTAAAATAAAATTCAAGTTCTGTTTCTGTTTGCATCTGTTATAAAATTTGTCCTTATTGAAGGAGTATTTTTTAAAGAGAAAACAAATTTACTACTTTTTAGAGTTGCTTTATTCTACAATTGAGACAAGAAAAGATAAAAATGATAGTTCTATATTCCATTTGGTACATTATCTTCCAGTTCACAAAAAAAGAGAGATGGGTAAGTTAATGGATGCTGAAGAGTACAGATTTTTCTATACTTCCTTCTGGGATGGCTCTGCTTGAAGTCCTTGGGTGATTTAAAAGATAAATCTAGCAAAATTATGAGCTAACGAAGCTTTTCTAATGTCAGATTGCTATCTTAGCTTGTGTTCTTTCTCTTGTGCCTAAAGTGATGTCTTCTTTGAGAGTGATTTATCTCATGTCAAAATTACCAAGTGAAGAGTAGCAATTCCAGTCAAACCAGTATGTTCTTCATCTCTCCAGCCTCATTAGTTATTTGAATAAATTTAACTTTTTGAAGGTACACTCAAACAGATTTGGGTAGGTAGATGCAGCTATGATCTTGAATGGCTAGTGATTGTAAGAGCTTTCAGGACATAAAAAGTATTGTGATAGTTTGTGTTTAAGAAGGCTCACTGATGATATTCCAAGTGGTACATAAAAGAACAAAAGCATACAAGTATGTGGAGTTAAAAAAAAAAATTTATTTATTTTTTTTTAGTTAGATGAGGATTATTCCAAATAGAGGGGACAGCAGGTGCAAAGGTCCTCTCAAGGTTAAGATTTTGCATGTTCTTGGAACTAGTAGAAGTCCAGTGGGCCACTAGTTCATATGAACAAGGGGAATAGTGGTGCAAAATATGGCTGGAATGGTTGGCAGTGGCTAGATCACATAGGGGTTTAGACGACACAGAGGGTTGAATGGCAGCCTCCCAAAAGATATGTCTATCAGAAACCTGTGTGAATTTATTTGGGAAAATGGTCTTTGCAGATGTAATTAAGGATCTTGAGATGAGATCATCCTGGATTACCTAGCTATGCCCTAAATCCAAAGGCAAGTGTCCTTATGAGAGGCAGAAGAGGAGAAGAGGGGAAGGCTATGTGAAGATGGAGGCAGAGATTAGAGTTATGAAGCCATAAGCCAAGGGAGCTTGAAAGGCTCCCTTGTGGCTGGAAGATGCAAGGAAGGGTTCTCCCCTGGAGCCTTTGGGGCGAGTACTACCCTGCTGACACCTTAATTTTGGACATCTGGCCTCCAGAACTGGGAGAGAATAAATTTCTCTGATTTTAATCCACCAAGTTTTTGGTACTTTGTTATAGCAGCCCTGGGAAACTAACACAGACTGCAATACAGAGTTTGGGCATGGTTTTAGGTACTATGAAAAGACATTGAAGGACCACTGTGGCACACATGTTAGTTCCCCCCTTCCCCCCTCCACCCCGTTCTGTGGTGTGCTTTCCCTTCTAACACCCAACTTATAACTCCTAACTGCTATCAGGTTACTGGATGCTTTGGCTTTAAGCAGAGAGAGCCAGAAGGAAGTGCCCGGGAATGTACCTCCCATCCGCCAGTCCATGACCAATGACTGACTACTGAGGGGCCATAAAGCCCCAGATCCCTTGCCATGCATCTGACTAGGACTAACTCTGGTTGAGGTGTAATTTATATTCCAGGGATCTCCACGGGATCAGGCAGAAGCTTCACTCTTCAGGATTTTGGACTAAATATTTGCTCACTGCTATCCAGAAAGAATTACTAATTCATTTGGAGGCTGGAAAAGAGAAGAGACTCTCTCTTGATCTTTGGCTCAAGACTACATTTAGTAGAGTGGGATAGTTTATCAGATCTTGACAGAAGGTATTTGTTCCACTTTGAGATCACTGGGAAGAAAAAAATGGCTGAGAATCCAGGGAAAAAAGAAAAGGTTGGATGCACTGAGGCCAAACATTGCTTATTTCATTGTTTCCAAGGGTAAATGCACTCTGAATAATTCAGTGGATTTGGTTAGATCATACTTGCAACAAGAACAGAGGACTTTTCACCTCTTAGGATGGGTATTTACTGTTTTCTAAAGTCAAATAAAAAAAAAAAGGAGATGGGGAAAAAAGTCAGACATTTACTGCAAGTATGAGGGCTTTCATCTTCCTTCTAAAATGTGGGCATAAGTATTGGGTCAAGGATTTCTGTGCTAAAACATTTCACTAATTGATTGAAAGAGTTCCTCCTCTTTGAAGAACAGAGGATGGCAATATTTGGCTAAGCACCAAAGTGTGGAGTACAGACTCAAATGCAACACAGGTTCCAAAATGAGTGAGTAACCACTGTTAACCTTATTAGGCCCCAGAATTTGGGTTCATGGAAAGTAGAATTTGAATGAGAACTGGAAGAAATAATGGACAGTAGTACTGGCTGTGTAGAAAGGGGAGGGTAGGTCATTCCAAGTGATGGGAAGAAAAACAGGAAAAGATGGAGAAGTGGGAAAGGGGGTCGAAGGGGGGATATGTAAGCGATAAGAAGGCATTATGTTAGGGCTGTGAAAAGTGTGATTGGATAAAAACCCATAGACAACTGGAAAACAAAACTAGGAGAGAGAGTATTTATAGAGATACCACATGTGTTTTCACTGCTCAATTTCAGATTAAAGAAGCACCAATAAGCACTTTCTGGCATTAGATTTTAAGACTGACATAGTAGAGATAGTCTGAGGGTTAAGCCCGTTAAATTTTATGACAATAAACTCTAAATAAAATTAAAAGATGCATTTCATATTTAAAATAGGTCCAAGAGACTAAAGTGGCTAAAAAGCGGTGTGTGAAGGGTGTCATGAGAACCTGAAGATTTGTAAAGCATAGTCTTGTTTTTGTTTATTTATGATTGTTAAAAGTTTCTCAGGTTTCTGCTTACTCCGAAACCCAACATTTAAAAGGAAAAACCCTTAGGGACAGAGAACGAAGATTGGTAATTCTTATCACTATTAGCATTCATATGAATGATCTGCTTGAGGCTGAATAGGAAATGAATCCCCTTTTTATATCTTTAAAAAATTTTGTTTCCTAAAATTCTGTTCCTTTTTTTCCCTTTATGGCTAAAGAATGGTTTCTAAAATATTTATGAGGGAGGGTAGTTATTCTTATAATTAATGGCAGTATACTCTTTTGCAACAGCCATTTATCAAATTCCTGGTGACACTAAGTCCAATTAACACCCCTGAGGGGTTCCTCAAGTGTCTGCTACACTGCCATTTGATGACAAGAGCATAATATATTATTCCTCCACAATGTCTTTTACAGCAAGAGCTATACCCTACTGTACAGTGAAAAATACATGTTTTTCAACTGTGTTTAATTTATTTGTCACTATATTCCTGGGATCTGGCATGCAAGGGGCTTTCAATACATGCTTGTTGAGTGAGTAAATAGGTAGATAACTAAATTAATTAATGCAGTGTGATGAATTGCTTTTGTGTGGCTTTTCTCACCTAGTGATTTGGTGGGACTGTACAAATAAGGCAATTGTGGCCCACCAAGGGAATTGGTTCATTTTGTCCTCCTGGTAGGATTAAAAGAGAGCCAATTCCAGAGCAGAAGGGGGACCTCTCCACTACCAAGAAGAAGAGCCAAGAGTGGAGTGCATCCTTTGCACAGGGGTCCCTGCACCAAGAACATCCTAGAGAGAGAGAAAGCTATATAACACTGGAGATGGCAAGAAGCAGAGGCAGAGAAACTGCAGCAGCAGAGACAGCAAAACTAGGAGATTGACAGGAGATGGTGCCCTGGGTTTCCCAGCCAATGGAGTGAGAAAGCTGAGTGCCTTTGTGCGAGAGGCTTGCTAGTGGAGTAGAGTGCCTCCAGGCACTTGGCAGAGCTAGGCTCACCAACTCACAGAGCCAGAGAGCTGAGGGCCTTTGGGCAGAAGGCTTGCTGATGGAGTGGGGTGCCTCTGGGCACTTACTGGCGGAGCCAACACATTGAGCAAGAAAGCAGGGCACCTTTGGGATGAGGCTTACTGGCAGAGTAGGGGGGAAGGGGCATGCCTGTGGGTGCTTATCAGCAGAGATGAAAAAGCTTTGTAACACTTGTGGGAGCAGGGCAGAAGCTGGGTGGAGGGGCCAAGGGCCAGAGAGAGGCCTGTCTGAGGGCATGGCTGAGAAGAGGCTGTCCTGATCTAAGAGCTGTATCCTAAGTCCTTTCCTGATCCTGAATTGTAAACTGTTACTTCCCTAACAAATCTCATAACTGTCAGTATTGTCTGTGAGTTCTGTGTGGCCAGTTGATGCTGTTGATCTTGACCTCCTCCCCCTTTGTAAGGTTAGAGAATATCAGAGGACACTTTCACCATGGGATTTTTACAATAGATGAATTAATGAAAGAGTAGATGAATAAATCCCCTGTTAATGGGCTCCACCCTCCCATAGGCTTATCCCACTAGATAAATCGTTTATTTAGAATATCAAGATGTGCTTTTCCACCAAAGAGTTTCCTATCATCTTTGCTATGTTGACCTCTATGGGCAGAGTGGTGTCTTTTCACTGTCTCTTTGGTGCACCTAGCAGTCAAGTAGGAAAGCTGACCACTTTTTGGGTTTTCAAAGTGAGAGCTTTGCTTTTACACAAAGTGTAGATTGTATTTTAAAAATTTTCAGCAATTGCTGGGAAGAATTAAGTCAGTTCAAAATAACTTTTAATATGACAGACGTGTCTAAAACATAAGAATTCTTGCTTCTGAAAATATTTTAAATGCTTAAAGATACTCTAGGATCTCTCTTTCTTCCTCCCCTCCTCTTTCTGCTTCCCTGCTTCCTTCTCCTCCTTCTATTTTGTCCAAGTGACTACAAATACACAACCTATATCTTGTTACGCATTCTAGTAGCTTTTAGGGTTTGAATATTTCTTCCAGAACACAATCCCCCAAATTGAAAGAAACATATTTCCTAATAAGGGGATTTTCTAAAATTTAATCAACATGCTACCTCACTTCAATAGTCCTTTCTATATACAGTCATATGTTCCTTAACATCCACTATAAACTGTGAAATAGGATATTATGTGATTTGGGCATTGTGTAAACACCATATTACTTAGCAAAATATATATGCCTTCTCAACCTCTGCCCTCCAGTCCCCCCCAGTTCAGTGGTTTCTCCAGGGCACCATTCTGATCCCTCTCCTCTGGCCCTGGATACACCACTCAGTGCTCTTTCTTAAGTTCTCTTGCAGCCCCTGCCTCTTGGTCTCTTCCCCGCCTTCCTTAGCCCCACAACCCTCTGGAGCCCAGTTGCACTAACCCAGTTTAGAAATGCAGCCTCTCACTGTGTGCTGTGAGCAAGCCACAGAGGTTCCGAGCACAGCAGCCACTCAACCACTCAGTCCAGTCTCTCAGCCTGACTTGTCAGTTTCACTGACCTCCAATGACTTTTCCCTATATCTGCATGGAACTCCTTGCCCCCCCTTCCCTTCCTCCTCCCTCTGCCCCTCTCTTCCTGGATCCAGACAAGCGCATATACTATTCTTAGCCATATACACTGTATATACTTAGCAAAGCTATATGGGACCACAGAGGAATAAGCAGATGTTGCCCCAATGGAGGTTATGTGGCACATAACTGTATTAGCATGACATGATATGCCATACTATTTAAATAAAGTCTCAATTTTATTGTCCAGGGTTATCCCTCTGTGGGAGCAATTTCTTGCCACATCATTTTTCACAGCCAGGAAAACTATGGTTCAATAGCCTCATGGACATGGATTTGCCAAAAAACAAAAAAGTGGTAAGGAATGATTTAGTATTTTTTTTTTTATTGTACTTGTTTTCTTTTTTTTTTTTCACTTTATATCATTTTCAGTAGCAATAGACTTTGCCATTTCCTAGAAGTAGAAAAGTTGTAGGATATGATCCATCTTCACTTTTTTGCCTCCTTTTTCCTGAAATCTTTTCTGGCCTTCACCATTACCTCCTGCATGTCCTCACCTCCCCCTTCCTCCCACTGGCTTCCCCCAATCACTCCAATATTGAATATTAGATCTACTGAGTGAAAAGAGAAGCTTGGCTTCACATCTGTAGATGTGAACACTGCTTTTATAGGAAAGAAAGGAGCAAGGGAGCCCTATTGCAGAAATATCAACCCAACTTGCTGCCTAATTCCAGAGTGGATTTTACACAAAGCTAGAATAGGAGGCATCCTTTGTAGTGTGACTCAGGGCACTCTGAAAAACTTGCTTCCTCCTTTGGCTTTATTCTTTTGTATCCATCATTTTGCAAATGTGAATCAAGCTGATACAATTCAGTGGAGTCACCACTGTTTCAGGGATATAATAAGAACAGTTGTTTCTGCCCTCATGTATCTTCGTCTAAGAGTGGAGATTGACATGCTCATAAATGTTATAATATTATATAGAAATGTTATATTAAAGTGCTATAATAGAGATAATAAAAGAAAGGTGTTCAGCCAGGATGGCCAGGGAAGACAATATGGAAATTAAGGCCTTCCCTTTTAGAAGGCACCCATCCTAGAGGAGTAATTTACCAGAGCATTATCTGCCCCTAACAACTTATCCCCCGTTAATTTAATTTATTAGTTTTTTAACTTTTCTAGAAGAGCAAAGAGCAAGCCCTTAAGGGAGTGGTTCTAAAAGCAGAAAAGATTTCTTCATCTATTTTATTTTTTGTTGTTGTTGAGAATGTACACAGCAGAACATACACCAATTCAACAATTTCTACATGTACAATCCAGTGACAATGATTACATTCTTCAAGCTGTGCAACCATTTTCACCCTCCTTTTTGAAATTGTTCCTCCCTCATTAACATAAACTTGCTGCCACCTAAATTTCCTATCTAATCTTTTGAGCTGCTGTTGTCAGTTTGATCCCACATAAATAGTTCTTAAAAGAGTACAATGCTTAAGGCAGACATTCTTTGCTAATTAAGATAAACCATTATTTGGTTTAAAGAAGACTTCAGGGGATAGTTTTCTTTTAAGGTATAAAGATTATCTCAGGGCAGTAATTTTAGGGGTTCATCCAGCCTCCAAGGCCCCAGAAAGTCTGGATTTCATGAGAATTTGATAGGTCAGCTGGTGGAGCAGAGGACCGTAGACATGATATGTGTGAACAGAAAAATTCTGATGCACAATGGGGAATGGAAGGGAGTTGCTAGAGGAATTGACCGTGAAATAGAGACATGGTAGGGGAGCAAATGAGTCAGGATCTATGGTCGCACTATAGAGGAAGACCTGGGTACCTCAAGGGTATCATGTGAAATGGAGTCAGGGAGCGGAGGGACACAAAGAGGCAGAAGAGAGTGGTGAAAAGCAGGATGTAAAGAATTGCTGGGGATCATGGTTCTGCCCAGGTCATCATTTCTTCGTGAGTTGTGTTATTTGAATGCTTGTATGTTAAGCAGCTATGTATAGAGCTGCTTTTCCCGGAAGAAGAAGGAATCAATGTACCACTTCCTTTTTACATAATCTCTTGGAATTATTTAGGCTTCTCCTTCCAACCTACAGGAAACAGCCCTTGAAACATTTTCAGGGGATTCAATTGTTTCTCAAGAGTCATTTTTGCATATTTGGCAATGCTTTGGTTTTAATATTTAATTAATATTACTTGAACACACATAAAAATATTTTCCTATAAACAGTATTGTACCTGTTTTTAGTATAAGATCTGTGAAATTCAAGTAAGTCTGGCAAATTGACCTTGTCATTGAGGAAACTGTTCTTGCTCCTGTTAAGAGACGATACCAAGGTCCTTCTCTGTAACACATGCAGTTGCCATGAGTTGTAATTGACTCTGTGGCAACGGGTTTGGTTTTGGTTTTATCTAGTTGGTTTGTATATATTTACCCATAAACACATCCAAACACTTAGTTCTCTGTTATTTCTAACTGCATATGATTTTTCTTTTAAAATTCGGTCACCAGTTATAAAGCTATTATGACAAAACTTAATTGTATCATATGTCCAGTGCCTTCTTCTATGTCCAATATCTTCATTTTGGTTGTTACCATTAACACGGATTTGAGGAGAACATAAACATATTGATAATATCTTGGAATATAATAAGGTATGCATTGAGAATTCATTTAAATCTATCTTTAGACCAAAATTATTAAAAGTGTGGGCGAGAGGGAATCACTATGGGAAGGAGAGAAAATCTTTTTTTTTTTTTCAAAAGCATGTGGGTTGGTATATATATGTATATGTGTGTGTGTATATATATATATACCACAAATCAAACCCAGACTGTGAGAGGCTTGGTGAATGTTAATGAAAGAAGCATAGTATATTTTTCTATGTGTTAGTGAAATTATGGACAGAAGACTAATTTATGACATTAAGGGCATAAATAAATATAGATGATATGGATTCATCACAGTAAGATGTAGAAATTACATAAAAGAATTTTAATTTAATTATTTAATATAATTATTGGCAATTATATATATAATTATTGGCAATTATAATTTTGTGAGTCTTTCTGCATATGTGTAAGACCAGTGTTATGTGCTGGAGAAGGCACTTGCCATTGTTTTGGAGCATCCAACGTTTTGTACACCCTGGTTATATTTGGTGAATTTCCACACCCATGAGTCTCTACCTTCCACTATAGAAATATAAGTTATTTTCCCATCTTCTCTTTCATTAGAGTGCAGGAAGTTGAATATTTGACGTAGACTCTGCCAATCAGAAGCTACTGATGAAAGAAACATGTGCTACGTAAAATCCACAGGCTTGCATGATAGTAGATATAAGCAATTTCCAGGGGTAGCAGTAGCAGAGGTTTTAGCAGTACTCCAGCACGCAGTGTCAGTGGTGGTGTTGGTGCAAAGCTGTTGGTGTCTCTGCTTAAAGGAGTGAAGTATTTGTCTCCACATTAGAGGCAGCTGATGAAAAGTTTTGGATTTTGGAACCAAAAGACTACCTGAGATTGAATCCCAGCTCTACCGTTTACTGGCTGTGTTGATCATGGGCAAGTGGCTTGACCTCTCTGGGCTTTGGTTTCACCACCTGCAAATTGAGAATAATAATGGTAGCTACCACCTTGGCTTATGAGGATTAAGTGGGTAGATATTTGTAATGTGTTTAGAACAGTGTCTGAATGATAGTAAACATTCCAGCAACAGAACATTTCTTCACATAAATAATTTTTTAAAAGTCAATGCGTGTACACCCTCAAGACTAGACAATTCCATGTACTAATTAAACTCACAGTTCCCAAACTGTGTGACAAGGCATCCCAACTGCAGGGGTGCTATAGGATATTTTAAATTTTCGAGGGAAACACAGTGATACTTGATATCTGCTAGACACGATGCAAACTACTAGCTCAAGGATGGTCACCATTTTATTATTTTGTGCTATATTTTTTGATATCTCTATGTTTGCAAAGTTGAGTTTTTGACAGTTGTGACAAAATGCAAGTTCTATGTGAAAAATCAATTTGGAACAGGAAATGAGGATGGCACTGTCCAATGTAAACCCAAGGTTTGAGAAATTGTCCAGTGCACTACAGAGCACTCATGCCATTAGTAAACGGTTTTGTTCATTAAGAATAAAATAAAATATTTTTCTTTTAATAAAGCATATTATTTTTTTCAGACAGCTACTAACATAAGAATATACTTATTAAGTCATTTAAACCTAACTGCTTAATAAACAGAGCCCTGGTGGTGCAGTGGTTAAAACCTCAGCTCCTAACCAAAAGGTTAGCAGATCGAATCCACTGGCTGCTCCTTGGAAACCCTATGGGACAGTCCAACTCTGCCCTATAGGGTGGCTATGAGTTGGAATTGACTTGATGGCAAAAGTTCTTTGGAATTTACTTAATAAACAGAACTGATAAGTACTTCTTTTGGTCAAAGGGCATTATGCAAAAGTTACTGTGATATCAAGGGCAATGTAAACCAAAAAGATCCCTGAGTGACACTAATGGTTTGTGCTTAGCTACTAACCAAAGGGTTGGTGATTCAAATCCACCCAGCTGTGTCATGGAAGAAAGTCTGGTGATCTGCTTTCATAAGACTACAGCCATTGAAAACCCCATGGAGCACAGTTGAACCCTGAAATACATGGGGTTACCATGAGTTGGAGTGGACTCCAGGGCAGAGCATTTGGCTTTTGGGTTAGTAAGCCAAGAAAATTTGGAAACTTTTGTTAATTTCTATGAAGATTACCAACTCAAAACCACATGAAACCAAATTTTTAACTAGGAGTTTTTTAGCCAATACAAGGTGTAAATTCAAACAAGATCCCTGTGAAGCTTGGCTTAAGGTTATAAATTCTCAAAAAGTTTATTTTCCCTCTAAGTGTCACAGTTGAGACAGGATATTTTCCTTGCTGTACTGGATTGGTTGTCATCTGCTGGGTACCGCTACCATCATTTCCTTTTTAATTTAGGGCTAGAGCTTACCAAGGAACAGAGTTTGCGTGAGGAGATGAAGTGGGAGTTGTTATAACTGGGAGTTTGTGACACATTTGGAGGTGTTTAGGTGCTGCAGCTTGGTCAGTTGTACTGGCTTCACAGACATTGCAGCTTCCACAGAACTTTGCAAAGATGCCAGCATCACAGTTACGGGGGACATCATAGCCTTCTCCCTGAGTCCTTACATCCCTGTGGTTACAAACTTGACAGACCTCTCCATAAGTTTCTGCCATGCAGCCCTTTTTTGGTGTTTGGGTGCCTGAGGCTTTTTGGACTTCCCCACAACCTCTGGCTTTTTCACCCATGCCAGCGCTTCAGACTGAAGTGATTAGTGGCTGTTTCGCTGATGCTCTAAGTCCCTCCATCCAGATCATCATATTCCAGTTGTTGTTAGTTGCCTTCTGGTTGGCTCGACTCATGCCACCTTATGTATAACAAAATGAAATGTTGCCGAATCCTGCACCATCTTTATGAACGTTGGTGTGTTTGTGCTTGTCTTCCAGCACTATACTGGACAATACTCTGTTGTGATCCATAAGGTGTTCACTGGCTAATTTTCAGTAGTAGACTGCTAGACCTTTCTTCCTAGGCAGTTTCCTAGCACCTCCCTAATTTCTATCTTAAAACTCTTATTCTAGTAATGCCAATAGTGACTTTGTTTTCTTGCCAAACAGAATCTCACAGGAATCTAGAATTAATTTTCCAATATGAGTATATTTAAAGGCATTAGTGATTCCATTAGCAGTGATAAATGGGCTTCAAGTGTTCCAGGACATGTAGCAGCCAAATAGATAGTTAAATGATCACCTGTATTTACCTGGAGTCAAATATTAATAGAAGACTAGGGTGACAAGGTAGTTGCTGCAGAGAATTATAGTGGCAATAAAAAATACAAGATCGGTGGGGTGATTAATTGCTTCTAAGTATGCTGGAGGGCTTAACAAATAAAATAATGAACTCAGCCTTGACCTGTTTATATTCACAGGTCAAGGCTTAGGTAAAGAACTAGAAACCTTCCAAGACTGCTTTGAAAGACATATTTATCTCAGGTAGCTACAGGATCTAGATTAGAACACAAATTGTATTCACAGTCTCACAGGGTATTGCATTTTAAAGTTAGGGCATTAATTCAGAAAAAGTGGGACCCTGAAGATTGGGATGAGGGCATCTGGGTACATTCCAGATTTCTCTGAGCCTCCCTTCTGGATAGAATATCTTTCTTCCTGTGTTTAAGAAAATGACCTTTCCCTTACCTGAAGAATCTGTAATGAGATATACTGAGGTCTTATAGGGAAACAGAAGATATTTGTCATAGCTTCTAGAACTATAATAAGATTCAAATATAAGCAGGTTCCTGGGGAGTAGGTTTGAAAAATAATCTTAAAGAAGTACCATAAACATAAAAAATTGCAAGACTTTTCCGAATTATATTGCAGAATTGTGGGGGAGTATGTATTTTTTTTATGTATGGAAGTGGATCCTACGTGTGTTATATCAGTGTGGAAGGAATATTATGTTGGATTAGACTGAATTTATTGATGTGAGTGCACCAACCGGAGATTCCAGATTCAGTGTATTAACTCAAGCAGCTGAGAGTGGCTCTCATAATTTGCTTCGTTGTTTGACTGAAACCTGGACTCAAAAATTTCCTTCACTAAATGAAGCTGAGATGCCAGAACTTCTTTTTTATACTTAGAGAAAGATATTCAAAAAGCTTAGGGATATAGGAATGCTGAAGTGAACGTATTATTATGCTTTAATTTTTGTGGTGGTGAAGATCATTCAAAAGCAGCTGCAGCAGGATAGCAATAGGGAACTACCAGAAATTCAAGCAGCATGTCAGATGGATCCTGGCTGAAAGCAGAGAATGCTAGAAAGATGTTTACCTGTGTTTTATTGACTACGCAAAGGCATTCGACTGTGTGGATCATGAATTATGCACAGCATTGCAAAGAATGGGGATTCCAGAACACTTAATTGAGCTCATGAAGAACCTGTTCATAGATCAAGATGCAGTCGTTCAAACAGTACAAGTGGATAATGTGTGGTTTAATGTCAGGAAAGGTGCACGTCAGGGTTGTATCCTTTCACCATACCTATTCAATCTGTATGCTGAGTGAATAGTCTGAGAAGCTGGACTAACTGAAGAAGAATGGGGCATCAGGATTGGAGGAAGATTCATTAACAATCTGTGATATGCGGATGACACAAACTTTCTTGCTGAAAAGTGAAGAGGACTTGAAGTACTTACTGATGAAGCTCAAAGACCACAGCCTTCAGTATGGATTACACCTCAACATAAAGAAAACAAAAATCCTCACAACTGGACCAATAAGCAACATCGTGATAAACGGACAAAAGATTGAAGTTGTTAAGGATTTCGGTTTACTTGGATCCACAATCAATACCCATGGAAGCAGCAGTCAAGAAAGCAAACCACGCATTGCATTGGGCAAATCTGCTGTAAAAGACTTCTTGAAAGTGTTGAAAAGCAAAGATGTCATCTTGGAGACTAAGTAAACCTGACCCAAGCTATGGTGTTCTCAATCACCTTATATGCATGGGAAAGCTGGACAATGAATACGGATAGCTGAAGAAGAATTGATGCCTTTGAATTGTGGTGTTGGCAAAGAATATTGAATATACCATGGGCTGCCAAAATAACAAACAAATCTGTCTTGGAAGAAGTACAACCAGAATGCTCCTTAGAAGCAAGGATAGCAAGACTACATCTTACATACTTTGGACACATTATCAGGGGCAATCAGTCCCCGGAGAAGGACATCATGCTTGGTAAAGTAGAAAGTCAGTGAAAAAGAGGAAGACCCTCAACAAGATGGATTGACACAGTGGCTGCAACAATGGGTTCGAGCATAACGACAATTGTGAGGATGATGCAGGATCGAGCAGTGCTTCGTTCTGTTGTACATAGTGTCACTATGAGGCAGAACCGACTTGACAGCACCTGACAACAAGAACCCGAGCTATGTCGATGGGTTCAGGGGATATACCTTTTATCAAGCCTTTGATATATACATCAGTGTGGGGAAAACTACGATACTTAAAATCATCTGTAGTGGTTATTCTTGGCCACTGGTGTCTACCAGTCAGAGTAGAAGATTATGGAAGTTGTATGATAAATAGAATTTTATCTCAAGTCCATCTCACAGTGGGCCCAGTGAGTTGATAAACTCACCTCTTAATTATTTGCCCAGTTACAAAATGCAGAGTTGGGATAGACATACTCAGTGATTAACTGTTAGGATCCCCATATTGGTTTATCGACCGGTGAAATGATGGTTATCATTGCAGGAGAGACAAAGTGGAAGCCCTAGAATTGCCCTGCATACCATGATAATAAGCCAAAAACAATTCTATGTTTCTGGAAGGGTTAAAGAGTGCTTTCATCAAAGACTTGTGCAGCTAATCAAGCAGTTATCTTACTACATCCTCATTCAACTCACCTATTTGGCCTATACAAAAAAGAAATAGATCTTGAAGAATGTGAGTGGATTTTCAGAAACTTAATAGTGACACCCATTGCAGCTGCTGCTCCAGATGTGGTTTCTTTACTTAGAGAAAGCCCACAAAGCAGCTAGTATTTGCATGAAATTCTTTATCTAGCAAATTATTATTATTATTATTTCCTCTATTTCTGTTAGTAAAGACCACTAGAAGCAGTTTTCTTCCACCTTGCAAGCACATCAGTAAACCTTTATAGTCTCACCTCAGGGACAGATCAACTTTCCAGTCCTCTGTCACGGTATAGACTATAGGGATCTTTCTTGCTTTGCTATTCCCCAAGATGTGATGCTGGTCTACTACATCAATGACATTAAGCTGATTGAATCTGGTGAACAATAAATGGTGCTTGAAGTGTCTGTAACAAATGTAGATATTGTATGGAGTTTTTGGCAGGTCCCTATAAGTGAACCATAGCACAGACCATTTTGATTTTGGAGTGAAGCTATACTTGTCAAGTGCCTCAAACTCCAATGAGGGCAGACAGGAGAGGATAGGGTATGTATATAACCCAAGGATCCCTGGGGCCTTGAAGTACTTCCATGCACTGTGTTAAATGTTAATGTAAGGCTATAGCAGTTCCATTCAGGCAGGACTGCCAGAGACCAAGATCCCTCAGATCAGGTGTTATCATTACCTGATGGTTCGTTCACCTTATCAGGTGATGATAACAACTAAAGAGCTATTGAATTAAAAAAAGAAAATTAGCACATGCATTGTAAAAGGAAATAGTAAATATAAACTATAGCCTTGTGACTTGTAGAAAAGTGGACTGATGCAACAAATTTATGTTTTTATATAATTTAACTTATTTTCCTCTTTTACTCTCTGCTTGTCCACTATCGTTTTATGTTGAAAAAGCACCAATGGTATTTTTTTTTTTTTTTTAGTCTATGGCTTATATGTTGTTCAAGATGAGATTGTGACAGAGCGAAGGTGGACTAAACATACCCCAGAGATCCTGGAATTGTGGCTGGATACAGTAATGGATGTAGTTGTTCAAAAGTTTAGTTAAGGAAGAAGAATGTTAAATGAAGTTAGGATGCCAAAGGGATGGACTGTGATAGATATTTTCCATTCTTTTTGGCTTTTCCTTTTTTAATTGTGTTTTAGTTGAAAGTTTACAGAGCAAATTAGTTTCTCATTAAACAGTACACATATTGTTTGTGACGTCGGTTGCCACCCCCACGACATGTCTACACTTTCCCCTTCTCAACCTGGGGTTCCCCATTACCAGCTTTCCTATCCCCTCCTGCCTTCTCATCCTTGTCCCTAGGCTGGTGTGCCCATTTAGTCTCATTTTGTTTTATGGGCCTGCCTAAACTTTGACTGAAGGGCAAACCTCAGGAGTAACTTCAGTACTGAGTTAAAACAGAGTCTGGGGGCCATACTCTTTGGGTTTCTCCAGTCTCTTTCAGACCAGTAAATCTGATCTTTTTTTTTTTTCTGTGAGTTAGAATTTTGTTCTACGCTTTTCTCCGGCTGTGTCCGGGACCCTCTTGTGATCCCAGTGAGAGCAGTTGGTGGTGCTATTCAGTTGGGCTGGACTCAGCCTCGTGGAGGCTGTGGTAGTTGTAGTCCATTAGCCATTTGGACTGATCTTTCCCTTCTATCTTTGATTTTCTTTATCCTCTCTTGCTCCAGACAGGGTGAGACTAGTGAAGTATCTTCGCTAGCCACTCATAAGCTTTTAAGACCTCAGGTGCTACTCACCAAAGTAAGTCATAGAACATTTTCTGTATAAACTATGTTATACCAATTGAGTTAGATGTTCCCCAAGACCATGGTCCTCAGCCCTCAGGGAGTTTAGATATGTCTATGGAGCTTCCATGACCTTGCCTTGGTCAAGTTTCCTGGCTTCCCCAGTATTGTGTACTCTTACCCTTCACCAAAGTTATCACTTACCTGTTGTCTATTTAGTGTTTTTCTATCCCCTCCCTTGTAACAATCAAAGACTGTTTCTATTTCTGTGTAAGGCTTTTCATGAGTTTTACAGTAGTGGTCTCATACAATATTAGTACTTTTGTAACTGGCTTATTTCACTCAGCGTAATGCTTTCCAGATTCATCCATGTTGTGAGATGTTTCTCAAGTTCATTGTTGATCTTGCGTAGTATTCCATTGTGTATATATACCACAGTTTGTTTATCTGTTGATGGGCGCTTAGGCTTTTTCCATCTTTTTGTTATTGTGAATAATGCTGCAATGAACATGGGTGTACATATATCCGTGTGATGACTCTTATTTCTCTAGGATATATTCCTAGGAAAGAGATTGCTGGATCTTATGGTATTTCTATTTCTAGCTTTTTAAGGAAGTACCAATCTTTTTCCAAAATGGTTGTATCATTTTGCATTCCCACCAGCAGTGCATAAAAGTTCCGATCTCCCCACAGCCTCTCCAACATTTGTTATTTTCTGTTTTTTTTTTTTTTTTTTAATTCGTGCCGGTAATGTTAGGGTGGGATGGTATCTCATTGTGGTTTTGATTTGCAATTCTCTAATGGCTAGTGAGGGAAACCCTGGTGGCATAGTGGTTAAGTGCTATGGCTGCTAACCAAAGGGTCGGCAGTTCGCATCTGCCAGGTGCTCCTTGGAAACTCTGGGGGGCTATTCTACTCTGTCCTATTGGGTCGCTATGAGTTGGAATTCACTCGAGGGCACTGGGTTTAGTTTTGGCTTTTTTTAGTGGCTAGTGATAGAGAGCATTTTCTCACGTGTCTGTTAGCTGCCTGAATGTCTTCTTTGGTAAAATGTCTGTTCATATCCTTTGCCTTTTTTTTTTTTTTTGCTGAATTGTCTTTTTGCTGTAGAGGTGTTGAATTTCCCTGTAGATTTCAGAGGTTAGACCATTTGGATTTGTCATAGCCAAGTTTTTCTTCCCAGTCTGTAGGTTCTCTTTTTACTCTTTTGGTAAAGTCTTTTGATAAGCATAATTATTTAATTTTTGCAAGGATCCCAGTTATCTAGCTTATCTTCTGGTGTTTGTGTGTTGTTAGTAATGGTTTGTATCCTGTTTATGTCATGTATTGGTTATCCTTTTTAAGTTTGGAAAAATTTCCACCAAATAAATGGTATTCTCACTATGGAAGCCAGAAACTCATTTTCCCAGCATTTTTTTGTGGTTAAGTATAAATTTGTGACAGTTGGACACACCCCTGCCAGTCTTTGACACTCATGCTATGCCATACAAAATCTATTTTAGTTTTGTTGGCAGAAGATACATCCAGTTTCCAGAGGTAGCAGTGGTAGAGGTTCTAATGGTAGCATCCTGTGCCCAACAATATTGATGCTGCCAATGCAAACCATTCTGTTCTTGTGCAATAGAAATAGGGATGTTGTTTCCAGTGGAACTGTTCTGCAGTGAAGTTCAGAGCACTGACTCTGGCTGTGTAGCCTCTAAGCTTGTTTCTCTGGTCCCCTTGCAGCTCATGTAATTACTCAATATTATTTAATCAAATATATTTCTGCCTAAATTAATTGGAGTTGGTTTCTGTTGTTTATAACTCTGAACCTTATGATACAGGTGGTTTTCATACATCATCTCTAATCCTTGTAACTACAGTGTAAGGAGTTATCTTCATTTTACAGACGGTAAAACAGAGAAGTTAGATAACTTGCTTCAGATTGCAATGCTTGTAAAATAAGACTTAGGATTTGGACTTATGTTTAGTTTTTATAAATTATATTTATTAATTTTTACTTACAATTAATAATGTAAAAATTATAATCTATCATGAGAATATCAATATCTTAATAGCGTTCATATCTTGATTTAGCTTTCTAGTTATTTTTACTTATTTCAACTTCTACCAAGTTACAAGTTACAAAAGATAATTATATTGGCTTCACTATATTTAATATATTTTGTTCTCTGGAGCTTGCAATGTAATCAACACTCTCAATATCACCTTCAATTGAACAGTATCTGCATGCCCTTCAATTTTTGGCCAAGACTTCTTTTACCTATGTTTTATTTGAGGTTCCTGGGTTATGCAAAGTTAATGAACTCACTGCTAACTGAAAGGTTGATGCTTCAAGCCCACCCAGACGTGCCTTGGAAAAAAGGCCTGGTGATCTACTTCCAAAAAAACTAGCCATTGAAAACCCTATGGAGCATAGTTCTACTTTGAAGCATGTGGGATCATCATGAGTGGGAGTCGACTCGATGACAACTTTTTTTTTTTTTAGTATGTTCTTTTTTTTTTTTTTTTTTTTATGTCCTGGTCCCTGCGTCCAATTCTGTTGCGCATTGGGTTGCCATGAGTAGGGGGCCAACTCAGTGGGAGCTAACAACAGCAACAGTCCCTGGGAGGTGTAAATGGTTAATGTGCTCAGCTGCTAACTGAAAGGTTGGAGATTCGAGTCCACCCAGAGCTGTCTGATACACATGGGGCTGCCATGAGTTGGAATTGGCTCAATGGCAACTTTTAAAAAAATGTTTTATTTACATTTATTTTTTTCTTATGCAGAGTTACAATATAACTTGAAAGCAGAACACATGTGGGAGCACACCTGCCTTTGTAAAGCAGGAGGCAGTGAGGACTTGTTAAAAAATAGGCTAAAACCAAATGGGATGAAGAAAGAGCCCACAAGCATGCTCATACTCACTCAGAAGCTGGTAATTTGATTCATAGCTTGCTGTGAAAATTCTATTTTGCAGTTTCAATAGTCATTTATACAGGAATAAAGAAGGTAATGAATATTTCCTTGGAAGGGAGGATAGCATATAAGCAAGAAAATTATTTTGTAGTACTTCATTAGTATTTATGTTTACATACCCAATATTGTGATTATTACTTCACATGCATAAATTCAATTTGACATATTGTGCATAGAGATACATTTATGATAAGGGCTTAAAGGAATTAGAATATTCTTTTAAAAGCCTAATATAGCATAACTATGATTATTAACTTTAACAACTTTTTTATAATTATGTCAAGCTATCAAATATTAAGGAAACCCTGGTAGCATAATGGCTAAGACCTACAGCTGCTAACCTAAAAGTTCGGCAGTTCAAATCCACCAGGCGCTCCTTGGAAACTCTATGGGCAGTCCTACTCTGTACTGTAGGGTCCCTATGAGTCGGAATCAACTCGATGGCAGTGGGTTTGGTTTTTTTTCGGTATCAAATATTAAAGTGGTAAGAAAAAAAACAAACAAATTATGTTTGGTATAAAATTTCTCTTTGCAATATATTCTGTTGCTGTTGTTTGTCTTATCTAGGCTAACATTGTATTTAAGAATAAAACTTTGAAGATAACTTGAGCCACTATTTTATTCACCATTCAAACGCACTTTTTAAAATTTCATTAGGTGACTGCAAAGACATTCTTCAGATTCATCACTCATTTAGCACCTTGTGTACCAATGCACTATGTCAAGCATCTAGTGAATAAATCAGAGAGGATGAAAATGACTCACTGCAGCACTGATGACAGGAATTTAGACCCCAAATTAGTGTGAGCATAAGTAGGGCTAATAACTTTCTCTACGTCAACCTCACAAGCTAAAGAACTCAGAGGTCATGGGAGTTCTCTCCCCAAGCTAGAAGTTGGTGAAACAGTAGCTCAGACTTGGCTTTCACTTCTAAAGTGTATCTAGTTGAAGAAATGTAGCAATGTGTTAAATCCCCTCTAAGGCAGAGACCAGTTATATCTATTTGTTTTTTCCTTTGATAGGACTGGCACTGACCTGAACTGTGAACCATCGGTTGGTGCATCCTTCAGCACTGTGAACCAATATTGAACAATGAATGAACAAAGGGGACGCTTACCTCCTCTCAGAGTTTTAGTGATGGTCTCTAGGTAGATGAATCTTAGATTTGTATTTTCATCTTTGATTTCTTTCCTGAGCTTCTTACCCACACTCCTAACACATATAGTAGAAATCTTTTTGTTGAGCTGAGTCTTGCCTTCTTCAGGATAGCAAATAGTGTCTGGAGAGGGTGTAGGTTCAAAGTCTGTGGGTGGGTGGACATAGGAGAAAAGAATTTCCCCTTGGATTTCATATCTATTAACATCATCTCTTCCTTAACACTCTTCAAATGCTCTGTGAGTAGATACACATTAGAAGAGGACAAAATGTTTTGGTGACCAATATGCAACAAAGGTATTCCCTTATTAAGAGCAAACTTGTGAATTTAGAGAGGCCACCTCGGTGGTTGTGGTTCAAGGGCTGCAATCACCCTGTGCTGAGGGATATGACAGAGGACTGAAAGTTCAAAAAGCTTTGAGGGGTTAGGTTGTTGCACAAGGTACAAGACTCAGGAGGCAGGCCTGGAGTGAAGCTAAATGGAACGTAGAGGGGGCTGATGAAAAGGGAGAGGGACATCCAAAGGATATATTTGATCTCCTCATAACTTCAGCTATATCAACACTTGCCCTTGCCATAACTAAGAGTGTAAGCAACTTCTGTAGGTTGAAGTCTATTTTAGTTTGGTATACATAGTAAAAGGTTGAGCACGTACCCCTCTAGAATCTATTACTGTCTTGTCCCCTTGTCTTCTGCGACCATTGTTTCTGCCATGACCATCACGTTTCTATTTCTTCTCTTCTTCTTCTCGTGACTTTTGTCCTTTTCTTGGACAAATATCTGTGAAGATATGCATTGTAGTAGGCACCATGGGTCTGGAGATGTAAGGTCTGTACTTTTAAGTACATAACCCAAATGTCAGAAGCTCATTCATCCCGCTGTTTGAGCACCATTCACCCTTCACCTTCCAAGAAACCTCTTATACAAAGTAAAGGAGAACAGTGTAGAATTTGCCAGGGGTTTTATAGAGGAAACGATGCGGAGTGTTTATATTCCACTTTCAGGGAAAAACTTGAGTTCAACTTTGGCATTTTTCTTCTCTCTCCTCAGCTATGCTACTAATCATAGTAACATGATGGTAGGTGACAATGGGAATTTTTTCCTGTGACCTTTGTTCCCACAGGGAAAATGTGAAGAGTTTGACCTGGAGAGTAATCAGGATCATAGAGAGAAGGGAGAGGTTGTCTGTGGAATATCAAAGGAACTGATAGGTATGGCTGATTTTAGAATGTGATTAAAGACATAAAAGTTATAAATGTAAATATACTTAAGAATATATCAGCTGTAGAAGCAATAGCAATAATTGTGCAGTGAGAATTTAGATCAATCACAGAACTAGTAAGTGGTGAAGTTGGGATTTAAGCCCAAGTAGCAGACTCCACAACCCATGCCCTTAACTGCTGTGTTATAACTGCTTTGATTTGAACCTAGGAGATGTTGGGCAGACAATTATAAATGACTGTTAGCAATCGGAGGAAGTTGGGCATGTATCTTAGTTACCTAGTGCTGTTATAACAAAAAAATACCACAAGTGGGTGGTTTTAAAGAATAGAAATTGATTTCCTCACAGTTCTGGAGGTTAGGAGTTCAAATTCAGGACACTGGCTCTAAGGGATAGTTTTTCTTTATCTCTTTCAGCTTCTAGTAACTGTTGGCAGTCCTTGAAATTCTTGGGCTTATAGATACATCTGCCTCTGTCTTCACATGGTGCCTCCCCCTGCATGTGTCTCTCTCCATGCTCGTTTTGCCTTTTTATAAGACACCACTCAGAAGGGATTAGATATAGGACCTATCTACATGACTAAGAAACCCCCTTATTTCCAAACAGGGTCACATTTACAGGTTCAGGTTAGGATTTCGATGTATGTTTTTAATGACATAATTGAATCCATCACAGCATGTTAGTTGTTCACCTGTTTTTCCACATTCTGGTCAGGTGTTATGGAGTGCTGTGTATTTGCACTGGCTACTGAGTAAATGATCAGTGGGACAGGATGATGCTGCTGTGGTGTGGATAAATGGCAGCCCTCACCACAGTGGCCTTGCTCTCATAGTAAATCCCAACTTGAGCGTCATGGATAAGATCCTCTCTCAGAACAGAAGAGGAGTGGCACTCATTAAATACTCAAGATTTTCAGCTAATGTGACCAAGATAAAGATAAATTAAGCCCCCTTTGAGCAATGTTTTAAGTCTGGCACCATTGGCAAAAAAACAAAAATTTCATTACATGACTACATCATACTATTTTCATCCAGTGCCCATGCATAGGTATTTGCAGATGGTTTTCTCCAGGAAACCTCTAAATGTTAATTCCAAAGCAATCCAGTTTCCCTGGCTTCATAGATTAATTTGCAGGAAATTTGAAGCACAAAACACATTTTACAACAGGAATGCTATATGTCACAAAGTCTGAGAAGCCAGGGAGATTAGTATAAATAGCTTTGTTGCCTGTATGCTGCATGTGAAAATATTTAGACATAATACATCCTGTAGCCAAAGAACTCTGTTTTCTACCAGTAATCTGAAACAACAGAATTAAGAACACGAAATGCACCTACAGGAAAGGAAGAACCATGCTTCATTCCTGCTGAATTCATGAATCTATTAGGGAAACTCATTTTAACCTTTAGGCTTAATCATTCTTTTTATCAAGAGTGAGACTTTCCTTTGTGCCTACAGTAGAAAAATGACACCAATTTAGTTCGGTACTTTGCCAACTCCTGCTTGTCACATTTTTTGAATCATCGCAGTTGTCCATCAATTGTGTCAAGGCAGAATAGAAAATTGGGCTGTGGGTTAACAATATTTGTTGGTTTCTATAAAACATATGGATATGGCTCTCTTTTTCTTTTCTGTAGGATTATGACTACTTTTTGTTTTACAGCTCTGTAACTTTTAGAGCAATGTAAACAGTTTTATAGTCCTGAAGACCGTTTAGCACATTTTTACTTTCAGAGCCTTCATGGCCCTGGAAAGAGGTGCTTTTCCATGAGCTGAGCTAATTGTCTGCGGTCATGGGACTCTGTTGATGGCTGTACAAGTGGATATTCTGAATTCTGCCCAGAGTAATGGATCAAGATAGGCAGTTCATTCAAGGTTTAAAAATTAATATCATCTACAATTTTAATGGCACAAGGAAATTTAAAGGTCTCTTAGTTCAACACATTTATTTTGCAGATGAGAAAACAAAGGTCCAGAGAGACCTTAGGTTTTACTGAATGTCGCATAGCCAGTTAATGGCAGAGCTGCTATCAGAAACACGCCTTTTGCCTATTTCAAAACTCTTTCTTTTTTTAATTATGAAATTTAAGACATAGTAAAAAGTCCAGTGAATAACATGACAATCAGCCACTTATCCAACGCCCAGCTTTGCCAAGCATCATTTTGCTATGTGTGCTTCCTTTATGTTTTAAAAGCTAAAACAGTTTCAGTAAATTCCCTTGTATACTCTTTACTGACAATCTCCTCACATTACCTTCCAAATTTTATATTGGTATGTGCAGATACATACAGTATCTACCTGTACAGTATGTGGTATTGCTTTGCATGGTTTAGCACAGTAGATAACTGGAATCAAGCTGTATATATTCTTATAAGACTTGATTTGTTATTTCATTGCTCAACACTGTTTTTGAATTTTTTTAATGTTGAAGTGCATAGCTCTGGTCCATTCATTTTTACTGCTTTTTATATTGTGGACATATCACAATGTGTTTATCCATTTTCCTGTTGATAGATACTTAGATTCTTTTAAAAATTTGCTATTCCAAACAATGCTGTAGTAAAAATTCTTTGTCTCCTTGTGCTCAAGTGCAAGAATTTCTTATCTGTATATTTAGAAATTGTAATACTTCAGCATCACATGGCATTGTCAAATTACTCTTCAAAGTAGTAGAACAGCAGTGGTATTATACTGCCAATCTGATGGGTAGGAATTAGTTCCTCAACGTGGCTTTGTGTTTCTCTTATTAAAAATAAAGTTGATTATCTTTTCATATGTATGTCAATTAGCTACTGCCACAATAATATTGAGTAACAAAACACCCCCAAAGTTAGAAATTGTCATTTATTTTATGTGTTTGCAGGACAGCTGGTATAGCCCTGCTTCAGACTGCAGGTTTGTGGATCCAGGTCGGCTTCGGCTGTCTCTCATTCTTTTTGGCCCAGTGGACTAGCTAACACATACATGCTCTTCTCAGAGCAAAAGTAGAAGCACAAGAGTGCAAGCCCCAATACCCAAACATATTTCATGTCCCTGTTTGCCATATTTCTGCTTATGACCCATTGACCAAATCAAGGCAGTTGGCTGAGTCCAACATCTTTACGGTGGGGAAATATTCCACTTCTACGGCGGTGGGTTTATAAGATGAATAATACTCCTCATGCTGCCTTCTAAATTTGATGCTGATTTGAGCAGATGCATAAAGAGTATCTATCTGTATAATATATGGTATTGTTTAACATGCTTTAGAACAGTATATAAATGGAATCTGCTTTATATACTGTGTGAGCTGTAGGCCTAGAAATTTGACTATAAAACTGTTTACATTGTTCCAAAAGTTAGAAAATCACAATGTGGATGCATAATATTTCTGCAGGTATTTTTCTTGAACAGAAGATTAAAATGTTTATGCATTCTTACTACTTATCCATCTTTTCCTTTATGGTTTGTGCTGTCAAGTCTTGTTCTGGAAAACTCTCTATCCCGAGGTCATTATTATATACTTCAATGTTTTCTTCTAAAAGTATTAAGTTTAATTTTTACATTTAAGTTGTGATTCACCTGGAATTTGTTTTTGTATGTGAATGAGGTAGAAACTGTAGCTTTTTGTATATTCACAATCATATCAGCACCATATATTGAATAGTCCATCATTTCCTTACTGATTTGAATGCATTGTCTGTTGCTTATAATTTACATGTATGTATAAAAAAAAATTTTTTTTGTATGTATGCACAGCAGCTATAACAGTAAAAAAAAAAAATTTTTTTTTATAACAATGGGCTCAAGCATAGCAACAATTGGGATGGCACAATACCGTGCAGTGTTTGGTTCTGTTGTATATAGGGTAGCTATGAGTCTGAGCTGACTCGATGGCACCTAATAACAACAACAACATATATGTATATAAAAAAAAAACCAAACCCATTGCCATCGTGTCAGTTCCAAATCATAAAAAAAAAAAAAAAAAAAATTTTTATCATAGCAACACTGTAATGTGTGTGTGTGTGTATGTGTGTATCACTGAGATCACTCTTATGCTCCACTGGGCTAATTGTGAAACCCAGCACTAATACCACCCTTCTCAATCATTCTAGCACTGTAATAAGTCTTGAGATTTCACAAGGTATGTCCCCCTACTTTATTCTTCTTCAAAATTTTCTGAATATTCTTGGCTCTTTCCTCTTCCATATACATCATAATTTTAAAATTTCCACACAAAAAAAATCACTCTTTTGATTTTCATTAAATTGCATTTTACACAGATATTTATTAGTATAGAATTGCCATCTTTATATTGTCTTTCTAATCCTTAATAAAAGGATTATATCTTTCTCCATTCCAAAAAACCAAACCTGTTGCTGTCAAGTCAATTCCGACTCATAGTGACCCTGTAGGACAGAGTAGAACTGCCCCATAGAGTTTCCAAGGAATGCCTGGTAGATTTGAACTGCTGACCTTTTGGTTAGCAGCCATAGCAGTTAACCACTACACCACTGGGGTTTCCCTTTTTCCTTTAGACTCTTATATACCTCTTGTTAGAGTTATTCCTACATAGTTGTATTAGTTTTCTACTGTTGTGTAACAAATTACCACAAACTTAGTGGCTTAAAACAACACACATTTATTACCTCACAGTTTATGTGTGTTAGGAGTCCAGGCCCACTGAGTGAGCAGCCTGCTTAGGATCTCACAAGGCTGCAGTCAAGGTGTGGGCCAAGTTGTGTTCTCATCTGTAGGTTTAACTGAGGAATAATTGGCTTCCACAGTCACTAACGTTGTCAGCAATTCATTTCCTCGCAGCTCTGTGACTGAGGGCCCCAGCTTCTTCCTCTTTTTCCTTATTGTCGTAAATATATACATATAACACAACATTTGCCAATTCACCATTTTTAAGGTGTACAATTTAAAGGTATCAATTACATTAATCATATTATGCAGCCATCACCCATAATCATTGCCAAATTTCCCATCATCATAAACACTCACTAAACAAAAGCCCCCCCTTTTCCTCCTCCCTCCCACTCCTGATAAGCACTAAAAAATTTTGAGATCTATTCATTTGCCTATTCTTGTTATTTCATATAAGTGTAATCATATAATATTTCCCCTTTTGTGATTGACTTATTTTACTGAGCCTAAGGTTTTCGAGGTTCATTCATGTTACATGAATCAGGACTTCAGTTTTCTTTATGGCTGAGTAGTATTCCATCGTATGCATGTGCTACAGTTTGTTAAGGGCCCTGGCTTCTTGATGACTGTTGACAGGAGCTCACCTGCTCTTCTTAGAGTCTTCCTCAGTTCCTTGGCACATGGGTTTCCCAACATGGTTCCTTCCTTCATCGAGCCTGAGGGAGACTCTCTAGAACAATTCTGCTACTAAGAATCTTATATGTCTATAATGTTAAACAGTAGAGGGAAGGATGTTGTTGTTTATTGGTAGGTGCTGTTGAGTCAGTTCTGACTCATAGTGACCCTATGTACAACAGAATAAAAACGCTGCCTGATCCTCTGCCATCGTCACAACTCTTGTTATGCTTCAGCCCATTGTTGCAGCCACCATGTCAACTCTTCTCGTTGAGGGTCTTCCAAAAAAAAAAAAACAAAAACCCGTTGCCACTGAGTTGATTCTGACTCATAGTGGCCTTATAGGAGAGGGTAGAACTGCTCCATGCTAGTGCCTCCTTAATGTGAACTGCCAACCTCTTGCTTAGCAGTTGTAGCCCTTAACCACTATGCCACCAGGGTTTCCAAGGGGAGGATAGGAGAGATAAATAATATTTGACCAATTTACAGCAGTTTTGGAAAGTTTAAAAAAAAGTAAGAAAAAACCATGGCAAATAGGAATCACAACAAAAGACAGCAGAAAATAAAAGTTCTAAAATATAAGAACAAAGGGCTTTAAAAAAAAAAGAAAGTGAATGAGAAAGGATAAACCAGGCACACAATAACCAGAAAAAAATTTAAGTAGCTATATTAATATCTGGAAATAAAGCCAGAAAGAAGGGTTTAATAAAGATAATGGTAACAATAAAAGCAATTAAGAACAATCATAAAAGTCAAGAAATACCATAACCAGAAGTTAGTTCATTAGAAGAATAAATAATTGTCAATACTGGTAAAACTCATCAAGATGAAAGAGAGAAGATTCAAACAAGCATTACCAGTTATATCAAAGACACAAAAATAATAAAAGAATCCTATGAAAAACTTAAGGCAAATAAATTTGAAAACTTAGACACAGTGGACTTTTTTTTAAGCAAAATCTACTGAACCTAAAAAAAAAAAAAAACACGACACCCTTTTAGGTCTATTACCATTAAAGAAATTAAACTAGGAGTTAAAATATATATCACCCCCAAAGAAAAAGTTTAAATGGTTTTATAGGTGATTTATAAAAATATTAAAGGAATAGATAATTCCTGTCTTCTGAAAATTCTACAAAGAATAACAAAAGTGGGATAACTACCAAGCTAATTTTATTGGACTAGAGCCTTAATGCTAAAACAGAGAAAAACAGTACAAGAAAAAAATTACACAGGTTAATCTGCTTAATGACATAACTGTAAGAATGGTAATTAAAATATTAACATATAGAATCTAGCAATGCATTTTAAAAATGCATCACAATCAAGGAACAGAAGGGTGATTCATATTAGAATGGCTGTGAATGTAATTTTCCACACTAACTGATGAAAGTAGAGAAATCGTATGACCATCTCGATAGAAGGCAGAGCATCATCTGTTACAATTCAGCATCATTTATAATGGTGGTGCTGTTAGGTATCGTCAAGTCGATTCTGACTCATGGTGACCCCACGTGTGCAGAGCAGGCTGCCACATAGGTTTTCAAGGCTATGACTTTTCAGAAGCAGATTGCCAGGCCTGTCTTCTGAGGTACCTCTGAGTGGGTTCCAACTGCCAGCTTTTCGGCTAATAGTCAAGCACTTAATGATGTGCACCACCCAGGACTCTGTCATTTATAATAAAAACTATTAAAAATAAAACCTCTTTATTACCGAAAGACTTTACTACCTACCAACTATCAACTATCTACCAACACTGTAAGAAAAAAAGAAAAAAAAAGCTTACATCTTCATGTCCTTTGATTCAGCAGTTCAACAGCTAGAGTTTTCACTCAAGAGAATTATTGGGCAAAAGTACAAAGATTTGTAGACAAGCGAGTTTAATATTAGGTTTCTTAGTTAGCCTTTCTTTATTTGAATACGACCAATGAAATAAAGAAAATTGGGACAGGCAAAGACTTGCCAATTTTCAGGGCATTCTTATTCCATTTTTCTCAAATCTACCAGAGAAATTTCTTCCCAGTGTTTTGTGCCCAAAGAAGACCACTTAACTTCATTTCCTAGGGGCTAGCCATCCCATTCTTGGCTTCTGTCTTTTTCGGGTGTCTTACTTATCTATCTGTCCTTTTGATATTTGTCATGGTTAATTAGGTCCTTCTCTAGAAGTGAGTTGAGCAAATAAACATATTAAAACTGGAATCTGTGTCTGACGTTATTTTGTTAGATTCTGTAATGGGGGAAGGAGGCAGATAAAGTGGGAAGAGCTTGAAATGACTGTATAAATCAATTTTAAAATTTATTTTAGATTTTAACCATACATGCCTGTACTCCTTTAGCATATATAGAGTCATGATAAGCATCAACACCTTTACATGTGATTATCGTATGTGTTCAGTATGAATTATAAATTGGTGCATTCCAGGAGCTTTCTCTGACCTGTGTTTAGTAGATGGAACGTATGGTGTCAGAATTCTGGCATATCCTCTCAGCACTCACCTTTCCTGTGTATGCTGACCCTTTGGCTTCCAAAGGTCAGCATGAACAACTTTGGCTTGAGGTTTTCTGTGACCTTTGGAGACTGCTCAGCCCATGTGCAGGGAAGACCAGAAGTTCTGGGAGAGTACATATCTCTCCGAAGCAGTTCTCAATGACTAATGGGATTGGATGAATAACCTCAGCTCCCTAGCCCCTCAGTTGGAGTAATTCTGAGGTGTGTTCTACATTTAATCTAACTGAAATTTAGTTTAGAGTATTGTAGGACCCTGGTGGCACAGTGGTTAAGTGCTCAGCTGCTGACCAAAAGGTCAGCGGTTGGAACCCACAAATGTGGCAGTCTGCTCCTGTAAACATTTACAGCCGTGGAAACCCTATAGGGCAGTTCTGCTTTGTCCTATATGGTTGCTATGAGTTGGACTCGACTCAAAAGCAACGGGTTTGGCTTTTTTGGTTTTATGAGCATGTGGTACAACAGTACAGCCATTCCAAATAATACTTCTCAAAGATATTAAGGAGCCCTGGAGACACAGTGGTTAAGAGCTCAGCTCCTAACCAAAAGGTCAGCAGTTTGAATCCACCACCTGCTCCTTGGAAAGTCTATGGGGCAGTTCTACTCCTTCCAGTAGGGTCGTTATGAGTCAGAAACGACTCTACGGCAGTGGGTTGGGTTTGGTTTGGTTTGGTGGTGCACTGGTTAAGAACTTGTCTGCTAACCAAAAGGTTTGCACGGTTAGCATTCCACCATTTCACTAAAATTGTTCAAACATGTAATCAAGACACACTGATAATTACTGGAGATTGGAATGTGAAAGCTGGAAACAAAGAAGAAGCATCCCAAAACCCACTGCCATTGAGTCAATTCTGACTTATAGTGACTCCATACAACAGAGTAGAACTGCCCCGTAGGGTTTCCAAGGAGTGCCTGGTGGATTCGAACTGCTGACCTTTTGGTTAGCTGCTGTAGCTCTTAAACACTATGCCCCCAGGGTTTCTGAAGAAGCAACAGTAGTTGGAAAATAGGGCCTTGGTGATAGAAACAATGCCGGAAATTGCATGATAGAATTTTGCAAGACCAATGACTTCTTTGTTGCCAATACCTTTTTCACCAACATAAACGTCAACTGTACACATGGACTTGCCAGATGAAATACACAGGATTCCAATTGATTACATCTGTGGAAAGAGACAATGGAAAAGCACAATATCATCAGTCAGAACAAGGCCAGGGCTGACTGTGGAACAGACCATCAGCTCATATGCAAGGTCAAGGTGAAAAAAAAAAGGTGAAGAAAATTAGAACAAGTCCACAAGAGTCAAAGTATGACCTTGAGTATATTCCACCTGAATTTAGAGGCCATCTCAAGAACAGATTTGACTGCTTGAGCACTAATGACCAGACAAGTCGTAGAATGACATCAGGGACATCACACATGAAGAAAGCAAGAGGTCATTGGCCTCTGTGGCTGTGATTTTATTTTTACATTTTCATTTTTATTTAGCAGTAACTGTACTGATGGATGATTGAAAGATGTAGCTCTTCCTTTTATTTTCAATGCAGACTTCTTTATGGCATAGGCTGTCTGTGTCACATGTTGCTTCCAGCACTGACAAGCTTGAGTTTTAATGATTGCTGAGTTGTAATAGGCTGGGTCAGGTTCATTAGGTTGTAGGACTATTTGTGTATCACCTTCTGAAGAATACTGGCTTGTTTACATTTTGGTTTCTGAGTTGATATTGATAGCCAATTATATTAACTGAGATAGTATTTAACTTCTATCTTTTAGTTAATGGGAGACATAATGATGGATGAGGGCCTCCCATCCTCGGGGGAAACTACATCCTTCTTTGTTTCAGTCATGGGAGTTGTGCACCAGAACTAGACGATACCATAGTTTTGTTACTATGTAAACTTGCTGGGAACTTTCCTTCCTATTTCTTCTAAGTATTCTTGCAAAAAGTCAACAGTATATCATTCAAAGTGGCTAGCTTCTATAACTCACCATTGGTATAATTTAATCCAAGTATATACTTCAGTGTATATATATATATATATATACACACACACACACACACATACACATGTGTATGTATTTGTGTATCACCAAAAATGACTTTTCTAAGCCAAGATTTTTTTGGTTAGTCGTCAATTTTTTTAGCTTGTAGGATTTGATAAGAGTCTACAGCTTGTGGACATGTGCCACTGAGAATGATCTATGTCTCTATGGAACACATGACATGAGCCAAAGGATCAGTGGACATTCCATTTTGGAAGTTAAGAAACCTTACCATGTTTTCTTCATGTGAAATCAATCCTACCTCTCTAAGTGGGCTGCAGAGGAACCAGCGGATAGAGGCAGGGAGTTTTGTTAGGGAAGATTTTTGAATGTGCCCCAGCACTGTGTCAAGTACTTGATAGAGTTCCACACCATGAAACTAATGGTTTGGACCTGGAAACTTCTCCCAATAGTTGTGACTACAACCACAGAAAGAACTGCCTCAGTAGTGTTCCTGTATGGATCATCTTATTCTGAGTCACAGGGCACATGGGGATGGGCTGTGAGTCACGGGCACAGTGGCATATCTATGTAACCAAGTATGATGGTTTGCCTTTGATATCTGTTCCTGTTACCCAATTCAACATGAAATGCCTTCCTAAAGGCAACAATTTAAAATTTGATGTGATTTATGATGAAGTATATCTTCCTGATAGATAAAAACTAAGATCTTTTTTTTTTCTTGAAATAGTTCTGGTTCATGATAACCACAATATTGGCAGAAAGGAAGAATCCTATTTTCCTATTTGATGAGTCACAAAGGCATACATCTAATTTATTTAAAAAGTGGGAAAGTAAAATACAGTCTATATTATACCCTTCCTAATGATGAACCCATGGGAGAAAGACGTGGCAGTCTGCTTCAGTAAGATTTACAGCCTTGGAAACACTATGGGGCAGTTCTACTCTGCCCTATGGCATCGCTATGAGTCAGAATTGACTCAACAGCAGTGAGATTGGTTTTGGAAAGACAAATCTGTCTTTCAGAAGACCATTTTTGCCTGGCCCCATTACTTTGGTGGTATGTTTAGGTCCTCAAATAGGGCTAGATTTGGTCCTTAGATCCCATCTGTAGAAGAAGTACAGGATCTGAGGGAGCTCAGGGCTTGCTGAGAAAGGAGATCGTTAACAGGGAATTTATTTACAGGAACATCAAGCCAGAGAGTGCGAATTATAACTGGTAGTATGAAAGTAGACAAAAAAGTTAGAAGTCAGAAGCAAGCAATCAGGTATCAGAGTTGGAGGGGCCAGAAAAAGACGAAGCAGAGTGGCTTCGTTAACAGAAGAAGTGGGAGTGAGGGAGGGATGCCTGGCTGCACAAATGTTACAGGGCAGATTCGCAAGAAGCATTAATAGTCAAAGATGAATGCTAACTTGATCATAGCCGACTCCTATCCATGGAGACAAAGGATGATAACTGATTTTTAAAAGTTGCAAATTTGATCTACAGTGAACTTGGTGATTTCTATGCAAGGCAAAAGAGTATAACTATCACAAATAGCCAAATAACTGTGCTTAAAATGTGCTTCCTTTTTATTTAAGAGACTGAACTAGACTTTTACCATGTTGAGGAAAAGGGGCATGAAGTTTTGAATAGATACAGGCTATGAGTATGGAATTTTGGCATTCTACAGTGTAATTGGAAGACATATTTGTCTCAGAAAGGTGTGTGGCATTTAATCAGACAGCTGGAAAAGGACTCTAGGTGTTCTGACTCTTTCATTGGCATTCCACTGATGTCCCTTCGTAAGTGATGCCAGTGACAAAATTCTATTACTCACCTAGTTGACGAACCTGAAAGCCTATTGTTTTTCTTATTTGTCCACTGTCTATACAATGTTTATCTCAAGTGATTTTTAGCATAATTAAATTATCAATCTATGTAACCAACTACATATTATTATTATCACCAATCATCATCATCATCATTTGTGAAGGAAAGTTTTGATATGAAAAATCCTAACTGGTACATTGTCTAGTAACAATTTTTATTTTACCTTATAATATAGTTTTGATCCTGGAGACAGCTGAGTCCCGAGAATGTACACATTCATCATGTCTACTAAAGAAAGGTGCAGTCCTCTTGGTGGAATAGAGATCCATCTTCTCCAGAGCTGAGCCAAAAGAGTTTGAGGAAAAGCCTGGTTTTTCTGCTTGACAATAATCTAAAAGCAATTAATCACATATCCTATTTTTTTAACTTCTCTTAAGTGTTGTTGTTGTTAGGTGCCGTCGAGTCGGTTCCAACCCACAGTGACCCCATGCAAAACAGAACGAAACACTGCCCGGTCCTGCGCCATCTTTGCAATTGTTGTTATGCTTGAGCCCATTGTTGCAGCCACTGTGTCAATCCACTTTGTTGAGGGTCTTCCTCTTTTCTGCTGACCCTGTACTTTGCCAAGCATGATTTCGTTCTCCAGAAGACTGATCCCTCCTGACAACATGCCCAAAGTATGTAAGACACAGTCTCGCCATCCTCGCTTCTAAGGAGCATTCTGGTTGTACTTTTTCCAAGACAGATTTATTCGTTCTTCTGGCAGTCCATGGTATCCTCATGGTGTATTCAATATTCTTCATCAACACCACAATTCAAAGGCATCAATTCTTCTTCAGTCTTCCTTATTCATTGTCCAGTTTTCACATGCATATGATGCGATTGAAAATACCATGGCTTGGGTCAGGCACACATTAGTCTTCAAGGTGACGTCTTTGCTCTTCAACACTTTAAGAAGTCCTTTACAGCAGATTTACCCAATGCAGTGTGTCATTTGATTTCCTGACTGCTGCTTCCATGGCTGTTGATTGTGGATCCAAGTAAAATGAAACCCTTGACAGCTTCAATCTTTTCTCCATTTATCATGATGTTGCCCATTGGTCCAGTTGTAAGGATTTTTGTTTTCTTTATGTTGAGGTGTAATCCGTACTGAAGGCTGTGGTCTTTGATCTTCAATAGTAAGTGCTTCAAGTCCTCTTCACTTTCAGCAAGCAAGGTTATGTCATCTGCATAACACAGGTTGTTAATGAGTCTTCCTCCAATCCTGATGCCCCGTTCTTCTTCATATAGTTCAGCTTCTCGTATTATTTGCTCAGCATACAGATTGAACAGGTATGGAGAAAGAATACAACCCTGGTGCACACATTTCCTGACATTAAACCAGTCAGTATCCCCTTGTTCTGTCCTAACAACTGCCTCTTGATCTTGTAAAGGTTCCTCATGAGCACAATTAAGTGTTCTGGAATTCCCATTCTTCGCAATGTTATCCATAATTTGTTATGATCCACACAGCCGAATGCCTTTGCGTAGTCAATAAAACACAGGTAAACATCCTTCTGGTATTCTCTGCTTTCAGCCAGGATCCATCTGACATCAGCAATGATATCCCTGGTTCAACCTCCTCTTCTGAAGCCGACCTGAATTTCTGGCAGTTCCCTGTTGATATATTGCCACAGCCATTTTTGAATGATCTTCAGAAAAATTTTGCTTGTGTGTGACATTAATGATATTGTTCTATAATATCCACATTTGGTTGGATCACCTTTCTTGGGAATAGGCATAAATATGGATCTCTTCCAGTCAGTTGGCCAGGAAGCTGTCTTGGTATAGACGAGTGAGCACCTCCAGAGCTGTATCTGTTTGTTGAAACATCTCAATTGATATTCCATCAATTCCTGGAGCCTTGTTTTTTGCCAGTGCCTTTAGAGCAGCTTGGGCTTCTTCCTTCAGTATCATCGGTTCCTGATCATATGCCACCTCTTGAAATGGTTGAACATTGACTAATTCTTTTTGGTATAATGACTCTGTCTTCCTCCCATCTTCTTTTGATGCTTCCTGCCTCATTTAATATTTTCCCCATAGAATCCTTCACTATTGCAACTCGAGGCTTGAATTTTTTCTTCAGTTCTTTCAGCTTGAGAAACACAAAGCGTGTTCTTCACTTTTGTTTTCAATTTCCAGCTCTTTGCACATGTCATTATAATACTGTACTTTGTCCTCTTGAGCTGCCCTTTGAGATCTTCTGTTTAGTTCTTTTACTTCATCAATTCTTTCTTTTGCTTTAGCGGCTCAATGTTTGAGAGCAAGTTTCAGAGTCTCCTCTGACATCCACCTTGGTCTTTTCTTTGTTTCCTATCTTTTCAATGACCTCTTGCTTTCTTCATGTATGATGTCCTTGACGTCATTCCACAACTCCACCGGTCTTTGGTCACCAGTGTTCAATGCATCAAATCTGTTCTTCAGATGGTCTCTAAATTCAGGTGGGATATACTCAAGGTCATATTTTGGCTCTCGTGGACTTGCTCTGATTTTCTTCAGTTTCAGCTTGAACTTGCATATGAGCAATTGATGGTCTGTTTCACAGTCGGCCCCCGGGCCTTGTTCTGACTGTTGATATTGAACTTTTCCATCGTCTTTTTCCATAGATGTAGTCAATTTGATTTCTGTGTGTTCCATCTGGCGAGGTCCGTGTGTATAGTCACCATTTATCTTGGTGAAAGAAGGTATTTGCAATGAAGAAGTCGTTGGTCTTGCAAAATTCTATCATTTGATCTCCAGCATTGTTTCTATCACCAAGGCCATATTTTCCAACAACTGATCCTTCTTCTTTGTTTCCAACTTTTGCTTTAAAATCACCAGTAATTATCAATACATCTTGATTGCATGTTCCATCAATTTCAGACTGCAGCAGCTGATAAAAATCTCTATTTCTTCATCTTTGGCCCTAGTGGTTGGTGCATAAATTTGAATAATAGTTGTATTAACTGGTCTTTGTTGTAGGCATGTGGATATTATCCTATCACTGACAGCATTGTACTTCAGGATAGATCTTGAAATGTGCTTTTTGATGATGAATGCAACACCATTCCTCTTCAAGTTTTCATTCCCAGCATAGTAGACTATATGATTGTCTGATTCAAAATGGCCAATACCAGCCCATTTCAGTTCACTAATGTCTAGGATATTGATGTTTACGTGTTCCATTTCATTTTTGATGATTTCCAATTTTCTTAGATTCATACTTCGTACATTCCAGGTTCTGATTATTAACGGATGTTTGCAGCTATTTCTTGTCATTTTGAGTGGTGCCACATCAGCAAATGAAGGTTCCGAAAGCTTTACTCCATCCACGTCATTAAGGTCGACTCTATTTTGAGGAGGCAGCTCTTCCCCAGTCATCTTTTGAGTGCCTTCCAACCTGGGGGGCTCATCTTCCAGCACTATATCAGACAATGTTCTGCTGCTATTCATAAGGTTTTCACTGGCTAGTGCCTTTCAGAAGTAGACTGTCGGGTCCTTCTTCCTAGTCTGTCTTAATCCGGAAGCTCAACTGAAACCTGTCCTCCAGGGGTGACCTTGCTGGTATCTGAATACCGGTGGCATAGCTTCCAGCACCCTACCAACACACAAGGCCCCACAGTATGACAAACTGACAGGCACGTGGAGGTTTCTCTTAAATAACCGTGTTATATTGCTATTATTTAAAATCATTTTGCATTTTGTTTATTTGCACCTTTTAATGCCTTCTGGAGTGATTCTTGCTTGTTTCCACTTTTCTCTTAAAGAACAAAGAGAGTTCCAGGAGTAATTCATCCCCAATAAAACAAATAACACCTTTAGCAAGTGGATAGTGTCTATAATTTTAAGTGCAGGCTGCATGCATATTCAGTGCTTTAGAAAATCTTACAGACATTGAATATGCAGAAACTTGTAACGTCTGTGGTTAGTCTTTTGGGCCCTGGTTATTCAAACATTGCTTTGTAATGATTAATCAATGCAATGGTTTGGCTTTAAAGGCATATTGAGCCATACCATAAATTATTTCACTAAATTTCTAGAAAGCTACCTAGTCTCATCCGTGTTTTGAATTCAGTGATAGATATATGATAGTTTTGAAAGGTAGGACTAAAAATTAACCAAATATATCTTCTCTAACAATGGGCTTAAACATGCCAACAGTTGTAAGGATGGTGCAGGACCAGGTAATGTTTCATTCAGTTGTACATATGGTTGTCATGAGTCAGAGCTGATTTGACAGCAACTAACAACAACGACAATATATCTACTCTATGATTGCTATTTATTTTCAACCCTTTCTGAAGTTAAATGTTCAGATTCAGAAGGTTTTGGAAAGTAAAAGAAATAAGATAAACTTAATATCATCATCAGACTATTTTATAACTTGTTGGACTTAATTATGTCAGTAGAGCTTGAAGGCAAGATGTATTTCTGGTAATCCATAATGGTTTAATTGATTGCCATAGATTTTCTTTGCAAAATGTAAAATAGCTACAGATAAAATGAATTTCTATGACCAGGAAGTTCCTTTCTTCTACTTACCATGTTGCTTATTATAAAATTCAGTGATTTTTGTAACAATGTAACCCTTTCGATGACTGATCTAACTCCCACATAAATTCTTATTTTTCTGTATTGAGGTAACAAAAACTTTAAAATAATTGGGACTTTAGAACCTGGAGATGAAAGGTGATAAATTAGATAGAACAAACAAGTGCCATTAATGACCTAACATCTTTTAACTTGAGTCTGACATGATGTGTAGTATATCCAATGAGTTTTCCCAAAACCAAGACACAATATGAGCAATCTTGGCAAGACAGACTAAGAAGAGAAAGAGCTTAAGAATAAACAAGAAGAGATTATATAATTCTATTATATTACATTTAATTGTGGTACAATGGTTAAGCACTCAGTTGCTAACGAAAAGGTCACAGTTTGAATTCACCAGCTGCTCCAAAGGAGAACGACCTGGCAATCCGTTTCCGTAAAGATTACAGCCTTGGAAACCCTATAAGGCAGTTCTAATTTGTCTTATAGGGTCGCTATGAGTCTTAATTGACTCAACAGCAACAGGTTGGGTTTTCTTTTCTTTTTTTTTTAATTTAAAACATAAAATAAGTAGGGAATAAAATAAACATCCATGCACACCACCCAGCTTTAACAAATCTTAACATTTTGTTATATCTGACGCAGATGTTTTTGTGTCTGTCTACGTGTATAGAACTACCTATTACATTACCGTTTGAGTTGAAGCCCTCTGTGTCCCTGTTGGTTTTCTTTCCAAAATCCATCCCCCATCCTTGCTGGCCCAGCTCTTTGTAACAAGACTGGGGCTCTTCTTTCTAATCAGGAGCTCAAGGAAGGCTGCTCTGTCCTCAGCCTCAGGGCTGTGAATTTTGATAAGAAGGTCAGCTAAGGTGTGACAGATCCCATGGAGCAAATACAGAAAGTCCTTCTCAATTCCCCTCTCAGTTGATTTCCTGTACTCAGCAGCAGTTAGGCATCCTGTGATCCTAATGCCTCAACGGAAAAGCAGACCCTTTTTGTGCCTTTCTTTACATCTCCCCTGTCCCCAGGATCCTAAGGTTTCAAGTTCTCACTGATTATATTAACCTTAGGATGCCTTCAAACACATTAAAAAAATATATTTTATCCAGCTTTTCCTATGTTTTCTGAGGGAGAAATAGATCTGATACAGGTAGTCCACCATAGCCAGGAGCAGAATTTCTCTTAAAATACATTTTAACCATTTATTTTTTTTTAAACAAAGAATGTATGCATATGGTACAAAACTCAAATGGTGCCCAAGGACACACAGTAAAAAACAAACCCATTGCCTTCGAGTTGATTCTGACTCATAGTGACCCCATAGGACAGAGTAGAACTGCCCCTTAGGGTTTCCAAGGAGTGGCTTGTGGATCTGAACTGCAAGTCTTCCTTTATTCCCTCTCCTTCAGACAGTCAGTTCCCCACCCCAGAAGCAACTTTTGTCACCAGTTTCTCCTCAATTCTTCCAGAGATATTCTATGCCTATATAAACATATACTGATATATAATTTTCTCTCTTAAGTGGTAGCTGTTATGGATTGAATTGTGCCCCCCCCCCCAAATGTGTATCAACTTGGCTAGGCCATGAATCTCAATATTGTATGGTTGGCCACCATTTTGTGATCTGATGTGATTATCCTATGTGTTGTAAATCCTAACCTCTATGACGTTACTGAGGCAGGATTAGAGGCTGTAATATTAATGAAGCAGGACTCAATCTACAGGATTAGGTTGTATCTTGAGTCAATCTCTTTTTGAGATATAAGAGAGAGAAGGGAGCAGAGAAGAGAGGAACCTCATACCACCAAGAAGGAAGAGCCAGGAGTGGAGCATCTCCTTTGGACCTGGGATCCCTGTGCTGAGAAGCTCCTAGACCAGGGAAAGATTAATGGCAAGGACCTTCCCCCATAACCAACAGAAAGAAAAAGCCTTCCCCTAGAGCTGGCACCCTGAATTTGGACTTCTAGCCTCCTAAACTGTGAGAAAATAAATTTCTGTTTGTTAAAGCCGTCTATTTGTGGTATTTCTGTTGTAGCAGTACTAGATAATTAAGACAGTAGCATACTGTGCAAAGTTTCGTATCAAGGTTTTGTTTTTTCACTTAAGAATGTATCTTGGAGATTGTTTAATATCAATTGATACAGAGCTGCCTTATTCTTTTTCACAGATGCATGATGGTCCATTGCCTGAATGTGCTATAATATACCTAATTAGACTCCTGTTAGTGTATATTTAGGTTTTTCCAGTCTTTTGCTATTACAAACAACATATTTGAGGAGGGGGCACAATTCAATCCATAACATTTATAGATGTGAATTAATTTTTATTTATCCTGCTCATAATGAGTACAATTTTCTCCTACAACTGTGGGGGAATTCTCAGCTACCATGGTGTCAAGCATGACTGTGCACTATTCCCTTCATTCTTTTCCTCCAAAACTCCTATTAGAATAGCATGAAGGCTTTCATTCTGTCTTCCATATCTTCAAACTACTCTCTCATTGTAAAAATTTGTCATTTATATAATTGAGTCTGGATGAATTTCTCAGTATCACTTTCCAATTCATTAGTTCTTTTAAGGTATGTAGGGAAATTTGTTTTTGAATTTTGGATTGTAAATTAATTTTTCACAGGAGAATAGTTTGTGTGTTGTTCTCTTTCTCTCCCTCTGTGCTCATACTTCATTTTCTGGTGGTTTTGCCGTTCTTTTACCTAGCTCCCCACCCCCAATCTGGAAACATGCCCATGAGTGTTTCCCACCTCCTGCCCTGTAGTGTTGTTGGAGATACTAGAGATACAGTCAGTGAACTAGGACATGACTTGTTTCCATTTCTGCTCAGGAAGCTGTGTCTGTGCCCTTCCACCTTCGTGAACCTGTAGCTTCCCATAAGCCATATCCCCAGGGGTTATGTGGCAGTAGTTTTATTCAGGCTTCTTTCAGAACAGAGGGAGGGAGCTGTGGAGGAATGTTTCCTCAGCCCCTGGCTTCAGGCAGTGAGTTCATTTCCCACATCTCCTGAGGAGCATTTTCCCTCATTTCCTCCCTGTCTTGTGTTCTGTTACTCTTTTGTAAGAATTGTGTTTTACTTTTGTATTTAGAAAAGAAGTTATTTTTATTAAAATAATTTTTTTTCTTAACTTAGTTTCTTTAGCAGATGAAATCTGGAGACACTGATGTAATTAAATTCTGTCAACTTGTGTAATACTGGAGAGCTTGTTGGTAGTATGTTAACTTCCCCTTCCTCGCACCACTGTTCTTTCCCAAATGAGTGCATAAAAGTAGAGTCTAACTATAGCTTATGTCTAAAGACAGAATTGGAAACCCTTGTGGTGTAGTGGTTAAGAGCTATGGCTGCTAACCAGAGGGTCAGCAGTTCAAATCTACCAGGCACCCCCTGGAAACTCTATGAGACAGTTCTACTCCATCCTATAGGGTCACTATGATTTGGAACCAACTAGATGGTGTGGGTTTGGTTTTTGGGTTTTAACAACAGAGTTCACTCTACTTTTCATGATGCCTAGATTCCTATTACATTAAAACCTTGATTCATCTGAACTGAAACAGATGAAACAGGAAACAAAAACCAGAAGAAGCAAACTGTTCTTACGAAAAACATGTGATTAATAATCATCAACTGATATAAGGGACTTATTTTAATATTCTTTTACAATCTTCAGGAGATGCGATGCCAATACACATTCAACCCTGTCTCCCAATCCTCTGTTATCTATGGCAACTGCCTTGCGTCATGAAAACAGATGTTCCCAATTAAACATCTTTGGTCATCAAAGGTTGTTATCCCAGGCCCACACTGTTTATTATGCTAAGAAAATACCAAGTACATCATATAAATTAAAGTAAATTAACTAGAACAAATCACTTCATGAGCATCATGTTTAGCAACTTCCTTTTTGCCTATTAGGATATAATCATTCAGAAATGTGAATGACTAAACTCTCATTAATATATTTATACCCCATCTCAAAATTTGAGGCAATTCATAATAGGTGACAGTTAGCACCTTAAGATAGGGTAAAATGACAAAGGTCATTTTGATGGGTAATAATAGCAAGGGCTGATTTACTTAAGGTATCCTATGAAGCAATTTCCACTATCCTGAAAAAATAAAGCAAAATATCCTTAGGGGCCAAATTAGTTGCTACAAGCTCCTGATCCCACGAAGTCTGCACTGCCAAGCTTATGATGTTTATTCAAATGCTACCCATGGCCATCAAGTCAATTCCAATTTATGGTGACCCCTTGTGTTACAGAGTAGAACTGAGCTCCATAGGATATTCTTGGCTGTAATCTTTTTAGAAGCAGATTGCCAGGCCTTTCTTTCACAGCATTGCCAGGGGGATTTGAGCCACCAACCTTTCAGTTAGTGTTGTTGTTGTTAGGTGCCATCAAGTAGATTTTCAACTCATAGCGACCTCGTGTGATAGAGTAGAACTACCCCATAGGGTTTCCTAGGCTGTAATCTTTACAGGGGCAGATTGTCAGGTCTTTCTCCCATGAAGCTGCTGGGTAGGTTTAAACCACCAACCTTTCAATTAGCAGCCAAGCACTTAATCATTGTGCCACCAGGGCTCCTTTTTAGGTTAGTAGTTGAGTGCAAGCTGCTTACACCACCTAAGGATCTATTCAAAGGCTAGTGCTTCAATATCAATCCATTTCTGTTAGTTGTTTATACAGGATCCTAAGCAATATGGTTATGAGGCTTTTCCTCTTAGCACAGACTAGACGCTACAGTATATGCAGGGAAGAAAAGGGACACATTTTTAAAAGCAGAAGCTCTGATAGGTACACGGTAGGATGATTGATAGCTATAGCTTGACAGTAAGACAGGAGACAGGGACACTTTAAAAAATCAGGCCCAAGGCTGCAACAACATACAACCTGCTTGCTTCTCCAGCCCCTCAGGCATTACTGGATTAGAGCTCAATATTGGTTTTAGGTTTAAAAAGCAATGTTTTAGTATTTAAGGATAAATGTCAGCTATCTGGAAAATTAACTAATTCCATAACAATGCTGGACTAACCAAGCATTACTTTTTCTTATTTGGCCAGGACTTTATACCTGCGGAGCCCTGGTGGCGCAGTGGTTAAAGGCTCAGGCTGCTAACCATTAGGTCAGCAGTTCGAATCTATCAGCAGCTACTTGGAAACTGAACCTATCAGCAGCTACTTGGAAATATTGAGGGGCAGTTCTACTCTGTCTTATAGGGTCACTATCAGTCGGAATCGACAGCAACGGATTTTGGTTTTATAGTACAAAAACTCAAAAAGGCTTAATCTTCTCTGTTATGTAACTTGGAAAGTCATGAGTTGATTATAAAAGATATTTCCTAAAAGGAAGAGAAACACATGGATTTTAATTTAAACTATTCTGGTCAGCCTCTTTTAATTACAAGAAATATATCTATACTAAAATTCGCTCAAGTAAGTTTTTTTTTGAAGTGCAGCGGAGTGAACTGAAAATCCTTAAGTTTTTCAGACACCTCCTATGGGAGCCTATTGAGCCCTGGTGGCACAGTCGTTAAAGTGATCTGCTGGCTGCTAACCAAAAGCCACAGCCACTCTGCAGAAGAAAGATGTGGAAGTTTGCTTCCATAGGGATTTACAATCTTGGAAATCATGTAGGGTCACTATGAGTTGGAATCAACTTGATGGCAGTGGATTTTGTTTGTTCATTTTTTTCCTATGGGAGGGGAGAAGCTTAGTGATTAGATAAAAGTCCTTGGGAATCATGGATTGAAAGATAGATGAGAACTTGCATAATATAACTCAGGGCATGAAAGGGGTGAATTCTTTTAGCACAACGAGAGCAAAATTTTACTTTTCAAGAAATAGTCAGCTATGTTAATGGAAGAAAATACATTTCATATGTGCATCATATGGAGATTTGAGGCAGATCATTTATCCTCATGATGATGGTAAAATCCTGTTTATCTTAAATGCTACTTTAGCATAAAACTAGCCATAGTCTAAGGAGCCTTGATGGTAAGTGCTCCGCTGCTAACAGAAAATTTGACTGTTCGAACCCACCCAGCGGCTCTAAGGGAAAAAGACAAGGCGATCTGCTCCCGTAAAGATTATAGCCTAGGAAACCCTGTGGGGCAGTTCTACTCTGTCGCACAAGGTCACTGCGAGTCAGAATCAACTTGACGGCACCCAACAACCATGATGGCCACACTCTAGAGTGGAAACCCCACACTCCACCCTGCTCAACACCAACATTCAATCCATGGGGCCAGAGCTCTCTTATGTTTTCTCCCTCTCAAGGAGAGCCAGTGGACATTGAGAAAGAGCAGTGGTGACCAGGCAGAAGAAAAAAGCCAATGACACTGAGGGGTCCTGAGAGTATGAAATTTTTAAGCCCTAAGATGACTCTGAAACAGAAATAATTCAATAGGAAGAGGAGCTGATCCCAGAGGATATAAAGGAGGAAGGATCGAGGAAGAGAATTTTGGGAAATAAAGGACAAAGAGTCGAAGAATCAGGGGAAAAAGTAGTTCAATCCTGTGTACCGTGCTTCCCCCACGCCGGACCCCCAACATACACACACACTAACATGCACTCAAATATATATACATACATACACATATATACAGAAATTCTTCTGTAAGGAACTGTGGTCACGTTCCTCAGGGCCCATTGTAATTTTAGCTGGGTAAAGGCAGGCAAGGTGATATCTAAGGCAGGTGGGATTGGCCGTCCTTTCTATGGACAATGGACACACTTGCAACACCTCGCTGATGGATGTGGACTATCTAACTACACTTGATGATCCAGGCAGAGAACCAGTAAGGTAAGTCATCCCTCTTCTCAACTATTCCCTTCTTGGAGGGTAGCTTAAGACATACTCTTTGCAGTTGAAAAGAATTGGGAGCTGCTATACAGGGTATCAGAAATCCTGGTAGTTTAGTAGTTAAATATTATGGCTGCTAACCAAGAGTCAGCAGTTTGAATCTGCCAGGTGCTCCTTGGAAGCTCTATAGGGCAGTTCTACTCTGTCCTATAGGGTCCTCAGGAGTTGAAATTGACTCGACGGCGGTGGGTTAGACAGGGCGTATAAAGATATACATGTAATCAGAGTATCTAAAGTAAGTGCAATATATGTGGAATTGATGAGCCCTAAGCTTTATTTCTCTTGCCTCTAATCAGTGTTGAGTCAGGAGGATAGTGGAAGAATGGGCTTTTTTGCAGTGGGAATATTTTTGTTGACAGTTTGAGGCTAATTCAACATGCACAGGTTACCTTTTGAATCTGAATGTCACATGTAGAGTTATGGAAACCCTAACAAAGAAGAAAATTCTGGTGCTTTGTGTTTTTAAAACTCTTTCAGAGGAAAAAAATTCTAGAGATCTGATTTTCCTAATGAGCTGCAAGTGAGCCAGTTAGCCACTCAAAGCTACCCTCCATTCTCTACTCTGCTCTCTTTTCCTACAAGAGGAAATAGATTCATAGTAAATGTTATAATCCCTTGTAGCCCTGAAGGGCATTCTTAGGTCTCTCTGAAAGGCACCTCTGTGTGACAACACGGGACACCCTAGAGTGGACAGTAGATAGTGTTAGGCTGCTCTGCCCACTGTCCTCTGTCCACTGGCCTATTAAGCACTTAAAATGTGGCTGGTCCGAATTGAAGTGTTCTGTAAGTACAAAGTACACATTGGATTTTAAAAACGTGGTATGAAAGAAGAATGTAAAATATCTCATTAACAAATTTTTATGTAGATTACATGTTGAATGATAATGGATGCATTGGGTTACATAAACTTTATTATTAAAATTAATCCCAGTGGTTTCTTTTTACATTTTTTTGAGGTGGCTCCTAGAAGATCTTAAATGTGGCTTTTATTGTATTTCCATTGGCCATTTCTGGTCTAAAAATGAATGTCTAGGCACCAAAGTGAAAATAATGCACCTTAAACAATGAGAAAAATCCAATCAAAGCATTAATTTTCTAAGTGCTGTTTATTATCATTTGGTTGTATTGTCTTTGTAAATTTTAGCTCTTCTTCGAGAAAGAAACTCCAGGTGACATCCTTTGCCCTTCTTGTTGAAGGATCTATACCCAGAATGAAGTTCATCTGCCATGTCACAGGTATTACAAAATCTTTTTTCCAAAGGTTTTTAAAAGGATTTTATAAAGACTGTTTTGCATTCTAAGATGTCAATAGGCCATTCCTCTTCCTGAAAATCTGTAATGGTTCGCCACTTATAGCATGATATACAAGATATTCAAGAACCTTTACGTGATCTGGCGTCCTTAGCCAGCCTCATCTCCCACTGTACCTCTCCAGGTTACATGTACTCCATGTGCCATGTTGTAAGAGTCCTCAGAATCACCTTCTAAACTAAATTTTGGATAAGGGCACAGTTCTGCAAAGATACTGACTAGTCCCCAAACCAGAAGGCTTGATTCTAACCTGGTTAAAGTTTTTAACATAACTAAAGACAGAACCACCACCATGCAGTCAACTTTGACTCGTGGTGACTTCATGTGTGACAGAATAGAACCCTACTCCACAGGGTTTTCAATGTCTGATTTTTCAGAAGTAGATAGCCAGACCTTTCTTCCAAGGGTAGACTTGAACCTCCAAACTTTCAGTTAGAAGCTGAGTGCATTAACAGTTTGCACCATCTGGGGACTCCAAAGAAAGAACAGGACCTTAGAAAGGGCATGTAGTCAGCTCCAGAAACATACAAAAAAAAAGTTGCAGGAGGCCAGACTTTGACAGTGCTTATCCTGGTCCACTCTAGAGGAGAAGTTGTCCCAATAAGACTACAGGAAAGCGAAGTCAACCTTGAAGCATGTCTCTTTTGTGGAGCTGGACATATCCAATTAACAAAATGATACTATCTAAAAACATTATAGCCACATCTTTTGTTGTTATTGTTGTTGTTACGTGCCGTTGAGTTGGTTCCAACTCATGACAACCCTGTGTACAACAGAATGAAACACTGCCAGGTCCTGCACCATCCTGGCAATCATGGCTATGTTTGAGCCTGTTGTTGCAGCCACTGTGTCAGTCCATCTTGTTGAGGGTCTTCCTCTTTTATGCTGACCCTCTACCTTACCAAGTATGATGTCTTTTTTCCAGGACTGGGCCCCCTGATAGCATGTCCAAAGTACATGAGATGAAGTCTTTCCATCCTGACTTCTAATGAGCACTCCTGCCTGTATTTCTTCCAACACAGACTTGTTGGTTTTTCTGGAAGTCCACATCATCAGCTGACCTTATTCTGACTTCTTGTACCCTTAATGCCTTTCGCATTATAGGACTTTCCATTTAGCTCGCTCACGGGGAAAGAATGTGTGCTGGTCAGGCAATGTGAACATCTGCTCTTCCCAGCAGTTATAATTCTTATTGTAAATTTATAAATTGGCATTTTGATTGATATTCTTTAGACTCTTGGAAGTTGGTGTGTGTGAGTCATCGTCTCCGTATCTGATCAAATCTAGGACATTGACACAATCAAATTCTGAAGCTACAGGGGTGAGGGAATGACCCTAGACAGTTGCAAATTAATCATAATGAATGCTATTTGCCAGGGGAGACCTCCGTCCACTGCTTTAACTCAACTCCATTGCATGATGTTTCCACTTCTTCTTAGCATATATTTCATGTTATCTTGCATTAGAAGCAATTGTGTATATGTCTGTCATCCTCCCCTGTTAGACTGGAAATGTCCTGAGGGCAGGGACCATATATTCATCTCTGTATTTGCAGTAGTACCAATGACAATGTCTGGTTCCCAGAGAGTGTGCAATAAACAAATGCTCACTGTGTGTGGCAGGAGGTGCCTGGCTGTTTCTGAAGCTGTTTTTGAGATGAAGCATAGTATTTTTCTCTTTCTTTTATTGATAGTATTATATCATGGTAATCATTGAAATAGCCTTCTACAACACCGGTAGGGTAAAAAAGCGAAATTCAGAGGCAACGTTATCCCTGTAAGTTTTCCTGAAAGTATCAGTAGATAAACTTTTAAAATTTCACAGATGTCTTTGATTTGTTTCAACCAAGTTGTACAAATTTAAGTGTGGAAACTGCGGGTGAGGACAATGTCCATGTACTTTATTTGGTTTTCAAAACAGCTTTTATTGAATGTTGAATAGATACAAAATAATCTTTATAAGTAAAGACTATCCGCACAATGAACATCTGTGTACCCGTACTCAGTTTAAGAAATGCCACATTGTCATTATCTTTAAAATCCCGTGTGTACTCCTGCACAATTCTATCCCCTCCTTCCTCCCACAAGGGACCCACTATTCTGAATCACACTGTTCTTTAAATGAAAACAAAATCTCAACATTCCTGACACAAACATTCTTGGCCTGCCTTAGAAGTCAAAGTTAATTATAAGTTCATGACTATTAAACATTTTGAGGCAGAAATCCCAATAAACAAGATGACTGGAAGAGACCATAGTATCTCTACAGGTAACCTGCACTCAGGTATTTGAGTAGGATCAAAGAAATGTTAGGCACATGGTTAAGTAACACAGATCCTAGGATTCACTCTGCAGGTTGAGAGCCAGTAAAATAACTCATGGGATCCATGTCTTTAAAATGGGGAAATAACAAAATATGAATACATTTTCCTTGAGAACTGGTGTTGGGATGATGTAACCCTTGTTAGTAGATTCTCCTGGATGTCCTGTTAGGCTATGTTGTGGTTGTGGTTAGGTGCCACCACATCCATTCTGACTCCTGGTGACACTATGTGACAGAGCAGAACTACTCCACAGGGTTTTCTTGGCTGTAATCTTTACAAAAGTTGATTGCGAGGTCCTTTCTCCCGTGGAGCCACTGTGTGGGTTCGAACCACCAACCTTTTGAAGAGTAGCTGAGCGCTTAACTGTTGCACCACTGGAGCTCCTTCTGTTAGGGTATAGACTACCCATTGCTGTTGAGTCAATTCTGACTGATAGCGACCCTATAGGACAGAATAGAACTGTTCCATAGGGTTCCCAAGGAGCGGCTGGTGGATTCAAACTACTGACTTTTTGGTTAGCAACTGAGCTGTTAACCACTGTGCCATCAAGACTATAGACTAGTGGAAAAAAAAGTTAGCAAACGTTGGCTCTAGTCGTGAACTGGTTTTTGAATACCTCTGTTTTAGGAAAACACCTCTAAAACCTAATGTATGCCAATGAGTTTTATTATTGTAAGGCATAAAATGTCTTTTGCTTATTTTTTTTTAAATCTGGAATTAATGCTTTTCCTCTAAAAAGAAAAATTAATTTATTAGTCAAGTCAGAATTTTTAATGATTATATGTGGATGCATGCAAAAAATTTTAAATTCCGACCCAAGGGATAGTGAACCATATTGGGAGGATGGCAGGAAAAGCACATTACAGTAATGGATTTCGGTAACCTGCTTTGAAAGGGGACATTTTAATGGTTCTATTTTATGGGCCATAGTAACATTATTTTGAAAGTACAGTGATGGAAATACGTAAAGCTAAAGGGCTGTGGTTAGACACATTAGGCTACTTGATAAGGGTTGTTAGTCAGTGAAAAAGTACCTCAGTCAGAGCTTTCTACCTTCTATGTTGTGCCCCAGAAATAGAACTAAATTGGTTGAAGACTTTGAAGCTACAAAGTTAGTTGCACTTCAAACAAGGCTTTGTTTGGGGGGAATTGTTGGTTGGTTCCTAAGGCATTTACAGAGCACCAAGGAAACTTTAAAGAGCAATGAAACCAAGTTTGGAGGGAAAAGGTCTTAGAATCCCACGCTGAGCCGGGATCAGAATTACGCTCTCAGAGCTGCTCTTCCTTAGCTCAGAAACTAGAGATGATGAATTGGTGACATTTTAAGCAAATTGAATTTCTTAACTTATGGATTCATGGACTTGCTTCAGGGATTTTTATCTGTGTAATTCCTTTGATTTGTAAGACCTCTGGACTATAATTGTCCTTTACCCTGCATATTACTCATTATTAAAAATGATTTGTGCCTGTAGCAATAAAATGGAGTGTACAATGAGAAGTGACATTTAGAAAATAATGCTTGGATTAAATTTAACTTCCTAAAGTTCAGAAGTATCCTACCCAGGGAAAGTGACATCTACCTGACATTTTCTTCGAGGTATGTGTGGCAGTGTGGCAAGTTATGATTTATACACACAATCTTATTCTCAACTTACTTTCACTCATGACATGGTAAGAACCAGGAATGGAAAGATTGATACCTATGGTTGTAAAACTGCAACTGAAATTTGAAACTCTCTTCTGGAAATGTTCCCCTACAAGCTCCAAGACAAAACTTTTTTTTTGCTCTAAAATAAAGTATGATACTTTCCACTTCTCACCATTTTTGAGCCATAGAAAGATATCTTCCAGTTCCTGGTTCCTGTATGCCTCACTTCAGTCATTTGAACCTATTTATCATCTCTCAAATGAGCTCATAGGAAACAAACACCTTGACTAGTTTTTGACTTAGTGGAAACACTGCATGAGTGATTTTTAAAAGGCTGTTTGGTTCATTTAATTCCCTGCTTAACGCCCTTCAATGGCTTCTCATTCCCATTAGGATAAGATGTGGAATCCTTAACATGGTGTGTAACACCTGCCATCCTCTCTAGGTTCATCACTCACTAGACACACTGAGTTTTCCGCGTCCTGGGAAAGCAAGCTGTTTCCCACCTCAGAGATTTCACATATGCCATCTGTTGAGAAGTACAGACCAGAAGGTAAATCTATCATACTGGAAAAGGGAAATATATTAGGCTATGCTCAATGAAATGAGCGTTAGTGGTGTGATGGTTAACACTCGGCTGCTAACCGAAAGTTGGCAGTTCAAACCCACCCCGCAGCTCCGTGGGAGAAAGACCTGATGATCTACTTCCTTAAAGAAAGAATACAATCAAGAAAACCTTATCTGGTGGTTCTGTTCTGTCACATGAAGGCGCTATGAGTCATGAGTCGGAATCGACTCGTTAGCACCTGACAACAACCACAACAATGTTCAATGAATTCAGGAAGCATGCTGGAGAAATTAAAACCAGTTAAAATAAGGAAGACGAGATTGCAGAATATTGATGTTTTGGCAACTACCAGAGTAAGAAGAGTCAGGACAAGAGCCTTTGGAAGAGAGAGTTGACTCAGATGGCTCAGATCCCACTTCTGCTTGCCTTGGTTAAAGCCCGCTCGTGTTAAAGATATTAAATTAGAAAAGGCATATGCAAATGAGGGAACCAGCAATTGAATAACAAACTTGTGTGCCTGAGGTATAACTTAAAACTGTTAGCTCTCTCACGAAGTGATAGTAATCAATATGAATAAAGCAGATACTCATATATTCATGTTGCCTAACTAGTTCCAATGGTGGTATTGTTGAGAGATGGAAACCTTAGGACTGGGAAACAGAACTTGCTAGTGTGACATGATAGCTTTTGGTAATTAGACTGTATTCCTAGCCCTGGGACAAATTGATCACTGCAACTAAAGAGGTTAAAGTAGGTGGTGGTGGTTATTAGTTGCTGTCCAGTTAGCTCTGGCTCAGTGCAATCCCATGTACGACACAACAAAATTTTGCCTGGTCGTGCTCCATCTTCACAATTATTGGTATGCTCAGTCCGTTGTTGCGGCCACTGTGTATTTTAAGTGGCTTCCAACCTAAAGGGAATCCCCTTCCACCACTATACTGAACGATATTCTGTTGTGATCCATAGGGTTTTCATTGACTAATTTTTGTAAGTAGATTGTCAGGTCTTTCCTTCTTATCTCTCTTAGTCTGGAAGCCCCACTGGAACCTGTCTATCATGGGTAACCCTGCTCGTATTTGAAATACTGGTTGCATAGGTTCTGGCATCATAGCAACATAAAAGCCATCTCAGTACAACAAACTGATAGGGAATGAAATGAACCAATTTTCCTTTTAAAAATCACTGATACAGTCTTTCTACTAAATCGAAAATCTAGGCTAGGTAGGAGGGGAGAAAACACTCCTTCTGCCTAGTATGTTTTTCCTGCACACTTCACTTGTCCAAACCATGGTCCTTCTCCAGCTCAAGTATCACCTTCTCTGTTCTCAATTTAAATAGTTTCTCATCCACTCATTATTGTTAGCAATAGCACTTGACTCTTTTCTTTCCTAGAACTTATCAGACTTTGTACTTACTTGTTTATTGGGGTGTTTATTCATGTACTTTCTGTCTCCTTTATAGCATAAAGTCCATAAGGGCAGAGACCAAGTCTGTTTTATTTAGCACAGTATCCACAGCTTTTAGTACAATGTCTGTCACACAGTAGATACCCAATAATAAATAAGCAAATTCTGGTGATATCAGATAAAATGCTTCATTTACAAATGACAGAAAAACCCAACTCAAACTGGTTTAAACACAAAGGAGAATTCATCAACCTACAAAACTGAAAAGGGTTTGGGCAGAGGTTCAAATAACATCACCAAGTACCCAGTTTATCTCTGTCTCTCTGCTCTGCTTTCTGTGGGTCTGTTTTCATCCACCAGCTCCTTGATCTTCTAGGCTCTTATTTTATGAAAAAAAAGGGAGGGGGACTTCTCAGCAGCTTTGGGCCACACATTCTCAAATCTCATGGTCCAGGTGGTTCAGGGTCCAAAACAGAGTTTCTTCTAGTAACTCCCACCAAAGATTGTGTCTCTTTCCTAGAAGCCCCAGCATACAAATTGTTGATTCTCATCTGGCTCTGATTTTGCAAAATACACATCCATAAATCAATCAGTGTGACCAGGAAGATGAAATATGATACTTGGATTAAACAAAAATCTGAGTTCAGCCATGGAAATTGGGGTAAGGCTAGTCTCACCCGAATCACAAGGCTAAGAACGGTGGAGGGGTGGATTCCCCAAAGCAAATTCAATGGAAGGAGAGAAATGAATGCTGGGCAGCCAAGAGCCGAAGTCTGCCATACAAGCTAAGGCACAAAAAGCACCACTTTCCTATTCCTGTAATTTCCTGTTTCAACCTGCTAGTCCCACCTCCAATGTGTCTCCTGGTCTACCATTTTACTAAGGGTCCTGGTCCGAATGCGGTTCCCGGTCCACTGCTGTTAACTGTGAGTCTCATTATAGACCCACAGCCTTGAATTCTACAAGTCAAGTTTCTAGATTCTGGGTCCACCAAGTTATTGCCTCTCTGGCTCTTTGCTCTCTGTCTAGCACTGGGTTCCATTTTTGTCCATTATCTTGTATCTCTTTCTTTTTCTTTACATCTTCATCCTCCTTTCTGAACCTCCTTCATGGAAGATGAGAGCTGGCCTAATTGAAGGGTTATATTTCAAAGGGTCAAATGTTTTACCTGAAGGAAATGGTGAGATGGGAGAATCAAAAGTCAAAGCCTGGGGAGCCAGATCAAACAGCAAGTCCAGATAACAGGTTCAGCATAGAAAATAGAAATAAGACTTAAAAAGTATTGGGAACAAGGCAAATGTTTGAATAGAATGTGAGGGACCCGCATAATTGTATTCAGTGTCCAGAGTTTGCTTTTATGGGCTTTATGCATGTGCATAATGGATGTTTCATACTGGCTTAAAGAAACAGGGTCTGGTGAGTATCTCAGCTTGTTACAATGACCTGAATTGTGTGCCTGGATTCACATGTGTGTGTGTGTGTGTGTGTGTGTGCATTCATAGACATACTTGACTAATTAGAGTTTTTTTTTTTTTTTTATCTGTAGTTAAACTGTTGTAAGGCAAATGAACAGTGTTCAGGTTTACTCGATTCAGTTCAGGTTAAGCTCTACCTCTAGGACCGGTCTTAACATTAGTCAGGAGAGATTCTGTTAAGTTTTAGTTCAGCACTCCGGGCTCAGCAGTAAATTCTTTTTATAGCCTTACTATGACCTTTAGTTTTAACTCTGATGGGTGGGCATCTACCTTTTTCCTGGGCTATTTTTTTTTTTTTTTAGCAATTTATTTTATTATTTTTGTTGTTGTTGAGAACATACACAGCAAAGCAGATACCAGTTCAAGTTTTTACATGTACAGTTGAGTGACATTGATTACATTTCTAGTTGTGCAGCTATTCTCACCCTGCTTTTCTGAGTTGTTCTTCCTCAATTAACATACACTCACTGCCCCCTAAGTTTCTTATTGAATCTTTTGAGTTGCTGTTGCCTGGGCTGTGGTTTTAAATTTACTTACTTGTTATGGTAACTGCATTCATGTTTTACCCCTGCACTGAGTCTCTTGTCTAGGTATCCTGCATAGTGCTCTGGTCCTTTTAGAACTAGGACCTTGCCTTGCTCTTATAAGTTCCCTTAAAGCGTGAGTCTCTACTACTAACTGGCATTAAAATAAAAACTGAGGTCCAGGCTGTAAAAAAAACAAACTATAAGTCACAATGGTATTTGATGAGAGACCTTTGAAGGAAAAGAAACTAGTTTTAGTAAGGTAAGGAAGAGACAGGTATGACAGGTGTGCTCCAGTGAAACTCTACAGCACATCAACAATGAGGATGTTAGAAGGGTGGGCAAAGGTCTCATTCAGGTTTTTATCTGTCCGTGTTTTGTTTCTTGTTAAGAAACTCCAACTATATTGTTCCTTCACTACCTGGGCTGCCTTCAAGGATACTTCAAAGCTAGAAAGCCCCCAATTTCAGGCTGTTAACTGAGAATTGTCAATTTGGAATGTGCCACACAGCTCTGTTCCTGTTGAACACACCCGGAAAAGTGGCTATTGAGTTTAGACAAAGCAGAAGAAGTCCTTGCAAAAGACCCAATAAAGGCTTTGAAGTGGACAATAGAATCAACCCATCTTTGCTGACTGTAATGGTTGAATTTCCACCTAAATAAAGGCCTGTGGGGAAATCCATAAAGGACTTCCCTCTTGCATTGCATAAAATTTTACCCAAAACTGGTATGGATGAAACTTAAATACACTTATGATTTGGTTCTTGAAGCATCTTATCAAGCTGAAGAGTTTTATAGTGAAACCTTTGATGGTTATGTTTAACAGCAGCTCATAACCAGTCATGATGTGAATTAACTTCAGGCCAAACCCTGTAAATGGGATTAATGTCCCCTGTCTCTATATTTCCATCCCTAGTGCATATTTAACCAAATTATATTTTCCTTCTTGATTTTATTTACTCATTAGCTGTGTTGTAATGAAGATTCCACCATGACTAATTTGTTGGGCTCAGAAAGAGGTTGAGTTATGTCAATGCTGCTGCTGTAAGGCTGTAGTGGAATGGCTTTCTACTCTCTCTTAAGCCACCATCACCACCACCACCAGAGTGGTACAGAATCAGCCTGGAATCTCTGCCGGTTAAAAAAGAGGAGGAGCCTTCTTAGGGTTTATAGAATGGAAGGAGATTATGGGGAGAATAACACTGGCCCTTAGGTGCCGTGAGCTCTGTTGCAGTTCCGAAGAGATACAATAAGACTTCATTTACTGTAGATAATTTCATGGAAAACTACCCAAAAGCAGTGAACAAACCAGTCTTTTCCTTTCCTGTGTAGTTAATCAGGAGGCTTTTCTGTTTGTTTGTTCTCCCTAGCACTCAATTTTCTCCAACCTGCTGTAAGAGAGAAAATCTTAGTTTTGGTACAATTTTTCTTCTTCCAGTATAATTTACTTGGCCTTTCTTCACTGTAGAGTCTCAGTAATGACTTCATATCTATTTTCTACAAAACTCCAGTGGTTACTTATCTTAATACCTTTAGGTTTTGTATTGTGTTACTCCGTCTAGGCACACAGCCCTCCTTCCTTCACTCATCGCTTTTTACTCTTTTTGTTGCCCAGATAGGTACTGACATACCCAACCCTCTACCAAATATTTTCACCAAGATCATAGTTTCCACATAGGAAGAAAAGCACCTTAACCAGTTGCCACTGAGTCGACTTTGACTCATGGCAACCCTGCTCCATAGGGTTTTCAATGGCTGATTTTTCAGAAGTTGATTACCGGGTCTTTTTTCTAAGATGCCTCTGGGTGGACTCAAACTGGCAACTTTTTGGTTAGCAACCAAACACTTTAACTGTTTGCACCACTCAGGGACTCCAAAAGCCCTTTAGAATACTGAATATGGATGTTAAATATGGTAAAATATTAGGAGCATTTGCCTTTTTAATGAGAAACACCTTGAAAAAAACTCAGGGCAATAAATATTAGGGGCATTTCATGTACCTTGGCTCTTAAATTTTGATCATGGACTCTTTCAGGACTGCACACTTTGCCCATATTCAAGATTAAACTTGACGGCATCCAGAGGCTTTGCTCCTGTTTTGTTAAACATTTGTCAGACTGTATGAATCTTTGGCCACATCATGTCCTTTCTCCCAGGGGCAAGCTCTCTAGCATCTGCCTGATGTGGAGTAGAGGAGGCACTGCAGGACGAGATTAAGGCACATGAGGGCCCTAAACATTGACAATCTGTGATGCACCCTCCTCTGCTTACTCGTTCAAATGGGATATGTGAGTTATGTATATACATGTATATACATAGTGTATATATATATATATATAATGTGTATGTATATATATCTGTGTGTAAATATGTATATCTGTGTGTATATATGTGCGTGTGTATATATTTATATTTATATATTGCTGGCCCTTCTGGCTGGAGTTGCTTGATTAGCAGACGTGGATATACAAGATGGTTTTCTCAAAATGGATCAGAGGCCTGCTATCTATTGGTATAATCCATCCTTGCCCAGTAACTACTCATGTTGGATCCAGCTACATACTGGGTGAATGCCGCAAGATTTAGATTTGACGACCCACCCCTACCTCTTGCTTATTAGAAAGAAAGAGTATACTCCCAAGAGACTGGCTGAGATAAGGTATTTCAATTACAAGGGAGACAGATGTCAATGAAGGCGTTGGAGTGGTAGGGGCTTCATAGCTTAAACAACCTTGTGTACGGGCACCCTTGTGACCTTGCATGAGCTTTATTTCTGGCTAGCAAATTCTCACACACTGGAGCTTGTATCAGCTTCATTCAGTGCCCTGCCAGTTCCCTTCCACTGTGGTGATCACTTTTCCTTGTGTCCTGTCTGATTGGCATCTATGGGTCTTTGCTTTCGACAACTTCTGTCTCTGTTTTGTCGATGACCTAAGCACTTGCTTACCTTGCTTATTGAGTAATCCGTCCTTGTGGAGCACTGGTCTGGAAGCTTGGGGAGCATCATTCATTCCTGACCTACCATGGCTATGACATAACACCTATCAGCCTCATGTTGCTTACTTATTTAACGGGGATGGCACCTATATTGCCTTTCTCACAGGCAGTTGTGGCACTCCTATAATACTTTGTATTTATCTCATTTATAGAATTTAGCAAAACCTGTTGTAATCTTTTTTCCCCCAATATTGCTGTCTTTAGCACTCGATTATTGGTTCCATAAGTATTCTGTTTTCATCTTTTTATACACATTTTCCAGTACCTATGGCTTTTTATGGCAGTTCAAATCCACCAGCCGCTCCTTGGAAACCCTATGGGGCAGTTCTACTCTGTCCTCCAGGGTGACTATGTGACAGAATTGACTCAACAGTGACAGATTTGGTTTGGTTTTTGATTACTACGGTGTAAACACATTATAAAGACTCAGAAATTATTTTAAATAAATCAATTCAATAACATCTATGGAGATCTTCTACATGAAAAACCTTTTTCTAGGTGCAGTGGCAATGCCAAAATGAATAAGAACTTAAAATCTATGTGGAGAGATATACAGAAAAAAACTAAGAACAGATAAGAGTACAAAAGTGAGATAATGAAGGTGCTGAGGGATCATCAGAGGGAAAGATTCATTTCAACAGGCAAAACCTGAGAGGTGCATTTCAGCCATCCTTGAAAAATGGGAAGAATTTGGACAGGTGGAAGCTAAAGGTAGTGTTGTGAGCTGCAGGAGCCAAACTCAGAGCAGAAAGAGCTTTCTGCCCACTGCTATGGAGAGGAAAGAATCAACTGGAATCGGGCGATTTGTAACAAATAATAGTCTTAGCAAAAAGTGTGAAGGATTGTCATTCGTAATTAATACAGCAAGTATTAGAAGTTTCGCTTTGATCAGATTTCAGAGTTCAAGCAAAGATCTATTAAATAATTCATTGCCCCTAAGTGTTATCTTTTTAAGTTTTTCCTAGATTTTGTAAACATGTATTGGAATAATAACTATTATCTTTTTTTTTTTTTTAAAGGACTGTCACAAGGGGGATAAGGAAGGTTGGGATGATCTTTCTGCTCATTTGAAAGAAATGGGTAATTCAGCTCTTACAGTTTGGCTAATTAATAATTTTTTTAAAAAGTGATATATGGACATGCAATGTCAAACTGCATCCAAGAAGCCGGCATCCATCCATGATGGAATTATGGTTCTTAGTAGTGAAGGAAAAAGACTCATTCCAGCCTCTATCTTGTCTTCTTTCCTGGGGGTGAGCTTTCTCGGACCCTAAGACAGGCCCCCAGGAATCATACCAAGTAGCCTCTGGGAGAGCCTTGTGGAGTCATTTTGATAATCTCCAAACTCTCAGCAGCAGCACAGGCTCAGTGCATTTGGTCCAAGACCGCTCTGAAGACCATGGCTATGTCTCCAGCTGCTCGGTCCTCTTCTTCCGTCTCAGTCCTTCCTCCAGCGCAATGCCTAGAGGGCCTTTTTCCTCAGGGTGCACGCACCTAGCCCTTCACCTTTGTTGGAGAATGTCTTTGCTGATTTCCTTTGACACAGACTGGTAATAAAAATGCCATATATGCCACAGAATCAAAAGTGGTGCAGTGAGTGGAGACAATTTTGAAGATTAGAGCTTTTGAGACATACCTCAAAAGTGAGGGTCTGGAAAAGGAGATTATAAATAGGATACGGTCATAGATGGTGATGTTGGAAGAAGGAGGACTTTTTTATCCAGGTTAAAATAATACAACATGAATACTCTGTGGAAAGTTCTATTGGCATCCTGCCTAGATGCTTTTGGATCCCCTGAACAGCTCTGTATATCCATTCCCCAGCCTCCCTGTGTGTTGATGCTAATAACCCACTCCAATAACCTTCAGAGGGTTGCCCTTGGGCAATAGAGTCAAAGCAGAGAGTGAAAGGAGTCTGGAAGAGTTCCTCCCTCTCCCTTCTGGGCACCTGGTGGTCAAAGACTGAGTGGTGTAGAATCACAAAAAGCTTAGCTCTTTTACCTCTAGGTAGAGAAGCTCTGAGATATAATTTATGCCCTAGAGCCCCTCTCAGGATCAGCCTGGGCCCCGGACTTCCCCTGAAAGCACGGCCTTGTCAGATTTGGCTTCCTTCCGTCTCCTGCTTCTCTCGCCCTTTACTGGTCTCTTCTGACATCATATTCTTAATATATCACTTGTATCTCAATCCCTGGTTCAGGTTCTCCTTAAGGGAAAACCTAAACCTAATTTAGTGACTATAAACACATAAACTGGGAACAAACACCCCTCCTCACACACACCTTTGGTTGCAAGAAAGAGAAGGAAGAGATGCTTTTCTGAAAGATGGAATTATAACTCTGCTTATGTCTGTTTACCCATGAGAATAAATCAAAATAGTGATAGCAATACCTATATACCTGCAAGTGGATCTAAAAGAAAAGTGGATATTGGTTATGACTTTTTGAAGCAGGATTTCAGGGAACAAAAATATCCTACTTTCCACCTTATCGATTAAGCATCACATTAGGTTTTTCCAGGTTACTTTAAGTCAAAACAAATGAGCTCAGGAAAATAAAAATATGGCCTTTCTTCTCAGGTAAATAACATAAATACGAACTTGGGCTGATTTTTGACAGAATGATCTCTACATATTCTGCCAAAAAATCCATTAAAAATTGGTTTGTGTGGCTGCTCCCATTGCCAACACAGCCAAGACAGCAACCACCACAGTAGTTGCTTCCATTACTCCTCTGTGGCTTATGGAGCAAACATGCAGCCAGCTGAACACCACGTAAGCCTCAGCTCACTGTCAGCAACAGGGAGACGAGAAAAGTGATGCAGGAAGCCAAATGCAATGGTTGAGGCTCAATTCATCTTCAGGAATCATCGTAGAACATCCCTTAATGATCATCACTTAATAGCGGTTGGGGATAAATACATGAGATAGGAATGCTCTCAATTCAGGTCTTAACAGTGGTTGTTGTTGTGTGCCCTCTAGTCAATTCCGGCTCATAGCATCCCTACAGGACAGAGTAGAACTGCCACATACGTTTCCCAGGCTCTAATCTTTATGAGACCAGATCACCACATTTTTTTCTCCTGCAGAGCCACTGGTGGGTCCCTACTGCCAGCCTTCTGGTTAGCACCCTAGCACTTAACCATTGTGCCACCAGGGCTCCTATAACAATGGTTGGAGGGAACTACAATGCAAACACAGGTTTCATCATTCTAGAAGTCCTTATGCTCCTTCCTTAATAACTCTTCTTACAATTAGGCTTAAAACGTAGTGTTTGTCAGTGTTAACTTGTCTAAGCTGTATATACTTGTCAGCTGTAGGTTCTGTTGTTGCTGCCGTTGTATTTCTGTATTTTGTTATCTTTTCTCTGTCCCAAATCCCCATATTATCCACTCCAGGAGAGCCTTATTTACTCATGTGAGGTAGATGGTTTCTGTAAAATTGTGTTTTCTTCACAGTTTATAATTTTAATTCTTCCTTACTTGTTCTACAGTATTTTGTTGTTTAAAGAAACCCTGAAGTAAGATTTTCAACAAAAGAAAATATTGTATTGAATTATATACAGTAGTTTCCAGTTTTTTTTTTTTTTTTTTTTGCATGTGGCAATTCAGACTCTAATGTGCAGTTTGAATTTTATCAACCAGGGAACTTGGTTTTAGATGTTCTGCAAACAAATAGTGATTTAGTGCAAATGATATATCACCTGTATCCTGTACCCTATACCTCTAGAAACCCAGGAGTAATTGGCTGTGGTGAAACTTGAAGGCAATAGATCAATAGATCAATACATCAGTTCCAGTAACACATTCAAGGAGGGTAAAAATGACCACAGGTAATAATTTTGATCCTCTGTATTTAACTTATAAATTTCATACAACCTGGTAACCTCAGATACTTTCTTCTCCGTGTTCTTCCATAATCAAGAAGTCCCTCCAACCATGTAATTTCCTAGAATTAGTTCTGTCTCTGAGTCTTTGTTTAAAAATCTTCAAACTTGTTAAATATTTACTTTTGTCCTGAACATATAACTTAAGTATAGGGCCCAGATGTCACCTAATGAATCTAATATTTTAATGGATTTAGACAGAAAAGACATGGACTTTTTGTCCTTCATAAAAGACCTTGCTTGATTTCTAACCTTTGGGACAAGGCTCCATAAATTCAAAGAAGTAGGGATAATTTAAGGAGGTTTCTTAAATGTGTCAGGAAAGAGAGAACTCAGAATACCTGATCTTGAAATTTTCTTTCTTGGCTCATTTCCCAAGTCTTTTGAGCAGACTTGTTACTGCTCAAGCTGAAAGCTTGCCAGAGGTTTTGCAAAGGCCGCAATTGCTTCTGACAATTTAACACTTTCTGGTTCTGGGTCTTTTGTTCAGGTCACTTCACAATATTGTGGATTTGAAGTTCTGGAACTCCCAAATTGCTAATCCTTTCATACTGAGCAATTGCTGCAAGGATAGAATTAGAAACTGACTCCTTGGTCAAATATTCAAGTTTGGGTGGGTTGTTGACACAGGCATTTATCTCTACTGCCTCCTTAAGCGCCAGGTATAATTAGAATGTGGAGTCCCTGCATGGTGTGAATGGTTAATGTGCCGAGCTGCTAACTGAAATGTTGAAGGTTCTGAAAAGTTGGGGGCTTGCCACACAGAGGCACCCCAAAAGAAAGGCTTGGCCATCTACTGCCCAAAAATCAGGCATCGAAAACCCTGTGGCGCACAGTTCTACTCTTACATACATGGGGTTGCCGTGATTCAGAGTCAACTTAATGGTTACTGGTTTTATTAGGATGGAGAGGAGAAAATAGCAAATGTGAGATGTCAACAAAATTTTGAAAGAGGGAAAGTATATACAGAACCTCTCCCACCCTGTACAGCTAGGTGACTTCCCTTCTTCTCTGGAGAAGTTGAACAAGGCTGGATATGGTCTCGTGAAGACTTGGCACAACTGAAGACAGGCTGGGAAGAGTATCCAGAAAACAAGATGACTGAGTGAAACTCTGCGTATCAAATGAGGAAATCCTCTGCCTCCCTCTCTTGCTTGGTGTCCAGATCTCTAGAAGTCAGATTAACACATATCAAATGAGGAAATCCTCTGCCTCCCTCTCTTGCTTGGTGTCCAGATCTCTAGAAGTCAGATTAACACCTTCTCAAGCAGAAGATGCAAGGAAAGTGATGGATCCAAGAGAAAGATTTTCAGCAACTTACCTGTAGGAGTGTCTCAGTGAACTGATCAGGTTCCCACTTTGTCAGCCTATAGTAAAGCCCACCAGTCAGCCAACGACACACACCCAGGGAGCTTCCAATTAAACCTGCTGCCATGGAGTAGATTCTGGCTCACAGCAACCCATAGGCTTTCCAAGGAGTGGCTGGTGGATTCGAACTGCCCACCTTTTGGTTAGCAGCCGAGCTCTTAACCACTGCGCCACCAGAGCTCCATAAATATGAACAAATCACCAAGAATCACTAGACACTTAAGGGAAGCCTCTAACATGAAATACACAGGCCAAAGTAATGTGTGTGGGATGGGAGAAGTCAGAGAAAACAGAAAAATGCAAGGAGCATAAGAAAACATTTAAAAAAGAAACCTAATGTTCCTAAAGTGATAAAAGATATTGCGTTTGTGAGAGAAGAGCAGAATGAGAAGAAAAAGGAGAAGATTCAGAGAAGGGAGAGCTCTTAGATATTAAAACTATGAAGGAAGATAAAATTGAGGAACTCTACAAGAGAATAGAAACACCACCACCCATAAAAAAACCTGTTGCCATCAAGTCGGTTCTGACTCATAGCACCCCTGTAGGACAGAGTAGAACTGGCCCATAGGGTTTCCAAGGAGCCGCTGGTGAATTTGAACTGCTGGCCTTTTAGTTAGTAGCCATTGCTCTTAACCACTGGTCCATCAGGGCTCCATAACACCACCCACAAAGTAATAAAAAGTAGGAAAGTTGATGGTTCTGAATTGTCTCAGAAAAAATCATGTCATTTGAAAGTAATGACTTTTATCTTTTCTTTTCCAGTATTTGTCTTATGAGTTTTTCTTGTCTTATCAAATTGACTAGGACTTCCAATACAACACTACTGAAAAGTGGTCGTGATTGCAGGTATCCTTGCCTAGTTTCTGACTTGAATAGTAGATAGCCCTGATTTGGCTAAAAAGGACTCCTTATATTCTTGGCTTAGTTATTGCTTTTAATCATGATTAAGTATTGAATTTTATGAAATTGAGATTTGTAAACCTCTATTCAGATGAGCCAATGGCCTCACTAGAGGGGTGCCAAGAGTGTGGACCGCATCAGGTAACACTGTCAGAAGGGGAGACATCAAAATAACTGCCTATAAAAATATCCCTGTAGTTAGTTATAGAAACCCTGGTGGTATAGTGGTTAAGTGCTACGGCTGCTAACCAAGAGGTCGGCAGTTCGAATCCCAACAGGTGCTCCTTGGAAACTCTATGGGGCAGTCCTACCCTGTCCTATAGCGTTGCTATGAGTTGGAATCGACTCAATAGCAGTGGGTTTGATTGGGCTTTTTTGGTAGTTAAACAACAAAAATATTTTCCGTAAGTCCGGCTTACAGGTATCAATATACCTACAAGACTAAAACTCTGTGCTAATTTACTTTTTGAACTGTCTGATGAATCCCAACTCTACCCTTTACTGGCTGTGTGATCTTAGGGCAGTGTCTTGACCTCTCTGGACTTCGGTTTCCTCATCTTTAAAATGGAGGTGCCCACCTCATAGGAATGCTGTAAGGACTGAACAAATTAAAAAAAAAAATTAATATATGCAAAACCTATAGAATAGAGCCTGATCGATTAGGTATTTATATATGTCAACTGTTATTATTCAGTTATTATTTTTAAGCCAACCTATTCAAAAACATGTATCTCTTTCTTTTCATAGATTACCAGCCAGGACCATTTAGAGTTTCCCCCTTTGGGTTCAGCATATGTGTGCACATATGTAGTATGCTCTGTGTTAGCCAGAAAGACACAATGAGTCATATTAGCCGAGCCTGACACTGACAACCTCCTACAAAATAAAGCCTACAGAAATTAGATTACGATATCATTGAGTAGTTGCCTCTGTTTCCTTATGATAGCAAGTTTTCCACATGCTGGCAAACCTCCTAGTGTATTCTGCAACAGATCCTGTATGCCAGAATCCCTTGCCTCTAAATTTGCCTCCTACCTTTAGCTGCTTGACTTTAAGCTTGGACTTCACTTTTATGGGGTGTATTTAGGATCTTACAAAATGCAATGCCCTACAAACTGTGCTACTTACTGTTTCTTAGTCTTTCTGGGAAACAGACTCATTAAGTCACACGTACCTGTGAAAACAATATACTTCCTTCTTGAGGCTAATCAAACCACTATGACATCCTTTCCTCTGCATTGGGCAATCTTTTGGCCCCTCTTTCATACATGAAATTATAATTGTGCCCTCCCCAAACCCCTCCCCCCACCTGCTTCCAGAAAAAAACCCACCTGCTTAGTGAACTCTAATTTCAGAATTTAGAAACAATGGAAATGGAAAACTTTGTAATTTGGATAGAGAGAATTTGAGCAATGTAGATATTTAAGACGTACGTCCTGAGTCTTCACCTAAAAATAGGAAGTAATCAGTGGCAAAAATGGTTGGAAGTTAAGAATTCTCATTATCCTTTTTCTGCCTGACCTTGGGGCAGAGCTAGCTCTGAGAAGGATTGGGCAGTAGATCTTGTACTGTCTTTTACCCAGCACTTCCTTTCTGGTCGTCCCTCCTACTCACGAGTCCAGTGAGCCCACTGTCTCTTTAAACTCCACACTGCTATCAAATATTACCTACTCTCCAGGGCTTAGTGGATAAAGATATTTTCATTAAGTTGGACATGATGCTAATGTGTAACCTGTCCTAGAACATCAGCATTTCCGGGAGGTAAAGAATGAGTCTCTGGCAATGGGATTTTGCACATCAGGCCATGATGGGAGGGCCCTGAGGGGAGATTTTTCAAGGCTCTCAAAAGCACAACATAATGGGCAACTGTTCTCTTTATATAGGACTTTACAGTTTATGAAGCACTTTAAAATGCATTTAATTTTTCATATTTCATTTACTCTCTCTAACAATCCTGTGAGGTAAGCATTCATATCTTTACTTTATGGATGAGAAAATTGAGGCCCAGAGAATTTAAGTGGTTTGATTCAAGCTACAAAACTAAAATTGTGCTGTGACCTCATGCAGGCCCTCCATCTTCTGCCTGGGTGTTCTTCATACTGTTTCTGTGGGCAGGTGGGAAAAGTAGACTCCAGGCTTGTTGTTCTATCCACACCAAGTATTCGCTTATTTCACCCTCATTGTTGTTTTTTGTGGAAAATAAGGTATGTCTCAGATATCTGAATTCTAAATGTACTCTGAGTGGGGTGTTAATAGTTGATGAAATTTTGACAGCTTACAGATTCTTCACTTATTTTTACAAATCAATGGGCACTGACATGCGTTTGGCCTTTTCTCAAACCTCCCTTCTAAGAACAGGTCTATTTATTTTTAAGCTTCTTATTATTCTTTAGATTTTAATTAATTTGCCCTCTCAACCACTCATATAACTAAAAAGATGTGGTGAGTGGTTGAACACAAATGCCAAATTCAATCAACTCTTCAACAGGCACTATGAACCACAGAAACATCTAAGAATGGCTTTAGAGGCCTAATATTAAATTTTTAGATTCACTTTGGTATAGTTCCCTGTTTTAATATTTTCAGCATGACTGAATATACATATATCCAGATAGGACCAACCATGCTGAAAAGACTTAACTTTTGTAGTCAAGTGGACAGTCTTCTATTGCTTCTTTTAACAGCAAAAAGAAAAGACTGATTTACCTGGCCAGGGCAATAATTGTTTCCAACAAAAATTGCTTGAGCTCTAAGTCCAAGGGAGGAACTAACACAGATCAGTGGGGAGAAGCTTTGTAATTGGGAGAGATACACCTTGGGGATGTGTTGTGCTAATAGGCATTTACTAACTGAATTCTATTTGAAGTTTAATCAGTCTTCAAAGTAAGGAAATGGATTAGATGTCATCTTATGATGGATGATGAAAAAATTTTTTCCATCTCAGACTGATTTTCTACTTTGGCATTTATTCAGGAAAGAGAAGATCCACTCAGAAGCTAGTCTGTATACATTTGCACGTTTTCTGTAGTGCGAAACCCCACCCTTGTTTTTCTATAAACCTATTTTTATTAATATTTAATTGCAATTTGAACAAAGTGTTCCTTTTGGCTGCATTTCAGGGTCAGAAAAATTTCACAGTAAGGTCTCTGAATATACTAATATGTAGATCAAATTACTATACAAACTTAACCTGTGTGTTTGTGTGTGTGAGTGTATGTATATATAATGCATGACTGCTCGGAATATGATCAACTTTTCCCCTTTTTATTATTATTACATAGTTCTGCAATTAATGTCTTTTAAAATTAATTAAGGAGTATTTAATATCCTTTTTGAATGATTTTTGGTAATGTAATAAATACTGTACCATAACATCACAATTAGGATAAGCATTGATAAGCAGATAGAGTCTAATAAAACAACTGAGATCTGAATTCCAATTTTAGTTCTGTCATTTATCAGCCGAGACTTTAATCTCTCGAAATCATCAGTAATTTTGAAGAGCAATAATGCATACCTCTTTAAAGCTGTTGTGAAAATAATATTTATAAATTATCTCTAGTGCCCAGCATACAGTAACTGGTCAAAACATGGTAGCTATTGCTTTAACAGGAGTGGTTAGAATGTTAGCCATTCAATTTCATAATAACAAAATATGCAGTTCTTGTCAGTAAAACAGTATGGATTTGTCAAAGTAGATCTAAATGATGTTTAATCCTTCTAAGAACTAACATCAAAGATGTAGTGAGACTCATGTGAAATTGTGTATTACAGATCGTGAGTAAACACGAGTAAGCCCCTGTGTACCTTGCTTACTGGTTTATCTACCCTTGTATGGAATATACCCTTATCTCTTGTTCTAAAGTTTTTTTCCAGTCACTTCATATTTGTGTGGCTTACACCCAGCATAGTGTCTGGCATATAGCAGGCAGTCAGGAATTGCTTGTTGTTTATCCTGACAGTTATATGCAGTGAGGGAGGCAGTGGTTTTCTACCCTGGCTATACAAGAATCACTGGGGGCTTTTAAAACATACATATGCTTGGCTCCTCCCCAGACCAATTAAATCAGAATCTCTCAAATGGGTCTTGGTATATGCTTTAAAAGCTCCCCAGGTGATTCTAATGGGCAGCCAAAGCAGAGAACCACTGAAGTAGAGCATGAGCTCCAGACATTTTCTCTAAACAGCCTGCCTGTAGGCTCCTCAGGGTTGTTTACAATACTTTCATTGCCTTAGGTTCTGCCTCTGCTCAGCACAGGTGTTAATGCTGTTCTAAGAATCCTTGGCTATGAATTTTGAGCATGGAAATACCCAAGGAAGATTCTCATTTCTTGGCTATTTCTTGCCTCCTTGGGCTGTTTTACTTCTCTCTCTCTCTGCTGATTAGCTTTTTTTTTTTTTTTTTTAATGTGTTTATAAGTTTATAAACAGGACTGTGAATAGTAACTTTAGTGGTCATGGGAACGGAGGCATCGCTTCCTCTGGTTGAGATGCTGTTGGGTTAATTTGTTCTTTCCTTGTTGACTTATTCCCCTCAACCTACTTTTGTTCATAGGTAAGAGCTGAGACACAAAGCAGGAGTATAAGCAAAGGGAGTGGTTTACGAGCTGGCTTATCTCTTTGTGTTTCTGACCGGAGGTCCATGGATAAACTTCATGCAATTTTACACAAAATTTCATGGGCATGTGAATTTTTATGGCTGGAGTAGCTTTTTTGAAATAACAGTAACGGTAATATGCACACATTCTGTATTACTTTTTTGTGGTAAATATATGTATGAAAACATTTACCATCTGCTGATTAGCTTTTATTTGCCATTTTAATTTGTTTTTGTTTGCATTAGAAAGTAATATTTGCCCATAATAAAAAAAATAAATAAGCAATACAGAATAATAAAGACCTCAAAGTAAAAAATCTTCCCCCTGGTACGTCCTTCATTCCCATGTACTCCACAGAATCACCCTCTATTGCCAGTTTGTGTGTATCATTCCAGGAATTTTCTATCCACGTAGAAGCATATATATTCTTATATAAACACACCACCCACATACACACAAACACAATCCTACCATATTACCTTGGCAGCTTGTTTTTTCATTTAGCAACATAGCCAGGAGCTATTTCTATTAGCACATATAGTTTTTCCTCATCCTTTTTAAACGATACAAAGTATTCCATCCCAGGGCTATACCACAATTTATTTAACCAGATATTTTTTAAGACTCACATAGAATGCTTCCAATTTGTAACTCCTATATTAAAATTAAGGAGCCTTGGTTGCACAGTGGTTAAACCGAAAGGTTAGCTGTTCCAAATTACCAGCAGCTCCACGGGAGAAAGATGTGGCTGCTTCCATAGTGATTTACAGCCTTGGAAACCATATGGGGTCACTATGAGTTGGAATCGACTTGATTGCAGTGGGTTTGAGTATATTAAAATCAATACCACAATGATCATTCTTGCACATGTCCTCATATAATTTTAGCATTATATCTGTTAAAAATTTTTACAGATGTAACTGCCCCATTTCTACCCTCACAGGCTGTCATTGGCAGTGTTTGTTTCCCCTTCTAAACCAGTTGCCATTGAGTTGATTTTGACTCACGACAACCCCGTGTGTGTCAGAGTAGAACTGTGCTCCATAGGGTTTTTAATGGCTGTTTTTTTTTTTTCAGAAGTAGATTGCCAGGCCTTTCTTCCAAGGTTTCCCTGGGTAGACTCAAACCTCCAACCTTGTAGTTAGCAGCCAAGTGCCTTAGCTGTTTGTACCACCCAGGGATTCTGTTTCACCTCCTACCCTCTTATAACAGTTGACTATGTCAGCCCTGCTTCAGCTTTCTCCAGTGCCTCACAGCAGAGCTTGCGGATCCCCCACCACAGGCTCAGTTGCATCCTATTTCTTAGATGTGGCCTGAGAGGAAACAGAAGAAAAGTAGGAGAGGAAGAAAGAAATGTTGCTTATGCCTCAGTTATTGCCAGACCCAGTAGTTCTCAAAGCAATTACAAAGTAGCTATTACCTACATTGTTACCTACAAAAGAGCCTGAAATGTTGTCTGGTCAAATCCAGGGAGAAGAAAGACCTACCAGTTCGCTTCTGTAAAAATTGTTGCATTGTTGTTATATAAAGATTATGTAAAGGTTACAGCCTAGAAAACTCTGTGGGGAAGTTCTCCTCTGTTACATGAGTCACTATGAGTCAGAATTGACTTGACGGCAAACAACCACCATCACTAGTACCACCACCTACATTTTATAGATGATAAACAGCCCACAAAAATTAAGTGACTGGTTGGGGCAAATAGGCTGTAACTAAGATTTGAAATCCAGATTTGTTTTGTTCCAAGTACTTAACAGCTCAAAGTCTTCTTGTTTCTCCTCTGCTTCACTAGGGATAGAGGCATTGGGTTCTCACTCACTGCCAATGGAACCAGTGTGACCCCTGGGCTTTGATGCCATTCCCTGAATTGCAGACCCTCTCCCTACCTTGCTTGGAGTGTCTCTATTCTGGTAACTGTCTTATATCATTCTCTTTCGTGCTTCTGCTTTGCTCCTATATCCAAGTTTCTCTTCTGGTACTTCATTTAGTTTTCCAGTGTTCTAAGACTAGGACGCTGCCTTCTATGGCTCACATATTATGGGGCAGGAAGTTATTAAACAGTAACCTGCCATTGTGCCAAAGTGCATGATGGGGGTGGGACAGTTTATGGTGCTTACAGGAAGTGCCATGACTTCAGTGTTTCTACTGAGTGGGGTTCTGAGTTCAGTTTAGGTTTCTATCAGGAAATTATTTTACCCAATAAAGGCATGTACTATAAAACCTCCTTTTTGCAAAGAGGAAGAACAAAAGAGTCAGAGCTGAGTCATAGACGCACAGATAGGGAACCAAGTTGGATGGGCCAGTGAATAGAGAAGGGCACAAATCCTGAGTAATGAGTACTAGTAGCAGGCATTTTGGGAAGTGTTTTGTAGCTTCCTTTGCAATAACTAAGGTGAACCTTGAATAAACGCATTGGGAAAAAAACAAGAATTTTCTGCAAATAACAAAGTTATCAACACCAGGAAAACAACATCCCAACACAGGATAGCTTTGAGCAAGACCAGATGGAGACACACAGAAGAGAAATACATAAAAGAAAAGAAGCTTATCTTTACATGTCAAACTAAAGGGTTTTTTTTTAAAAATCAGTTTTTAGGGAGAAAAATTGAACTTTAATACTAATAGCTAACCCACTGAGAATAATTTATCCTTTTCTGAGATGCCTGCCTCATTGGACATGTGACCACGTTATCTATCACACGAATGAAGCCTTGAGACTGGTATTTGGTGCAGCAGAGCAGACCTGGAGTTTGACATGAAACATTCTGGGTTGGTCGCTTAATCATCTGTGGGAGATTGTTTTCAAAAGATGTCCACAACAATATTTCCCATCCCACATATTTTTCTAGAACCTTCCACTCCCACATCAAGAGACACCATTCAATTTCCAAATAACTGAATATGTGGCTTTGAGATTTGCTAGACACCAATGGAATGTGGTAGGAGTGACACTGCATAACTTCAAAAGCTAGGTCAGAAAAGGTGATGTGACTTCTTCCTTGCTTGCAAGAACACTCTTGCTGAATGTAAGCAATCCAACTACCCTGAGGCTGTAATGCTATGAAAAAGCTCATGCTAGCCTACATGGAGAGGCCACATGGAGATATTGTGGCAGGGCCTGGTACATCCAGAGCCCTCAGCCAGTCACCTCTGGCTTTAAGCAGCCTCATGCATCAGCCCTGTGTAGTGTGCAAGTGGGATCATTTTCTGGTGTGCCGTGATGTGAAAAAGATGGAGAAGCACTGCTTCAGAATACTGACTACCTACCTCAAGCCATTAGTATTTCTCCCTTGAGCCATTTTCCAACCATGTATTGCCTAAACTTTATCTTTTCCTATTTCTTTTTATGTTTATGAAGATCTAAAAGTGCAATCAGACAAATAACAAGTAAATATTAACCACATATTATGTGCTTTAGACCCTGGGAGGATTATAATGTAATACAATAAAATTTCAGTCTTAAAGGAATCTACAATTTAGTTAGAGATGAGACTAACACTTGAAATAATCACAAAAGAAATAAAAGACAGTGTATACGTGTAATAAAAGACTAAGTGGTGTGACACAGATCATAAATGTCATCAAACTTCAGAGAAGGGGTTGAGAAAACAGAAGGGAAGCCATCTGATTTTACCTTCTTGGTTTATATATGTAGAATTTTGAGTGATCACTAACCCAAGTGGTTATTAACCATCGGTGTAAAAAGAGAGAAGGGGCTCAACTATCCTAAAGACCAGTGTCCATTTATGCATTCAACAAATAGTTTTGAGTGCCTCTCATGCCCTGGGCACTGTTCTCAGGGACACTCCATTAGGTGCAAAGGACACAGTGCCAAACATCCACAGAACTATTAAGGTCCCACAAAAATGTTTTAATTTTTTTTTTGAATCAGAAGTAAAAAAAATTAACTTTTAGGTCAAAGAAATATTTTGATATATGATATTAATATGTTTGTTGTTATACCACAGTTGTAAAATATAATTTTTAATATTTTTTATGGAGGAAGGGGTCTAGGAAGTCAAAAGTGCCTTGGGCCCAGGAAAGTCATCATAAGGCCTTATGGACTGAGTTGTGTCCTCCCAAAATCTGTGTTGAAATTCTAACTCCTGTACGTGTAAATATGACCCAGTTCAGGATTTTCTTTTGTTATGTTAATGAGGTCATACCAGAGTAGGGTAGGTCTTAAACCTAATAATTTCTGAGTTACGAGAAGAGCAGAATAGACACAGACACACCACAGGGGGAAGACAGATGCTGAGGAATGCTAAGAAACTCCAAGGATTGCTGGCAGCTACTAGATGCTGGAATAGACAAAGAAGGACCTCCCCTTAGAATTCACACTTTCAGCTTTCAGAACTGTGAGAAAATAAATTTCTGTTTTTTAAAGACACCCACTTGTGGTATTTTTGTTACAGTAGCACTAGATAACTAAGACCGGGCCCTGACTGTTGTAGGTACTAGGGAAAAACAAAATGATGAAAGGTAGACAAGGATTTGCTTTCATGGAGTTTTCCTTCTCCTCAGGGGAGACAAATCAAAAGACAAATCAATCAGTAGATGATTTCAGACAATGATAAAGCCTATGAGAAAATAAAACATAGTTTTATAGAAGTGAAGGAGTGGGCATATATAAGAATCTGAGAAATTGAGCCTTGAATGATGGAAAAAAGCCAATACAATAGAAAGATCTGAGGGAAGAACTTTCCAGACAGAAGAAGTAGCACAGACAAAGGCCCCAAAATAAGGATTAGCTTGTTTTGAGTGGAGAAGCAAGATGTCCTATGGGCCGGAGTGTAGGGAGAAAGGGGAGAAGGAGAGAACAAGAAGTTAAAGAAGTATAAGGGGCTAACAAGTGGAGGCCTTGAGGCCATCTAAGGGCACTGAATTCTGTGTTGGGTACAATGGGAAGCCACTGGAGGTGTTTAAATAGGGAAGCCATTGGAGGTGTTTAAATAGGGGAAGGACATGATCTAAGAGACATTACAAGGGCTCTCTGTTCGGTGTGGAGAATGGCCTAGGAAGCAGGAGAGACCACCATACAGTCATGCAGGTGGCTTATGTCATGAAGTTTTTGGGTATCCACTGGCTTAGCAGTGGAAACGGAAAGAAAAGCATGGATTGGGGATATTTTTAGGATGTTTCAGATTTAGAGCCAGCAGGAATGGATGCTAGAAGTGAGGGAAATAGGAAAATTAAGCATAGTCAGAACCAGAGAACCCCTCATGGAAGAGATGACCATGCCATCTGAAGAACTGATCATTTCATAAAGAAAATAAAAGTATGTTTTTAATCAACTTGAAGAGAACTTAACTGAGATTGTTAGACAATAGATATACACCAAAGTTAATGGAATAAAATGTATGTGTGCCTGATTGTAGTTGTTTGTGATGTTTTGGTATTTGAAAGTTTTTAAAAGAGGAGTAATCTTTAAATTCATATCCCTTATGAGTCAGAAGGTGCATTGTGTTATGACAGTTTTCATTGTTATGCGGTATATTTTACCCAAAACATTTTGTGGATAAATGAACCACAGGAAAAGCCCAATTTTTAATACAAAGAGTATTAAAAGAAAATGAAAATAATAAGTAAAAAGAGAAGATAATTTTAATGGTTATCTCATGAAATAATTTCCCAGTGTTAAATATTATAATTTGAATCTACTGTACAAAAATTAAGCAGAATGGAGTGGATGAAAAAAAATGGTTAAATTAGTCGCATACTTACTTCAGGGACCTTGAGAATCATCTGAGGAAGCCACAATGAGCTCCAGAAATTTACTTACTTTCTCTAAGCCCTTGGTTCTTATATGTAATAATGCCCAACTCATAGTGTAAGATTAAATAAAATAATACATAAAAAAAATACATAAAACACGTTCATAGTCAATTATGTAAATAGAAATATCATTTTTTTAGAGATATGATCCAAAAATATTAAGCAAACCAATTACAAGCTATTTTAAATCCAATTAGTCTTTTAAATTACAGTAATTAGTAGGATAAAACAGATTGCAGGGCACAAGCTTTGACTACCTGTGAAAGCAACCATTTTTTAAGAAGTATTAAGATTAATAATGTTGGGTTTTTCAGAAAAATTAGTTATACCCCTCCTATATTTGTTGTTGTTAGGTGCCGTCGAGTCGGTTCCAACTCATAGCGACCCTATGCACAACAGAACGAAACACTGCCCGGTCCTGCGCCATCCTTACAATCGTTGTTATGCTTGAGCTCATTGTTGCACCCACTGTGTCAATCCACCTTGTTGAGGGTCTCCCTCTTTTCCCTGACCCTGTACTCTGCCAAGCATGATGTCCTTCTCCAGGGACTGATCCCTCCTGACAACACGTCCAAAGTATTTAAGACGCAGTCTCGCCATCCTTGCCTCTAAGGAGCATTCTGGCTGCACTTCTATATTTAACACCTAGAAATATAGAATTGTGTAATTTGAGAATTCAGGGAAATCTTAAAATCAGCCAGTCCAGTGGTTCCCAGATTTTGAGATTTCACAGGCCAGTAAATTTTCGGAAATCAATAAATGAGAGAACAGCATAGCACTGCCAACTTTTCACTTATTCAACTACTTATTTGTTGTTAAGTGCCATCAAGTCAAGTCAAATCAAATAACTTCTACTTTCTACAATTAAATTGAGTTCTTAAAGGACATTTTTATACTACCTGTATGAAAAACTCAGCTACACTGTCTATATTTTTCTACTTTTAGCAGACTATTAAATATTTTTGATAGGTGGCAATTCATCCAGTCCTCAGATTTTTCAAAGGATGTTTTACTAAGGACAACTCGTTGAATGACACATCAGATTTAAAAATATAGACCACCAGGATGTTTGCCTAATACAGTAAAATTCATCATGATATTGCTTACGTAACTTGTTTCTCTTTGGTCTTGAAATTGATATAACTTATTTATATTCAACTATAATTATTTCGATGGCAGTGGTTGGTTGTTGGTTTTATAATTATTTCAAACAAGTTGTTCTGCTTATTAAAGGAATTTTAGCAAAATCTCATAGATTGTGTTGTGGTGTGTGTATAGCTATGTTAGAGTTACATCCAGGGATGGATTACCCAATAAGCATGCACGCTACAGATTAGTAAGTAAACGCAAAGAAGCCCGTGAGTAACTGGCTTAATGTACATTTGTAAAATCTGTCAATTTTTCCATAGTTCAGATGAGTCTTCCTTCATGACCATTTCTGGTTTTCAATTATTCTTTTAACACGCATCAATCCGTAGTATTTCTTGTTTCCTGAGCTGTACTGGGGGGGATGTGGGTGGCAAAGAAGCATGCTCAGAGGGCTCTGAATCATAGCATGCGCCCTGCAAAATCAAGTGGAAGGTGGCATTTTATCCAAATGCAAAACAAAAGAGAACTATGCCGATGTTGACAATGGTATTAATCGTCAAACTCTCATGAATGAAAGTGAAGAAGCTGATGAGAATGAGGCCAGGAGAGCAAAGGCTTCTGAAACGACTTTGAAGGACGCCATTTAATTTCTTCCTGTAATGAGTCCAGCCAAACCAAACCCACTGCCATCCAGTTGATTCCCACTCATAGTGACCCTATGGGGTTTCCAAGGCTGTAAATCTTTACCAAAGCAGACTGTCACAACTTTGTCTCATGGAGGGCCTGGTGGGTTCAAACCGCCGACTTTTTGATTAGTAGCTGAGTGCTTTAACCACTGTACCACTAGGGCGACTCGTAATAAGTCCAGAACTGAAAAAGCGATTCTGAGCTGTATTTCTTTCTCCTTTCTCATTCTTGCTGCTTCAACTCCTCAGCCTACTTCAGCCAAGGAAAGTGTACTGGTCTCCTACTACAAATTCGAAAGCTGATGGGGGAGGTTTCAGAAACCATGGCTGTTCTAAAGAATGCATGAGAAGCCTTGTAAAATGATAGGTGATTAAAATGACAAATACACCAAATGAAAAATTGAGAAGAGTAATTCCCAAACGTATTATCTTGAATTCCTCCAAATCTCAAATTAAAAATTTGGATTCACATTCTCCTTACTCTTATATACATTGCAGAGGAGGGTTATATTTTTATATCTTTGGATATATGGAAATGGTCCAGTTAGCAGACAAGTTACAGCATCTGTACAGGACAGCAAGGAGAAAACATGATAAGGGCAGCAATGGAAATTTCACTCTGATCAAAGCGATAGGCTGGTTCAGCAAAATCTGATGTAAGAAATAAATCTGATTTCAGTTTTCATTTAACGAAGGTTTACTGAATGCCTGTCGTGAGGCAGGCACTCTTCTAGGAGCTTGAGATACAGCAGCAGATATAACAAAGATCCCTAGGGAGGAGAGGCAGATAATGAACAATTGATATAATAAGCATGGAGCATCCCAGTTAATTGGCCTAATATGTTCAGCACTTCTGTTCTACCTCCTAGTTAGTTGTGTAGCACCTGGGGTCTTAAAATCTTGCAGGTGGCCATCCAAGTTACAACAATAGGTCTCTATATGCCTAGAGCAACAGAGGAAGAAGAAGAGTCAGGAAAAGGAGGAGGAAAAATGGAACGTGTGGTTGACTGCCTCCGCAAACAACTGCCTCCTTTGCTATGAGATCAGAAGAACTGAATGATGGAGCCCAGCTACAAGATACCAAAGAAGAATTCTGACAAAAAGGCGGGGTAGGGGTGGGAATGCTGAGCAGAATTTCAATTCTCATAGAATCTAAACTGTCTGGAGCATTGAGGCTGTATGAATCCCTGAAACTACTGCCCTGAGATAATTTTTAACCCTGAAACCATAAAACAAAAGTATCCCCTTGAAGCATTCTTTAAATCAAACAACAGCCTAGCTTAACTAGTAAAGTATGTCTGCCATAAGCATTGCGCTCTTTTAAAGGACTTACTATATACGATCAAATTTTTAACTGCAACTCAAAAGGTTATATAGGAAACGTAGGAAGAAGTGAGTTTATGTCAATAATCAAAAACCCAGTGCCATCGAGTCAATTCCAACTCATAGCGACCCTATAGGACAGAGTAGAACTGCCCCCCAGGGTTTCCAAGGAGTGCCTGGGGGATTTGAACTGCCAACCTTTTGGTTAGCAGCCATAGCTCTTAACCACTACAACACCAGGGTGAATGGGGGAGGAACAAATCAGAAAAGGAGGGTGAGACTAGCTGTACAGTTTGAAGAATGTTTTGCTGTATGTATTTTCAACAATAATAAAAAATAATAAACATAATAACATGTAAATATATATTATGTTAAAAGGTGATTAGTGAAGCGGGAAAACAAAAGAAGTATAGTAAGGGAGTTCCCTTTTTTAATTTAAATTTTGCAATTTTTTTGTCTCAAAGTTTTGCAATTTTAAACGGGCATTCAGAGAAGATTTACTGACATGGTGGTATTTAAGCAAGGACTTGAAGGCGGTAGCTATGCGGACATCTAGGGGAAGAATGTCCCAGGAAGAAGAGGACTTGCCCAATCTCTAAGCTTGTCGAGGGACAGCGGGAAGCCAGTGTGGCTTGAGTGAAATGAGGGAGAGGGTGAAAAAAGGACAAGAGGTCAGAGAGCCCAGGGGTAGTGTTGGACAGCTCCTGGGACTTTGCAGGACATTAGAAGGACTTCGGCTTTTACTCTGAGTGAGATGAGAGTCACCGCAGGTATCAAACATTCTATAATGTCTTCAATTCTTTTTTACGAAAACAGAGTTAATAGCTGATGACATGGAATGCCACTACTGAGAAATCCATGTAATTTTTATTATTATTCTTGTTTTTTTAGCCTGAGAACATTAAGTACTTACATTACACACCTGTGCTTGTTTGTATATGAGTCTGTGAAAAAATGATTGGTTTGATTCTTTTATTTGGGGAAAAAGACAACAGAAACCCGATTATCTCAAACTTGAAAGGCCAAGAAAAAGTAATTACACATGTCAGGAACATATCTGCACATAAAAGCTTTATATGACAATCAAACTCATATGACTTCCCCCCACATGGCAAATCCCACAGCCTCGCTTCCGTGTGACAAGAAAATCACTTCATCTGTAAGTAATGCCTGGTTTCCCACCATTCTAAGAAATGCGCTAGGTGGGAACCTAAAAGTTAGGGACATTGCATCATCAAATAAGATGTTAGAACTGGGAGAGACTTCACAGACTCTTCAATCCAACCTTCCTCATTTAAGTGTTTGATGAGGCACGTCAAAGTGAGAGTGAGAAAGAGAACTTGAGAAATTTTCCAAGGCCACACAGAAGCCAATGTGCAACTTATATAACAGTTACTTCCATGGTTCAATTGCTTTCATGACAATCCTTAAAGGTTTGTGGCTCTCTCCCCACCCTCACCGAATTTCCTTTTGCTTTGTAGACTCCTATGATCAGAGTAAAAAATTGAGAGAATCGTAGTGTATGGTCAGACCCTCATGGTTGCTAACCACTTTCAGGCATTTGTATGTCCTTTACCACTGAGTTATAGCCCGTAAAGCATCAGTTCTCAACATGTTTCCTCTGTGATAAGCATGAGGGCTCACATGCATGCATATGACACACTCCTGGCCATGGGCGTATACATTTGTCAAATGTCACCGACATGCACATTTAAAATGTGTGATAATTATATTTATTGTAAGTTTATTATACCTCAGTAGTTTATTTAAAAAATACACTTTTATTATAACCCTATTCCACCACTTGTCCGTCAGTTTGTCATACTGTGGTTCTAGCATGTTGCTATGATACTGGAAGCTAACATCACCAGTATTTCAAATACCAACGAGGTCACCTGTCATGGACAGGTTTCAGTGGAGCTTCCAGACTAAGACAGACTAGGAAGAAAGGCCTGGTGAACCACTTCTGAATATTAAGCCAATGAAAACCTTATGGATCACAATAGAATATTGCCCAACTTGCTTGCTTTGGACACATCATCAAAAAAGATCAGCCTCTAGAGAAGGACATCATGTAAGGTGAAGCAGAGGGCCAACCAGGGTGAGGGAGACAACTGGCAAAATGAATTAGCACAATGGATGCAACAATGGACTTGAACATGCAGACAATCATGTGAATGACACAGGACTATCAACATTTCATTGTGTTGTACATAAGGTAGCCATGAGTTGTAGCTGACGCAACAGAAGCTTACAATAACCATAACCCTATTACTTCTCAGTAAAGAATGCTCATTGCAATATTGTTTATAACAGTAAATTTTAAAACAAACTAATAGTCCAACAATAAGAGAAGAGTTAAATAACTTATGGTATGGCCACAAAAATTTGGAGGCAGATTCTGACATTCACCCTTTATCCAAAGATTAGACAGGCCCATAAAACAAAAAGAGACTAAAGGGGCACACCAGCCCAGGGTCAAAGACTAGAAGACAGGAAGGACAGGAAAGCTGGTAACAGGAAACCCAAGGTCAAGAAGGGAGAATGTTGACGTGTCGTGGGGTTGTTAACCAATGCCATAAAACAATATGTGTACTAACTGTTTAACGAGAAGCTAGTTTGTTCCATAAACTTTCATCTAAAGTACAATTTTAAAAAAAAGCTAGAAAAAAAGTTGGAGGCAGGAATAATTAAAATCACACTTCCTCCTCGATTATCAACTATCTTGTAATCCAACATTTTGCATTTACGACAGTAGTAAGAAATCTACTATTCAACTATTTTGCACATTAACAACATAGGTCTGGCAGTAACAAACAAATTAACAAACACCAAGGTGCAAGGTGAGAGTAATGCCGGCTTTGACGGTTAAAGTAATGTGTCAGCTTCACTGGGCCATGATTCTCAGTGGTAATGATGTAACTTGACAGTTATGTAATGATGTGGTCATCCTTGATTTTGTGATCTGATGTAGTTATCCTCCATTTTCAGAAAACATCAATTTCACATAAGGACCTGATCTTTGGAACCTAACAATGTCAATAAGTGAGGAGAGGATGTACTGAAAATCAACAAGAAAATCTATTCCAACTGCTATTTTGAAACTTAATAACAAATAAGCATACATTGTATACTGATTTTTCCACATTTGCTCCTCCCAGATCCATTCTCTATCCTCCTTTTCTCTACTTGTTGCCCTGCTTGGTTGACCTTTGTGGCCAGCATTGCCCAGATTCACTTGAGGGCTGGTTTTCTCTCAGTGGGAAACATCAACAGGAGACTGGAGTGAGGGAGGGGAAAGAGGCAGGGGTATTTCTTCACCATTCCTTCCCTGCTTTATTTCAGGTTTCTGGGAGGGGCTCTGGACCCCTAAGACTATAGCATCTTCTATTGGGCAGCCTCTACTCCATGATTCTAGCTCTTACTGGCCTCCGATAGTATTATTTACTTCCTTATTCTTTTCAGGTGTATGGTGGTAGCGGCTTCCTGCTCTACTATATCTGGGTGCTTCAGTGTCTGTTATTGTTTTCCTTAGCCTAGCCCACACCTCTGCAAATAGTCCCTTTATTAAACCCTCTTGAACTGCTCCATCTTGATGAAATTCTGTTTCCTCACAAGATAGATCCACTGTAGACTCACTGCAGCACTACCAATTGCATATCACAGTTCTAACTTACTAATATTAGAACAACCTAGTCCCTGAGTGGCACAAACAGTTAAGTGCTTGACTACTAGCTATAAGTTTGGCAGTACAATCCAATCTAGAGGCACCTGAGAAAACATGCTTGCTGATCTACTTCCAAAAGGTCACAGCCATGAAAACCCTATGGAGCAGTTCTGTGTTGCCCACATGGGGTCACTGTGGGTTGGAATCAACTCCCCAGCAACTCACAACAAAAACAATCAAACATGAATTAGGCTAAAAAATCTGACAACAGATTATTTTTCAGTGGCTATCATTTGGTCGTTCTCCATTGAACAATCTGTGCAGGTTTGCTATTAGACACTTTTTAGGGTGCTTTAGAATGATAAATGTTTTTCTGGTACTGAATGGAATTTTACTTAATAATTCAAATCTACTTTTACATTTTTCGACCTGTCCTGTTTGTGGCTTTGATTTTTTCTATGATTCCTTTCTCTTCCATTACTAAGGGCAATAGAGGAGTCAGTTTTGTGGTCTAAGCATTCTTATAGGCTTACGTACTTATCATTTAGTACTTTTGTAAACTTTAGGCTAGATAGCTTGACAGGTACACCATCATTTTTATTTCTTTCAAAAACAAACGACACCCCCAAATTTCTTAAATGTTCTTATTAGGTGTAAATCTGCCTTGTCTAGCTTGGGCAGATTTTCTTGTCTTTCTAGAGTGATGTTGCACTGCTAAAACCTCTTGTACTAGGTGAAAGATTGATTTAGACATAGTTAAAACATTAAATTGACCAATCACTTTCTCGTCTCTTTGCTCAGCTGAATAATACAGTTACACGCTTGTTGTTCTCTGTTACCTCTGAGCTAAAATTCAGAAAGAAGAAGTGCCAAGAACTATGATTGGCTGTAACCAATGTCACAAAACAATATGTGTATAAATTTTTGAATGAGAAATTAATTCGAGCTGTAAATTTTCACCTGAAGCACAACTGAAAAACAAAACAAAACAAAAACAGTAACTACAACAAAAAGAATATCCAGATTGTTACTAAGGTAAGCCTGGTCAGTTGAAACATTTCCAACTGAACCATTAAATGCTCTGCTTACAAGTTAAAAACAGAAGCTATGATTAGGAATTTCAAGTGCAGAAGCTCTGTTGTCATAGATTTCTTCCTAGACTGGAAAAGATGGAAAGTTATGCTAGGTGGTGCAAATGGTTAAGCGCTCTGCTACTAACTGAAAGTTTGGTGGTTCAAATCCAGTCGGAGGCATCTCAGGAGAAAGACCTGATGATCTACAGCCATTGAAAACTCTATGGAGCACAGTTCTCCTTTGACACACATGGAATCAGAATCAACTGCAACTGGTTATTATCAATATTAACCTGGTGTCATGGATTGAATTATGTCCCTCCAAAAATGTGTCTATCAACTTGGTTAGGCCATGATTCTCAGTATTCTGTGGTTGTCCTCCATTTTGTGATCGTAATTTTATGTTACAGAGGATTAGGGTGGGATTGTAAAACTTTTACCAGGTCAAGTCCCTGATCCAGTGTAAAGGGAGTTTCCCTGGGGTGTGGTCTGCACCACCTTTTATCTCTGAAGCTTTAAAAGGAAGGGAAGTTAGCAGAGAGGGTAACCTCATACCACCAAAAAAGCAGCACCAGGAACAGAGCACGTCCTTTGGACCCGGGGTCCCTACGCCTGAGAAGCTCCTCGACCAGGGGAAGATTGAGGACAAGGACCTGCCTCCAGAGCCAGCAGAGAGACAAAGCCTTCCCCTGGAGCTGATGCCATGAATTTGGACTTTTAGCCTACTGTACTGTGAGGAAATAAATTTATCTCCTTAAAGCCATCCACTTGTGGTATTTCTGTTATAGCAGCACTAGATAACTAAGACACCTGGATAATGAAAAATTACATTTTATTTGGAACCAGAAACATTTATCAATACTAAACAGGAACTGATGATATCTTTCTAGGACAGAAACTTGAAGCCACCTTTAAGTATCCAGCAACATTCTTACTTGTGCAGATGTTGACAACACGGTCAAAACTGGCTAGCATTTATGAAAATCAAAATCAATTTAGTACTAACCCAAGAGCCCAGGAAGACTTTAGCTCAATGGGTGATTTATTTCCATTAGCTATAATGTTAGTTTTGTGAATAAGGAAGGTGGTTATCTTTCCTCATGGAAGACAAACCCCTGTTGTGAAACCACAAGGAATCATTCCCCCTTTTGACTGTGATGCCAATCAGTTCTAATGTGAACTGTAATACTTCAGTGCCCTGTAATTTTCCTAAAAGTTTCCAGATTGGAAAATGCTGCTCAAACTGACGGCTTTCTTCTCTCTTTGTGTACCTGCACAGCAGGCAGATGAACAAGTGACAGAAATGTGTCCTGTTCATTACTCAATCATTTATATGGATATTGTTCTCAAAGATCCTATTTCTTTACTGTACAAAGCTGGAGGAAGGGCCTCCTTGCTGTCATGGTTACAACATGTCAGTGCTGGCGTTTCAAATTGAGATACATTGTCGTTGGTGAGAGTTTTTCTGGAATCTTTGTCTAATGTTGTCCCTGTCATTGATCACTCTGCAGAAGCAAGTCAGCGTCTATTGCAGCATGTCTAACTGAGTTTTATTAAAGTGATTATGAAATCATTGTATGACCAAGAGAGGTATAACATTCAGTAGTTTGAGAATGAAATTGTCTTTATTGGATCTCTTAAGCAACTACCATATTTTTTGCTGTTCTTTGGAAAATATTAAACACTTTTGTAACTATTTCTACAGAGAAATCAATGAATTCCCAATCATTTTTATTTTAAGTCCCAATGTTCATCATGAAAACGTAGCATTCCACTGAAATAGCGTTCTATGCACTGTTAACAAATTTGCTCCATCAGTAAGTTACGTAATTTTCCTTAGATAGCAGGTGCTTGCTCTTGTTATTATCTAGAATTCAATGATGTTTATCTACCTTGAGTATTTAAAGGACATAAAAAATACAAACACTCAATTTTGACATGATGAATCCAAATATATTTCTGTTTAGGTGAGAATTTTTGAATGAATACGTCTGAAAGTTTGTATCAGGGTAAAATTATCTTGAAGTGGCTCTGAAAATTTATGCTTATTGCACCCCTGTGGCTGAGTATTCAGTACCTATAAAATCTTATTAAGCAATTACAATATTTTTCTAACTTTTAGCACTCCCTATTATGTCTTTTAAAAAGTACACATTAACCAAATTTTAAAAAGGAGGAAATAGATATAAAATTGTAGGTTCAAATACATGTTTGTATTTTCACTGTAATGATTATGGTATTTTATTTTGAAAAATAGAATTTTGAGAGGAGAAAGCAGTATGAACCCAATTGTAACCATTGTTCCTTTGCGAACAGGCTATATAGGGGTTTTATAATAAGCATACTACATTAATAACATATTTTTTTATGAGTCACATAAAATCTGGCTAAAGAACAATTTTGCTTTGGTGATACGACGAAAATTTCTAAACTTAAATGTAGAAATATATTTTTTCTTTTCTAATACTGGTACACACTTCCCAATAATCATTTATGCTACTATTTTTAATTGTTGAAGACAATGCCATATTCTGCTTTTCTGGTGCTTTAAGACTTATTTGTATGAGATGAGTCCTGATCAACTTAGACAGTCACTATCTGATTCAGGGTAGTTTCAGGGGTTCTCCAGTACACCTCTCACTGCCAGGTAGCTCTCCTCCTGTTACCACAGATTAATACAATGGGCTGGGGAAACAAAAAAAGCCTGGTGGTTATACCCCCATCTCTTTGCATCTTATGGTCTTACAGAAACCCTGATGGTGTAGTGGTTAAGAGCAACCGCTGCAAACCAAAATATCGGCAGTTTGAGTCCATCAGAGGCTCCTGGAAACCCTATGGAATAGTTCTACTCTGTCCTATAGGGTCGCTGTGAGTCGGAATCGACCTGAGGGCAGTGACTTAGAGTGAGTTATGGTCGTACATATATTTGGAAAATCGAGAAATGCCAGTCACGCCTTGACTGTGTTAGTTACCTTTCCACTATTCCTTGTGGGGAAGGTGGGGCAGGTAAGGAGACATTTTATCAACAAGCTCCATATTCTCTAAAATAAAATATTCGTTTAGGATCATGTCCTTCTACTTTGGGATCATTCTTTTGTATTTCCTTTAATGCGGTTTTACAAGTGATGAATTCTCTCTCTTGCATGAACATGTCTTTAGCTTAGTTTCTGAATGATCTTTTCACTGGAAATAGAATTATTTTCTCTCGTCCACCGAAAGACATCATTATGTATTTTTTCCTGATAAGATCTCATCTTTTACTCTAATTATTACTCATTTAAGAATAGTGTATCTTTTGTTTTTCTGGATGCTTTTAAGATTTCTCTTTATATTTGGTTCTCTGAAGTTTTGCTATGATATACATAGATATGGAAACCCTGGTGGTGTAGTGGTTAAGTGCTACCAAAAGGTCAGCAGTTCGAATCTGCCAGATGCTCCTTGGAAGCTCTGTGGGGCAGTTCTACTCTGTCCTATAGGGTCGCTATGAGTCGGAATTGACTCGACAGCACTGGGTTTGGTTTTTTTTTGGTTTATACATATTTATGGATTTGTTTGTATTTTTAGTGCTTGGACTTCTTAAATCTATGGATGGTGTATTTCTTCAGTTCTAGAAAATCCACAGCTGTTATCTCTTCAGATATTGCTTCTGCTACATTTCCTCTCTCTTTATCTCCTGGGACTGAAGTAAATGTATGTTTACCCTTCTCACTGTATTCTCCATGTCTCTTTGGTACATTTCATTAATTTGTCTCTGTTCTTCATTCTTGGTGGGTTCTTCTGACCTACCCCTAAGTTTACTAATTCTTTTTCACCTTGCCTAATCTGTTCTTATACTTATCCATTAAGTTCTCAATTTTAGTTGTTAGAGTTTTCAGCTCTAAAGTTTCTATTTTTTTCAAATATTGTATGTAATTTTTTTTCATAGTCTAATTTTCTGTTAAAACTTTCAATTCCATCTTTATCTCATTGAACATAGCCAACATCATTATTTTAAAATCTATTTAAAGTCTGTGTCTATTAGTTCCAGTATACAGACTGGCCTCGATGAGTCTGATCAACTGTCTATTATTTCTGCTGGTTTACATTTATATTTTCTTGTCTCTTATTTATTTATTTTTTGTGCACCTAGTTATCACTGATTGCATTCTAAACACTTTACTTGAAAAATTGTTTGTAGAAATCATTTGAGGTCTAGACAAGATTATCCTCCTCTCAAGAAGATTTTTTATTTGCTTCTGCCATGCTCTTTTGGGCACTATAATCTGTAATCTAATATTACCTTGGAGCCCTGGTGGCACAGTGGTTAAGAATTTGGCTGCTAATCAAAAAAGGTTGGTAGTTCAAATCTACCAGCTGCTCTTTGGAAACCCTATGGGATAGTTCTACTCTGTCCTATAGGGTCACTATAAGTAGGAATCAGCTCGACGGCAATAAGGTTTGGTTTTTAATATTACCTTAATCCACTTTCAAAATTTTCTCAAACCTGATGACTTGAAATTGGGCCACAGCCCATGTAAGGAATAGTTTACTTCTGGTTCATCACTAATTCTATGATATAGCCATTTTGGTTTCCAAGTCAAGCATAGGAAATTTACCAGCTTCCCTAGGCACTGGCTTCATCTTTGGTCCTCCAAACCTTATAGGCTGATGAAAGTGCTGCTTAATGTCTCAGTAGCCTCTTCAGGAATCAACAGATGCTCCCCCACAAGGAAGGCAGTTCCAAATGCTGGGCTCATGTGTCTACATTTCCATCTTCTCCTGAACCTTCATCTGGTAATTCTTCAATATCTTCTTATCTATATGGTGCCAATAAGGGTTTTTTTGCCCATTTTTTTGAATAGATCTCATCTGAGCGAATGTTGATATGAACTTCCTGGATTTCCATTAGTGGAAATGGAAGTCACATTATCTTTTTTTATTCTCGTATAGATCTTATAGCTCGCATCATCTAATATAGTTATTATGATGATATGATAATGTATAATTCTTGTGTTTTTCTAAACTTTTTTCACATCAGTACCTTTTATTTCCCTAATGTAATTATGTTATTTGTAAGCAAGGACCACTTCCTGTATTTTTTTCACCTACACCTGCACCACAGTGCATACCATATTTAATATTCTAGCTCAGAGCTGTACTGTAAATAAACAATTATGTACTTGTTAGTTTGATATTTTAAACTCCAGAGTCAATTAACATAGGAAGAAGTTGATTTTATCTAAAGCAAATTATTAAGGTGGAAGTTAATTAGGCTTATGAAAGTGATGCCTTTTTATCATTTATTACTGTTATTGTTATTGTTACTGTTCTTATCTGTTTCCTACATTGTAATAACCTTTCTCTTCTGCCTTTTGCTGTGGACCTTTTCTGTGTCTTCACCTGATAAATAAAAGGAAAGAAAGTTAGCCCAGCTTTTTACTGATCAATAATTAAAAAATAAAAAAAAGTATTGCTGCCAATGTGTCAACCATTCCTATTGGTCAATTTGCCTATCCTGCTAATGTTTCTTTTCAATAGGGCTACTCCTTTACCTCCCGCAGAGATGACTTCCTGGCCCTAGTTCATTGGACCTGGGGATAACGGAGGCCACATGGATCAAATTGGTCAATCAGATTCTTTCTTTAGAGAGTTAAGAATTCGATTCTGATCCATCAGACTCCAAGGTGGAATTGAAAAGGGACATGAAAAGTACTGAAGCAGCCACGTCTAAAATTAGACATAAAAAGTCAGTCTGCAGAGAAAGAATAAGAAAAATGAGACTGTTACCATGAGAAAAGGAAAGATGAACAGCTCCTGAAAAGGAGTCTTCTGGTCACTTTCTGGGGTCTTTTGTTAATGGTGAGACCTAACTGTGCAAGACACTGTGAGATATTCTTTATCCTTCTATTAAATCTTTTTTTTTTTGCTTGTTTCAAAAGCTAGTATAGGTGGGTTATGTTCCTTGTAGTTAAATAATTTTTCATCAAGACAAGACCATTTTCTGAAAGTACTTTTTTATTTTTACCTCTATCTACATGAATAACTGAAAGCTTATTATATCTTCTTTTTTGGTCCCCAAACTCAATTTAGTTGATATTTAAGGTATTAGGAATTACAGTATATAAAAATTCTTTAAAAAGTTTCTACAACAGAGTAGATTAGTTAATGAATATGTGAATTCTGAGAACTAGGGAGAAAAATTAAATCCTTTAGTCAACAACTCATTGGGTTTTGGACAATCCTTTCCAGACGTACACAATCATGTGACCTTTTTCCTAAGATAAACCTTCAGATAGAGGTCACAAGTGAGGCAATAAAATGCCTTTCAAAAAATCCAGAGAAAAGAAGCATCATAAATCTATCCAGCCCTTGATTCGTGCGACACTGTTTGTGATTAACCACATAAGGAACTAAGTCATGGAGACCAAAATGGAATCATCTTCTTGGAAGAGTGCTTTATAGAGTGTCCCCCTAAGACATTCTGGAGACCTCTTTAAAGCCAGGTTTTCTTATGGTTTTTTAAAACGTACTAAAAAATGACCACAATATTGGGAAATTTTGTTTTAGCTGAAATGGGTACAGAATATGTCAGTTAAACTTTTTAAAAATGCTTCTTAGAAATAAAAGGATTCATGCAGCAACTTTTAATGCCTGAAAAAGAGCTGGAAATTTGAGGCTTTAAGTAGCGATTTCAGAAAATGATTTTTTTCTTTGTATACTTGCAAAACCAATGACAATTAAGCCTCAGTTATGGGCAGGGACAACGGAACTTCAGGGTTTTTGATAAGTAAAAATTTACATGGGCACAGACCATGGAGAACCGTGAGGTAATAGAAAAGGAGTTTATCATCTACTTAGGAAGACAAAGCATAATAAGTACATGAAAAAATTAACAACAAAGGCAACATTTATTGTGCATTTTGAATCATATGTTCGTATGACAAATTCTAAACTGTGCCCAATGGACCGAGAACACTTGAAGTGCTAACTATATGGAGTATTATAAACAATAAAGCAAGAAGGTCTGGGGAAAAGACAATCGTTCTGTCCTCCAGGTTTTTCGAACCTATATGGTAAAGGGAATTAGGCATTAGGTCAGCTATTCTTCCCTCCAAAGATTGAATTTAAATAAATATTTTTTTTCTTTTAATTAAAGAAAAAACAGAAAGTATCAGTGGCCTTCAAAAAAGTGCAAACTGAGGAAATAGACTTACAAGAAATGATGCTCTAAAGGATTTAAATATGAATCATAGAAAGTATACTGCTTTCTGCAATGAATGCCATGGGGATCCTATTATCAGTATGAGGCAGAGCAAAAGCAAACTACAATCTGATGTTGCAACATTTTTTTTTTTTAATCAGATTTCCTGGGCAACTTGTACTGCAGTCCAAATTCTTGTCGTCTCTTGCTCTTCTTGACTGCTGTGGTCATTAGCATTTGAAGAAGCTTTTAGAGGTGGGGAACATACCCAATTTTCCAAGTGAGAAGGATGGTTTGGCAAGAAGCTCTGCTTCTGGAATTACTCTGAGCTTGTAAATGAAGCTCCAGATGATGGGAGGGGAAGAAGAGAAACTACTTCCCCAGTGGCTTGGCTGGACCAACGGCTCTCAACCCTGGCCACATAGCATGATCACTTGCGGAGGTTTTTTACATTATAGATGCCTATTTCCCACTCCTCTGAAATTCTGTTAGATAGTTTTGGAAGGGAAGTGGAGATGACCATCAGCATTGTAACAAACACTCCACAGGTGATCCTCGTGAGCGGCCAAAATTAAGACCTACATGTTAGGCTTAGGGAAGTGGAGAAATAAATATTCAAAATGGTTACTTTTTTGACAGATGCCTTGAATTAGATTCTTTTTTTCTCTGCTTCCACTTTCCATTTAGGTTTTGTTCTAAATCTAATGGATTTCAGCCACTTGTGCTTCTTGCACATAACAAGGTGCTTCCAAGGTGATAGTTACCCAAAAAGTCAATGAATCCTTCAAATCTGATGTCAGTGTGGGTAGATAATATTGTTTTCAATTTAAAATTTAGAAACTGAAAGTTTGAACCTCATCTGAATTAGTCAATGACTTACAGAAATATCCTGTAGGATCTTGTGTTGTGGTGGATATAGTATTTCACAGATATAAGCTTACTTTTCTCAACTAATAGACCTCTATCAACTCTATCTAACTGTCCTGGTGGCACAGTGGTTAAGAGCTATGGCTGCTAACCAAAAGATGGGTAGTTTAAATCCACCAGCTGCTCCTTGGAAATGCTATGGGGCAGTTCTACTCTATCCTATAGGGATACTATGAGATGGAATCAACTTGCAGCAACAGGTTTTTGTCAACAGAAATACTGATGACGGTATCTGTCATCCCACTCCTACAGCTTTATTTTTTACACACACGCATGCACATGCATGCACACACACAGTGATTTTTTTTTTTAAAGATCAATATTGAAGTTCCCTCAGGAAGTAGTGCCAGACAGCACTGTAGTTATCAACAAATAACACAATTGGATTTAGATGTAATAGAACCAAGACTGGCTATGAGAACTAGAAGAGTTCAAGGTAAGAAAGAGGATTTTGGAGACAGGAAAGGCTACTTAAACAGAGTCAGAAAGCCCACCCAAGACAAATTGTGCTCCATAATTTAGCTTAGGAAGCTCTGAAGAATGTGTTCCAGATGCACACACTGAGCATTTGCTGATGGTCTTCTTTTTCTATCACCCTCTGTTTTTAAAATCACTCCATGAAAAGAACAGTGATGAATCTGTGAAACATTTCATAACATTGAGGAACCTGGAAGGCATTATGCTACGTGAAATTAGCCAGTTGCAAAAGGACAAATATTGTATAAGACCACTATTATAAGAACTTGAGAAGTGGTTTAAACTGAGAAGAAAACACTCTTTAGTGGTTACGAGAGGGGGGAGGGAGGGAGGGTGAGAGAGGGGTATTCACGTATTAGATAGTAGATAAGAACTACTTTAGGTGAAGGGAAAGACAGCACACAATACAGGGGAGGTCAGCACCACAGGACTAAACCAAAAGCAAAGAAGTTTCCTGAATAAACTGAATGCTTTGAAGGCCAGTGTAGCAGGGGCAGGGGTCTGGGGACCATGGTTTCAGGGGACATCTAAGTCAATAGGCATAATAAAATCTATTAAGAAAACATTCTGCATCCCACTTTGAAGAGTGGTGTCTGGGGTCTTAAACGCTAGCAAGCAGCCATCTAAGATGCATCAGTGAGTCTCAACCCACCTGGATCAAAGGAGAATGCAGAACACCAAGGACACAAGGTAATTACGAGCCCAAGAGACAGAAAGGGCCACGTGAACCAGCGACTACATCATCCTGAGACCAGAAGAACTAGATGGTGTCCAGCCACAACTGATGACTGCCCTGACAGGGAACACAACAGAGAACCCCTAAGGGAGCAGGAGAGCAGTGGGATGCAGACCCCAAATTCTCATAAAAAGACCAGACTTAATGGTCTGACTGAGACTGAAGGGACCCCAGTGGTCATGGCCCCCAGACCTTCTGTTGGCCCAGGACAGGAACCATTCCCAAAGCCAACTCTTCAGACATGGATTGGACTGGACAGTGGGTTGGTGAGGGATGCTGGTGAGGAGTGAGCTTCTTGGATCAGGTGGACACTTGAGACTATGTTGGCATCTCCTGCCTGGAGGGGAGATGAGAGGGCAGAGGGGGGTTAGAAGCTGGCGAAATGGATAGGAAAAGAGAGGGTGGAGGGAGGAAGTGGGCTGTATCATTAGGCGGAGAGTAATTGGGAGTATGTAGCAAGGTGTATATAAGTTTTTGTGTAAGAGAATGACTTAATTTATAAAGTTTCACTTAAAGGACAATAAAAATTATTTTTAAAAAATCACATCCTGATATACTAAGGTAGATTTAGTAGTTTTCTAAACAAATATAATTCAAGCAGCTCTTATGGAATAAAAATAAGCAAGTGTGGTCTCATCTTCCCTGCATGCCCACAGTTTCTATGCCAACTTTCATTCTTTTTCAGTATTTTAGCCTTATGCCCTGGAAAATAACTCTCCTGGCCTCTGTGTGGAAAATCTAATAAGAAAATTCAATCATATTTTAAGTATGGACTTTAATTAGGCTTGGGAGTCAGTATCCCATATGGGGCAAATCCATGTCATATTAATCTTCCTGCAAGATGAAAATGATATAAAAAGACTTCAAAAAGTTGATCAGTACTTTCTGCTTTGAAGAGAATATGAACTTTGCTGAACGTGCCTGGTTGTGTTCACTGTTAATTTCTTACATAATTTATGGATTAATTATTCATCATCATGCCGAGTTAAATTTAGGTTTATGAATTTGTAAGGCACCCGTTACTGAGGGGGGCTTTTAGGAATATGTACAAAAATGGTTAACAAGGGGGAAATTGTACAATTTGGGGACAACCCAAAATTTAGCATGGGACATAGTGTTCTGCTGCTGCTTTTGAGGTGAACGTATTGTTAAATGAGCCAGACTCATGTATTTTGTCTGTTCACAATTGGCTAGATTTGTATTTTTTTGTTTGTTTGTTTGCTTGTTTATTTGTTTATTAACCCAAATAGACTTCACTAACTAGAAGTAGGTAAAAACTATAGGGCTCCTCCCCACAATTTTCCTACTAGATAGCATGGTACAATGTAAGCAAGTGTGAGACCAAACTCTGTCACATTACAAACATTTATTAGAAAACAGATTCCAAAGCAAAAATCAACTTTTTCTATGAGTTCATGAATTCCTTTTAAGTTTTCTGTCCTTTTAAGTTCTTCATCAACAACCTTGAATAAGCAAAAATGATTGTTTTAAGAAGATTCAGCTAAACTTTTGATTGGGTCAGGCAATGGAATAGTCCATTTAGGAATGGACATAGGACCAAATGGAATTCTACATCCTAAGGTGGCAGACTGATGAGCTTGTCACTTTCTTAGATCTTAGGTGGCTGCTCACAGGCTTTTTAAGACCCCAGACACTTCTCATCAAGGTAGAGTGTAGAACATCTTCTTTATAAACTATGTTATGCCAATTGAGCTAGATCTACACTGAGACCATGGTCCCCACACCCCTCAGCCCAGTCGTTGGGTTCAGGAGCGTTGACTTCTGATGAGGTATTTTGAAGGTTTACTGACCACCTCTGGAGTGTGGATTTGTGGTTAGAATGCTTCAAAAGTTAACTGACTATCCACATTTATATAACTTACTCATTCATAAATATATCATGTTGTATATATTGAAGTATTTTTAAGGAAATTACCAACATATCAATAAATCAACACAGAGAGTTTTAGCAGGCAGGATTTAGAGCAGCTTTTAGATAAAACACATAGTTTTGTCATTTACTTCAAAGTGTTCTCTCCTCCTTGGAACTAACTACCTGCAGAGCACTCATAATGCCACACTCATATCCAATGCTGTTTGCCCATTCTCTTTACACAACAGCAATCAAAGATTATCTTCTACCATTGGCCCCTTTATCATCTTAACTTACCATAGACCAAAATTTGTCATCTTCAAGTTCATTCCAACTCACAGCAACTCTATTGGACAGCATAGAACTGTCTCATAGGGTTTCTAAGGAGCAGTTGGTGAATTCGAGCTGCCAACCTTTTGGTCAGGAGTTGAGCTCTTAACCACTGCACTACTAGGGCTCCTAACTTACCATGGGAGACTGAAAAAGGCACTTCGTTTGTTGTTCTATCATCCAAAGTATCATGGGTTTTGTGTGCCAAGAGCAGCTGTAGAACACAAAAAGAAAGACCTTCTGCTAAAGCCAGGAGCACTCTCAGAAACTGGTCAGGAACAGAATATAAACACCTTATCATCCAACTGTCAGAAGGTCCTTGGAGCCCCTGGACTCAAGTAGATCAATTCACTACCAGCCACTGGCAGTTAATCAGTCATTTGGACACAGAGATTTGCTTCCTGGAATCGATCCAAATCTCTTGCCAAATGATTCAAAATCACAATATTTGTTTTGTTTTCAAATTGAAGCCTACCAACCAATTTTTCTTTTAAGTGTAACAGCTTCTATTGTCTAAAAAAATATTTACTGAAAACAATGCTGAGCAAAGGCAAAAGGATAGGTGGGTGGAGAAGCTGGCTGAGAATTAAGACATCTGGTCCCATCATCCTCCTTTCCCACAGCTCTTCCTAGGACATCTAACTCCTCTTGGTCTATAACCAGTTCCTACCCTGGTTGAGAATGTTTCCTCAGCATCCTTTCTGTGCACAAACAATGAATAGTGAATCCAGAATCTTATAGAGTCATATCTAATTAAAGACTCACTTTTACAGGAACAAAACAATGCTTACTTCGGAAAGTACTCTACGCAATACCTCAACAACAGAAAAACAAATAATCCAATTAAAAAATGGGCAAAGGATATGAACAGACACTTCACCAAATAAGACGTTCAGGCAGCTAACAGACACATGAGGAAGTCCTCGAGATCATTAGCCATTTGCCATTACCGTTACCCATTGCCATCAAGCTGATTCTAACTCATAGTGACCCTATAGGACAGAGTAGAACTGCCCTATGCAGTTTCCAAGGAGAGCATGGTGGATTCGAACTGCTGACCCTTTGGTTAGCAGCCGCAGTTCTTAACCACTATGCCACCAGGGTTTCCATTAGAGAAATGCAAATCAAAACTACATTGAGATAACATCTTACTCTGAAAATACTGCACTAATCCAAGAAACACGAAATAACAAATGCTAGAGAGGTTGTAGGGAGATTGGAACTCTAATGCACTGCTAGTGGGAATGTAAAATGGTACAACCACTTTGGAAAATGATATGGCGCTTCCTTAAGGGACTAGAAATAGAAATACCATACCATCCAGAAATCCCACTCCAAGGAATATACCCTAAAGAAGTAAGAGCTGTTACACAAATAGACATGCACACCCATGTTCATGGCGGCACTATTCACAATAGTAAAAAGATGGAAACAAACTAAATGTCCATCAACAGAGGAATGGATAAACAAATTATGGTACATACAGTGGAATACTATACAACCCTAAAGAACAATGATGAATCTGTGAAACATCTCACAACATGGATGAATCTGTAGGGCATTATGCTGAGTAAAAACAATCAGTCACAAAAGGACAAATGTTGCATGAGACCATTATTATCAGAGCTCGAGAAAAAAATTTACACACAGAAAGAAAAAAGGAAACATTCTTTGATGGTTACAAGGGTAGGGAGGGGAAATCACTAACTAGATAGTAGGCAAGTGTCAACTTTGGTGAAGGGAAGGACAACACATAGTATTAGGGAAGTCAGCACAACTGGACCAAAGCAGAAGCATAGAAGTTTCCTAGACACATCCAAACACTTTGAAGGACCAAACAGCTGGGGCTGGGGGTGGGGACCATAGTCTCGGGGGACATCTAGGTTAATTGGCACAATGCAGTTCATAAAGAAAATGTTCTACAACCCACTTTGGTGAGTAGCATCTAGGGTTTTAAAAGCTTGTGAGGGGTCATCTAAGATACATCTATTGGTTCCATCCCATCCGGAGCAAAGAAGAGTGAAAAAAACCAAAGGCACAAGGAAATATTAGCCCAAAGGACGGAGGACCTCATGAACCAGAGACTCCTCTAGCCCGGCTACCACCAATGACAGCTTTGACAGGATCACAGCAGAGAGTCCTGGACAGAGTGGGAGAAAAATGTAGAACAGAATTCAAATTCACGAAAAAAGACTGGACTTACTGGTCTGACAGAGGCTATAGGAATCCCCAAGATTTTCACCCCTGGACACTCTACTAACCCAGAACTGAAACCATTCCTGAAGCCCACTTTTCAGACAAAGGTTAGGCAGGCCTTTAAAACAGAAATTAACACACACGAGGAACATGCTTCTTAGTTCAATCAAATGTACAAGACCGAATGAGCAACTCCTGTCCAAAAACAAGGCCAGAAGGCAGGACCTGGACTAATGGACACAGGAAACCTGGAGTGGAAAGGAGGAGTATACTGTCACATTGTGGGGATTGCAACCAATGTCACAAAACAATATGTGTATAAATTTTTGATTGAGAAATTAACCTGAGCTGTGGACTCTCACCTAAAGCACAATTAAATTTTTTTTTTTTAAATTACTCTGCGAAAATAAAACACAGAAGAAACGTGTATTAGCTCATTTGCCTTAATTCCCAAATACGATTGCAACGTCAGCTAGTGTCATGAATACCTCAAAATATTATATAAAAACAATCGGTGTGTTTGCAACCAAGGCAGTTTCTGTTTGTGATGTCTGAAAGTAATTTGTTTTTTGGAAGAAATTGTTTAATGTATCTCTACGTTTATATTTGTTATTTTCTTCCAATTTTTATTACAAACGCAGTGAAACACAACAGTATGTGAGTATAGTGATCTATGACTATGTCCAACACAGAAATTTTTAAAACAATTAAAAATTACTACATATTTATTTTGGGGCTATGAAGGAATACATAATCTGAGTAGAGAATTTAGGAAATACAGAAAGGATATAAGAAGAATATAAAAATGATCACATAGTGGTTAACCATTAGATGTATTTTCTGATGAATATTTTTTCTATGCACATTGAATGCGTATTTATCAAATCACACTTTCAGTTTCTCTAAAAAAAAAAAAACAAAAACAACTCATTGCCATCGAGTTAATTCCAACACATTGCAAACCTATAGGACAGTAGAACTACCCTATAGGGCTTTCAAGACTGTAAATATTTACAGAAGCAGACTGCCACATCTTTCTCCCACAGAGTAGCTGGTGGTTTCAAACCTACCGACTTTTCAGTTAGCAGCTGAGCGCACCAGGGCTTCTCTATGTAATAATTTATAAATACACACATAAATATATTTATAGGCATAGTGGGTTAATATGTCAAGTATTATTATATATGTTCTTTCTCATACTCTCTGTTTATCCAGTGACATCTCTCTTTTTAGGGATTATCAATGAAAGCTCCAGAGTACAAAAATGCTTTTTAATCCTTGAGCATAAGGAGATGAGAGAAGGCATGTCATTGACTGAAAGGCTTTTATCCTCCTCATATTCTGTCTCCAGACTGGAAAAAGATTCTAAGGGTTGAAGAAGAGAAGGGGCATTTAGATTTCAGTCTGGACTCTGTCTCACTGCCCTCTCCCCTTCCCCTTCCCCCACCTAGTTCTGGCAGATAGGGCAGAGATGGGGCCTTGGGAGATGGCAGTAGAACCCCCCAAGGTAAGTTTAGAACACGCTGAGCCAAGTGTGCTTACATGCCTTTTGTTATCAGGCTCATTGCTGTTTCTTGTGCCCCAGTGACACAGGAGCCCCCGTGTGGTAATTGTTGCAAGAAATTTTAGGGCAGATTGATGTCCTACTGTCCTTTGGTGCCCCCAGATTATATATAATCTCCAGTTGCTATGGAGTCATTTCTGACTTATGGAGACCCCACGTGTGTCTGGGTTGAACTGTGTTCCATAGGGATTTCAATGCCTGAGTTTTTGGAAGTAGATCACCAGGCCTTGTTTCCAAGGTTGCTGCTGGGTAGACGAGAACCTGCAACCTTTAGTTAGCAGCTGAGCCCATTAACAGTGTGCATCACCCAGGAATTCGCCTCTGTTTAAAGAGTAAGGATATTTGTGCCTCTACTTTTCCATCTGCTGTGCACATTTCTACCTCCCAGTGTCTGACAGCTGTACTTTGGCACTGTCGGGGTTGTTAACATATTTTTTCCCATAATCCTAATTAAGTCTTATTTTTTGTTCCATGGGTTAATTCCAAAAGTTGGAAACCGGTCAACCACATTTATGTTATTATAACTGTAAGTGTTGTGCCCTCCAAAGCCAAGTAACTGCTATGATTCATTCCTTCTTTACAATTCCAAAGCCACAACCTCTATGCTGCTCACAAATATTTTATGGATTTGTCTTACCCACCCTCTACCCATTTCAAAATCATGAAATATTTTAGTTTGCTTCATTTTCAGACCACATTTATCTTGTGCAATTTTAGTTACACCTGTCCTCTTCCCCAGAATTCTGATTTTCTTTTTTTGTTTGTTCATTTCCATGTAGGATCAAAAAACATTCTTTTCCATATTCTTGAAACCTTCCTTTCTCCCTCCTTCTGTCTAAGGATTGGAATTTACTCCATGCTCCTTTTTAGCGTCTAGTGGCTCCCTGTTTTATTTAGGGCCAGGGGCTTCATAATCCTGTGGAAGGATGATAGAGCATTAATTTTTTTTTTTTTTTGGTAGTTGCTGTCAAGTCTATTCCAACTCATGGCAACCCTCATGTGCCATGCGTTTCCCTCACCTCCACAACCCACTCCCTGAATTCCCTCACTTGTGCCCTGAGAACCTGCCTCTATGCCTCCAGCTCAGGTATTAGACATGAGGAGAAAAGGGTGGCTGCTGAACCTGATAGAAGAAAGGCTTCCAAATTTAAAAGGCTGCATTCACATGTGAAGCAGAAAAGATCTGAAAGGCAAAGCTAGTGACTAGAAGAACTCATGTTTTCTCTGCTTCCAATCCTTTCAGTATGCAAACTAGGTTATGAAAATTACTTTTCACATTGGGGAGGGGAAAGGATTTTGGAGAAACATCAAGGGAGCTCACCAGTCTGTGGCCTGTGCCCTGCCCACCCACCAGTTGAGTCTCAACACTGGGGGGGGGGGCGTGATGAACAACCCCCTTGAGGTTGGGATTTCCTGGATAGGAGTGGCCTGTGCCTCACCTGTCCAGGCTGGTTTTCTGGTTTCTGGCAGACCTGTCACTGTCCCTAACACCACCATAGCATAGGAGTACTACACCAGAGGTGGCTGAAGGGATGGCTGAGAGTAAGCTTGTGCTAATGGCCCCAAGTCTCAGAACGGTAGAGAGCACACCCAGGCTGCCCACACCCTGGTGAAAAAAGTATGAGTTTTCTTAAAGGCTCTTATACGTATTAACAAAGTGCTGTCCAAAAAGTTATCTCAATTTATAATTTCACCAGGAATACACAAGAAGTTAAGCACACTGCATTCTTTCACCATTAAATATTATTACTTTTTAAGGCAAATTTGATATGTGACCAATGGCATCTCCTGATTGTTTAATTTAAAACAAGGATTAGTGAGTTTGAAGGGTTTTAGAATGTCATTTTCCATTTTTATTTCTTATTTTGTAAAATATCACCTGCCTGTATTTGTCATGAAATGTTAATATTATCCTTATTAATTTATAGAACAACACATTGCAATATGCTTATTAAACTTTCCATGTAGTCTTGAAAACGTTTGTTCTGTTTGCTGTTTCTCTCTTTCATTGGGATGGCATTGAATTATACATTAATGGTGGCAAATTTACACTGTTGAAGCTTCTCCAAGAACATGTTTCCTCACTAATTATCCTAATATTCTCTTATCACTCAAAAAATGTGTGCTTCTCTTCAAAGTTTTCCTCAATTTTTAAAATCAGCTTTATTGAGACATAATTCACATACAATAAAATTGATCAATTTAAGTATAGACTTCAATAAGTTTGACAAACGTATATAATTGCATAACTACCAATGCAATCAAGACATAGGACATTTCCGTCACTCCACAAAATTCGCTCATTCACTCCTTGCCGATAGTTTTAACCCTCTGTCTCCTTTATTGTTTATGAAATTTACCAGACCCCCCAGAACAACGTTTGATTTGTCAAGGCAGTCACAAAGCCCCTCCCAGGTTCAAGTTGAGAGAAACAGACCCTGCAGATTGATGGGGCAAGAAATATTGTTGTGATTATTTTGGAAAATATTCTCTGCCACAAATTTTATCAAATGTCTCTTCAATATCAGTTGAGATAGTTTTATTCTTTTCCTCCTTTGACCTACCAATTTGTTATATTAATCCCCCAATATTAAACCCCCCAAAAAAACCTATTACTGTTGAGTTGTTTCGGATTCATAGCGACCCTATAGAACAGAGTAGAACTGCCCCAGATGGTCCCCCAATATTAAACCACCTTTAAATTCCTGGTACGAATTCTATTTAGTCCTGGAAGGCAATTTTTTTCTTGTTAGGTGATTTTTTAAAGCACTGTTAAGTTCAATTTGCCTGTTTTTTGGGTTTTTTTATTTGTTTTACTTTGCCTGTTTTTCAATTAAGAGTTTTGTTTTTCTAGGTAACTCAGATATCAGCTGAGGCCTCCTTCATTCTTGACATCTAGGTGGAATGACCTTGAATCCCTTAATTTCACAGCCTGATGTAGTCTAAAACCCTCTTCGGACTTTTTGCTAATACCTATAGGTCTTCTTGATTCTTGGTCTCTGGCTTCCTTGATTGCTCCTTCTGTCCTTTCTGTTTTTAGGTATATACCTGTATATCAGAAAGGAAACCCTAGTGGTCTTGTGGTTAAGAGCTACCACTGCTAACCAGAAGGTTGGCAGTTTGAATCCACCAGGTGCTCCTTGGAAACTCTACCGGACAGTTCTACTCTGCCCTATAGGGTCGCTATGAGTCGGAATCGATTCTATGGCAACAGGTGTGGTGTGTGTATATCAGAAGCAGGCATGGTGTTGTCTCGTTCAGGGAATGAGTCATATATGGAAGACTTTGAAAGCAGAACTATGTAAGTATGAAATATCTTTTAAGTTATCTCTTGGTGATAATAGAAATTTATCTTCTGTTCCTCACAAAAAATTTATCTATAATATTTTAAAAATATATTTGCATAGTACTTTCCTGTTTTCAGAGGACTTTCATTTGTTTTTTCACATTTATTATCTTTTTAAATCTTCAGAACACCTGAGTTAGGTAGGATATAAATTTTCCTCATTTTTGCAGATAAAGAAATTTTCTAAGGTTAAGTGACTGTGTATTGGGGGGATCCTTCTTAGCATGTTGATTGTAGATTTAAGACTAGATACGATTTGGGACTAGTACTGTTTTCTGTAGGGTCTCTATGAGTCGGAATCGGCTCGATGGCAGTGGATTTGGTTTTTTGATTTGACTATTTTCTCATTATTATTATCACTGTTCTTAGGTTTCTAGTATAAGGATAATTTCCCACACAATGGCAATGGGTTTTGGTTTTGGTATTCATGACTACCCCATTGGGGAAGGAGGAATCCCTTGCCCCAAATAGTATAAACGCCCTCTCCCCTCCCCGCCAAAAAAAAAAAAACCGGTTGCCTGTGGAGTCCATTCCAACTCATAGGGACCCTATAGAACACAGCAGAACTGTTCCGTAGAGTTTCCAAGGAGCATCTGGTGGATTCAAACTGCTTACCTTTTGGTCAGCAGCCCTAGCACTTAACCACTACACCACCAGGGTTTCTAAACAATATGAGATGGCTAAACACCTGACACATGACACAGGACAGATGCTATCGACAGCAGTTTATTAGTCACATATCCTCACAGCCTCGGGGGAGAAGGATATGGCATACCAACAGAACCTCACAGAGGTTGCCAGGCAGGAACAGAGTGAACCAGCAGGGGATCTGGGAGAAAGGCTTTGTAGTAATCGGAGGGTGGGGTGAGGTGAAGGAGCATGTGATAGGTTTCTTTGAATAATTCCACAGGTTGGTAGGGAAGTGGAGCCCATTAGTTTGAGGACTGGGTGGCATGCAGCTGGTCCGTCTGATAAGGGAACTAGCTAGGAGGAGAGCCCTTGGTGCTAGGCAGCAGACATATCTGGCATGAGCAGAGGAACTCCTGGTTAGGCCTTTGGGGCCCTGTGAGGCTCAAAGATGTCAAGGCAGCACTTGAAATTTTAGGTCGTACAATATAAAGTGGAGGGACTACCATGGGGGTCAATGAGAATGCTCATGCTTACTCTGCAAAAATCTGTCTCTCTTTATCCCTCTCTCTCTCTTTCTCTCTCTCTCTCACACACACACATAATGGAGAGTTTTTGTGATTGGTGCCTCCTTTTTTGAAGAGTACCCCCAGAAATTTATTTTCAAAATGTATTTGGAAAATAATATTTTCAAAGTTGGTACTTGCAACAGAATCACCTGGTATGCTTGGCGAACATTTTGATTTCTGTGTCCTGTCCCAGATTTTGAGGTGGGCACTGAGAAGCATTGATTTTTGTGTCCACTGAAGTGTACAGGTACCCCGGGTGATTCTTGTGACATCTGTGATATTTAAGGTAGTGTCTGTTCCAGGGTGTCATAGTGGTTAAAGCACTTGACAGCTCACCAAAAGTTAAAAGTTCAAACCTACCAGCCACTCTGTGGGAGAAAGATGTGGCAGCCCGCTTCTGTAAAGATTTGCAGCTTTAGAACCCCTTTGGGGCAGTTCTACTCTGACCTATAGGGCCTCTGTAAGTCAGAATCAACTCAACTGCCATGGGTTTTTTTTTTTTTTTTTTTTTGGTTTATCTCTGTCAAAATTTCAGATCTGTGTCAGGAGGTTGTTAGTTATAAGCTTATTTTCACTTAATGGTGTATGGAACACATGCCTTCTAAATGGGCTTTTCTCACAGAAAACAAGAGTATATTCTCTTAAGTGCTTAAAAAAATTTTCTTGAGAGGCCTGACGTTCAAATGCTGAAGCACCACAAAATGCAAAGCAGCCAGGTATTGTTTTAATGCTTTTGAATATTATTATATACTTGAATTTATGCTTTGGTTTATTATGTCTTCATAAATGGTGTTATCTACCACATGGAAGCAACAATGTTAATGCAACAAATCATAATTTAGGCTTTTAAGGATCCATCAGAGTAAAGAAGACACTTAGAACAATGCCTTAGTGCAACATTTAATATCTTTTCAAAATGTTGACAAAATAAAACATGTTGCTCAGTAAATCTTGGAGGAACTCAATCAGGCAACAGAACGATGAATCAGGTGTCTTCTTGTTAGGTGCCATCGAGTTCGTTCCCGCTCATAGGAACCCCATGTACAACAGAACAAAACGCTACCCGGTCATGCAGCATCTTCACAGTGGTCACCATGTTTGAGTTCATTGCTGTAGCCACTGTGTCAATCTATCTCATTGACGGTCTTCCTCTCTTATGCTGACCCTTCACTTTACCAAGGATGATGTCCTTCTCCAGGGACTGGTCTCTCCTGATAACACGTCCAAAGTACCTGAGATGAAGTCTCACCATGCTCACATCTAAGAAGCATCCTGGCTGTACTGCTTCCAAATCAGGTTTGTTCATTCTTCCGGCAGTCCACGGTATATTCAATATTCTTTGCCAACACCGTAATTCAAAACCATCAACTTTTATTCAATCTTCTTTTTCCCTTGTCCAGCTTTCCCATGTGTACGAGGCGATTGAAAATACCATGGCTTGGGTCAGACACACCTTAGTTCTCAAGGTGATGTCTTTGCTTTTTAACAATTTTAAGAAGTCCTTTGCAGCAGATTTGCCCAATGCAATGTGTCATTTGATTTCTTGACTGCTGCTTCCATGGCTGTTGATTGTGGATCCAAGTAAAATGAAACTCTTGACAACTTCAATCTTTTCTCCATTTATCATCATGCTGCTTATTGGTCCAGTTGTGAGGATTTTTGTTTTCTTTATGTTGAGGTATAATCCATACTGAAGGCTGCAGCCTTTGATCTTCAATAGTTAGTGCTTCAAATCCTCTTCACTTTCAGCAAGCGAGGTTGTGTCATAATGCATGTTAATGAACCAACATCTGAACTATTTAAAACATTCCAGAAGTGCTCATATTAAGCACCTTGTGGCTAAGGCTCTGAGCCAGTCACTTTAAACTGCTTGAAGGCTGTGGCTTTTTTATTGAGAGTGTCCAGTGCCAAGAGAATATTCCTAAACTAAGTCTCTGCATTTTAATTGTGGCCCTGATTAGTTTTACTATCTTAAAAAGCACAATGGAAATATTATATTTACCTGGGATAAGACTCCAGAGGTGAATAAAGTACCGTGTTTCTTTCTTTTTGATCTGAATTTCATTAGCTTTATCTGTTGACACTAGTACTGACCAGAAGATGACTTGCCATTATATGTTGTCTAATTCAAAGTGGAGAACCAAAGTATTGTTATCTAATTGATGCAACTTGTTTAGTCAAAAAAATAATCATTTAAAATTTGAGACTCCTGGGGAAAATACGAAAGATAGTTTGGGAAGTAAAACAGCTTAATAGTATCATACCAATGGAATATGAAATCATTTTGATATCTGAGTAGATTTATCTTCAGTATATCATTTGGCGATGTGAGTCATTCAAGGGTTGAGGTTTATCCATCTCTTTTCTTCCTTTCCTCCACCTTTTTTGATGTTATTCCGAGGTCTCAGCCACCTGGCAGTGCCTCTCAGTGGCCTGCTGGAGCTGTGCCCAGTCCACCCACATCATAACAGGGATTTGATCAGCAGCAGCAACACAACCCAACCACTGGCCAGCCAGCTTGCTCTCACTCATTCCCTGAGGCAGGGAGCATCTGCTGGATGGCTTTCTGAAATAACATAGTATATTTTTAAAAGAAGTCAACAGTGTAGAAGCCAGTCACACAGCAAGCACCACAGGTAGTAATGAAATAGTGTTTTCCTTCCATCCAGTTTAACAAATATGGTTGTCATCCAGCAGCAAGCTGAGCTGAGACTGTTTTGTTCAAAAGGGAGTGAAAATCTAAGTAGGAGGCAATTCCCATGTATACACTGATAAGGGATCTGTGTTTCAAGGGGTAGCTTAATGCTGCGGAAAGACCATCATTTGTTTTTGCCTTCCTTTTCAGGATTTATGTTTCAATTTTTAATACCCACAACTGTGCTATTCTTTTCATGACCTGTGGGGTATACGGTTGCCACCAACATTTTCTGCCTCTCAGGTTCATTGGGAAGATGATGATGTATGCTGCCACAAGGCAGGGGCCTTTATGACTGTTTGAAACCAAAAAAAATAGGTGTGTAGCACAAATTACTGTTTCTACAGGGCATTCTGAGCTGTGTTCATTTTTGGTGGGAAAAATAGAAATTTTGAAAAAAAATTTTGGGGACACATTTGTCCCAGTGGGCTCAAGCATAAAATTGTGAGGATGGTGCAGGGCCAGGCAATGTTTTGTTCTATTGTTCATAGGGCCGCTATGAGTCAGAATCCACTTGACGGCGCCTCACAACAACGTGTCCCAGGAAGGACCCTAGGGGTAGAATTAGTGGGACAAAGTATGTCCCTCTGGACTGTAAAGGTAGGCTTGTGGGAGGGGACAAGAAAGAAAAATTTATACACCTACCAAAAATTCAACAACACTCAATGATTCAGCATGCTTCTATTAATGAAAATACATGGTATCAACAAAAAAATTAAAGCAGACAATAATTGAATCTTGAAAGGACTATTACACTCTACGTAGACAGCAATTGGGAGAAAGGGTATAATATTTCCTGGTAGTCTAGTGGTGTAACAGCAGACGAGGAATCAAAGCCAAGTTAACAGAAATGAAGTGGGAAGGGTGTTAAAGGCCCAATAATTTGACATTTTTCACTTCCTTTGGTTGTAGAACCTAAATATGAAAGAAAAAGAATGGAATTCTAGAATTTTGGAGCTGAAAGCATCTCTAGAGATCTCTAAACTTCTTTACATTACAGATAATGTAGAGACCCAGGGAGAAAAACTGAGGGGCCCAAGACCACAGAGCTATTCAGGGCTGCATCATCCTCTGGCCAGTGTAGATCACTGGGCACTGGCTGCTGTCATAGGTTACACAGGAAACAGGGCAAACAAATCACTCTTTGGAGAAGATACAAAATGGCCACTTTACGTATCACCAAATGTGGGTAAGATGATTTGTGAAAATCGGAAAAGGTCCTATAAAATCATTTAGTTCAGTCTCTACCTTTCCCACCCCCAAAAGGTTTATAGCTTTCTATATTTTTGAAAGGTCACCATGAGTCCGAGCTGACTCAACAGCAACTAAGAACAACATTTTTTTATTAATCTTTTTATTTTGGGATAATTGTAGATTCACATGCAGTTACAAGAAATAAAAAAGGGATACTATGAATCCTTTACCTAGTTTCTCCCAAAATTGTAGTATAATATCACAATCAGGATATTGACATTGATACACTCAAGGCAGAGATCAGTTCCATCATAGCCTCACCCCCACCCCTGCCACTAAGGTCTGGCAACCACTAATCTGTTCCCCATCTCTACTATTTTGTCATTTTAAAAATGTTATTTAAATAAAACCATAAATTATGTAATCTTTTGGGATTGCTCTTTTCACTCAGCATAATTCCCTCAAGATTCACCCAAGTTGTTGCATGCATCAATAGTTTGTTCCTTTCCATTATTGAGTAGTACAGATAGTCTCTGATTTATGACATATTCAAGTCATATTGACTCACATTTACAAGTTTGATTTTTTTTGTACATTTTATCGTTAGTAATATGTACTACATACAATATTGCAGCATGTAAATTGCTGAGGTTATCATTCTTTATGTTTGCTCACAGATGTCGAAAAATCAGATTTATAAAGATACTGGTAATAAAAGGCAATAATAATGAAAACTAAAAAAAAAAAAAAGAGGTATTCGACTTCTATGTCAGAAGCAACTTATGATAAAGTTGTTGGAATGGAACCCTGTTGTAAATCAGGGCCTACTTGTCTTCCGTGGAATGAATGTATCAGTGTGTTTGACATCTGTGAAGGACATCTGTGTTGTTTCCAGTTTCTGGCTATTATGAATTCTGGCTATTATGAATAAAGCTGCTGTGAATATTTGTGTATAGATTTTTACCCAAACATGTCTTCATTTCTGTGGTATAAATGTTCAAGATGCAAATGCTGGTTTGGATGGTGGTTGCATGTTTAGTTTTATAAGAAACTCCCAAACTCTTTTTGCAGACTGACCATACTATTTTATATTTCCACCAACAATATGTGAGTGATCCGTCTTCTTTACATCCTCACCAGAAGACACAATTACCACCAGAAAGTAGTGACAATATTGTCATTAATTTCTTTTAGTCACTCTGATAGGTGTGTAGTGGTATCTTATTGTGCATTTAATTTGCATTTCCTTAGAGCTACGATATTGAACAATTTTCATGTGTGTATTTTGTATCTGTATGCCCTTTTTAGAAAAATGTCTCTTTATACCTTTCGGCTATTTTTCTTATTGGATTTTTTACCGTTGAATTTTAAGAGCTCTTTATGTATTCTGGATATTAGTCCTTTGTCAGGTATGTGATTTGCAACTTCTTATGATTTATAGCCAGACAACATCATTTTCATGGAATATTTCACAGAACAAAAGTTTTTAATTTTGATAAAGTTTAATTAAAATTTTTTTTTCTAGCTTTACATTTTACATTTAAGAACATGATCTATTTTGAAAAAAAAATTTTTTAAGCAGAGGTTTAGGTCAAGATTTATTTGTTGATTTATTTTACCTACGGACACCTGATTTCTTCAGTATCATTTGTTGAAAAGGCGGTGCTTTGTCCATTGAATTGCTTTTGCACTTTTGTCAAAAATCAGTTGGATGTATTCGTGTGGATCTATTTCTGGGTTCTCTATTCTGTTCCATTGACCTATGTGTCTATCTGCCAACACCAACCACTCTGGATACTGTAGCTGTATAGTAAGTCTTGAAATCAAGTGGGATGATTCCTCACATTTTTTTTTTTCCCCCTTCGGTTTCAAGTGTGATTTAGCTATTCTAGGACCTGCGTCCTTCAAATAGATTTTAGAATAAGCTTGTCTATGGCTACAAGTACACTTTCTGGGATTTTGACAGTAATCACATTAAATCTATAGGTCAGTTTGGGAAGAACTGACATCATTACTATGTTGAGTCTCTCAACCCATAAACACAGTATGTCTCTCCATTTCTTTAGGTATACTTTGGTATATATTTTCTTAAGTCAGCATTTGGTAATTTTCAGATACAGATCCTGTACACGTTTTGTTAAGTTTATACTTAAGTATTTTACTTTATTGTGAGTGATTGTAAATGCTATTGTATTTTTAATTTGGGTTTTCACATGCTCATTGTTAGTATGTAGAAATGTTATTGATTTTTGTGTGTTGATCTTGTGTCTGAGACCTTACTGAGCTCACTTATTATTCTAGAGTTTTTGGTGGATTCCTTAATATTTTCTATCTGAGATTCATGCCATCTGTAAGTAGAGATTGTTTTATTTCTTCCTTTCCAATATGTATGCCTTTTATTTAGTTTTTCTTAACTTATTTCAGTTGCTAGAACATCAGTATTATGTTGAATATGAGTAGTAAGAGCAGACATCCTTGCCTTGTTCCTAATTTTAGAGGAAAATCGTTCAGCTATTCACCAATAAGTATGATGTTAGCTTTAGGAATTTTGTAGATGCTCTGTATCAAGTTGAGGTAGTTTCCCTCATTCTAACTTGCTGAGAGATTTTTCATGAACTGGTGTTGGATTCTGTCAAGTGCTTTTCCTGTGTGAATTGTTATTATCATATAATTTTTCTTCTCTCTGTTGATAAGACAGTTTACACTGATTGATTTTTCAAAAGTTGAACCAACTTTGCATATCTGGAATAAATCCTACTTGCTCATGGTGTATAATTCCATTCCTATGTTGTTGGACTCTATTTGATAAATTTTGTAGACGATTTTTGTTGAGAAGTGATACCTCCTCTTCTATTTTTCTGCAAGAAATTGTTAAAATTGGTGTTAATTCTTTCAAGGTTAGATAGACTTCTTTCTCCAGTGAAACAATTTGGACCTGAAGATTTCTTTTCAGGAGATTTTTAAATTACAAATTAAATTGCTTTAATGATTACAAGACTACTCAGATTATCAATTTCATCTTACTTGGGTTTTGATAGTTTGTGGTTTTTGAGAAATTGGCCTATTTCTTCAAAACGGTCAAATTTATGAGCATAAATTTGTTCATAGTACTCCTTTTAAGGGCTGCAGGACCTGTAGTGACGTCCTCTGTTATCAATGGTTTCAATCTCCCCTCATATCAATGATTTTTATGCCTTCTCTTTTTCTATATTTGTCAGTCTTGTTAGAGGTTTATCAATTTTATTAATTTTTTTTTTTGAAGAACTAGCTTCCTGGTTTTTATTTTCTTTATTGTTTCCCTTTTTTCAATTTCATCGACTTCTGCTCTTGTTTACGTCCTTCTGCTTACTTTGGATTTATTTCTCTATTTTCCTAATTTCTTGGGGTTGTAACCTTAGATTATTGATTTTAGACCTTTTCTCTTTTCTAAAGTAAACATTTAGTGATATAAATGTCCTTCTCAGCACTGCTTTAGGAACATCCCACATGGAATCAGAGAAGGAAAGGAAAAATAAAGTGGAGCTGAAAGAGAATTCAAATAAATTATAGCTGGTACTTCCACTGATAGGAATGTTGGATCTTTCATTATTGCTTAGCATTGCTTTTCAGTTTATTTTTTCTCTATTGCCCAGATTGGGTAAATTCTATTGATCTGTATTCATGTTTATTGATTCTATCCTTTGTCAACTCCCTGTTACTATTAAGCCCATCCACAGTTTGTTTGTTTGTTTGTTTTTTAATATTTATGGTATTTTTCAGTTCTATAATTTGATTTTTTTATAACTTTCATTTCTTTGTTGAAACTTTCTACTTTTTCCTTTATTTCAAGAAAATTTGTAATTGCTCGTTAAATCATTTTTATAATGGTTGCTTTAAAATTCTTTTCAGATAATTGCAATAGTTGATTCACCTCAGCATTAGCATCAGTTGATTGGCTTTTCTTATCACATTGTAATTTTCCTGGTTCTTGGTAGGACAGGGGATTTTTTTTATTATATCCTAGACATTGTAGCTATTACGTTAGGAGACTCTGGACACTTTTATATTTTTTATTTTAGCAGGTAGTCACCCTGGATAGGTTTAGCATGCAGGTTCTGGCCTACTTATGTGTGTTATGATTCCAATGACAATTTTATTTCAGAGCCTTCATGATGCTATTTTGCTCTGGTTGGTTATCTCCTGCCACTGGGGTTCCCACTGGTCTTCGTTCATGTTTCTTTATGGGGCAGAAGGTGAGTCCCTTGTTGCCTTTAGGTGGGGGAAAGGAGTCTCCTGTCTATAGGATGAAGATAAAGAGCGCTACCAGACAGGCCAAATGCTTGTTGTGGTGAAATCCCTTTTACAGTTGCTATATTTATGTTGTCGATTCCAACTCATGATGACCCTATGTGTTACAGAATAGAACTACTCCACAGAGTTTTCTTGGCTGTAATCTTTATAGAAGCAGATCATCAGGCCTTTTCTTCCATGGTGCCACTGGGTGGGTTTGAACTGCCAACATTTAGGGTAGTAGTCGAGCACAAACTTTTTGCACCACCCAGGGACCTTATGTATATATATGTATGGAAACCCTGGTGGTGTAGTTGTTAAGTGCTACGGCTGCTAACCAAAAGGTCAGCAGTTTGAATCTAATAGGCACTCTTTGAAAACTCTATGGGGCAGTTTTATTCTGTCCTGTGGGGCCGCTATGAGTCGGAATCGACTCCATGGCAATGGGTTTTATTTGTTCTATTGTTTTTTTATGTGTATATTTATACTCTATGCTGATCTGTGAGTACAACAACTGAGAGGCCACCAACCCCATTCACCTCACTGTGGACACAAGTGTCCAGAACAGCCACATGGACATCAAGGCCTATGCATATTATGACACTGAATGCATTGGAGTTGCCCTGATTATGAAGAACTATTTTAGCCCCAACAGGGTGATCAGGCTCTCAAGTGACTTGCTGCAAATTGGAGGGATGTCAGCCCATATCCAGGATGCCCTAAGTACAGTGTTGCGGCATGCAGGGGGTGTGTTGTCTGGAAAGGTGTCAGCTGACAATACTGTGGGCTGCTTCTTGATGAATCTGACTAACCAAGTACCCACAATTGTTCCTGATGACTTTGAGACCACACTCAGCAGCAACATCAATGACCTGCTGATGGTGACCTATGTGGCCAACCTTATGCAGTCATAGATTGCCTTCAGTGAGAAACTTGTAAGCCTGTAAGTAGGCCCCAAGCAGCACTCCTGCCAACCTGGGCCCCAAGCCTGGGACTCAGAATGGAGAGAAGGAGAAATGGCTTCTCTGTGGTCTTGAATCACACTGAATCAGATGACTGATTATGACTGTAAATAAACATAGCCTACTTTTTGTAAACAGAAAAAATAAATATTTATTATTATTATTTATTTATGTGTAAATAAAAACCATTGCCATCAAGTCAATTCTGACTCATAGCAACCCTTTAGAACAGGGTAGAACTGCCCCATAGGTTTTGCCAGGCTATAAATCTTTATGGAAGTAGGCTATCACATCTTTCTCCCACAGAGTGGCTGGTGGGTTTGAACTGCTGAACTTCCAGTTAGCAGCCGAGCTCTTAACCAGTATGCCACCAGGGTTCCTATGTAAATATACATATACATACATATATTTTTTTCTCCTTCCTTGTAGTCTTTACATTTTATTACCAAAGTATCTCACTGGATTTGAGTTTTAACATGACATGTATGGAAAAAACTAAGTGTTAATGAACTACTCAGAGAGAAAGGAACCAGAAAGAACTTGGAGGTTTATTTTTTATGTTGCAACAAAATTTTGAAACAGAGACAAACATTATTTCTTGTGTACTATGAAAAGAGCCAATACAAATTCTCACAAGGGTGGTATTATAAAGTTGCCTGCAGTTTCTCTGAGCATTTATTATTAATTTAGAAGTGATGAATTCTTATAGCGAGTCAAGTTTACTAATATAGAAACCATAGATTTCAAAGTACTGGAAGAAAAAATATTTTCTAAGCATTATAAAAAGCAATTCATTAGGTTAGGTGAGCATTTAAGTTTCTTACCTGATCATAACAGTGCTGAGTTAGTCTGAATAAGCTTACTTAGGCTTCATGCATGCAACCTTCCATCCTACTAAGCATCTGAGCATTTATTACTTATTAGGCACTCTATTAGATTCTATGGGAAATTCAGAGATGTATGAGATTATAGTCCCTTAATAACTCAGACCCAGCCTTCCCAGCTGTACCTCCTGCCAGCTGACAATGTCGACACCTGAGCCACAGCCTGCTGCACACTGGGTCCCAATCCTCCCATCTTTTCATAGCCACGTATTTTGGCTCTGTAGAATGCCTTTCCTCCCCTTTTAAAAAAAAAAAACCTGAAAAAATCCTTTATCTAACTCAAATGTCACAGCCCCTGGCAAGATTCCTCAATCTCCATAGGCCGGTTTAATCACTACCATAGAATTTTTTATATCTCCAGGCTAGTATGTGTAATCTCTTATCATAGTCTATTTTATCAGTCTCCCCCTGCTAGCTGAGGAGTATCTAAATTGGAGGACAGTCATTCCTTTTCTTTAGTGTCTGGCACACAGGTAACAAATAGTAGGCTGTCACCATATTTCATTCATTCGTTCAGCAAATATTAATTTTCAGGTCCACCAAGTTTGGCCATATAGGTGGAGCATAACACAACTCTGTTGTTATTGTAGTTGTGGTTCTTAGTTACCATCGAGTCAATTCAGACTTATGGTGACTGACCCCAAGTGTGCAGAGTAGAACTACACTCCATATGGTTTTCAAGGCTGTGATTTTTCATAAGAAGATTGCCAGGCCTTACTTTTGAGGCACCTCTGGGTGGATTTGAACCACTAACATTTTGATTAGTCTTCTAGTCCGTAATCATTTGTACCACCCAGGAACTCCAACACAACTCTAGGGACTGCCCCCTCCCATAGACTATAACATATTTCAATGTTGCTATACAACCACATAGTGTGCTCTGTTTATTGAGCACCTACAATGTCCCAGCATGTCCCAGCACTGTCCTACACACCAGGAATACACCAAGTCAACAAAAGTACCAAGTGTTTCTTGAATGAATGACTTGGCCACTGCTTCACTTCTGTGGCACCAAAAGAGCCCTTTTTAAAAAAAAAAAAAAAATTAGCTTTATAATATTCTGAATAGATTGCACCCTACTTGGTGATAATCTAAATAAGCTATTAAAAGTCTTTGTTCTGGATTGGAATTATATAAACTCAGTGGGAAAATATTATCTTGTGCAGATCAGGTATTTTTACCATGCAAATGACATTGACTTATGTTTCTTCAAATTAAAAATAGGATGGTTTGGTTTCTCTAGCTACTACCTATAGGTTTCTTCTTACTTTATATCTCTTAAAAGGCACTCATCTGCAGAGACCTGAAGAGTGAGCTGATAGAAAGTACACAGAACCAACAGAGTACATTGCCTGTTTTTTCAGTGTGCTTTTGCAGTAACAGGTCAATTGCATTTCAAACACATTGCCATTCATTACTTTCATACGAAATTAAAACTAATTATTGGTTCAAAACAGAACCACAAGCAAGCACAAATATATATTTTACCTGTCTACATCTATGCATGATTTGTGTTCTTAAAAATTACCCTTAATCCCAGGGGCAGGATAAGCAAGGCCAGATGTGGACCCTGTCAGGCAAGGCTCCCCAAGGCTGCTGGTCTCCTGAAGACATACAAAAGAAGCCCTTCACAACCCAACTGCAGGCCACCTCTCCTGCTTATCTACCCTGGCTACCCTACCCAGAGCTCAAACACTGCACACACAAAGCCATGTCAACAGAGAGAGTCAACGGACAGACAAAACCAAAAACCAAACCAAACCTGTTGCCATCAAGTTGATTCTAACTCATAGCACCCCTATAGGACAAAGTAGAACTGCCCCCATGGGGTTTCCAAGGAATGGCTGGTGGATTCCAACTGGCGACCTTTTGTTTGGCAGCTGAGCTCTTAATCACTGCGCAACCACCAGGGCTCCTAATGGAAAGACAATGAGTTTTGAAATCAGATCTGGGTTTGAATCCGCCTTCCTTTATCACCTTGGAAAAATTGTGCAACCTAATTACCCTTAATGCCCACATATATGGAAGTAGATTATTAAACCATCACCCATTGAGTTGTGGTGAGAAGTAAATAAGACCAATATGCTCAGCAGCCTGTCTGGTTCATAATAGACCCTCAATAAATGCAGTTGAACTTTGGATGTACCTTCTCCCTCTGCTGAAAAAACAAAAAACTACCTTTGTGCTCAGTAATACATGCACATAAAACCTCTTGTGGTTCTGTTTCAAGATCAGTAATTAGTTTCCCATTCAAGCCGAGTCTTAGACTCTCCTTTTGATTTAATTTTATTAATTTCATTTTCTTCAACAGCAACACATTTGAAAGAAAAAGGCATCAATTAGCTATTTCCACCAGGCGTAGAAGAGGAAACAGGCTCAAATCAGAATGAGAGAAATGAAGGTAACTCTCTTAACTTATGTCTTTCCCTCCTAGTCAGGGCGGACTTAGGACTTTGTGAAAGCTGCAGTTTATATGATTTGAGTCATCCTCTTTACGACAAGTAATACAAAATTCTACTCAAGCACTAATACTTAGAATGAAAAAAGTAATCACAACAAAATACAAACCAAAAAAAAACCAAACCCAGTGCTGTCGAGTCGATTCCGACTCATAGCGGCCCTATAGGACAGAGTAGAACTGTCCCACAGAGTTTCCAAGGAGCACCTGGCAGATTCGAACTGCCAAACCTTTGGACAGCAGCCATAGCACTTAGCCACTACGCCACTACAATTTTTAAGAAAAGCTGACAACTACTACAAGCAATAACAGGCAAAAAAAAAAAAAAAAAAAAAAAATTAATTTCCCAATACTTTCTTGGTATTTTTTTCCCCAACATGTTTTTGGTCGCCTTGTCTTATGACGATGACTTTGTAACATTTTCTACAGAATGAAGAGAAAGATAATTCAATCTTTTCTTTGCAGGGTTGATCAAAATGTGTGTCCTTTTGTTTTTGTTGTTGATAGTTTGATAGTTAAGAAGCACAGAACACGAGACTTCCCACACGGACACACTCAAATTTTGTGGAGCTGCCACAGGGTTGTGCCTTACAAACAAAGGAAATCCCATCAATTGTATTTCCTGAAATTTCTGTCGAAAAGAAAAACTATGTCTTGTATGTTTATGCTCCATTATTACACAAATTCCTGAGAGAAGAAAGCTTGCATTCTGACTAGGTGTCAAGGAGAATCTGCTTACACTTTTACGTAAATGATCGTTAGAAGACTTTTCCACAGGCTGGCTCCTTCCTCCATATGTTTCAAACTTTGTTTCTTCTCCTCACCTACTGTGATGCTGTGGGCAGTTATTATCCGTACATGACCTCTGACCCAACACCTCTGTCACATCATGCCAGGTAGTAAAGGGGCCGAGTAGGCATTTTTAGAGAGTAATTTTATAGTGTCTCTCTACAGAGGATTTGATTTTTCTAAAGTTACAAAAATTGTAAAGACAGAAAATCTTTTTATTTATCTATAGTTGGAATTAGTTCTTAGGCTCAATTTCTGCTAGTGCTAAAAGAGTTCATCTTGACAATACGATGTAATTCAATTATTTCCATTTTCAAACTCAGTTCCTTTTGTGGAAATGCCCAGCCAAAATTCAGGATTCTCACGGCCTCTTTCACTTTCTCCTAGGAATGATCTAAGTTAAACGGAGGCAGTGGGGGAGGAAAGGCCATCTCATTTATCTTGGAGATGTCAGGGATAAGGCAGTCATGCCCAGCTATCACCTGCCCCTGCTGACCTCTGCTGAGGTGTTGTTTGTCTGGTTCCTGTTATGTGCTGCTGTCTCTGAGAGATGCCTCTAAACCCCCATAGTGACACTTACCAGGTTTGGGAGACCCAACTGCAAGCTGTCTTCTGTCCACAGGCCCTCTCTGCTCTTTTGGACTCTTCTTTTACAGCGTTCTGGTTTTTCTGATAATGGTAAAGATGGCATTAGAATTAGGCTATACCGGTCTTCATTGTAAGCTCTGAAATCAAATATATTGTGTAATGTGGATAGTGAGGTAATGGCACACATATTTAATAACCCACCTCTTTCTTCTCTGGCCACCTTCAGAGACAGCAATGCTTTTAACAGTATCCGCTAAGAACAAATTAAAGAGAGCATTGGTAAGACATGTTAAATTATACAAATAAGTTTTTTTTTAATTGTGCTTTAGGTGAAAGTTTAAAGAGCAAATTAATTTCTTGTTAAACAGTTAATATACAAATTGATTTGTGATGTTGGTTGGCAAACCCGTGATGTGTCAACACTCTACCCTTCTCCAGAAACAAGTTTTTTTTATACATTTAAATTAAATATACTTTTTTTTTTTTTTTTTAGATATTCTCTTTATATTCATCTCTTGTGTCATTAGCTGAAAAGAAAAGCAACTTCCAACAGCCAATGTGGTACAGGTTAAAAATGCTTATTTCTATACTATCAGATTTTTCAAATTACACCACATAAAAACCACAGGTTGAAATTGTAGGTGATTTGTGTTAGCCAGAGTGTTGTTGTTATTATTAGGTGCCCTCAAGTCAGTTCCAACTCATAGGGACCCTATGTAGAGCACAATGAAACACTACCGGGTCCTGCGTCATCCTCACATTCATTGCTATGTTTGAGCCCATTGCTGCAGCCACTGGGTCAGTCTAGCTCAACCAGGCTCTTCCTCGTTTTCAATGACCCTCCACCTTACCAGGAATGATGTCCACCTCCAGGGACTTGTCCCTCCTGATGACTTGTCCAAAGTAACTCAAACGTAGTCTTGCCATCCTTACATCTAAGGAGCGTTCTGTCTGTACTTCTTCCAAGACGGACTTGTTCATTCTCTGGCAGTCGATGGTATATTCAACATTCTTCATCAACACCATAATTCAAAGGCATCAATTCTTATTCGGCTTCCTTATGCATTGTCCAGCTTTCTCATGCATATGAGGCAATTGAAAACACCATGGCTTGGGTCAGGCCCACCTTAGTTCTCAAGGTGACATCTTTGCTTTTTAACACTTGAAAGAGGTCTTTGCAGTAGATTTGCCCGATGGAATGCATTATTTGATTTCTTGACTGCTGCTTCCCTGGAAGTTGATTGTGAATCCAAGTAAAAGGAAATCCTTGACAACTTCAGTGTTTTCTCCACTTATGATGACGCTGTTTATGGTCCAGTTGTGAGGATTTTTATTTTCTTTATGTTGAGGTGTAATCCATACTGAAGGCTGTGGTCTTTGATTTTCATCAGTAAGTGCTTCAAGTCCTCTTCACTTTCAGCAAGCAAGGTTGTATCATCTACATATCACAGGTTGTTAATGAATCTTTCTAAAATCCTGATGTTGCACTCTTCTTCACATAGTTCAGCTTCTCGAATTATTTGCTCAGGATACAGATGGAATAAGCATAGTGAAATAATGCAATTCTGATGCACAGCTTTCCAGATTTTAAACCACACAGTATCCTCTCGTTCTGTTCAAACGACTGCCTCTTGGCCTATGTACAGGGTATGCATGAGCAAGATTAGGTGTTCCGGAATTCCTGTTCTTCACAATGTTATCCGTAATTTGTTATGATCCACACAGAGGAATGCCTTTAATAAAAAATTATTATTATTATTAAAGGCATTCCTCTTACACAGTCAATAAAACACAGGTAAACATCTTTCTGGTATTCTCTGCTTTTAGCTAAGATCCATCTGACATCAGCAATGATATCCCTTGTTCCACATTCTCTTCTGAATCCAGCTTGAATTTCTGGGAGTTCCCTGTCAATATGCTGTGACAACCATTTTTGAATTATCTTCAGCAAAATTTAACTTGCGTGTGCTATTAATAATGTTGTTCAATAATTTTTGCACTCACTGGAATAGGCATGTGTATGGATATCTTCCAGTGGGTAGGCCAGGTAACTGACTTCCAAATATCATGGTATAGATGAATGAGCACTTCTAGGTTGCATCTGTTTGTTGAAACATCTCAGATGGTATCCATCAGTTCCTGGAGTCTTGTTTTTCACCAATGTCTTCAGTGCAGCTTGCACTTCTTCCTTCAGTACCGTTGCTTCTTGATCATATGCTACCTCCTGAAATGATTGAATGTCAGCCAATTCTTTTTCGTACGGTGACACTGTGTATTCCTTCCATCTTCTTTTTATGATTCCTGTGCCATTCAATTTTTTGTCCATAGAATCCTTCAATATTGCAACTCCAGGCTTGAATTTTTTCTTCAGTTCTTTCAGCTTGAGAGCTGCTGAGCGCGTTCTTCCCTTTTGGTTTCCTAACTCCAGGTCTTTACACATTTTCTTGAAATACTTTACTTTGTCTTGTGAAGCCACCCTTTGAAATCGTCTGTTCAGCTCTTATACTTCATCATTACTTCTTTTCCCTTTACCTACTCTACATTCGAGAGCAGCTTTCAGATCCCTTCTGACATTCTTTTTTCTGTCTTTTTAATGACCTTTTGCTTTCTTCATTCGTGATGTCTTTGATGTCATCCCACAGTTATCTGGTCGTCTGTCATTAGTGTTCAATGGGTCAAATCTATTCTTAAGATGGGCTCTAACTTCAGATGGAATGTACTCAAGGTTGTACTTTGACTCTGGTGGACTTTTAAAATTTTTCTTCAGATTCAACTTGAACTTGAATGTTAACAATTGATGGTCTGTTCCACAGTAGGCCCCCAGTCATGTTCTGGCAGTTGATATTGAGCTTCTGCATTCTCTTTTTCCACAGATGTAGTCGACTTGATTCCTGTTTACTCCATCTGGTTAGGTTCACATGTATAGTCACTGTTCATGTTGTTGAAAAAAGATATTTGCAATGAATAGATAGTTGGTCTAGCAAAATTCTATCATGCGATCTCTGGTGTCATTTCTACAACCAAGGCCGTATTTTCCAATTACTGATCCTTCTTTGTTTCCAACTTTTGCATTCTAATTGCCAGTAATTATCAATGCATCTTGATTGCATGGTTGATCAATTCCAGACTGCAGAAGTTGGTAAAAATCTTCAATTTCTTCATCTCTGGCCTTAATGGTTGGTGCATAAATTTGAATGACAGTTGTGTTAATTGGTCCTCCTTGTAGGCATATAACCCTGGTGGCATAGTGGTTAAGTGCTATGGCTGCTAACCATGAGGATGGCCGTTAAAATCTGCCAGGCACTCCTTGGAAATTCTATGGAGCAGCTCTGTCCCATACATAGGGTCACTATGAGTCAGAATCGACTCCACGGCAGCAGGTTTTGTAGGCATATAGGTATTATCCTATCACTGACAGCATTACACTTTAGGATAAATCTTGAAGTGTACTTTTTGACAATGAATGTGATACTGTTCCTCTTTAATTTGTCATTGCTGGCATAGTAGACTGTACGATTGTCCATTCGAAATGGCCAATACCAGTCCATTTTAGCTCACTGATGCTGAGGATATTGATCTTCAAGTGTTCCATTTCATTTTAGACAACTTCCAATTTTCCTAGATGCCTACTTCCTACATTCCACATTCTGATTAATCATGGGTGTTTTCAGCTGTTTCTTCTCATTTTGAATTGTGCCATGTCAGCAAATAAAGGTCCCAAAAGCTGTACTCCCTTCATGTCATTAAGGTCAACTCTACTTTGAGGAGGTGGCTCTTCCCCAGTTGTATTTTGAGTGCTTTCCAACTTGAGGGGCTCGTCTTCCAGCTCTACATCAGACAATGTTCTGCTATTCATGAAGTTTTCACTGGCTATGTTTTTTAGAAGTAGACTGCCAGGTCCTTCTTCCTAGTCTGTATTAGCCTGTAAGCTCCGCTGAAACGTGTCCACCATGGGTGACCCTGCTGGTATTTGAAATGCCAGTGGCATAGCTTCCATTATCAGAGCAAAACTCAAGCCCCCACAGTAGGATAAACTGACAGACAAGTGGTGAAATGACTAACAGGATCTTTTTCAAAGTCAAGTGACCTTTAATTGATTGCTTTCACAAAATCGAAGGATAGAATCAAATTGTTTTTTGAGGGTAAATCATTTTGTGATTTTTGTCAGTTAGCTCTGAAAGAATTCACTTAATTGAATAACACTGCTGAAAAAAATCTTTCTAAATAATCTGAACAAAATGCCTTAACACATCTATAAAAACAAAAATAGAACTTTTTGTCTGAACTCTGTATCATTCTAGCAATAAGTGGTATTTATCCATGGACATATAAGATAAATGAAATAAAAGAGTCGCTTTATATTTCTCATTAAATAATTCATTTCCAGAAAATTTCACTTTATTTTGTTTTGATCAATTATATTCTAATGATAATTTTAGTTATAACTGAATCTGGAAGAATTTTTTTAACATTTAGATTTTCATTTGGTCACTAGGAAAATATTTTATTTCCGCTTATAAACATGTTTTAGAGAGATATAATAAGTGATCGATTAAATACTTTCAATCATAAAAGTAAAATACTTTAGAAAAATATCTGTGGAGAAAAAATATTGAAATACGTATTTTAGAAGGACAAAAAGAAGGAAGTACAATTTCCCTAGTTAACAAAAAGGTTATTTTTTAGTTTTCTTTCCAATTTCTTAATTTGAAAAGTTTCAAACCACTAGAAATGTTTTAGAACTAGCATAAGGAGTCCTTTAAATAGATTCATCAATTGTTAACATTTTGCCACAACTGCTTTTTGCTTCCTGTACCTGTACCACATGAAAGTACTTGGCAGACACTTTACTCCTAAATATTTCAGTATTATCACACCTGAGTAAACTAGAAAATTAGCAATGTTTTCATAATATTACCTAGAAGACAGTCCGTATTCAAATATCCCATGGTTATCTGAGAAATCTTTATAGAAATGGATTTTTTTTTCCTATTTTATTCTAAGATCCAATCTGAATTCATGCACAGTGGTTTCATGGGACATCCCAGTTAACTAGCCTAATAACATGTGTCATGGATTGACTTGTGTCCTCCCCAAGTATCTGTCAATTTGGCTTGGCCATGATTCCTAGTATTATGTGATAGTTACCATTTTGTTTTCTGATGTGATTTCCCTATGTGTTGTAAATTCTACCTCTGTCATGTTAATGAGGCAGGATTAGAGGCAGTTACATTAATGAGGCAGGACTCAATCTACAAGACTGGGTTTTATCTTAAGTCTGTCTCTTTTGAGAGATAAAGGAGAGAAGCAGGCAGAGAGACAAGGGGGCCTCATACCACCAAGAAAGCAGTGCTGGGAGCAGACTGCATCCTTTGGACCCAGGGTCCCTGGACCTGAGAAGTTCCTAGACCAGGGGAAGGTTGATGACAAGCACCTTCCCCCAGATCCAACAGAGACAGAAAGCCTTTTCTTGGAGCCGGCACCCTGAATTTGAACATCTAGCCTACTAGACTGTGACAGAATGAATTTCTGTTCGTTAAAGCCATCCACTTGTGCTATTTCTGTTATAACAGCAATAGATAACTAAGACAACATGTTTAGTCCTTCTTTTCTACTTCCTGGTTCATTGCACAGTGCCTGGGGTCTTAAAAGCTTGCAAGCAGCCATCCAAGGCGCAAGGATTGTTCTCTATTTGCCTGGAGCAAGAGAGGAAAGAGGAGAGACAGAAATAGAAGGAGGATATGGAATTTGTGGCTAATAGCTTCCATGAACAACTGCCTCTTTTGCCACTGAGACCAGGAGAACTGGGTGGTGCCCAGCTATCATTACTGAACATTTTGATCAAAGATTTTGTAGAAGAATCCTGATCAAAAGGGGAAAAATGCAGAACAGAATTTCAAATTTTCATGGACTCCAGACTTCCCTGAGCCATAAAGTTTGCATGAACTCCTGAAACTATTGCCCTGAGATAATTTTTAAGTCTTAAACCAAAAACATCCCCTGAAGTCTTCTTAAAACCAGAGAATAGTTTAGCTTAACTACTAAAAAAAGGTCTGCCTTGAGCATTATGCTCTTTTAAGAACTATCTCTATGGGATCAAATTGACAACAGCAACTCAAAAACTTAGATATGAACCTTAGGTAGTGAGTTTATGTTAATGAAGGAGGAATAACTCAGAAAAGGAGGGTGAGCATGGTTGCACAACTTGATGACTGTAACCAATGTCACTAAATGATACACCTAGAAACCATTGCATTTGGTGTATATATTGCTGTATATATTCTTAACAATAATAATAAAAAAAGATTTCTGCACTGCGTTTGCTTGCAATGTTCCTTTAGTCTCTTTTATTTTAGGACCATTCCCCACTGCTACTTCTGCTTTTTGTCTGGTTTTGTTTTTCATGTTACTTGTGTATTTTTTTTTTTTTTAATAGATGGTGATAGGTATTAAATTGGTGTGAAACTTATATTCCTTTGGATATATTTTATCCCATTGCCATTGAGTCAATTCCAACTCATAGTGACCCTATTGGACAGAGTACAACTGCCCAACAGGATTTTCAAGGCTATAATCTTTAGATTACACTTCCGTATCTTTCTCTCGTGGAGTGGCTAGTGGGTTTGAACTGCTTATCTTTTGGTTAGCAGCCTGGCACTTAACCCCTGTACCATCAGGGCTCTTTGGATATATTTAGAGGTGTAATTTAATGATTTTATCTTAAAGTGTCAATATTTACAATATAACACAAAGAATATCTTCGTAACTATTTCAAGTTGAAAAATGTTAGATGGCCACTTCAAATAAGTGAGGGAGTACAGAATTTTTTTTTTTTAAGTTATTCTGAGGAATAAGAAGCAAAGAAATATTTGAAAACCACTGGATGAGATGACTCTAAGGTTCTTTCTAAGTTTAAAACTTGGGTATTTTATCTAACTTATCTCACAACTCAAAGAGCTCTGGGCATGGCTATTACTAACCCATCTTATGAATGGGGATCCTGTGTCTCAGAGAAGTTGAATAGCTAACCCAAGTTTACGCAGCTGGAAAGTGCCAGAGCCAACACTTGAATTGGTTCTGCCTGTCCCTAAATTCTCTGCCCTTTCTTCTCTGCCATTTACCTCTAGCGGGGCTAGGGTTCAGGATAAGAAAATTAGAAAGCAAAACAGCAAACCAAGATAAAAGCCCAGTCTCATCGACAGGGCTACTATGGAGAGGAGGAGAAGTTTTGCTCATCAGACTATAGTTGCCTAGGACTCATTGGACATTAGTAAATTTAGAAGGTACTTGAAGGGAGTGACTCCTGATCCCAAATCTCTCTCTCTCATGCACACAGACACACACACACGTGCACACGTACATATCTTTCTCTTTCCAGAATCCATCAACCCTTTTCTCTTCTTTCCAGGTGCTTAATTTGAGGCCCAGCCCTAGCCTTGTTGTTGTTAGGGGCCATCAAGTTGGTTCCAACTCATGGTGATCCCCAAGCACAATGGGATCAGACCGTTGTTATCCATAGGGCTTTCATTGACTGATTTCCAAAAGTAGTCCATATTAGTCTGGAAGCTCTGTTGAAATCTGTTCAACATCATAGCAACACGCATGCCTCCATTGAAGGACAGGTGGTGTCCGAGCATGAGGTTCATCGGCCGGAAATCAAACCCAGGTCTCCTGCAAAGGAAGGCAAGAATTCTGCCACTGAAATACCACTACCTCCTCTCTAGCCCTACTTCTTATCAAACCATTTGTGTCTTATTTTAGGAAATTTCCAAAAAAATGAATGCCCTTATCTCATTCTGGTTAATAATAAATAATATTATGCCTTAAGGGAATGAGTGACTTCAGTGGTGGTGACCTGCATGTGAGGGAGCTACTCGGGATAGAGTGGAGCCTACAAGCTACATCTTGTACCCATCAGATTGACCCTGTCTTTATAGTCTGCAAGGACAGACTGTTGCATATTTCAAGGTAACATCCAGATTCTAAAAGATTTATGTGAAAGAATGGGGAATTGTGTCCGTGAATCTGAAACCTAAGTTTAATAATCCTCAAACTAAATTCTGATTTCTTTTACAAGCCATCACATGCTTCTCAGTAGCATGTTGGAGGCAATCTAGGGATAGAGTAAAATATCTTTCAGTAATGAAAGGAAGGAACCTTCAAACTTGAGAGTAGTGCGGGCATCTTATGATGATGCCCGCACTATTTCAGCTATTTCAGAGTTGTAGAATTCACGCACTCTTGGGAAGGCCATCTCCGGTGAGCCCAATAATGTAATTCTTTATTCCATGTAGGTACCAGGGGATGATGAATGCTAAATATCCACCTGCATTTAACCTATAGCCTTGGATACACCAAGCTGTCAGAGAAATGCTCTGGACTGTAGTGACAGCAATACTTTATGACTTTAATTTAAGTGTGTTATAAATAGGAGCTTCTCACTTACACCCCTGTGGCTGATGTAACATTCTCTCCTGTAAGGCCACAAATTCTAGCTCATCAATCACCCTCTTCTTTGCACTAGCTCTGCTACCCTCTATTCAAACTCAAAATATCTTAATAGATTTATGTTTGTGTGTGTGTTTGTTGAATTTATCCCTTAGGGCTGAGTTCCCTGTTTCCATATTTCATTCTTTTTGTTCATGGTAATCTCCTTAAGAACAGTGATGCATCTATCATCTCTCTTAGCACCTGGCACAGCTCTACACACAGGGTGGGAGCTCTATAAATGTTTGTAAAATTGAATTGCTCTCTCATTATGAACACAGCCCTAGTCAATCCCTGCCTTCAGTCAGAGACATGCAGAGCAGCCTTGCCAATTAGCAAAGACTCAGAAGTCCAAGAGGTGAAAGACCTTCCTGGTCTTTTTCTTCATCCAGAATGCTCAGTACGAGGCCCTACATATTGTGCTGCATGATCTACAAAACAAGAAATATAAAAAAAGAAGAGAAAAAATAGTCGCCATGGAGTTGAATCCAGCTCATGGCGACCCCATGTGTGTCAGAGTAGAACTGCGCTCCATAGGGTTTTCAATGACTGATTTTTCAGAAGTAGATCACCAGGCCTTTCTTCCAAGGCTCCTCTGGGTGGACTCAAACCTCCAACCTTACAGTTAGCAGCTGAGCACATTAAACATTTGCACCACAGTATCTAAAGTCCAACAACATAATTATATGACAATAACAAACACCTAAGAATATAATAAAAAATATATATATATATATTTTTTTAAGAATATAAACTAAAATGGAATCTGTAGTTTTAGGAGTTTACTGCTTAAGCCACTGGTAGTACTAATAGGCTGGAACAGGTAGCAGGAAATCCAGTAGACAAGGCCAATAATTAACACTACAGCCTTGTCTACAACTGCTCCTACTCGCTTGGCAACCCAACAATCAATAAGAGCAGATTTTATTATAAGCCTCAAGAGTGAAACCATGTTTTTAAAGCCTCAATTGCTGCAGTTTTGCAGTTTCCAAGTCCCAAACATTTATTAACTTCATAAAAAAAAAAAAAAAAGCCTCCTGAAAATCTCTTCCATCTTTTCCCTATTTCTTGTGCCTATGGCTATTGCTACAGGAGAATATTATGGTAATAAATCAATATCTGATTAAAAATATGAAGCTCTTTCATTATCTCCACTAGGCGATTAAATTCTTTTGCCTGAGCAGGAAGATTCCATTTTAAATTGTTGCAGCACAGACAGGCACTGAGTTTGAATTCTGGGCTGCATTTATTTGGTATGAGTGAGCAAGTTCTCTATTTCCCCTGTATCAGAACAAGGAAAGGCCACTCAGTACAGGTCAGGAAGATGGTTATGAAGAATGATGATTGGCCACTCTATTTCTAGGCCGAATGCTTTACTCCTTCTACCCTTCCTCCAACCCCCTACCTGTTTGTATGTGTGCTTGATTTCATGGAACATCAACCATCAGCCATTTCTGTATATTTTATATCCGTTGCCATTGAGTTGATTCCGACTCATAGTGACCCTATAAGACAGAGTAGAACTCCCCCATAAAGTTTCCATGGAGCACCTGGTGGATTTGAACTGTTGACCTTTTGGTTAGCAGGCAGAGCTCTTAGCCACTATACCACCAGGGTTTCCAATATATTTGATAGCTTAGTTATTTTCTTTTCCAAAAAGTTTTTGAAAGACCACATTGATGGATAAGCAGAAGAATGAGCACATGTATGGGGTAATAAGTAGTTTTCTTAAGGCAAGGTTAACTCCCAGTTATCAGTGGTAACAGATGTAAACAATAAGAACTGAAAATGTCAAATAATGAAACAGTTTCCACTGAAAAATCAATAGATTACATAAATATATCTTCTTCATCCAGGTTTTTCAGGAGAATTAATAAGCATTCACCTCATTGGCCTTTGGAATAATCATCAATTAACTGTAAATCAAAGCCTTTAACTCAAATACAAGAAAGCCATTTTGCAGGGCTGGCTCTTGTGCATTCTGGAGGGAAAAATAGAAATCAGGTATAAAGACAAGATGCCTTCTATCCTATTTCTTGAAACCTTATGAATGTCCTTAACTTTTGGGGGTCAGGGACATTTTTAGCAGTCTGATGGAAGCTATGGCCCTTCTCCCTAGAAAAATGCACAATCACAGGCCTACTACATGGTATTCTGTATGTGTGATTGGCGCCCCCTGGAATAGTGCAATGCTGACATGCATGTAATATTTTCTATCCTGGGGTAGAATCTTATCCAGATTACGCAGATTAGGAAACCTTGCCATTCATCCTCTCTACTGTGATCTTTGGCAGTACTGAGCTAGAAATCAATTCTTCTCACCTGGGCCAGTATATCCACTAATCCTGTAGAAAGGAAGCCACTTGAAGCCTGTCTAAATCAGTAGGCCGTATTTCCAGATGGCACGGATCCCAGAGGAAATTCAGTGGCTTCACTTCAGGATGTCACATTTACTTACCGAAGAAACAATGAGGGACAAATCAGTTAAGTAAATGCTGTTGCCGTAGGAGACCATTCCAAGCAAAATAAATCTCATGTGTCTTGATATGGCTTTGAGCTGACTTTCAGTCTTCTGCAGCTGGCCTTACTGAATGTTCTAAATTTTCCTGCACATGAAATATTCTGAAAATGTAATTCAATTGTCAGTAGCCCAGGAATGAAAAGAAGCAAGAAAATGGCTCCTCGTTGAACTTTTGCCTGTTTCTTGATTCGATGAGCAGCTGTTGAGCAATAAATCTACCAGAATGACAGTTTGATCGAGCCAAATAAAACCCATCCAGAAAAGGCTATTAACTCTAGTCAAGCTTCTTAGGGCACGTTGGACAGTGTTAGGGACAAGGAGAACATCCTGAAGGTGGCGTTCTCTGAGTGGGCACCTCTCTTTTATTTCTAAACTGACCCCATCTGCTCACATTTTTCAAATGACTTCTTGTATGCTTGATATATCAATGCGAGGAGTACTGAAAGGAATGACATTTTAGGACACTGTTAATGTGGGGGTGAAGAAGAGCTGAAACATATTCAACCTATACATTTTTTCCACTCAAAACATATCTTTTGAAAGGCTGCTGTAAACAAGACATCCTGATTAGTACCTATATTTGTGCCTCACATTTTTTTTTTTTTTTTTTTAGAGCTTCAGAGTAACCTGTCGAGGTGAATGGGACATTTTACAATTAAGAAAGTTTAGCAAGGTGATTTATTTGCAGTGGAAAGATGGCTTTGAACACAAGTCTGTTGGCTTTCTCTACAATATACCTTCCCTCTAGGACATGGAGCCTCCTTCAAGGGCTTAGGGACCTCTTTGGAAGCACATAGTAAAGCCTGGGATGATTTTGAATGAAGAAACTCTTAGTATTACTAAACTTTGTAAAGAAGATAATTTTAGAATTCCATTTCTGGGAAGATTACAAGAAATCTGCTCTCTGACTCCTAATTCAGTCCTTTTTCCCATAATACCCGTAGATGCTCTCTTCCACCTTCCCACAATGTCGTGTGGAAAAAATACAGCCATGCTGAGAATGCCCTTGGTTTTATTGATCCCCATTGCACAGAATAAATGATTTATGTATAGACCGGCTTTGCCAAAATGTTTGTGGAAGCTAGGATTTCTTTGAAAGAGAACAAGAGAGTTGAGATTATGTTGTGGACCATGGGATTTAGTCCAAAACAGAGAATCTAATTCCTTTTTTTTTTTTTTTTGAGTCTGTAATTACATTGTTTCATGCAGTAATTTCAATTTTTTTTCCCCTTTAACCGTGAACTCAGAAAATGCCTAAATCATTCATTTCTTGGGATGCAAAAACACTCCCTAAAGTAACAACTCATTTGATAAAATTGTCCAATCAAATCTATTGAGAAACACAGAATACACACACAAGGAGCACGGAAGCGGAGAGGTTGCTATTCTGAGAGCATGAGAAGATTGACAATGTAGACTACAGTAAGCCCGCTGCACGCTTTCCGGCTTGCTGGCAGAAAGCTGTCTTCGGTCACTGGTAACCCAGGCAACAGCCCCTTCACGGTCATGTTTGTGCTTTTGTGTTTGTATACACTCATAAGAAGCCTCGGTGGTACAATGGTTAATATCAGTCTGCTAACCGAAAGACCAGTGGTTTGAACCTTCCAGCTGCTTTGAGGGAGAAAGATGTGGCAGTCCACTTCCGTCAAGATTACAGCCTTGGAAGCTCTATGGGGCAGTTCTACTCTGCCCTATAGCATTGTTATGAGTCAAAATCAACTCTGGGGCAGTGTATTTTTTTTTTTTTTATATATACTTACAAAGAAACAGATGCCTCTCTCAGACACAGAGAAGATATAGCTTCTTTATTTTGTCTATAATTTCTTCTGTTTCCTCACAAACTTCCATGTAGTGGGTAGAAGGAAGAAAATAAGAGTTTTGTCCTATGAAGTTTAAATAATTTAAACCATTAATTTAGGATATGTTCGGTGTGATGGTTAGTTTTCGGGTCAGCTGGGGCTCTGGTGATGCAGTGGTTAAGAGCTCAGGCTGCTAACCAAAAAGCTGGCAGTTCAAATCTACCAGCTGCTCCTTGGAAACCCTACGGGGCAGTTCTACTCTGTCCTATAGGGTCACTATGAGTTGGGATCGACTCGACAGCAACAGGTTTGGTTTTTGGTTTTTGGTTTTAGTGAGTCTATACCTGTTGCTGTGTAGTTGATTCTGACTCATGACAATCCCATGTGTGTCAGAGTAGCACTGTGCTCCACAGGGTTTTCAATGGCTGATTTTTCAGATGTAGATCTCCAGGCTTTTCTTCCCAGGTACCTCTGAGTGGACTCAACCTCCTAACCTTTTGGTTAGCAGCTAAGTGCATTAAGTGTTTGCACCACACAGGGACTATTTGGCTAGGCCGTAGCAGCCAGTTATTCAGTTGAACACTAATCTGGACGTTGCTGTGAAGGTATTTTGTAGATATGGTTAACATTTGGAATTTAGTTGACTGGTGTAAAACAGATTATCCTCAATAATCTGGGTGGGCCTCACTCCAGTTGAAAGGATTTAAGAGCAAAACTGAGGTCTCCCTATGGAAGAAGAAATCCCACATATGAACTGAAGCTTCATCTTCTATCTAGTTTCCAACCTGCTCTTCCTGATTTCCAGCTGGCCCTATAGATTTTGGACTTGCCAGCCGCAAAAATCATGTAAGCCAATTCCTTGAAATAAATCATGTGTATGTGTATGCATATTATATGTATATATATATAACATACAACACATATATACAACAAATGTATAATATATGGATATAAACTCATTGCCGTTGAGTCAATTCCGACTCATAGCGACTCTATAGGACAGAGTAGAACTGCCTCCTAGGGTTTCCAAGGAGTGGATTTGAACTGCCGACCTTTTGGTTAGCAGTGGAGCTCTTAACCACTACACCACAAGGGCTCCTATATTTATATTTGTTTTTGTGTGCCATTGAGTTGATTCTGACTCAGCAACACTATAGGACAGAGTAAAACTGTCCCATAGGGTTTCCTAGGCTATAATATTTAAGTGAGCAGGTTTTCTCCCAGCTGAGCACTTAACTGTTGTGCCACCAGAGCTCTCTCTCTATACACACACACACACTGTGTGTGTATGTAAATATATATATCTTACTAGTTCTGCTTCTCTGGTAGGACCTTGATTGAGACAGTTTCACTAAGAAAAAAATTAAATTCAGATTTTTAATTTCTCTCCTTCCTTCTTCAACTTCTCTCCAAATATTACTTTTGTAAGTGTGAGTGTGTCTGTACAACCTCAAGGTAAAGGGAGAGATCTTGGGTCCTTGGGCAGTGGTGTCCGCTGGTGTTTTAGGACTCCGGAACCAAACCCTCTGTCTATCAAGTGGGGGCTCGTGTGCTCATGTTTGCAGTTGACATCTGCAGCTGGTGTTACAGTATCTAGCCTCTCTCACTTGGGCCCTTTCTGGCTGACAGCATCACCTCAGCTCTCTCTGGTGCTATACACTCCTTCACATTCTGCTACAGCCTCACTATGGTGGACTCCATGACAGGCCCATAGCTCTCAACTCAGCTGCCTACTGCTTCCACCCTGGCGCTGTAGGAACTTCCCTGCTGCACAGAAACCACAAGTGGAGCAGGAAAGCCAAACATCAGGGCCTCTTTCTCTCTGACGAACTGCACCACCAGATTTACTTTAACCTGATATGCTCCTGGTTGAGAAACTTGCCCCTGAATCCTAAAGTGGGAGCCAGGACAAGAGGTTATCTGCCCTCAGTTTTCATTACTTCTGAGGGCACGTATCTAGTCACTTCCTCTTCACTTCTCCTCATCTTCTTTTTCTAACTTCTCTCAAACCCCCCATAATAGAAAGGAGTAGGCTTCTCTCTTGCTCCTAGGCATATTTCATTTTTGTTATTATAAAGGAAGTTTTATGACCTAGAGGTCATAAGGAAATTTTCTCCACACTCTGGGAGAACTCTATGAGCTCAGTCCTGGACCTTAATATGTTAAAGGAGATTTTAAAGGAATTTAGCAAATCCATCTCTCTTCCATTCTCCTCCCCCTCCTCCTCCTTCTTCCCCATAAAAGCTCTTGCTCTGAGGCCATAAACTTTAAAGATATAAAACTTCAAAAGGACAAAAATCTACAAGAAGAATAAAATGAATGGCTTTAATATTCACAAAGATATTATCCCTGTCAATGAATGGGGTTGTCCATTTATTGTGGATGTGTGCTTGTGATTCTGTGTACTCACACATAATTTCATCAAATAGTAGCCTTACTCCTAGAGGTAGGTAGGTGTCAGAGGTGTAGACAAACACGACTGGTGTTCACACTGAGCACAGAGTTCAGAGTTTGAGGATGTTTTCCCAATCCTCTAAGATCTCCTCCACCATCTTGTCCAAACTGCTCATTTGTTTTACCTACCACTCTTCTTTTGTAGGTTGTATGCACAAGGAAGTCTGTATGCTGTGTGAGTAATTGATTCTTTGGACTTTGTGAAAGACTTATTTAATTAGCTAGTCCAAGTATCCTTCACTTATAGCCTCTATTTTGTACTTCCAGGAGACTGCGTACTTAAATTTGCCAGGTCAGTGAGCAGCCTGGTGGACGTCTCTTAAATGAGCCTTCCTGTCATATTGCATTTTTACTTCTTATCAGCATCCTAGAGGGGAGAGCAACTTTTGATGAAACATCAATTTGAGTGCTATATTTGCCCTTGCTATTCAGTTACCGCCTCCCTGGCAAGTTCAATCAAGGACTCTGAAAGGATTTCTTAAATACACAACTATTTATACATGCAAGAGTTCATATATTTAAATGGTCATCATTTGATGAATTAGAACAAGCATAGTTCCTCATCTTATATTCCCTGCCTTCCATTCCAAAAACCAAACATGTTGCCATTGAGTCTATTCTGACTCATAGCGACCCTATAGGACAGAGTAGAGCTGCCCCATAGAGTTTCCAAGGAGCGTCTGATGGATTTAAACTGCCAACCTTTTGGTTAGTAGTGGTAGCACTTAAGCACTACACCACCAGGGTTTCTTCCATTAGGCATTGTTTAATTAAAGCTTTTTCCAGCCTTGGGATATATTGAGAAAGTGAGACACAAGACTTACAAAAAATGCATATTTTTTAACATTCAAATAAAAGTTTTCATTTGTTCAGATGTTTATGGCTAAGTTTTTTTTTTTTTTCCTTAAGGATCAGTTTTTCCATCAATGATCAAATTGATATAAAGCGATGATACACAGACCTGTATTTCTAGACAGTAATTTGGGGTTCCATCATATAGCAGTGACAAGAAATCGCATATAAAGATATAAGTAGAAAACGATACCTGACTGATGGATTTATGGAGTAGGCTGATTGGCACTCTAAGAATAAGACTATTTTGTTCCATGATGGGAGATTAGTACAAAAATAGATGTGTGAGTCAAACCTCAGCACAGTAATGATTTCCTGACAGGCACTCTCTCCAAACCCGAAGCACTTTCAGTTTTAATCCAAAGAGTCATTGGAATTTAATATTTTTTTCTCAAATATTCTGTAAATTAGAAGAAAAAGGAATTTTTACTTTAAGGAAAGGCCATAATACCTGATTTGTATATAACATATTGCCCACTGTAGACCCTGATAGAAGTTAAATAATGGGAATGAGTCAGTTGATTGGCTTACGGTAGAAAGCCTTATAATCAACTGAGAGAACAATGCATTGGGGCTGTGCATTAGCTTCGGAGTGGTCGAGATTGAGTGCTAATGCAATCTGGAAGAATTCCCAGCACTAATCAAAAGAAATATGCATTTGTCCCTTCAATGACTCAGGGAAATCAGATCCATCTTTGATATACTACACATTTTCCCAACTTTGAATATAAGTCTTGGAGGAAAAATTTTTCAACTTCAATAGCTATCAAGCTGCTGAAATAGATGCATCGAATTGATTTCAAGCATATAGTTACAGCCACAAGACCCAAGTGAAAAATGTTAACCATGGCTGGCATCCAACTATAGCCCATCCTCTTTTCCTAAGGAAAGAACAGGAAGACGTTATTAATAGAGGACCTAGTAAATACAGAACGACGTTCTGAGCACTTTCATTTCTGATTTAGTCATCCCAACCTTCCTGTGAGGTGTGATGCCCATTTTAAGACGTGGGAACTGAAGTTTATAAGAGTTAAATAAATTGTCTTTGCCCAATAGCTGAAAATTACGAGATCCATTCCTTGAACTCTGGCCTGCCAAAATTCACTTTAGCTCTATTCTATCATGCTGCCTTTTTGAGTGATTTTGCCAGAAACATCTATACTTCTACTACCATCTAACACATTTAGTTAGCAATTAAAAGCTTTAAACCATTTTCTCCAGGGGTTTGTGTGGTCTTGCCCTACACAACCCGGCAAAGGACCCCAAGTGCAGTACAGAGGGTAAATGCAATGGTTGCAATGCTGTGAGTTTTACGCCTTTTCTTATTTCGGGTTTTATTTATAACATATAATTTTGACCTGAAAATCAAGCAGTCACACTTGTAATGGGTTTTGTGCCTACTAGAAGTCAAGTAAATACAAGTAGATTTAGATTCCTGTGGACACAAAATTAAAATAGGTGCTTCTTAAATTCTGGACTGAAAATATACTACCTAGTATTGCATAGAAATGAGAATAGACTGTCCATTTGATGAGAAGTGATCCAAAGCTGCATTGTCAATGGAACAGAGAAGATCAGTGAGGGCCTTCCAAACCCAAGTGAGGAGATAAACTGGCTAGGACTTGGCAGGTTGTCATGGAAGCTTGGAGAAGTGAGCACTAGGAGGGTGGTGGGACAGACAGGCAGAGTGAGACAATGAGAAGCCTACGGTCATGTAGCTGGCACTCTAGATCCAGCCACAAAGAGGGGCTTTGGTACTGAATCCTCAGTCCCAAAAGGACTGGTCATAATTCAAATAGCAAAATAATAAAGAGGATAATAATTACAATAAAAAGCCAAAACCAAACCTGTTGCCATCTAGTTGATTCCAACTCATAGTGACCCTAGGGGATAGAGTAGATCTGGCCTTTAGGGTTTCCAAGGAGCAGCTGGTGGGTTTGAACTGCCTACCTTTTGGTTAGCAGCCAGAAGCTTAACTACTAGGCCACCAGGGCTAGTTGCTATTTATTGCACACTTACTAGGTGTCAGGGATATAGGACTGTATTTACATATCCTCTGAGGGCCCACAAATACTTAACTGTCCTCTCTGCTCTTTCTTCCATCCTATATAGGTCTCAAGATCAAAGGTTTCCCTTCTGCCTTCGATTGCCAGGGCCTCCCTTCCCTCTCTCCTTTGAGTAGTCACAGAGCCTTCTCATTCTCAGTCTCGCCAGGCTCAGAGTTACTCTGGTTTCTGTGAGAGGCACCTAAGAATCTTCATCTGTCTTTCTTTGAATCTTGGTTTTTGCTTTGGCATGTCTGGGAGGAAGAAAATCAGCTCTGTGTAAGAGAGAACATGGCGAAGGAAGGTAACCCAAAAAAACCAATTCCATTGCCGTCGAGTCGATTCCGACTCATAGCGACCTTATAGAACAGAGTAGAACTGCCCAATAGAGTTTCCAGGGAACGCCTGGTGGATCCAAACTGCCAACCTCTTGATTAGCAGCCGTAGCACTTAACCACTACGCCACCAGGGTTTCCAAACACACTTAAAAAAAAAAAAAGAAAAGAAAAGACAAACTTCAAGATATAACCCTGTCTTGGTCATCTAGTACTGCCATAACAGAAATACCACAAGTGGATGGCTTTAACAAAGGGAAATTTATTTTCTCACAGTCTAGTAGGTTACAATTCCAAATTCAGGGTGTCGGGTCCAGGGGGAGGCTTTCTTTCTCTGTTGGCTGTGGAAGAAGTTCCTTGTCTACAATCTTCCCATGGTCGAGGAGCTTCTCAGGCACAGGAACCCTGAGCCCAAAGGAAGCACTCTGCTCCTGGTGCTGCTTTCTTGGTGGTATGAGGTCCCCAGCTCTCTGCTTGCTTCCCTTTCCTTTTATATCTTGAGAGATAAAAAGTAGTGCAGGCTACACCCCAGGGAAACTCTCTTTACACTGGATCAGGGAGGTGACCTGAGTAAGGGTGGTGTTACAATCCCACCCTAATCCTCTTAACATAAAATTACAATCCCAAAATGGAGGACAACCACACAATACTGGGCATCATGGCCTAACCAAGTTGACATGTATTTTTGGGAGGACACAATTCAATCCATGACAAACCCAGCAACAGATCCTTGATTATTGTCTATCTATCCAGCTAGGGGAAACCCTGGTGGCATAGTGGTTAAGTGCTACAGCTGCTAACCAAAGGGTCAGCAGTTTGAATCCGCCAGGCGCTTCTTGGAAACTCTATGGGGCAGTTCTACTCTGTCCTATAGGGTCGCTATGAGTCAGAATTGACTCGATGGCACTGGGTTTGGTTTTTTGGTTTTTATCCGGCTAGAAGGGAAGCTCCATCAGAGCAGACACCACGTCTGCCGTGCTCATGCTCACAACTCCATCACTAGCATAGGCAATCAATAAAAATTTGTTGAATGAATAAATGAATTATGTGAAAGTTGAACAAGTAAAGAAATGAAGATAGAAGTTCTCTCTAGTGGTCATTTACTTTTCTTCCTAGCTTACTTTCAAGCATATTTTTGCACAAAAAACTGTAGAAGCCCATAAGACTCTATAGTTTACATCATATTATTCCACAACAAAACCTGCTATGTTCCTTCAAAGACATGGAACATTGACCATAAGTACCCTGAAATATCAGGCTTCCTATAACTAAAACTCCATTTCTTTAGACATGTCCCTACATACAAGCAAAGGCCTAGTAAATATTGATTGTATTGAATCAAAGCAAATTTTTTGGAAAATAAATGCTGTGATTTTTCTAGTTGTATTTTTCAGGAATGTATTAAGATCAACAGCAGATATTAGGAACTTTGGACTAGATTTTGTGTACTTTGCTTGTAAAATCAGAGCACAGACCCTGAATCCAGATGGCTGAGTTGGAATCCCAGCTCCCCATTTGCTAGCTACAGGATTTTGGCAAGTCGTTTAACCTCTCTCATCCTTATTTTGTCTATAAAATAGGGAGGCTCCTAATAATATCTGCTTCATAGTGTGCTGTGAGAATTAAATGAGCTACATATACAAAGCATTTGTACGTGGAAGTGAAATGCAAGTGTCAGTTGTTACTAGAATAAGATGAAGACTCCTTTACGTAGCATTCAATGAGATTGCCCTTGTCAAAGGGCCTGGTACACTACCTGGCATGTCATGTGGGAGATGAAAGACAAAAAACCTTAATAAAGACACGTGCCAGTGCCAGACTAGGCATTTTCTGTATGTAATCACAATGATTTGATTTAGTCTTCACATCATTGCCATTTACAACACAAAAGCAAAAACAAACCAAAAGCAGTCTCAGAGAGGTGATATATGTATGTTAAGTTCCCACTGCTAGTAAATGATAGAACCAGATTTCAAACCCGGATTCTGTACTAAAAATATTCAAGTGGCTGTAGAACACCTAATTTGGTTTCCAAAAATAAGTGAATTATCTCTCTGGGGAAAAGAGTGATTTTCCTTGTAGGATATTGTAAAATTTTATCAATTTTTACTGAGGCAGATACAGACCTAAAATATGGATTGAAACCTGAAACCAAACCTGCTGCCATTGAATCGATTCCGACTCATAGCAACCCTACAGGACTAAGTAGAACTGGCCCATAGGGTTTCCAAGGAGCCGCTGGTGGATTCGAACTACTGACCTTTGGTTAGCAGCTAAGCTCTTAATCACTGTGGCACCAAACCGAAAAAAAAAGAAACCCACTGCCATCGAGTCGATTCGTACTCATAGTGACCCTATAGAGCAGAGTAGAACTGCCCCATAGAGCTTACAAGGAGCGCCTGGTGCATTTGAACTGCCGACCTTTTGCCGTAGCACTTAACCACTACACCACCAGGGTTTCCACTGTGCCACTAAACCCACTAAACCCACTGTCATTGAGTCGATTCTGACTCATAGCAACCATATAGGACAGAGTAGAACTGCCCCCATAGAGTTTCCAAGGAGCGCCTGGAGGATTCGAACTGCCGACCCTTTGGTTAGCAGCTGTAGCACTTAACCACTACACGACCAGGGTTTCCATTGTGACACTAGGGCTCCAAAATATGGATTTATAAATACAATATTGGTTTTAAAGAAATTTTTGAAAAAGTAGAGTTGAGTATTGTTTTGGGGGTCTGGAATTATGTCAGTTGTGATAAATTCCTATAGATCACTAACCTTATTTGTGCTTATAGTTTTTTTTAAAGGAACCCTATATTGGTATATCAGTAGACAAAATCCCCTTCATATTTCCCATGGTCTCCTCTGTGTATTTCTCAGTCTCGATGTGTCTTCATCTCTGTCTCATTTTATTCTTGTGGGAGTCTTGGATATGTGATGTATTTTAATGAGTAGTTATATGTGTGTATGGATGTGTTTTATTTTTTCCTGTCTTGTGCCTCTATTTCTGTTTTTGTAATAACACTACCTTACTTTCACTTTGTTCCTCACCACCATCTCCTCTTTGACCACAATATAGACCTAGGATATATTTTATTTACATCTGATAAAGTTATGTGTCCTCCATTTGTAATTTAACTTATGAAAAGAAAGTTGATCTTTCTCTCTTTAGAAGGCTGACACATGTGGCCATATGTTGATTTTTTTCTTGATAGTGTAAAAAGATTCCCATCTCTTTTTAAATAGGCATTGAATAAATTTGGCAAACCATATAAAGTAGCAGCATCAAAAATATGAACAAAATTAAGTATCTATCTAAAATAAAGATTATATCTTAAAAGACTTGAAGCTGGGTAACTGCCCTTTAGGAGAGGGCAGGCTACTTAAATATTCTACATTAGATATTGGAATTCACTGTTGGAGAAAACCCTCATTGTTATGCCCTTCTAGCCATGCCAGCATAAAGAAGGACTTACCCAGTGCTCTCAGGAATTAACCTAAAAGCAGAGGCTTCAGACTGGTGTTCAGTATACTATTTAATAATAAAATTATCAGCAACAATGAGCCCTTATAGAATCAGAAACTGCCCTGAGCCTGAAATACATGTGTGTTCCTGGAAGACGTAAATAATTTTTGTCAAGCATTTTCTCCCAGGAGCTGAGATTCGACTCTGGCAGACGAGAGAGACAATTCTTATCTTCTCTTTAACTCATACTGCAGAAAACACTATGAAAAATAAAAGGTTTGGTTTGGCACAGAACCTGTACCAGACTGTTAATGTCCCCAAATTGTTCTGATTTAAAACAGAATAAGCCATAGTTTGGAAAAGGTGTTGTGGACACTGACATTTTGCAGTAGATATAAAAAAAAAAAAATGGGAACAGACTATACCTTATTCATGGGTTTGGAATATTTTCCCCTGAAGAGAACTGATATTCCCAATGTCAGTCACCCTAGGACAGGAAATAAAATAAATCTCAGGAACAAAGAACTTGTGCTTATCTCTGGCACAGGAGGCCATTGGGCCTAGACCCTCAGGTGTAGATTTGCCTAAAGATCCCTGTTGGTCAGAGTGGAGTTGACATCGCCACCACAGGGGGCCTGCCAGAAAACTGGCATGGAGGCTCATAGTCTTTCAGAATAAACACTTCCAGTAGTTGTTGAAGTTATATTTTCTCTGGATTCCAAGCTTTCAGTAAACAGTATGACTTAGCCTCAACTGTGTGGAAATCAGGGGGATTGAGGCTATCAGATACTGATGGGGGCATCAGAGGAATACAGCTATGTTTAGGAGTGAGATGATACCACAGGGGTCATCTGCCCCAAAGGAGATGGCCTGGCAGCAAAAGGAGTAACAGGGCAAAGGACAAATGAAAGACTTTTTGGACATTACCCTTGGAAACTTCTAAAAATCACTGGGTAAGTAGATGACAATTTAAGGAAGCTAATTTCTGCCAGGAAGTCATTGAGGGTTCATGCCATGATACTTTATATATAAAAAGGAAACCTAACCTCATTTGGTAGTCATAGGCTAGGAAACCAGCAATTTATAGGGTTCGCAGGAAAACGGTGACTTACAAATGCATGCTAAACTAGTTACAAGCTCAGCTAAACAAATCAGTGTAAGTAGCAAATTTTAGATCACGCTCTCAAAATGAGCTGCATTAATGTGTAATTTAATGAGGAGCAGTGGATTATTTCAGCTTGAGGGCTGCTAACCCTTTTTTGACAAATTATTATTTTAATGTTGTAATTATTTGATGTGATTAATCAGCCAGTCCGCAAAGCAAATATTTTCCACCTAAATTAAATGTGTAGGCAGAATGGTTAGTTCTTTAACAAATTTGTTATGAGTCTATTTTACATTTTTTTGTAAATAAATTAGTTAGAATCATGTTGTCTTGTCTCAGGGTCAGCATTCTGCTCCTGGAAGCCCTATTTTATGCCGAAACGTCTAACGAGGTCTTGCTGAAATGTAGAATGTTGTTAAATGCGGTTCAGTCGGTCTGACCAATAGCGACCCTATGTGCTTCAGAAGGAAACACTGCCTGATCCTGCGCCACCCTCACAATCATTGTTATGATTGAGCCCATTGTTGCAGCTGCTCTGTCAACCCATCTCATTGAGGGTCTTCCTCTTTTTCGCTGAGCCTCTACTTTACCAAGCATGACGTCCTTCTCCAGGGACTGATTCCTCCTGATAATATGTCCAAAGTACGTGAGATGAAATCTTGACATCCTTGCTTGTAAGGAGCATTCTATTTGTACTTCTTCCAAGACAGATTTGTTTATAGAACAGGAAAAGAAAAAAACTTTGTGACTTAAAAACTAGGTGAAATCCATGCAATCCGGCAGAAATATAATCAGAAAGCACTGAAGAAGTTCCTGGGTCTGCCACTTGGTGTGGATGCTAATCAGTTAGCTGACTCCTCTGAACCTCAGTGTCTCCATCTGTAACCTCAAAGGATTTTTTTAGAAAATGGTATGATATACATGGAAAACGCTACAAAATTGAAGTTGTACACAAGATCTGTCTAATTTTCTTCCAGTCATGGAATTCCATCCGGGAGGCAGGCAGTGCCCTAATTAAGGAGCATAAAGTAAAGAAAGGCAAGTAAAATTCCATCCAAGACATTTGGTTTTTAAGATTTTTTTTTTAATTTTAGTGATTTGGGGCTCATTAAACAGCTTATTGAGCCATAGTTTCCAAACTGGCTGAGATTCAGAATAATCTTATAAAAAAATCCATAACCCTGATCCCTATCTTTTTCTGGTGATGTGGATTCAAAAGCACTAGAATGGGTTTCCTTATTTCATTGTCTGGTTTCCTCCTCCTGATGTTATAGAGCCAAAATATCTTTGAAACTTTGAGACTCCATAGCTGATAGCTGGGCATTGCCGTGCAGGCTTTACTGCATCAAATCTGCATAGAAGCGTCTCTAGACCAATGCAGGGCAGTTTTATATCTTACAAACTTGAGTGCAGTTAAAGACATACTAGATGATGTGACTAACAGGGTAATCTAGAACTTCCTGAGAATCTGTGAAAATGGTTTAAATGACTTTCAAGCTAGAGTACCCTCCATGGCATGAGCACTGTTTCATCTGAATGAGTATTTGAGGGAAATGGTTTTTGTTTCATAAAGTGGGAAAAAGGAACTAATGTTTACTGGCTAGCTGCTTTGTGTCAGGCACTGGTCTAGGCACTTGACTAAGTACTTACACTTACATAGGTTACCTCATTTAATTCCCAGCAACATTCTCTGAGGAAGCTATTCATATTCTTGTGTTACAGATGAGAAAACAGAGGCTCAGAGAAATTGAAGAACTTTTTCTAAAAGCATAAAAAAAAAAAAATACAGACAATAAATGGTGGGATGTTAACTCAGGTCTGTCCAGCTCCAAAATTCATGATCTGTATGTTATATTATACTGGCTTCCCTTGTTTGCAGTATTTGAAGTTGAATACATGTTTGTTACTGCAGGGGCTGTCTACCAATATTTATCATTCTGATGATCAAGTCTTAGCATACTGTATGGATGTGATAGGCATAACTCTTGAGCTGAATTTCACTGACCCTGGTTACAACAGATGTGTTTTGTGTGCTGCATCATGTCTCCTCAGCCCACCTCAGATTTTGGCAGCAGCATGAAGGACAATTTCTGAGCTCTGTCAGCATCCTGTACCTACCTTCCTCCACTTCTCTGCCTCAGTGCTTTCTCCAGAGCCATAGGAGCTTTCTAAGCCCCAAAGGGTGAGGGAGTTAACACCCCTGTAGGTAACCCTCAACCTGTGGAGGATGGGAGTTGGTGAATAAATGCCCCAGCCTCCTATCCTTCAGAAGGACAATTCTGAGATGCTGCCACAGACTTTTTTTGAGGGTCCCCAGTGGGGTTAAGTCCCAGTGGCCCTACTCAACAACATATCCAATGTTGACTGTTTCATGTTCTCTTTCTCAGTCTCTCACCCTCAATTCTGCTTTCTGGGATTTTGATCTTTTTATGATTCTAATGGCACTGTAATGTATTTATTATTTCTGTGAGGAAGAGATCATTTGGTGTGAATTGATATGTATCAGAATTTCCTGTTTCGGCTGAGAGAGAAGCAGAGGGAGAAGAAAGAAAGCAGTTTAATATAGATTGGGAATGAGAGCTCCAGAAATTATCTTCCTTCCTCCCACCCCAGCGTCCCACAGGCCACACAGAGGCATCAGTAACAAGGTGAGAGCAGCAAGGGCTGTGACCAGGAGTCAGAAGAGGAAGGCAGGACTGCAATTGTTTCTAAGTATATGAATAGTTGTTGGGGGTCATCAAGTCATTTTTGACTCACAACTATCCCATGCAACAGAGTAGAACTGTCCCATAGGGTTTTGTTTTGTTTTGTTTTGTTTGCCTGTAATCTTCACAGGAGCTGATTGCCAGATCTTTCTCCCTCAGAGTGGCTAAGTGGTTCAAGCCACGAACCTTTCAGCTACCAGGGCTTCTGAAGTACCTGAGAGGGACCACCAATCTGTGAATGCCCCAAAATCCTTGAGAGAGGGAAAAGTCCACAAGTGCCTGGACTCCCTATGTATGTACGTGGGGCCTTGAATGTATTGAAATATACATATTAATTGTAGATGTGGCCTTATGCGCCCATGAAACCTGGAAATTTTCTTTCGTTAATCTGAATCTCTGTGTCTTACCCTATACACCCTCTCCATTGGTTTGCACAATTAGCATGAACTGGGGAAATCATAGCAAAATATAGAGACTGGATGGATTTGGCTTTGTTTCCTAATCTATAGCACAAGGAAAAAGTGTTAGCTTTTATGTGGCTTTTTCCTAGCTGAGAAATGAAGTGCATAAGAAATTGTAAATCAAAAATGACATAATAGGAAAGCATTCTTGAGAAAGAACTAGAGTAGGCTGCTAACGAAAAGTCACCAGTTCGAATGCAATAGCTCCTTAGGAACCCTATGGGGCAGTTCTACTCTGTCCTATAGGGTCGCTATGAGTCGGAATTGACTTGAAGACAATGGATTTGGTATTTGGTTATTACTACCTTGGTGGGTTTTTGGTCATCTGTTAGTTTATTTTAACATTTACAATATACATATTCAGTTTGCACAAAATTTAAGTGTTTACTGTCTGCTATCAGGGTTAGGGAAAAACACGTGTTGATTCTAGTGGACTAGGTGAGTAGATAGATGCTTGATATAGATATGAATATAGACTTGTTGTTGTTAGCTGCCATTCACTTGGCTCCTGACTCATGGTGACCCTTTACAAAGTATTTTTTATGTAATTTCTCATGCTCTTCATACAACCTTACTGCATTTGTAAATATTTTTCCTATTTTTCAGTTGAAGTTCAGAAACTTAAATAAACTCTTTAAGATAAGCCAGCTAGTAAGTAATAGAACTGGGATTGAAATCCAGGCCGTCTTTGTCTCAAAACCCTGTGTGTTCTTTCTGCCTTATCCCACTGCCTTCTCCTTGTCAGTTCCTGGAACTCACCTGGACTTACATCTGGTATCTACTTTTCTTTATAATTTGCCTCATTTCTCAGAGACCAGTAATCAGCCCAGGCATCTAGGATGAGGGAGAAAAACAAATGAGACCCTTGCTCACTGCAGTTGCATACTGACCAGAAGATATTTGGTAAATATTTCCTGACCAGTTTCATATATGAAATTCTAAAGAATGTTGTGAAATCAAATGTAGACTGAAGAAGTATTACTGAAGGCCAGTTTGTGAGCCAATACTAAAAACCTAGATTAAAACAATTTATCTAGAGCTGCAATTGAACTATAATGCCTAGAAAATTCTATGACAAGGGACCTGAGATAGCTCTTACACTGGTGAACATTTCAAATTGATTTTAATGTTCACCCATCAGTCGTACACATACATACATTTCCAGTTTGTATGTTAAAAGATAAGTCTTTTTAAAGAGGTATGTTGACACAGAATCAAGCCACATAGAACTGAGCATTAAATCCTAAACCTGTGCTCTCAAATTTCAGGATAAAAATCTTTCTAAATGAAGACTGCATTGACTGTTCTGTCTTTCAAATTCATTATATACATACATACTTGTGTGTGTGTGTGTATACATATATATAACATACATAAAATATATATTATACATACATATCATATACATATATATACACACAAACTCAAAAATAGATATTCTTTTTTATTGCTAAGAAGATGCTTTTATTGCCATTTGCTTCATAATTCAAAATTATTTTCACTCCATATAAAATTATGTGTTCTCTAAAAAAAAAAAAAAAAAATTTTTTTTTATTATATACAGTTCATCTCAAAGAGATTTAGAGAATAAAATAAGCAATGAGTAGTATTGGGAATAATTATAGAAAATGTATTTAGGCATGGCAGATAAATTATTCAGTCACAGGGCTGCTTATGAAGGAAAGAAAGTAAGAGACACAAGTAAAATGATACTGTGTTATTGAGTTTTAAAGAGAAGTCAGGAGAGAGGAATACAAGAGTTTTCAAAGAGACTATAAAAGTTTAGACAAGAATTAAAGTTCACTGCAGACAGAGGCTAGGTATAATATTAAAATATTATATAATAGCACATTAGGTACATTAGGCCGAGAGCAGCATGTGGGTGGCCTCCATCAAATGATATATGTGATATGGTACACTAATGGTATTTAAAGCCATATGATATCCCCTGGGAATATATACACTTAGAGAAGTGATCCTGGATCTGAATCCAGGGGCATTGGTAGCACTGGGAGAGAAGGATCCAGCAAAGGAGAGTGAGAAGAGGATGAAGGCAAGAGAAGAGGAAAGAAGGGAGAGTAGAAATCATGTCAGATGCTGCTGGGAAGAAGAGTAAGATGAACCATCATACATTCGGTGATGTAAGGGTGGCTGGTGACTCTAAGGGAATGAAGGCAGTAGAGCTTGGGAGGGATCTCCGGAAGTGAAGAGGAAAAGTCAAATCGTTCTTGACATTTTGCTCTAAAGGGGAATGGAGAAATGGAGTGGATATGGTCAGAAACATTTTTTTTTTCCATGATAAAAGCTTTTATAACACATTCATTTAGCTGATGGCAAAGGTCTACCAAAGAAGAAAAATTTACAATTCTAGAAAGAACTAACTCTTGCCTCTTAGAGTGCTCCAACACAAAACTTGACCAGCATGGCCCCTGATGGCCAGGAGAGGAACAAATCCTGGCTTCTCATCCTCAATTCACCACCCTTCTCTAAACCTGCTTCCCTCCTCACCCATATATAATTATCTGGACAATTATATAGGCACTAGAAATATCAAGGTGACTATTTTAATAATCTGTGTATCACTGAATTCCATTCAGAGAATTATATTCTAAAGATTTGGAAACATCACCAGGAACAGGCAGCAGAATCAAATGGGATAATGTTTATACTTTGTCATTGTTGGCTGTTACACAGCGACCTTATATATAACAGAGCAAAACAGTCTTCATGGCTGTTGGCATGTTTGAGTCTAGCATTTCGGCCATTGTGTCAATCTATCTCATTAAGCATTTCCTCGTTTTCTGAAGTGAGGTCCCAGACCAATAGCATCAGCATCACCTGGGACCTTGTTAGAAATGCAAATTCTTAGGCTCCATCACAGACCTAATAGATCAGAAGCTCTAGGGGAGAAGCTCAGCAGTCTGTTTCAACAAACTTTCCATGTGATTCTGATGTACACTCAAGTTGGAGAACCACCAATCTACATGGATTTAAAGGCAGTGTAATTTTTATCCACACATTGTAGAGTTTCATTCAGCTTCACACCATTCATCTGTTTTTGGTACAATTTTCTGGTGTTTCAATAAAAAATATTTGATTAATTTTAAGCCTGTTTTCCTCAAGCTTCTATTTTATACTATAATCACTAAAAATGGTTTGTGCCTTCATAGTAAATTTCTTCCTATATACTAATTATCACTTTCTGTCTCTTTAGATTCCCTGATTCCAGGTCTGGGGCAAAGAAAGTACAAGATGAGCTTAGAAAAGTTTGTGCCAAGAAGCAAGACACTACTCGAAGTCTAATGTGGTCTTATGAAAAGGACACAGCAGCCTGCATGAAGGGATCCACATTGGCCAAATGTGAGAAACAATGACAATAAATGATTATATCACATTCAGAAAAGAAAAATTATATGAATTCATAGTAATAAAGAGATGAAGGAGGTGGGAATACTCTTTTTTTTTTTTAATAATTTTTATTGTGCTTTAAGTGAAAGTTTACAAATCAAGTCGGTCTGTCACATATAAGCTTATATACACCTTACTCCATACTCCCACTTACTCTCCCCCTAATGAGTCAGCCCACTCCTTCCTTCCAGTCTCTCCTTTCGTGACAATTTTGCCAGTTTCTAACCCTCTCTACCCTGCTATCTCCCCTCAAGACAGGAGATGCCAACACAGTCTCAAGTGTCCACCTGATACAAGTAGCTCACTCTTCATCAGCATTGCTCTCCAATCAATTGTCCAGTCCCTTCCATGTCTGATGAGTTGTCTTTGGGAATGATTCCTGTCCTGGGCCAACAGAAGGTTTGGGGACCATGACCACCAGGATTCGAGTAGCCTCAGTCAGACCATTAAGTATGGTCTTTTTATGAGAATTTGGGGTCTGCATCTCACTGATCTCCTGCTCCCTCAGGGGTTCTCTGTTGTGCTCCCTGTCAAGGCAGTTATCGGTTGTGGCCGGGCACCATCTAGTTCTTCTGGTCTCAGGATGATGTAAGTCTCTGGTTCATGTGGCCCTTTCTGTCTCCTGGGCTCTTAGTTATCTTGTGACCTTGGTGTTCTTCATTCTCCTTTGATCCAGGTGGGTTGAGATCAATTGATGCATCTTAGATGGCCGCTTGTTAGCATTTAAGACCCCAGACGCCACATTTCAAAGTGGGATGCAGAATGTTTTCATAATAGAATTATTTTGCCAATTGACTTAGAAGTCCCCTTAAGCCATAGTCCCCAAACCCCCGCCCTTGCTCTGCTGACCTTTGAAGCATTCAGTTTATCCCAGAAACTTCTTTGCTTTTGGTCCAGTCCAGTTGAGCTGACCTTCTGTGTATTGAGTATTGTCCTTCCCTTCACCTAAAGTAGTTCTTATCTACTAACTAATCAGTAAATAACCCTCCCCCTCCCTCCCTCCCCCCTCTCATAACCACAAAAGAATGTGTTCTTCTCAGTTTATACTATTTCTCAAGATCTTATAATAGTGTTCTTATACAATATTTATCCTTTTGCCTCTGACTAATTTCACTCAGCATAATGCCTTCCAGGTTCCTCCATGTTATGAAATGTTTCACAGATTCGTCACTGTTCTTTATCGATGCGTAGTATTCCATTGTGTGAATATACCACAATTTATTTAACCATTCATCTGTTGATGGACACCTTGGTTGCTTCCAGCTTTTTGCTATTGTAAACAGAGCTGCAATAAACATGGGTGTGCATATATCTGTTCGTGTAAAGGCTCTTATTTCTGTAGGGTATATTCCGAGGAGTGGGATTTCTGGGTTGTATGGTAGTTCTATTTCTAACTTTTTAAGAAAACGCCAGATAGATTTCCAAAGTGGTTGTACCGTTTTACATTCCCACCAGTAGTGTATAAGAGTTCCAATCTCTCCGCAGCCTCTCCAACATTTATTATTTTGTGTTTTTTAGATTAATCCAGCCTTGTTGGAGTGAGATGGAATCTCATCGTAGTTTTAATTCGCATTTCTCTAATGGCTAATGATCGAGAGCATTTTCTCATGTATCTGTTAGCTGCCTGAATATCTTCATTAGTGAAGTGAGTGTTCATATCCTTTGCCCACTTTTTGATTGGGTTGTTTGTCCTTTTGTGGTTGAGTTTTAACAGAATCATATAGATTTTAGAGATCAGGCGCTGGTCGGAAATGTCATAGTTGAAAATTCTTTCCCAATCCGTAGATGGTCTTTTTACTCTTTTGGTGAAGTCTTTAGATGAGCATAGGTGTTTGATTTTTAGGAGCTCCCAGTTATCTGGTTTCTCTTCATCATTTTTGGTAATGTTTTGTATTCTGTTTATGCCTTGTATTAGGGCTCCTAACGTTGTCCCTATTTTTTCTTCCATGATCTTTATTGTTTTAGTCTTTATGTTTAGGTCTTTGATCCACTTGGAGTTAGTTTTTGTGCATGGTGTGAGGTATGGGTCCTGTTTCATTTTTTTGCAAATGGATATCCAGTTATGCCAGCACCATTTGTTAAAAAGACTATCTTTTCCCCAATTAACTGACACTGGGCCTTTGTCAAATACCAGCTGCTCATATGTGGATGGATTTATATCTGGGTTCTCAATTCTGTTCCATTGGTCTATGTGCCTGTCGTACCAGTACCAGGCTGTTTTGACTACTGTGGCTGTATAATAGGTTCTGAAATCAGGTAGAGTGAGGCCTCCCACTTTCGTCTTCTTCTTCAGTGATGCTTTACTTATCCGGGGCTTCTTTCCCTTCTATATGAAGTTGGTGATTTGTTTCTCCATCTTATTAAAAAATGTCATTGGAATTTGGATTGGAAGTGCATTATATGTATAGATGGCTTTTGGTAGAATAGGCATTTTTGCTATGTTAAGTCTTCCTATCCATGAGCAAGGTATGTTTTTCCACTTATGTAGGTCCTTTTTAGTTTCTTGCACCAGTACTTTGTAGTTTCTTTGTATAGCTCTTTTAAGTCTTTGGTAAGATTTATTCCCAAGTATTTTATCTTCTTGGGGGCTACTGTGAATGGTATTGATTTGGTGATTTTCTCTTCGATGTTCTTTTTGTTGATGTAGAGGAATCCAAGTGATTTTTGTATGTTTATCTTATAACCTGAGACTCTGCCAAACTCTTCTATTAGTTTCAGTGGTTTTCTGGAGGATGCCTTAGGGTTTTCTGTGTATAAGATCATGTCATCTGAAATAGAGATAATTTGACTTCCTCCTTGCCAATCCGGATGCCCTTTATTTCTTTGTCTAGCCTAATTGCTCTGGCTAGGACCTCTAGCACAATGTTGAATAAGAGCGGTGATAAAGGGCATCCTTGTCTGGTTCCCATTCTCAAGGGAAATGCTTTCAGGCTCTCTCCATTTAGAGTGATGCTGGCTGTTGGCTTTATTATGTTGAGGAATTTTCCTTCAATTCCTATTTTGGTGAGAGTTTTTATCATGAATGGGTGTTGGACTTTGTCAAATGCCTTTTCTGCATCAATTGATAAGATCATGTGGTTTTTGTCTTTTGTTTTATTTATATGGTGGATTACATTAATGTTTTTTTTAATATTAAACCAGCCTTGCATACCTGGTATAAATCCCACTTGATCGTGGTGAATTATTTTTTTGATGTGTTGTTGAATTCTATTGGCTAGAATTTTGTTGAGGATTTTTGCATCTATGTTCATGAGGGATATAGGTTTGTAATTTTCTTTTTTTGTGATGTCTTTACCTGCTTTTGGTATCAGGGACATGGTGGCTTCATAGAATGAGTTAGGTAGTATTCCGTCATTTTCTATGCTTTGAAATACCTTTAGTAGTAGTGGTGTTAACTCTTCTCTGAAAGTTTGGTAGAACTGTGCAGTAAAGCCGTTAGGGCCAGGGCTTTTTTGTTGTTGTTGTTGGGAGCTTTTTGATTACCGTTTCAATCTCTTTTTTTGTTATGGGTCTATTTAGTTGTTTTACTTCCGATTGTGTTAGTTTAGGTAGGTAGTGTTTTTCCAGGAATTCATCCATTTCTTCTAGGTTTGCAAATTTGTTAGAGTACAATTTTTCATAATAATCTGATATGATTCTTTTAATTTCAGTTGGGTCTGTTGTGATGTGGCCCATCTCGTTTCTTATTCGGGTTATTTGTTTCCTTTCCTGTATTTCTTTAGTCAGTCTGGCCAATGGTTTATCAATTTTGTTAATTTTTTCAAAGAACAAGCTTTTGCCTTTGTTAATTCTTTCAATGGTTTTTCTGTTCTCTAATTCATTTAGTTCAGCTCTAATTTTTATTATTTGTTTTCTTCTGGTGCCTGATGGATTCTTTTGTTGCTCACTTTCTATTTGTTCAAGTTGTAGGGACAGTTCTCTGATTTTGGCTCTTCTTTTTGTGTGTGTACATTTATTGATATAAATTGACCTATGAGCACTGCTTTTGCTGTGTCCCGAGCACTGCTTTTGCTGTGTCCCAGAGGTTTTGATAGGAAGTGTTTTCATTCTCATTGCATTCTATGAATTTCTTTATTCCCTCCTTAATGTCTTCGATAACCCAGTCTTTTTTCAGGAGGGTATTATTCAGTTTCCAAGTATTTGATTTCTTTTCCCTAATTTTTCTGTTATTGATTTTCACTTTTATGGCCTTGTGGTCTGAGAAGATGCTTTGTAATATTTCGGTGTTTTGGATTCTGCAAAGGTTTGTTTTATGACCTTATAAGTGGTCTATTCTAGAGAATGTTCCATGTGCGCTAGAAAAAAAAGTATACTTTGCAGCAGGTGGGTGGAGTGTTCTGTATAAGTCTACGAGGTCAAGTTGGTTGATTATAGCAATTAGGTCTTCCATGTCTTTACTGAGCTTCTTACTGGAAGTCCTTTCCTTCTCCGAAAGTGGTGTGTTGAAGTCTCCTACTATAATTGTGGAGGTGTCTCTCTCACTTTTCAGTTCTGTTAAAGTTTGTTTTATGTATCTTGCAGCCCTGTCATTGGGTGCGTAAATATTTAATATGGTTATATCTTCCTGGCCAATTGTCCCTTTAATCATTATGTAGTGTCCTTCTTTATCCTTTGTGGTGGATTTAACTTTAAAGTCTATTTTGTCAGAAATTAATATTGCTAGTCCTACTCTTTTTTGCTTGTTGTTTGCTTGATATATTTTTTTCTACCCTTTGAGTTTTAGTTTGTGTCTCTAAGTCTAAGGTGTGTCTCTTGTAGGCAGCATACAGACGGATCGTGTTCCTTTATCCAGTCTGAGACTCTCTGTCTCTTTATTGGTGCATTTAGTCCATTTACATTCAGAGTAATTATAGAAAGTATGTGTTTAGTGCTGTCATTTTGATGCCTTTTTATGTGTGTTGTTGACAATTTCATTTTTCCACTTACTTTTTTGTTCTGAGATGTTTTTCTTTGTAAATTGTGTGTTCCTCATTTTCATAGTATTTGACTTTATGTTTGCTGAGTTGTTACGTTTTTCTTGGTTTTCATTTTGAATTATGGAATTGTTATACCTCTTCATGGTTACCTTAATATTTACCCCTATTTTTCTAAGTAAAAACCTGACTTGTATCTCCTTGTTTCCCTCTCCATATGGCAGTTCTATGCCACCTGTATTTAGTCCCTCTTTTTGATTATTGTGATCTTTTACATGTTGACTTCAATGACTCCCTGTTTTGAGCGTTTTTTTTTTTCTTTCTTTCTTTTTAAAATTAATCTTAGTTTGTTTTTGTGATTTCCCTATTTGAGTTGATATCAGGATGTTCTGGTCTGTGACCTTGTGTTGTGCTGGTGTCTGATATTATTGATTTTCTGACCAAACAATTTCCTTTAGTATTTCTTGTAGCTTTGGTTTGGTTTATGCAAATTCTCTAAGCTTGTGCTTCTCTGTAAACTTTTTAATTTCACCTTCATATTTGAGAGAGAGTTTTGCTGGATATATGATCCTTGGCCTGCAGTTTTTCTCCTTCAGTGCTCTATATATGTCATCTCATTGCCTTCTTGACTGCATGGTTTCTGCTGAGTAGTCTGAACTTATTCTTATTGATTCTCCTTTGTAGGAGACCTTTCTTTTCTCCCTGGCTGCTTTTAAAATTTTCTCTTTATCTTTGGTTTTGGCAAGTTTGATGATAATATGTCTTGGTGATTTTCTTTTTGGATCAATCTTACATGAGGTTTGATGAGCATCTTGGATAGATGTCTTTTCGTCTTTCATGCTGTCAGGGAAGGTTTCTGCCAACAGATCTTCAACTATTCTCTCTGTATTTTCTGTTATCCCTCCCTGTTCTGGGACTCCAATCACACGCAAGTTATTCTTCTTGATAGAGTCCCACATGATTCTTAGGGTTTCTTCATTTTTTTTAATTCTTTTATCTGATTTTTCTTCAACTATATTGGTGTCAATTGCCTTATCCTCCAAGTCCCCCACTCTGCATTCCAATGCTCGATTCTGCTCCTCTGACTTCCTATTGAGTTGTCTAATTCTGTAATTTTACTGTTAATCTTTTGGATTTCTGAATGCTGTCTCTCTATGGATTCTTGCAACTTATTAATTTTTGCACTATGTTCTTGAATAATCTTTTTGATTTCTTCAACTGCTTTATCGGTGTGTTCCTTGGCTTTTTCTGTAGATTGCCTTATTTCATTTCTGAGGTCATCCCTGATGTCTTGAAGCATTCTGTAAATTAGTGTTTTATATTCTGCATCTGGCAATTCCAGGATTGTATCTTCATTTGGGAAAGATTTTGATTCTTTAGTTTGGGGAATTGTAAAAGCAATCATGGTCTGCTTCTTTATGTGGTTTGATATCCACTGCTGTCTCCAAGCCAGCTCTAAGATATTGCAGTGATTTATTCTATATTTGCTCACTGAGTCTTATCTTGTTTTGTTTTCTTTCAATATACGTAGATGGGCTACTAGATTGCTCTGTCTTGATTGTTGTAGCCCTTGAATCACTTATGTCCTATTACCAGCTGGTTTGGGCTGTTACCAGATATATAAGCCTAAGAGTCCATTCACTATTCTTGAGTAGAATCTGATTTTGGGTCATCAAGTGTGTGGAGCAGACTGTCACCTATCCAACTAGAGAAATAGTGGTGATAGTAGTGGGCACAGATTCTAGTAGCAGCAGGGTTTCACACTCCGGGGTGGGGCAGGATGCTGACAGGCTTCCCCCAAGTGCCAGTGAGGTAGGTGTTTCTCTATTCCTAAAGCACTTTGGTGGGTGGGCTCTGCAGCTGTACCTTAGGCCCCCAATGCAAGTACCTCTACAGATTGGTAGGTGTCACCCTCTTTAGACCCCTAAGGCAGGAGGCTAGGTGGTCTGGGGGGAGCTTCAGCCCTCAGTTCCCTGTTGTGGGTCAGTGAGGGCTGTGCTGAATATGCAGAGCTATCAGACCTGGGAAACTTGTCTTTCCAGTAATCCGCTAAAACAATTACAGTCAGATCCCTATCAGAATTGCCTTTGCATTGTAATAGCCACTTTGTTCCCTGTAGGAATGAAAGCCCAAGACTGTGGATCACATATGTTTGGCTGGAGCTGGTTCTGTGTTTTCAGTCCAATTTGGGAAGGATTTTTGGTCCCTGGGTTTTTTGTAGCTGCTTCTCTCAGGCCAGGAGAATGGGTTAGGAAAAGACAAAAAAAAAAAAAAAACCCAGCACACTTCACTCTCTGGCTCAGGAAATTCCAATGTTAATGAAGCTGCCTGGGAAGGGGAGGGGAGGGTTCAGATAAATAGGAGAGAGTAGCACCCCCGAATATAGACAAAGTTACTTATCTTGCTTGGGATGACTGTTTTATCTGAGATTCCCGAGGGGCATGTTGACTGTGTGCGCTGGCTGGGTAGAGATTGCCCCCGAGGGTCAGGCCCGCGTCCTGTGCTTGTGCTGTCTCAGAAGCCGTGGTCAGTTCCTCCGCTCCCAGTCCAAAGCCCAGCACCAAGGTTGCCTGGCTGGGACGCCACACTCCCAGCTCCAAAACCAGTCTCTGCCTCCCAGTGACCTCTCCTTCTGTCAGCCGTGTCGCTGCGCTGCCTGCGTGCACTGGCTGGGCTTCCCCCGAGGTTGGTTCAGGGGGCTAGGGCTGCGTCCTGTGTTTGCACCATCTCAGGATGCCGTGCTCAGCTACCCTGCACCCAGTCCAAAGCCCGGCACCAAGGTTTCCTGACTGGGACGCTGGCTCCAGGCTCCGAAAACAGTCGCTGCTTCCCTGTGGTTGCTCGTTCTCAGTCTCTGTCACTCAGATCAACTCTTTAGATCTGTGTTTGATGGTCAGTGTTTGTAGATTGTCATGTATGTGATCGATTCACTTGTTTTTCCGAGTCTTTGTTGCAAGAGGGATCCGAGGTAGCTTCTACCTAGTCAGCCATCTTGGCCCCGCCCGGGAATACTCTTCATAACAGAAGAATGCACAGTAATGAATACAGAAGGAAGGACAGAATTAGAAAATCACAATTATGCATCCATCAGTAAAATAATAGGCAAAGATCAATAGTGACTCCCCAAACGATTGGGTGAAAGGTTGTTGGGGAAGAGAACATTTACAGGCTCTCAAATTATGGTCACACAAAATGCTTGTTAACTTTAAATGCAAAAAATTTTTCTTTACAAATTTTCAGATGAAGCTTGTGTTATTCAGATCTTTCATACGATATATGAGTTTTGTCTGCTTGGTTAACCAGTGTCTGAAAGACATGTTAAAGTTTCTCGTTATGTAGAGGTCAGCTTTTGTTTTTTTAAATACGCTCCTTTGTTATCCTATTGGAGTTCCTCACCATTACATAGTTAAAATTTCATTTCTTAGAACTCCTTTGCTTCTTAGAGTATTTTGAAATCTGCTGTTCTAAACTTTGAATCTACCTTTATTTTCTTCCTTTTCTATTACAGACTTCAAGATAACGTGGCCATTTTTTGACCCAAGTTTTCATTAATTCCATTTAATCAAGCAGGTTTTACTCTTTAGCACTTTGTGCTGTTGTTTACCGTCAGAGAAATGAATTTATTAGCAAGTCAAGTAGATATTTAATAAGATGCTCTGCCTTTTCTGAATTATACTTTCTTTAGAAAATCTATAAACTAGATAGATGAAGCATGATGTTTTGTATATGAGTGAGAAGAAAAGGAGAGAAATAAAATAAATAATTTTCCTGAAATATGGGCTTTCCCAAACTTAAGTACAAGCTTTCTTCCAAGATTTCAATTATAAATTGATCACTTGGAATTTAGAGGATGTTCATTCTCCCAAGCCTTAAGTTACTTGCCAACTATTTTCAACTGATAATTATGAAGCCCTTTCTCTGTTTGATTACTTCTCCTAGAGACCTATTTTCCTGCATATTATTCTTTCATTTCCCATAAATTATTCAGAGCTTGTTAATGATGAATTCATTTTAAAGCTCTATTACACTGCAGAGTTCATAGCCAAGCATACTTTTCCTCTCTTCAGTTCTCTCTGCGCCTTTCTAGAAGTCCATTGTTTTTACAAGACCAAAGTCTGGGACATCCATTCTGTCTGTTCAACACCAACAGAGTAGGTACTTCCCCTTCTTTCAAAGGACAAGCTGAGGCCTCAGGATTTAGTTGATATGAGGAGGAAGAGTAATTACACTCAGTTTGAATCTGCAAATAAAATAGCACTTGTGCTGCCTAGTCTTTCAGTTTCATTTACAGAAAGTCAAAGACTTCAGAGACATGTTTAAAGACCTTGTGACTTTGTCAATTAATTTCACATTAGGTGGCAGTATGAGTAGTAATTATTGACTTTAGTGGGTCTGGCAGTGTTTCTGCATAACAGGAAACAAGCTTCTCAAGTCAGCTCCCTGTGTGTGAGGTCAGCTCTGCACACAGATTTCTCCATAGCATTCAATGGGGTCTTCAGGCAGCACAACTTGTTTCTTCTTACAAGAGGTAAGGGGTAATCTAAATCTGTAGAATTCTGTCCATTGATCGATTTCTGTGAATCTCTTCTGATTCTTTTTAATATGTACAGGAATCCATATGGAGACTTAAAGAAATGATTACAAAATTGCCCCACTAAGGAGCCATGATAAATAAAGGGCAGCTGAGGCATACCACCATGTTCAATGCACCCCATAAGGAAGGGCCCTCTCAGTATGTATGGGCAAGGTCATCAGATTCTCACTCAGCCTTAGGTCTGCACATCCACTCTGGCCTCTGTTAACGTGCTAGCTCTTGCTTGATGCTAACCTCCTTATTCTTGCACATCTCTGGCCGACTTTGCTTTTGGAATTCATTTTGGTCCCCAGGTTCATCTCTATAGCTACTGCTTCTCAAACATTTCTTCTCTGGTCTTATATCTCCTCTTCTCTGCTTGGCTTCTTGGCAGTCCCTTACTGGAGACTATAGTCTCCACCCTCGTGGCTATGATGTTTCATGTTTCCCTTGGGCCCACTAAAACCAAACCCATTGCCGTCAAGTTGACTCTAACTCATGGGCCCACTAGGACCTTGAATTTCTACTTACAATCTAGTACCTTCCAACAATATACACCTAAGCTATTCCTCAAAACATTACATGGAAGTTAACCCATTAGTCAAGACTTATCATTTCTTCTTTAATCCTCCTCATTTGTAGAATGAAGATAGATCTGTCCTAGCTGCTTGACAGAGATGTGGGAATTAATGAGATATTTGTACACGAAGAGGCTTTGCAAAGCAACAAGTTCATGATGTACAATTGAAAATTACTGCTGTAATTAACTTGGATATGACTGTGGTTTGGAGCTTTGACTGTTTTAGTAATCCTAGGGCAGTAATCCCTTCCAGTTGGCCTCCTCATTCAATAAACTTGCTAAAGACAGCAAGAAATGGAACTAAGTCTAGAGTGATTATATGACTTTCATCTTTGCCTTACTTATTAGCCTTTTCAAGGTGCAGAACTCTTTGTCCCTAAGGCAATGAAACACCAATAACTATAATTTCTTTTAAGTGTCTGAAATCTCTGCTTCAAAAGGAAGGATGACAATGTATTGAAGAAATTGCTGTAGCCGTACAACTGCCCAGGCTTTGCCCCTATCCTGTGGGCAGCACTTGACATAAGCAGATACTTGTGTTTGGTCTAGAGACAGAGAGGACAATGTTACGTGTTAATCAGACCCCTGTTCAATATGAAAATGATTAGGGCATAAACATTTCATAATCAGAAGAAGGTAAATAATAGGGGTGAGCCAGCATTGCTAAAAGAATTGGATCAAAATGATTTCCAGGTCAAAGAGGCATTTTGAAGAGGCAGCTTTAGAAAATGATCTGCAAGTCTTACTTAACCCCCTTCCTCTGTCTACTGCAAATGGGTCAAGAAATCAGTGTGTGATCACCCTTAATACCCTCCTGGGGGAAGTGGTGGAGCCTATGGCTTAGGCCCCTTTAAGATGGACTGAGCAGAGAGGATGAGGCACCATCTTCATGAACAGAGAGCTGGACTGGCCAACCCAAGAGGTCCCTTCCACTTCTCATTCCTATGATTAATGTGCTCTTGCTCCTATCCTCTTGTATTTTCTAATAATTTTGAAAATCTCTGGTAGTAGAAAAGCATTTTATGAGGAGATTGAAAGTAATTATAGTTTTTTTTTTCTTTTTCCAAGAATATATAATCAATTTCATTTATTTCCCAAGTAAAACATTCACTGCAGGTTCAATCTTTGAAAGACAACTTGATTATCTGTTCCACAGAACAAGTCAGGAGATATCATTCTCAGTCCTCAATCATAACTTCCTATTATGAAATGTTTATGCCCTAATCATTTTCTTATTGAACAGGGGTCTGATTAACACATAACACGTAATGTGTGTGTGTTTTGAAAAACAGTCGGAATAAGCAGCATATAATGTCATTGGAAGTAAATTGCTGTATTTAGCACCCTTGGATTTAAAAAAGATCTTTTTTTTTTTCTCTTCTGGAGCAACATAATGTCCTGAAACATTTTGTATAAAGCATATTGTTCTACACTTCAAGACCATATTATAAATGCTCTTAAAAACATTTATAAAAGCAGGTTAAATAACTTCCCACATGTAGTTAATGTACTCTTGAAAAAAGGGAAATGAAAATGTACATTCCTTTCTGCAAAGCCACCATAAATTAACTTTACACTAGTAAAACAACAACAATAGAGCTTTGTACATATTAAATTCCTTTTGTAATAGTATAAATAGAGACTTCTATCTAAATTAAAATTTAATGTATGTGACCTTCATTTCCTCAGACCTCCTCCAGATGGGCTTACACTGGGGCAATAGTAACAGTTATCTAACCCCATATCACTAGGTCAACCTCTACCAGTGAAACCACTGGAAGACCTGCCCCCATCCTTTACTTTTTTTTTTTCTTGACTGTAATCTATAGTTATTGTTGTTGGTTTTAATTTTTTTTTATTGTACTTTAGATAAAGGTTTCAGAGCAAACTGGCTTCTCATTAAACAATTAATATGCATATTGTTTTGTAACATTGGTTGCCAACCCACGACATGTCAACAATCCCCCCATCTTGACCTTGGATTCCCCATTACCAGCTTTCCTGTCCCCTCCTGCCTTCTCAGCACTGGTGTGCCCATTTAGTCTCATTTTGTTTTATGGGACTGTCTAATCTTTGGCTCAAGGGTGAATCTCAGGATTGGCTTCATTACTGAGCTATAAGCGTGTCTGCTCCCCACCAACGCCTTACTTCTGATTGCAAGTTGTTTGTAAAAGGTCATGAACTGCCAGTTCTCCTGCTGTCCCATTCAGCATTTCTGTGTGAATTAGGGAAAGGAACCCTTCCTACAGGTAGTTATAGTCTGGCTTGAAGAGTGGGACTAGGGTTAGACCCAACACTGCCCTGATCCTCTTGGCAGTTGTCCTCATGCAGTGACTACTAGCCTCACTGTATGCCGTGGCCGTGCTAAGTCACCTCTTCTTTCACCTTGAGGCATCCAGTATATCTTCTGTCTCATTTAGGCCTGTCTCCTCAGTTGCTGGGTAACCATATAAAACCTCTTCCTGCTGTCTCTTATTGGAGTGGTCACAGCTGCTCTTCTATTTGATGTCAACAATTTCCATGCTAAAATATGAAAGAAAGAGTCTCTCACAATTCACATTATACTCTTTTTCAGACCTTCAAAGCAGAGCAAACCTGCATGCTGGCTATCTAGAAGACTTGAGGAGATATAACTCCTTTCTGAGGATCTTTGTATTCACCTTAAGAAACTGACATGTTATATAGGGTCAAATAAAGAGGATATCTGAATGAATGCAGATGTTTGACTGAACTTCATCCCCTTAGATACCCCATTTGGGAAGCTAATGGCTTGTCACGCTCCCAGCTTCTTAAGGATTTTAGTCTAGGGTTCAGGAATCTCAGCTTGTCCAGTCATTGTCCCTCCCAGGAAGTTCAAGAGGTCTTCAGGGAAAGGGGACCTGTTCTTGACTTTCAAGCCAGCTGTCAGGACATCCCTGAAGATGTGGAAACTGCAGGGAACATATAGTTTAGCCTTCTGCTCTGGGTACTTTTACAATATTTTAAGGGGAAAACAAGAAAAACTGTAGAGTAGAATATATGTTACCCAGATCTGAAGTGAGGACATGTTAGACTTCAAGATCAAGATAAAATTGCCTCCATCCTCCAATTACATAGCTTCAATTAATCCAATGTTCTCCCTGAATATTGTATTAACTCCTGGCAGTTTAAATTCTCATGGTCCCTCTGCCTCCTGACTTCAGAGTCTAGTCTGTGCTGTATTTGTTTGGCTCCACATCAATTTATACATGAAAATTAACCACAGCTTCAAACTGATTTGTTCCAGCTTGAACCCCTGCTGAGAATTTGCATTTCTTTCTTTCTTTTTTTTAATTGTGCATTAGGTGAAAGTTTACAGAGCAAATTAGTTTCCCATTCACTAGTTTGTACAGAAAGTATTTCATAACCTTGGTTTCATTCCCCACAATGTACCAGCATTCTCCCCATTTCCACTCTGGGCTCCCCGTTTCCTTTAGTCCTGATTTTTAGCCCTTCCAGCCTTCTCATTTTTGCTTTTGGGCAGATATTGCCCTTTTGATCGCCTATAATTGATTGTTCTGAGTACTACATTCCTCTCAGGGGTTATTGTTTATCTTATGGCTTGTCTATTGTTTGGCTGGGAGGTGATCTCTGAGGATAGCTTCAGTTCTGGGTCAGAAGGGTATCTTAGGACCATAGTCTCGGAGGTTCCTCCAGTCTCGGTCAGACCAGCAAGTCTCATCTTTTTTGTGAGTTTGATTTTTTTGTTCTGCAATTATCCTCCTGCTCTGTCCAGGACCCTCTGTTTTGATCCTAGTCAGAGAGGTCGGTAGTGGTAGCAGGGCGCCATCTAGTTCTAGTCTCAGGGTTGTGTAGGCTGTGGTTCATATGGTCCATTAGTACTTTGGTCTAATTACTCCCTTGGGTCTTTGGTTTTCTTAATTCTCCTTTGTTCGGGGGAGTAAAAGATCACTAGTTGTGTCTTAGATGGATGTTTGCAAGCTTTTAAGACTTTAAAGGCTACTCACCAAAATAGGATGTACAACATTGTCTTTATGAGCTATGTCGTGCCAATTCACGTAAATGGCCCTGGAGTCTATTGTCCTTTATCTTCTAGCCTAGAAACTTCATCCCTCAAGGTGTTTGGTTATATCTAAGAGGTTTCCCTGACTGTACCCCTTGTGTGCTCTACATGAGCCACACCTGCAGTCAGGTATGTAGAAGTTCTTGTTGTTGTGAGGTGCCATCCAGTCTGTCCTGACTCGTAGCAACCCTGTGTACAACAGAACAAAACACTGCCCAGTCCTGCACCATGCTCACAATCATTGTTATGCTTGACCCCACTGTTGCAGCCAATGCATTAATTCACCTCTTTTTTTTTTTTTTTTGAGGGTCTTCCACTTTTCTGCTGACCCTGTACTTTACCAAGCACGATGTCCTTTTTCAGGGCCTGATCCCTCCTGACAACACTTCTAAAGTGTGTAAGACACAGTCTCACCATCCTTGATTCTAAGGAGCATTCTGGTTGTACTTCTTCAAAGACAGATTTGTTCATTCTTTTGGCAGCCCATGGTATATTCAACATTCTTCGCCAACACCACAATTCAAAGGCATCAGTTCTTCTTCGGTCTTCTTTATTCATTGTCCAGCTTTTGCATGTATATGATGAGATTGAAAATACCATGGCTGTGGTATTTCTTGACTGCTGCTTCCATGGGTGTTCATTATGGATCCAAGTAAAATGAAATCCTTGACAACTTCTGTCTTTTCTCCAATTATCGTGATGTTGCTTATTGGTCCAGTTTTGAGGATTTTTGTTTTCTTTATGTTGAGGTGTAATCCATACTGAAGGCTGTGTTCTTTGATCTTCATCAGTAAGTGTTTCAAGTCCTCTTCGCTTTCAGCAAGGAAGGTTGTGTCATCTGCATAACGCAGATTGTTAATGAATCTTTCTTCAATACTGATGCCCCATTCTTCTTCAGATAGTCCAGCTTCTCGGATTATTTGCTCAGCATACAGACTGAATAGGTGTGGTGAAACAATATAACCCTGATGCATACCTTTCAAAACCTCGGGGTATCCCCTTGCTCTGTTGGAACAACTGCCTCTTCATCTATGTACAGGTTCCTCGTGAGCACAATTAAATGTTCTGGAATTCCCACTCTTCACGATGTTGTCTATAATTTGTTATGATCCACACAGTCGAATGCTTTTGCATAGTCAATAAAACATAGGTAAACATCTTTCTGGTATTCTCTGCTTTCAGCCAGGATTCATCTGAGGTCAGCAATGATATTCCTAGTTCCATGTCCTCTTCTGAATCCAGCGTAAATATCCAGCAGTTCCCTGTTGATGTACTGCTACAGCCGCTTTTGAATGATCTTCAGCAAAATTTAACTTCCGTATGATATTAATGATATTGTTCAATAATTTCCTCATTTGGTTGGATCACCTTTCTTGGAAATAGGCATAAATATGGATCTCTTTCACTCGATTGGCCAGGTAGCTATCTTCCAAATTTCTTGACATAGAAGAGTGAGCACTTCCAGCACTGCATCTGTTTGTTGAAACATCTCAATTGATATTCTGTCAATTCCTGGAGCCTTGTTTTTCACTAGTCCCTTCAGTGCAGCTTGGCTTTCTTCCTTCAGCACCATCAGTTCCTGATCATATGCTACCTCTTGAAAAGGTTAAACATCGACCAATTCTTTTTGATATAATGACTCTGTGCATTTCTTCCATCTTCTTTTGATGCTTCCTGCATCATTTAATATTTTCCCCATAGAATCCTTCACTATTGCAACTCGAGACTTGAATTTTTTCTTCAGTTCTTTCAGCTTGAGAAGCACCGAGCATGTTCTTTCCTTTTGATTTTCTATCTCTAGCTCTTTGCGCATGTCATTATAATACTTTGACTTCTCAAGCTGCCCTTTGCAATCTTCTGTTCAGTTCTTTTACTTCATCATTTCTTCCTTTTGCTCAATGTTCAAAAGCAAGTTTCAGAGTCTCTTCTGACATCCTTTTTTTTTAAATTGTGCTTTAAGTGAAAGTTTACAAATCAAGTCAGTCTCTCATACAAAAATTTATATACACCTTGCTCTATACTCCCAGTTGCTCTCCCCTTAATGAGAAAGCACACTCCTTCTCTCCACCCTGTATTCCCCTTGTCCATTCAGCCAATTCCTGTCCCCCCTGCCTTCTCATCTTGCCTCCAGACAGGAGCTACCCACATAGTTTCATGTGTCTACTTGACCCAAGAAGCTCAGTCCTTACCAGTATCATTTTCTGTCTTATAGTCCAGCCCAATCCCTGTCTGAAGAGTTGGCTTTGGGAATGTTTCCAGTCTTGGGCTAACAGAAGATCCAGGGACCATGACCTCTGGTGTCCTTCTAGTCTCAGTCAGACCATTAAGTCCGGTCTTTTTATGAGAATTTGAGCTCTGCATCCCACTGTTCTCCTTCTCCATCATGGATACTCTGTTGTCTTGCTTTCTTCACATATGTCCTTGATGTCATTCCACAACTCGTCTGGTCTTCAGTCATCAGTGTTCAACACGTCAAATCTATTCTTGAGATGGTCTCTAAATTCAAGTCGGATGTACTCAGGTTGTACTTTGGCTTTCGTGGACTTGTTCTAATTTTCCTCTGTTTCAGCTTGAACTTGCATAGGAGCAATTGATGGTCTGTTTGGCATTTGGCCCCTGGCCTTGTTCTAACTGATGATTTTGAGCTTTTCCATTGTGACTTTCCAGAGATGTAGTCAATTTGATTCCTGTGTATTCCATCTGGTGAGGTCCATGTGTATAGTTGTCGTTTATTTGGGTAAAAAAAAAAAAAAAAGATATTTGCAATGAAGAAGTCATTGATCTTGCAAAATTCTATCATGTGATCTCTGGCATTGTTTCTGTCACCAAGGCCATATTTTCCAACTACTGATCCTTCTTCTTTGTTTCCAACTTTCACATTCCAATCACCAGTAATTATCAATGCATCCTAATTGCATGTCTGATCAATTTCAGACTACAAAAGTTGATAAAAATATTCGATCTCTTCATCTTTGGCCTTAGTGTTTGGTGTGTAAATTTGAATAATAGGCGTATTAACTGGTCTTCCTTGTAGACATATGGATAGTATCCTATCACTGACAGTGTTGTACTTCAGGATAGATCTAGAAATGTTCTTTTTGATGGTGAACGCAACTCTGTTCCTGTTCAAGTTGTCATACTCGGCACAGTAGACCATATGATTGTCCGATTCAAAATGGCCAATACCAGTCCCTTTCAGCTCACTAATGCTTAGGATATTGATCTTTATGCATTCCATTTCACCTTGAGTATCCCAATATTCCTAGATTCATAATTCAAAAATTCCACGTTCCGATTATTAATGGATGCTTGCTACTCTTTCTTCTCATTTTGAGTCGTGCCACATCAGCAAATGAAGGTCCTGAAAGTTTGACTCCATCTACATCATTAAGGTCTACTGTACTTTGAGGAGGCAGTTCTTCCCCAGTTGTCATCTGAGTGCTTTCCAACCAGGGGGCTTATCTTCTGGCACTATTTAAGACAATGTTCTGTTGCTATTCATAAGATTTTCACTGGCTAATTCTTTTCGGAAGTAGACTGCTGGGTCCTTCTTCCTAGTCTGTCTTAGTCTGGAAGCTCAGCTGAAACCTGTCTGACATGGGTGACCCTGCTACTGTCTGAATACCAGTGGTATGGCTTCCAGCATCACAGCAACGCACAAGCCCCCACAGTACAACCAACTGACAGACACGTGCAGGTAAGTAGAAGTATCCACCACCAGACCTGTATCTGCCAGTGGGTGTATTCCCTTGCACCCTCCCACACCTCTTGACATATCTATCTACTTATTTATCCATTCATAAATCATTATTTGTTAATTCTGTTGCTGCAGGATTGTCTAAGCTATAGTAGTTACCATAGTTGCCTTTGTTCTTGTGTTCCTCTCAGTGTCCTTTCTTGCATTGGTCATGTTGTGCTGACTTCCCCCATATTATGTATTGCCTTTCCCTTCACCACCATTAACATGTGCCTTCTGTCTAATCAGTAATTTTCCTTCCCTCCCCGTCCTGTCCCTGGCAATCATCAAAGAATGTTCTATCTTTTTTTTCCCTGTGTGTAAACCGTTTGTTATTACTTTATAATAGTGGTCTCATACAATATTTGTCCTTTTGTGATTGACTTATTTCACTCAGCATAATGTCCTCCAAATTCATCCATGTTGTAAGATGTTTCATAGATTTTTCATTATTCTTTATTGATGCATAGTATTCCATTGTGTGTGCCACACACAAACTGTGTGCCACAGTTTGTTAATCCACTCTTCTGTTGATGGACAGTTAGGTTGTTTCCATATTTTTGCTATTGCGAATAATGCTTTAGTGAACATGGGTGTGCATATATGTATTCATGTCACAGCTGTTACTTCTTTAGGGTATAAACCTAGAAGTGGGATTTCTGGATTATATGGTATTTCTATTTATAGCTTTTTGAGGAAGTGCCATACCTTTTTCCATAGTGGTTGCACCATTTTACGTTTTCACCAACAATGCATAAGAGTTCCAATCTCCCCACAACCCCACCAACATTGGTTATTTTCTGTTTTTTTTTTTTTTTTGCCAATGTTATCGGGGTGAGATGTATCTCATTGTAGTTACGATTTGCATCTAATTGCTAATGATTCCAAGCATTTCTTCATATATTTGTTAGCCCCCTGAACACCTTTGGTGAAGTATCTGTTCATATCCTTTGCCCGTTTTTAAACTGTATTGTTTGTCTTTTTCTTGTTGAGATGTTGAATTTTTTAATAACTGTTAGAGATTAGTCCCTTGTCAGACATGTCATAGTGAAAAAATTTTTCCCAGTCAGTAGGTTCTCTTTTGTGTCCTTTAGAGAAGTCTTATGTGTAACATAATTGTTTAATTTTTAAGGGGTCCCATTTTTCTTGCTCATCTTCTGCAGTGTGTGCATTTTCGGTTATGTTTGGTATTCTATTTATGCCATATGTTAGGGCCTGTAGTGTTGTCCCTATTTTTTTCCCATAATCTTTAAAGTTTTAGGTTTCATATTTAGGTCTTTGACCCATTTTGCATTAGTATTTGTGTATGGTGTGAAGAATGGGTTCTGTTTCATTTTTCTACAAATATACATCCAATTTTGCCAGCACCACTCATTGAAGAGTATATTTCTTCCCCATTTAACGGTCTTTGGCCCTTTATTGAAGATCCACTGACCACAGGTGGATGGATTTACATCTGGGTTCTAAATTCTGTCCCATTGGTCTATGTGTCTGTTGTTATGCTAGTACCAGGCTGTTTTGACTACCGTGCCTATATAGTAGGTTTTGAGACCAGTAAAGTGAGTCCTCCTACTTTGTTCTTCTTCTTCAATAATGCTTACTTATCCGTGGCATCTTTCCTTTCCATATAAAGTTGGTGATTAGTTTTTCCATCTCATTAAAGAATGCTGTTGGAATTTAGATTGAGATTTTGCTTTATATCTGTAGATCGCTTTGGGTAGTATTGACATTTTCACAATGTTGTGTCTTCTATCCATGAGCATGATATGTTTGTCCATTTATGTAGGTCTCTGTTAGTTTCTTGTCATACAGTTTTGTAGTTTTCTTTGTATAGGTCTTTTACATCCCTGGTTAGATTTATTCCTAAGCCTTTTATTTTTTGAGGGGCTATTGCAAATGGTACTGTTTTCCTGATTTTCTTTTCGAACTTACAGGAATCCAGCTGATTTTTGTATGTTGATCTTGTGTCCTGCTACTTTGCTGAATCCTTCTATGAGTTCTAGTAGCTCTTTTCTGGAATCTTTGGGATTGTGTCATCTGCAAATAAGGACAGTTTTACTTCTTCCTTACTAATTTTTATGCCTTTTATTCTCTTTTCTTGTCTTATTGCCCTAGCTAGGAATTCCAGTACAATGCTGAATAAGAGTGGTAATAAAGGGCACCTTTGTCTAGTTCTCAAAGGGAATGCTTTTAGTTTCTCTCCGTTGAGAATAATGTTGGCTGTTGGTTTTGCATAAACGCCGTTTATTATGTTGAGGAATTTCCCTTCTATTTCTATTTTACTGAGACTTTTTATTAGGAATGGGTGTTGGACTTTATCAAATGTCTTTTCTGCATCAATTGAGATGACCACGTGATTCTTTTGTTTTATTTGTGGTATATTATGTTGATTGATTTTGTAATGTTGAACCATCGTTGCACAGCTGGTATGAATTCCACTTGGTCTTAGTCACAATGTATCATTTTCTTGACATGCTGTTGAAATTCTATTGGCTAGAATTTTGTTGAGAATTTTTGCATCTATATCCATGAGGGATATTGGTCTGTAATTTTCTTTTTTCATGGTATTTTTGCCTGGCTTTGGTATCAGGGCAAGGATGCCTGGGTGATCAGTCACTGGGTGGGTAGCATGAAAACTCTCACCAACGGTCCTGTGCAGGCCATGCTGGACAGGGGTGGTTAGAGCAGGCACAAGTCTCTGGGTATAGAGGGAGGATAGTATGCGGCAGAGGGGGTGGGCGATGGGGGGCCAAGGTAGGGGAGATGCTGCCAGTCCACAGATGTCTAGTTAGAGGGCATGTCTCTGGCTGCTAGGTCATGCAGCAGGGAGACTGTGCTGCCAGGCCTCAGGCCACTGGTGCAGGTGGCTGGAGGAAGTAGAAGGTGCTGCTGGACCACGGGCACTGACATAAGAGCCCACTGGTGCCTCTGCTTACCAGTCCAGGAGAAGAGGTGGTGGGCGGTGGATGTTTAAGCACACAGGCCAACAGTTGCTTGCACTCGCCTAGTGGGATGGGCTATCTGGTGCAAGCAGTCAGGTAAGTGGGAAAGGCGGGGTGGTGACTGAATTGGTGCTATAGCTGCCTGATGGTACACCCTCACTCAGCAGATGGGAAAAGTAGGGCAGAAGCCAAACCTGCATCAGAGGTGCCTGCCAGTGCTCAGCTCGCTCAGGCAGGCAGGAAAGGCATGGTAGTGGCCAGGTTGGAGAAGGGAGAAGAAAAAAGAAAGAAATAAAAAGGAGGGGGCCAGTACCATGGTCCCAGGTGGTCTGGGCTGGAAGGATGGGGGAATTGTGCCATTGTCTACCTTGTTTCACTTTGGGTGTGTCCTCTCAGTTTCCCTATGTTCTGATGGGAATTCTGTGAAGTTGCCTTCTGTGCCCCTCACCTGGATCTCTGGTGTCTTTGTCTCAAGATGCACCGTGCCCCCGCCCCCAACTGTGCTGGGCCAGTTGGCTAGGCAACTCCCTGCCATCCTTTCTTGTTCACTGTTTTCCGTCAGTTTCATCTTCCATTCAGTGGTCAATCTAGTTCGTTATCCCATCATTTGATGTTCAGGGTTCCAGAATTGACATCTGTATCTGTTTTACTTAGTTTTGGGGGGTCTTTTTTGCCAGGGGATGGCGTTTTGGGTCTTACTATTCTGCCCATCTAGGCCAGAACTGATAATTTGCATTTCTAACAAGTTCCCAGGGGATGTTAATACTGTTGGTTAGGGATCAGTTCTGAAAACCACTAGTAGAGCAGTGGTTCTCAAAATTTATTATACATAAGAATCACCTGGGGAGCTTGTTAAACTGTAGATGTTGATTCAGTATATCCGGGGTGGAAATGCAAATTTTTAGCAGGGGTTTGAGCTGGAATGAACCAGTTTCACTGGTTTCCAGGACAAAAATAAAACCACTCATAGAAAGATTTTCATTATTGCTATTACATTTTTCATTTCCAAGCATCTTTTTTGTCCTCTGAATACATGTTTTTTAAATCATACTTTTGTGATAAAACAGCTTCTCTTATCTCTCAGAGAATATTAGTGATAGACTTGTTCTTGGTTTGTTTTATGGCCTTGCCCTTCTGCTACTTTTCAAGTGTTAGCACTTAAAAAGCTAATTGGAGACTATGTAGTTATTCTGCATTTGTCTCCCAGACCTATCCTCCAACTTGTCAACTGCCCAGAGGCTGATTTCTATGGACAGCCTCATCGGGAATCCCTAGCTCTTTGGCTTCCTGTTAGGTTCAACCAATGGAGCCCTGGCAGAAGATCAAAATAAAGGGCATAAAGGTCATTTATTCCTCATTCACTCTCTGCCTGGGAGTTCTGCCAGTGGCTATGTTCCTCTACTGTAGCAGTTCTTAGCTTTGGCATCATTAACATTTGGGGCTAGATAATTCTTTGATGGGGACACTGTCCTGTGCATTATAGGATGTTTAGCAGCATCCCTAGTCTGTACCCTCTAGATGCCAGTAGCACCCCCGACCCCACCTCCAAGTCTTGACAACCAAAAATGTTCCAGATACTGCCAAATGTGCCAGGGTGTGGGGAGGATTGCCCCAGTTGAAAGGCACTACTCTGTTGTTGTGGCTGGTGAACAGTCCCTCCTCCACAGCTCCAGCATGGCTGACTCTGGCAATACCCTTCTCTCCCCTTACCCTCTTTGCTCATGCTGGTCCCTGGGTTGGCCACCGTTTTCTCTGGTTCTTTTAAATCTGCCATCTGTAAGTGGTGTCTTCATTAAACTCTCTTCGGTGAAACCTTTTTGCGTGTGCCACCTGTTTTCTGCTGGGACCTCATGACTACAGAAGCTATGTGCAAGTGGGTATGTTGTATTGGCCATGATTTTCACTGGAAGGTGATCTGGATGAGCTGTTACCTTGGAAACCCACATTTCAGAGTTTTTAAGCCTTTAAGGTGGGCTGGTCAGGGTCCCCAGAATACTTTTCTGATCTCCTGCTTAGAAGGTATATGCTTGACTGCCAACATTCTGGGAGCCTAGTGGGAGAAGGCTGAAGGTCTCAGTATTCAGTATGGAAACTTCTACTTAACCTTTGTTTACATATGATATCCTTCCCAAACTGGCCAGGTGTTCCCAAATCCATAGATTTTCTGTTTTTACTCTAATCAAAGAACAAAGATCAAGTCTTCTACCCCCTGTTCTTGATTTTAGCCCTATCTTTATCCACATTTCAGAGACATCTGAGACTATCAATTCTTTAACTTGGCATCTTCTGCCATGTAAATAAATTTTCTACTTAGCTTTCTCAATGCCTGGTTTAGGAGTCAGCTTTCTTCAGTCTACTGAGTCACCAGTTGTCCATGTTGTTCTCCAGCTGCTAATGTTTCATTGAGTACCGTTTCAGAAGAAGGTAGAGGTAAACACTTTAGTTCAATGTGCCATCTTTAAGGGAAAAATACCAATTAAGTTCTCAGTCAACCCTGGAGCAGACCTTTCCACGTTCCTGAGGCAAGCTATTGTGGCTTCTCTTTACTTGGAACCTCATATTCTTAATGTACTGCTCTGCACCCACTGTTACAGTTTCCTTCTCTTCTGTGTCTTTGCACCAGGGCTTCGAACTAGTTAGAACCAGTTCAGTAATGGCCAATGAAGCACAACTGGAACAAACTCAAATTTTTTTTTTAATTCGAGTGATACAGAACCATAACTGGAATGAGAAAAATTACAGGCTGCAGCCCTGTAATGAGAGACTCGAAAGGTGCATAGTAAGCCCTTTCAAGAGCCTGATGAATGAGACTGGATTATTGCCAACACTGAGGAAAGCAATACACATGGAAAGGAGTGTAGCTGGCCACCACCTTTGAGTGGGTCATCACTCTTTCCAGCTCTGCGCAAAACCTGATGAGCAGGAGATTTTGTTGCTATGCAATGCATACACTGCCCTTGTTTTCTAAGAGGGAGATTAAGTTTCCAGCAGGGTTTCCATCTGTAATTTTTCCTGTTCCAGTTATGGTTCCAGTTCACCCAAATTTTAAAAATTCATATCTGTTCTGGTATCCCTTCCTTGGCCATGGCTAAATAAGGAGAAAACTGGTTTGAAGCCCTACTTTGCACACACTCTTTTCTCTGCCTAGATTGCTCATTCTCTACCTGGTTAGCTTCTTTAGGTTTCTGTGTAGGCATCTCTTCCTTAAGACCTTTTCTTGACCTTCTAAGACAGTGTTAGGTACCACTCTTGCCCCTAGAACACCCTTTGCTTACCCTTTCTATTTCCTCTTTCATGTCCCATCAACAAGCATTACATACATTTCTAAACACTGACAGTTATGTGTCAATTCTTCTAGACTTTTGGGAAGAAAAAATAATTGAGAACCACATCCCTATGTGGTACATAGAACCATGTATTGTTGTGGCCTGTTTATTTATCTTTCTCCTTCAATAAACTGGAACTCTGTGACAGCAGGGACTGTGTCTGGTCACCACTGGGTCCTCAGAGTTAGCACAGTGCCTGTTACATAAATATACTTGAATGAATGAATATTAAATTACTATTGACGTCATGCTGATTATTCACTCACTAGCATACAGCAGGCTCAGATTAGATGATGAGTCTTCTTAAGAAGTCAGATTTCTCTGTGAGCTGATCTGGTGACCCAGGGTCAAAATGAAAGAGAGCATCCCACAAGTCCAAGCACAGAGCCAGAGAGGTCCTGAAAGGGACCATCTTTTTGAGTCTGTCACCTTTCCTTTTGTTCTGGGTTTAAAGTAACTGCTTGGATGTTTGGATCACCAAATGAGAAAGAAAGTTTACATAACAGGTAATAAAAGAAAGGATTAATTTACTGACCCTTATCCCCCCATTTTCCCAAGTTTTGCTAATGAACAATTATGATAAATCTGTTTTGAGACAATTTTCTATTGTTTATTAAAATTAGTAAAGGGTAAATCACGGCCTACATAGATTGTATCTGTTCCGTCTGTGAATTACTATCAATCAAGTAATCAGGAGTGATTTGATAATTACTCTCCCTAAAATGTTGGATAATAAGCCCGGAAGCCAGGTTTTATTCAACTTAAGCCTACTTTCCAGTTGATTCTTCTAGGTGGAAACTATTCTTACTATTCAATCAATGCAACTGATTCCAGGAAGAAGGGCTAGAAGACTTTTACATAAGGCACCCCTACTAAACAACATTTTTATGGAAATTTCCTTCCATCCCCAGCATTCAGTCTGGGCTACACATAACCTTCCATACTGCAGACATCTTAAAGGCATTACCCAAAACTAACCATTTTTCAAATGGGAGCTTTTAGTGTTTGGCTACTAACAAAAAGGTCGGCAGTGAAAATCCACCAGCAGCTCCTTGGAAACCCTAAGGGGCAGTTCTACTCTGTCCTATAGGGCCTCTATGAGTCGGAATCGACTTGATGGCAAGAGGTTTCTAACATTGGTAACTCTGTGCTTATGCCAGATCTAAACCCAACCATGTCCCTGGGTAGTATAAATGGTTAACGTGTTTGACTGCTACTGAATGGTTGGATGTTCAGGTCCACCAGAGGCACCTCAGAAAATAGATGTGGCAATCTACTTCCAAAAAATCAGCCATTCAAAACCCTATGGAGCACACTTCTACTCTGACACATGTGTAGTCACCATGAGTGGGAACTGACTTGACAGCAACTGGTAAACCCAACAAAAATTACCATTTTCCCCCACTCTCTGGCCCCACAAAGGACTATGTTATATATGTTGCAGGCAGGACCCAGGAAGCTCTTTCTTTCAGACAGAAGCTGCTCCTCTCAGGCATCTTCTTTCACCTTCGCCAGCACTCCACTGAGGTGGCTGTGGCTCAACTCTTTTATGGCATTTCTGACACTGTATCTGTGGAGATACATACTAAGAACTTCCAGAGAGAGAGCCAATAGAAAACACCTTATGTTTAAAATATAACCCTTTCAACCATGTTGAAAAGTTTTCCAGGACAGATGATTAAATCACGAGAAACTCATTTTTCTCTTCTCACAGCCCCATTCTTGCCACAATCAAAGAGGCTGTCTTGAGTCTTTAGTGTGGTTTCTCCTCATCACCCAGCCGACATCTCTCCTTTGAGCAGGGACAGGTTACCCAATAAGCAAGGTATACACGGGCTTACTTGTGCTTACTTACTAACCCGTAGTGCACAATTTCACCTGCTTTCACCACATCCAAGATGTAATGAAACCCATGTGAAACTGTTCACTACAGATAAGTAAGTAAACACAAATAAGCCGTGCATACCTTGCTTACTGGTTAATCCGCCCCTGCCTTTGGGTCACTTGTGTTCTCATCCGTCGTACCAAGCTGTTACTGCGCACTTGCTGCCTCTTGAGAGAAACTGCGGCAACGTAGCCAGTGTGTTTGCTGCTTCCTCTGTTGTGACAAGCAGCTGCAATGTTTGCTCCATAGGGTTTCTCCTTGTACTCAGCCTCAGCTGGGCAGAACAGGCTTACAGACAAGGGCCCCACAGACTGCACAGCTGGCAAAACTCATTTTAGGGACATCAGTCTCTCCGAAGGCTTGGGTATGAATTTAAAATGAAAGAAATTAAGAGATGTAATTATCTTTCACCACAGATTCTCTAAAAATTACAGAGAAAATAAAGGAAGGAAATTAGAGAACTTTTTTTAGTTAAAAATGACTAAGGACTGCAACAAACACTTAATGAGTCCCGTTTCATCATTTTGCCCCCAGTGGCTCCAGGACAGGGTGACAACTCTTTTCAGAGCCAGAAAAGTCTCCTAGATGTTTGGATTTAATTTCTCTGCAGAAAGAGTGAGATTCAGTACTCTGAATTGCATAAAAAGTAAACCTTGAATGGTTAGGAAACAAATCAGGTGCAAAGCTCATTTTCAAGAGATCACTGCCAGACCCTCCACTTTCAGTGCAAACTTACACACTGGATCAAGGGCTGAATTCTAGCACTTTCAGGATTTGCTAAAATTGAGACTCTTTAATGGGCTAAACACAACTAACTCCCCTAATCCTCAGAGCCCAACACATTTTAAGAAAGTGTTGACTTCACACCAAAAATACGTAAGCACTGTTCTTCATCGTGGCCCTGCCTGATGGGCTTAACTCACAGAGGCAGCTTCAGTCTTCAAGGAGAACACAAGCAATGTATCCTGAGAAGAAGCTAGTGATTTAAATTTAGTCTCCCATCAGCGAAAACAGCAACATCTCAAAAGAGGAACTTTTTGCAACTCAGAAATAAATGTAAAAATAGGCCCTATTTAAAAAGGTGATGTGGTTTTTAATTGTGCTGTTAGCTTTCTCTTCCTCTGCAAAGTGTTCTGATGTCAAAAGCCACCCCCACATCCAAGTGAAAGTAATTGCTAGTGGTAGCCTGTGAGGTCACACAGAATCCCTTCTGCGCTTGGGTAATGCGCAACGTACTTGGGTTCAGTCCGCAAGTTAAGCAATCTCTTCCTTCCCAATAGGAATGCTGGTAATCTTCAGGGCAACCTAACAATAATTCTCCCAGTTTTTCTGAGCACGGTTCTAGGAAAGCATGATGGATTGAGCCTCTTATCTGCTCCTGTTATTGCAGGACAGGTGTGATTATCATGTTTAATATACCATGAGGGAAAGGTCCCGGCCAAGAATCACCTTGGAAAAAGCATTGGCCCACGTAGGAAGTAAAATAAACCTAAAGGAAAAAGGTACTTGAACTAAGTAAAAAGACAGATTTTTTTTTGTTTGTTTTCATTCCTGTTTGATCCTGTTTTCCTGGAATTCTTTAATGGAAAATCAGGAAGCTCAGTGCATTTAGCCAATGTTATCTCCCTCAGAGGATTCTCTGGGTAGTGCAAAGGATTAATACGCTTGGCTGCTAATTGAAAGGTTGGAGGTTTGAGTCCACCCAGAGATGCTTCAGAAGAAAGGCCTGTTGATCTACTTCTGAAAAGCCAGCCACTGAAAATCCTATGGAGTACGAGTCTGCACTGACACACATGGGGTCACCCTGCCAGAGCAACTGGTTTTGTCTCTCTCAGATAAAAGAAGAGGTGGTGGGAGGCAGTTGGCATTAATGTCACGAGTGTTGTAGCCCAAATATTGTTGGAAAAACATCCACGAGAAAAGGATTCCTATCTCCTTTGTCTGAATTCCCAGGTTGTCATTCCTTCTCTGAAAAGCTTCCCACAAGTGCACTTCTCACAAGTACAAAGAATTTTTACTCCTAGAAGGTTTACGTTCTTAGACTCTGCTGCTGCGAATGTGTCTCTGCGAGGTGACAGCACGTGTGGCAAGGATGAGGGGGAGCAGCAGTAATTGGACGAGTAGGCTCTGGAGCCCCTACTCTGGCTTTAATCTCTACGTGCCTGTGCGACTTTGAACAACCACTTTAAGGCTCTATTTTCTCATCTCTAATATGGAGAAAATAATAGTACCTACCTCATAAGGCTGTTATGCAGAATAATTTTCCCTCCAAAGATCCACATTTTCTTCCATCTTAGCAAATGGCACTCCATCTATTAAGGAGTTTGAGCTAAAAGCCTGGGAGGCACCTTTGATCATTCTGTCATTTGCACTACCTAGCCAGCTTGTAATTAAGTCTGTCAATTCTACCTCCAGAACAAATTCAACATATTCCCACAGTGCTCGTATCTTAGCCAATGGTGCTTGCATTTTATCACTCTAGCTCCTCTGCCACTGCCCTAATCCAGGCTTCTATTACTTCTAGCCTGGTCCATGCAGGACCCCCACCACCACCACTGCACATGCAAACACACACACACACGTCTTGATGATCATACTCTTGCCCCCTATGAGCTAGTCTCCATAAAGCAGCCCGAGTGCAAGTTTGGAAATGTAAACCATGCCACTGCCCTACTGAGAACCTACCAATACTGACTCCTACAGCACTGAAGATGCATGTCCAGCTCTTCCCTGAGGCCCTGCCTCCTCTCTCTCTTTACCTTGCTCACATCATGCCTCCCTGTCCTTGGAGCATGCAGGGTTGGTCCCTCCTGAGAGCCTTTGCACTGTGCTCACCTCAGATCTGCACGTGTCTCTACATCATTCGGATCTGCATCCAAAGCCCATCTGAGAGAAGGCTTTCCTAACTACACCATATATATCATCATAATTTTACTTGCTTTATTTGCCTCATAGCATTGAGCAGAATCTGAATTTATGATTATTTAGTTACTCCATTATCCATGATCTGCCTCCCCCAGTAAAAGATCTGCTCCATGAGAACAGCGATAGTCTGTATTGTTCAATATCATCCTGCCAAGCCCTGAGCAGTGCGTGGAAGCTCTCGGTAGATATTCATTCGAAGAGTAGATGTAAAGTGTTTTATATGCAAGAAGCATTAAACCAATGCTAGCTCGTTTATGAAATCATACAAGAGAAATACTTTTGTCCTGCTCATTTGTGTTGGCAAAAAGTTAAATTTAAATTGCCTTTTTTTTTTCTAATGATAATTTTAGTGGCTTAGGGTGAGGAGGAGGCAAGCAGTAGCCTGCTGAGAGAGATGGGGCCTTTGTAGTAGGTCCCAAAGGCACTACTGTCACTTTTTGCAAAGAGCATGTATAGCAGGACCTGTCATGTGAGAAACAGAGCTCCGGTGGGGGCAGCATGCACCAGTTTCGGAGGGGGCAGCCCAGAAGTCTAGGCAGAGCTGACCTAAATTTTAGGAGCAATAAACAGCAATATTATCATTTATAGCTACTCATCTGGATTGGTGTTTCATTGACATGCATCTGTTCTGTTGGCTACCAGAATAAGTTTTTATCTAATTTTGGCAGCTCAATCCACTTGAAAGCACCTTGGAGATCTAGCCTACACTTAGCACTAAAGATAACTTGGATCTTAGAAAGAGACGATGCCAACTCATAATGACCCTATAGGACAGAGTAGAATGGCCCCACAGAGTTTCCAAGGAGCATTTGGTGGATTTGAACTGCCCGCCCGTCTTTTGGTTAGCAGCCTGAGCTCTTAACCTCTATGCCACCAGGGCTCCTTGCACCACCCAGGGACTATATATATACATGTATGTACACATACAACACACACATAAATAAAACAGGTTTTCAGTAATTAAGGAGCTTACAAGCTATTGAGACACAAATATACAAGCAATTAGAGTAAAAAAAAAAAAATTTAAGTCAGCCAGTGTAACTCCCAGTAAAAGCAGAAGAGTAGATGGTAAAGTTAGCCTCAGCAACGGTTTTGCAGAGAGCAAAATGAGAGCTGAGAGTCGAATGGTAAGTGACAGGGCAGGGAGAGACGATGGCGTCCAGAAACTGAGCTATGTGTGTGAGAAAGGGTGACACTGAACAGCAGGTGGTAAGGGCCAGCACGTGAAGAATTTGTACCTCTACGGAAGGGTCTAGGGTTTCTTTTAGGCAAATAGGAACATTAAACTGAGCAATGACATGATCCGGTTTCCATTTAAGGACATGGCTGTCCAACAGAACATTCTGTGATGATGAAAATGTTCTATATTTGCACTATTCAATATAGTGGCCACTAGCCACATGTGGCTATATACTGAGCATTTGAAATGTGGCTAGTAAGACTAAGAAGATGAGTTTTTAATTTTAATCAAATGTATATTGACATAGCCACATGTGGCTAATGCCAGTCATAATGAACAGTTCAGGTTTTCAAAGACCTTTTTGGCCATATTTAAGGATGGACTGGAGACATGACCTAAATGGAGAAAGCCCTGAAATAAGCTATTAAAAGTCCAGGAGTCTAGAAAAGTAAAGCAGGAGATGCCTGTGAGAGATAGTCTTGCGCCCCACCCAGTCCCCAGCTCTATTACCAACACAATTGATATAATAAATTAGTGTCGAATGGATGATTGGATATGGCTAATGAAATTTAAAATTGCTCAGAATGAAACCTCCCTTGGACTGGTTAATTTCACATTTCCTTTTCTCCAAAATATACAGGTAAGGTAGAGAAAAATGTAACTTTCTCTCTAAAGACATCCAGACCTGATCTCCAAAGATTGGGCAAGAGAGAAAAGGGGGCACATCAAAAGAAATGAGTCTACATCTTTCTCTGAGACTATATTGGGAATTGTGATGATGGTTAATAGGGGTAGGGGTTGTAAGGTGTAAATCATTTGCATCCTGCTCTTTCCAAGTGCTCAAGGTAGCCATAAGGGCTCAGCTAAGAAAATGATAAGTGTGCCCAGGGAGGTTGGGCACCAGGCCCCAAGGCTCTTACCAGACCTCTTTACCCTAACTTGGCATAGAAGGAGTAGAAATACATCCCCCTCGAAGCAGCCATGAGGCCTTGGTCCCTAAATTTATCAGCACTGATCAGGGTAGACCAGGACCAGAGGGAGCGTCCCCAGATGCTCTGGCTAGGGAGGGCCTCCAGGACACTGCTCTTTCCTCCCCAACACAACCAGAACTCCTAGAATTGAATTTCCCTCCATTCAGGCAGATGGGGGCTTGAAGCAAATGGCCCAATTTAGAGAAATAAAATAAGGTGACGTTCTTGCAAAACCAAGATGTTATGTTGCTTAACATCTCTTCATCCAGTGTCTGCCCTTTTCATTTTATCTAATCCAAAACTGGCACTCACGTATTTTAGTTCTCCTTCTGCCCTCAGGGACTATGCTAGTGATAAAAGAAATCAAATCACTCTTTCACATTTATGTAGTAGAAGTTGCTATTTTCTAAAAAAAAAAAAAAAAAAGGCTAATTTTAAGAACTTCTTTGACTTTGAACTGAAATATCAGCCATCTTTGATTCTATAAAGCAAAATTACAAACTTTTGTAAATTACCAACTGTATTAGTTCCCCCCCAACCCCCATGTGTCTGATCATTGTTGTACTGTAGGTGCCTGCGTGTTGCTGTGATGATGGAACCTATGCCACCAGTACTCAAATGCCAGCAGGATCGTCCACGGTGGACAGGTTTCACCTTAGTTTTCAGACTAAGAAAGAGCAGGAAGAAAGTATCAGTGGTCTACTTCCGAAAAGAATTAGCCAGTGAAAACTTTCTGAATATCAGCAGAACATTGTCTGATATAGTGCCAGAAGATGAGCCCCTCAGGCTGGGAGGCACACAAATTGTGACTGGGGAAGAGTTGCCTCCTCAAAGTAGAGTCAACCTAAATGACTTGGATGGAGTCAAGCTTTCAGACCTTCATTCGCTGATATGGCACCACTCAAAGTGAGAAGAAACAGCTGCAAATATCCATTAATAATCAGAATATAGAATATAAGAAGTATAAATCTAGGAAGATTGGAATTCGTGGAAAATGAAATAGAACACAAACATCGATATCCTAGGTATTAGTAAGCTGAAATGGACTGGTATTGGCCATTTTATATTGGACAATCATATGGCCTGTTATGCCAGGAATGACAACTTGAAGAGGAATGGAGTTGTATTCATTCTTAAAAAAGAACATTTTGGGATCTATTGTGAAGTACAGCACTGTCAGTGATAGGATAATATCCATATGCTTACAAGGAAGACCTGTTAATATGACCATTATTCAGATTTACCCACCAATCACTAAGGCCAAAGATAAAGAAATTGAAGATTTTTACCAGCTTATGCAGTCTGAAATTGATCGAACATGCAATCAGGCTGCATTGATAATTACTGGTAATTGGAATGCAAAAGTTGGAAATGAAGAAGGAAAATTAGTAGCTGGAAAATATGGCCTTGATGATAGAAATGATGCTGGAGATCACATGACAGGATTTTGCAAGACCAATGACTTCTTAGTTGCAAATACCTTTTTTCACCAACATAAACAGTGACTATCTACCTAGACATTGCCAAGTGGAATACACAGGATTCAAATCAACTACATCTGTGGAAAGCGATGATGGAAAATTTCAATATCATCAGTCAGAACAAGATCAGGGGCCAAGTGCAGAACAGACCATCAATTACTCATATACAAGTTCAAGTTGAAATGGAAGAAGATTAGAAGAAGTTCTAGCTGAAATACAACCTTGAGTATATCCCACCTGAATCTAAAGACCATCTTAAGAATAGATTCGAAGCATTAAACACTAAAGATGGAAAAACCAGACAAGTTGTGGAAGAACATCATACATGAAGGAAGCGAAAGGTCATTAAAAACACAGGTAAAAAGTAAAGACCAAAATGGATGTCACAAGGGACTCTGAAACTTGCTGTTGAATGTCAAGTAGCCAAAGCAAAAGGAAGAATGATGAAATAAAAGAACTGGACAGAAGATTTCAAAGGGCAGCTAGAGAAGACAAAGTACAGTATTATAATGACATGTGCAAAGACCTGGAGATAGAAAAACCAAAAGGGAAGAACATGCTGGGCATTTCTGAAGCTGAAAGAACTGAAGAAAAAAATCAAGCCTCAAGTTGCAATATCAATATTTACCTATAGGTAAAATGTTAAATGACACAGAAAGCATCAAAAGAAGATGGAAGGAATACACAATCACTACACCAAAAAGAAGTGGTTGATGTTCAACAATTTCAGGAGGTAACATATGATCAGGAACTGACGGTACTGAAGGAAGAGGTTCAAGCTGCTCTGAAGGCATTGGCAAAAAACAAGGCTCCAGGGATTGACAGAATACCAACTGAGATGTTTCAACAAACTGATGCTGCGCTGGAAGTGCTCACTTGTCTATGCCAAGAAATTTGGAAGACAGCTATCTGGCCAACCAACAGGAAGAGAACCATATTTATGCATATTCCCAAGAAAGGTGATCCAATCAAATGTGGAAATTATAGAACAATATCATTAACATCACATGCAAGTAAAATTTTGCTGCAGAGCATTCAAAAGTGGCTGCAGCAGTATATCAACCACAAACTACCAGACATTCAAGCAAGATTCAGAAGAGGATATGGAACAAAGGATATCATAGCTGATATAAGATGGATCCTGGCTGAAAGCAGAGAATAACAGGAAAATGTTTACCTGTGTTTTATTGACTATGCAAAGCCATTCAATTGTGTGGATCATAACAAACTATGGATAACATTGCGAAGAACGGGGATTCCAGAACACTTAATTATGGTCATAAGGAACCTGTACACTGATTAAGAGGCAGTCATTTGAACAGAAGAAGGGGATACCGTGTGGTTTAAAGTCAGGAAAGGTGTGCATCAGGGTTCTATCCTTTCACCATACCTATTCAATCTGTGTGCTGAGCAAATAACCCGAGAAGCTGAACTATATGAAGAAGAACAGGACATGAGAATTGGAGAAAAACTCATTAACAACCTGCATTATGCAGATGACACAACCTTGCTTGCTGAAAGTGAAGAGGACTTAAAGCACTTACCAATGAAGATCAAAGACCACAGCCTTTAGTATGGATTGCACCTCAATATAAAGAAAACAAAAATCCTCACAACTGGACCAATAAGCAACATCATGAAAAATGGCAAAAAGATTGAAGTTGTCAAAGGTTTCATTTTACTTGAATCCACAATCAACAGCCATGGAAGCAGCAGTCAAGAAGTCAAAAGGCACTTTACATTGGGCAAATCTGCTGCAAATGACCTCCTTAAAGTGTTGAAAGGCAAAGATGTCACCTTGAAGACTAAGATGCACCTGTCCCAAGCCATGGTGTTTTCAATCACCTCATATGCGTGTGAAAGCTGGATGATGAATAAGGAGGACTGAAGAAGAATTGATTCCTTTGAATTGTGGCGTTGGCCAAGAATATCGAATACACCGTGGACTGCCAAAAGAACAAACAAATCTGCCTTGGAGGAAGTACAACCAGAATGCTCCTTAGAAGCAAGGATGGTAAGACTATGTCTCGCATACTTTAAACATGTCATCAGGAGGGATCAGTCCCTGGAGAAGGACATCATGCTTGGTAAAGTAGAGAGTCATTGAAAAAAGGGAAGATACTCAATGAGATGGATTGACATAGTTGCTGAAACAATGGGCTCAAGCATAATAATGATAGTGAAGATGGCCCAGGACCAGGCAGTGTTTACTTCTGTTGTACACAGGGTCGCTATGAGTCAGAACAACATTAGTTCCCTATTGCTGCTGTAGTAAGTGAACTTATTGTCTCACAGACCTTGATGTCAAAACTCCAAAATGGGTCTGCAGACAGCATTTCTTGTGGAGGCTCTAGGGGAGAATTCATTTCCTTCCCTTTTCCAGCATCTAGAGGCTGCATTCCTTGGCTTCTGGCACCTTCATCTTCAAAGCCAGCAGCGTCAAATCTCTGTCTCTGACCTCTGCTTCTGCTGTCAATTCCCTTTTCTAAGTGTGATTCTCTCTGCTTCACTCTCTTAAGGACCTTTCCGATTAAGTAACTCTATGGGGCAGTTCTACTCTGTCCTATAGGGTCGTTATGAATACGAACCGACTGGATGGCACTGGGCTTGGTTTGGTTTTGGTTCCGATTAAGTTGGAACTCTGCCATCACAGTGGTTAAGAGATCAGCTGCTAACCAACAGGCCAGCAGTTTGAATCTACCAGCCTACCAGGTTTTAAAATGGAAACCATATGGGGCAGTTCTAGTTTGTCCTATAGGGTTGCTATGAGTTGGAGTCGACTCGACAGCAATGGGCGCGGTTTTTTAAATGGATATAAGGCCTATAAATCTTATATTAAAATTAATTTGCACCAGCATAACTTGAAATAAATAAGCCATTTTCTAAGACTTGATTATTGTTTAAGAAGATAAAGGTTTACTTTCATCAATATTTATGATGTTGGAATTTGGGTTATAGTAGTTGACTTTCTTTTTCATTTTGACATTAACTAACTTGTATGACCTCAGATGGGTCAGGCTTATCAGGACCTCAGTTACCTCATTTGTAAGATAAGAAAGTTGAATTGGTCATCCCGGGAGCCCTGGTGGTGCAGTGGTTAAGAGCTAAGGCTGCTAACCAAAAAGTTATCAGTTTGAATCCACGAGCTGCTCCTTTGAAACCCCAGGGGGCAGTTCTACTCCATCCTATGAGGTCGCTATGAGTGTGAGGATTGACTCCCCAGCAACAGATTTGGTTTTTATTTATTTGGGAAAGTACCATTCAGCTAGAGTCTTATCTATAACTCTTTCCTACTCTACATTCAGAGCTACATTTTAAAAACCAGCTGAAGTTTTGGTATCTCCCCAGAGCAACAAAAGCTAGGCTGTTTTTTATTTGGTTTTGCTGTGTTCTGTGTGCCTAATGAGTTTGGGGTTTTTTTTTTTTTTTTTTTTTTTTGGTGTGCCTAAAGCCAACTAGCAGATTTTGTGATTTGGGACTAGGAAAAAATAATGGATAACTCAGTTTTACCCTTATGGTCTCATAAATAATTGACACAACCTGTGTAACTAGTCTAATAAATAACAGCTGTCCAGGGCTGTTTTCCTAGCAAATAATGTCATACCTATCACTTGTGGGTAATAAGATATGCCGTATTTGCATAAAACCTAAGGATATGAATCATCATTCAAAATATTTTATTGCTTCCTATTTTCCATGTCATATTTCATTGGAAATACTAAGTTTCAAGTGAATGTTCAGTACTTTACACTTTCTGGCAGTAATTTAAAATGAAATACTAAGAAAGGCAAACTTTAAAATTTTAGTTTCTGTTTTTTTATTGGGCAAGGTACTCAAGTGGAGAAAAAAAAACCCATTATAGGACACTTGCTATTTGAAATCTCTAAGCTATTCTTCCAAAACTGATAAATAGACATCAGAATTCATTACATCCACTAAATCTATTCTTTTGGTTTTATTGTGCACTATTCTTAACATTATTTGAAATATGTCTAACATGATCTAATGATATTATGCACAAGAAATCTGATCACGGATTTAAATAATTGCCCTGAGCACTGGCAAGCATGAAGATACTGGTATGATAATTGTACTTTCTTCTTTCTTATTTATATTACTACCTGTTGGCAAGAACCATGGGCCATTAACCTCTCTCTAAGAAACATTACTGTGTTCGCTTAGAATCTACAATTTAAACAGCCAAATTGTAGAATTCTTCTCTCCCTCCAACAAGACCCAGTGCCAGGTGTAATGTTTTGTATTACCTTTCAGGGAGGGAAGGGAAAGGGAAAGAAAGAAGAGGTGGAGGAGGACAAATAGAGGACCAGCAGCACATCATCAAACAGTTCCCTTACAACAATATTGCACTATACATGATTAGTTTATATAACTGTAATAGGGTATAAATGGTTAAGTGCTTGACTACCAGCCAAAAGGTTGGCAGTTCGAATACACCCAGAGGCACCTTGGAAGACAGGCCTAGAGATTTGTCCCGAAAGGCCACAGCCTCAAACACCCTATGAAGCAGTTCTGCTCTGCACATATGGAGTCACCACGAGTTGGAATCTACTTGATGGCAACTAGCAACAAGATTCATTGCATGTGATTTTCTTCTTACAGGTTCTCAATATTCATCCAACAAATATTTATCACATGCATACTTTGCGTCAGCTACAGTGTTAAGCCCTGGGGATACCAACCAAAAAAAAAAACAAAAAACAAAGCCATTGCTGTAGGGTCAATTCTGACTCATAGGAACCCTATAGGACAGAGTAGAACTGCCCTATAGGGTTTCCAAGGAGCAGCTAGCTGGTAGATTCAAACTGCTGACCTTTTTGGTTAGCAGCCATATCTCTTAACCACTATGCCACCAGGATTTCCTCTGGGGATACATTGGCAGGTAAACTGATAGAGCCCTGTTCTCCTAGCACTTACAGCCTAGGGGGGAGATAAATATTAATGCTGGAATCGCACAATCGCATTTAAAATTGCATTGCCATGCCAAGAACACTGTGGGCCAAGACAACAACTAAGAAAACATGACTTTTACAATCTATGCATTTATATCAATAATACAACACATTTTATAAGTATCAGTTCTTGTGTGGATTTGAGCATCAATGTGACTTCGCTGAGAGATTTTTCTCTAAATTATTTAATTGCAAAGGGAATTAGATATAACAGGGAACACTCAACAGCTTTAGATGCAGTTCAGGAAAATAATGATCAGCAAAGTGACCTGTGTCCAAGATTTCAGATTCATTAAGTAGCGATAGGTGACACATTCTAATTAACATCCTGAAATTGAAACTTAAGGGTATCAGGTATAACATAACATGAAATGTTAACCACTGCCAGGCATTTTATTGTATATACAGAACAATTATAGAGCTGTCTCATTTTCCTACCTTCTACCTTGGTCAGCAAAGAAGAGGAAGACCCTCAACAAGACGGGTTTGACAGTGGCTGCAACAATGGGCTCAAACAGAGCAACAATTTTGAGGATGGCACAGGACCTGACAGTGTGTTCTTCTGTTGTATATACGGTCATTATGAGTAGGAACTGACCCAGTGGCACTATAATAACAACTTGTTTTATGTAAAGTGTTTATATTTGTTACCAAAGAAGTCTTTGTCCAAATCTATTTGGTTCGCTCCAGGCTGCATGGTAAATTGTATTTGCTGGGACTGCTACTTTTTCTCTCTATATATCACAAGATAAAAAGGCAAATGAGTTGTTATTTGGGCAATGCCAAGCTTATGCACACAAATTATTGGTGGCACCTCCTACATTTGGAGAAGAGCAATTGTATTTGTGTCAAAACCCACATTAACTTGTTAAGACCTTTTATATAAAAGCAGGGGAGCCCAGCACCTAACAACAACAAACTATTATTTAGTTCAAAGATCACTTCAAGGGATAGTTTTGGTTCAAGGTTTAAAGATTTCCTCAGGGTAATAGTTTCATTGGGTTCTCATCGGCCTCAATGGCTCCAGAAAGTCTGGATTCCATGAGATCCATGAATAATTTGAAATTCTGTTCCACATCCCCCCCCCTCTGCCCCACCCCCTTTGATCAGGATTCTTCTATAGAATCTCTTTTATAAAATGTTCCATATTGGTAGCTGGACACCATCCAGTTCTTCTGGTCTCATGGCAAAGAGGCAGTTGTCACTGAGATGACTGGACAAATACTCCATTTCCTCCACCAATTCCTGGCCCTCCTTCTTCTTATGCTCCCAGTGAATGCAGACCAGTTGTTGTTCGTTGGATGCCTGGAAGGCTTGAGATTTTTACTAGTTTCCCATGAAACTTCACTCCAACCAGATCCTAAGTAACTGCAAAAGACACTACCACATCTCCCTTATGAAAGTCTTACCACCTTTCAAGTTCATCTCAAATTCCACTTCCTGCAAGAAATTTTTTCTCACCACCCAAACTTTTCTCATTGCTCTGTCTTCTGAACTACTGTATCCTTCATTGTTTATACCTTTTTTATCAGTACACATATGTGCTATCTTGTGCTTTATTTTAATAACTGTAAATAATAAAAAGATAAACACCCTTGATCTGTTATAAGCCCATTCAAGTCAAGAGTTGAATCTTTAAAAAATTTCTTTATCCCCACAATATAGCACACAACCCTGGACATAGGAAGTGTTCAGAAGGATGTTTGTGTTTATTTATTAGGGGGAGGAGGAGGAGTCAGATGAGAAGAGAATGAGAGGAAGGAGAAAAAGTAGAGAAGGAGGAAAAGACACGGGAGAGCAAGGATGAGGATGAAACACCGACCATCTACTCACCCAGAGCCCAGCTTGGGCCTCCATCACTACTTCTTATATGAGCCACAGTATGCCAACTGTTCTTACTTAGTTTCCTTTCCTTTATTTGTAGAATGGGAATAATGATATTATCAACACCACATTGTTTTTAGTTGCCGTCGAGTTGGCTCCGACTCATGGTGACCCTATGTACAATATAACGGAATGTTGCCCGGTACTGTGTCATCTTCATGATCACTAGCAGGTTTGAGTCCCTTGTTGCAGCCATTGTGTAGTGCCTTCTAATCTAGGCGGCTCATCTTACAGCACTATTATCAGATAATATTTTGTTGTGATCTGTAGGGTTTTCGCGGCTAATTTTTGGAAGTTGATAACAAGCCCTTAGTTTGAAGTTTCACTGAAACATCCACCATGGATGACCCTGCTGGCATTTGAACTACTGGTAGCATAGCTCCCAGTATCATAACAATACTAAAGCCACCGTAGTGCTCAGTGGCATCACTAGGGTTGGTGACACCTGGTGTGGTAACTCGTGGTGTCACCCCTGCAAGGACTTCCTCCCATACCAGGCCACACAGAATCCTTAGTAATATTTTCTGCACTCGTGTTACACACAAATTATAATTCCCGTATATTACTCCTTCTTTTTCTTTAATTGCTACTGCATCCTCAAAAGAGTTGTTGATATAGGTTCACAAATACTAATACCACAATATTGTAGCTAAAGCACCAGAAAATTTGACAAAATCAGCAACTACAAAAACACTGGCTGCGACGAAAACAATAGCGTGTCCTTGTAGCATGTGCAGATGAAACTACGTGCTTTGAAGCATCACTGTGATTGGGTAATAATGACAGCTCTGACCGGAGTGCATTAGATGGTTCACAGAGTAAATCAGCATAGAGTTTTAGCCTTGTAGATATATTGGCACATGTAAGCTCGGCTTATGAAAAATATTTTTGTTATAACTAACTACAGGTGTATTTTTATAGCCAGTCATTTTGGTGTCACACCCACTGGTGGGGTCCTCATGCCTGACATCCTCCTACTGATGCCACTGTCAGCACTACTGACAGACAGGTGGTGAATCAACACCATAGCACTCCTGTAAGGATTCAGTGATATAAAGTATATACATCATTGTGTCCAGCATATCACATTCAATAAATATTAACTTTTCTTATTATTTTAGTTTGATTCTTTAAAAACTACCTAGTAATGTTCATCATAGCAGCTAAAAACTTAAGAATTTCAGGAAAAGATTTACCAAAAATTATAGGACCAGAAGTAAGTTGATGGATGTTAGAGAAAACTACAGGAAAAAATTGTGCCATTATTTCAAGATGAAAGAAAAACAGATTTAAGCAAAAGGATACTATTGCAGATTTACAGTGTTTGATTTATTATTGCTATTTATTTCTATAGGGTCACTTTGAGTAGAAATCAACTCGATGGCAATGGTTATTTCTTTATTTCTAGGTGGGCAGGAATTAGAACTGGAATGAGGAGACTGCATGTGGAGTGACTTTTAGTGAGTTTTAATTCTCATGAAATCTAGATTTCCAGGATTCATGGAGGTTGGGTAACCCACCCAGGCCATTCCCCTTAGATTTCTTTTTGAACCTTGAACCTTAAAGAAATTGGCTCCTAAAGTCACCTTTAAGTCACACAGTAGCCTAGTAAGCAGCTTAGTGGAGACCGTTTTGCCTTAGGCATGGTGCTCTTTTGAAGAATTCAGTAAGTTTTTAAGGAGCCCTGGTGGCACAATGGTTAAGTGCTCAGCTGCTAACTTAAAGATTAGTGATTCAAACCCACCAGCCACTCCATCGGAGGAAAATGTAGTGGTCTGCTTACATAAAGATTTACAGCCTTGGAAACCCTGTGGGGGCAGCTCTACTCTGTCCTGCAGAGTCTCTGAGTTGGAATCAACTTGACAGCAATAGCTTCAGTCAGTTTCAGAAAGCAAACTCAAGGGTTGGACCGAAAGCTGTGTTTTAGGGTAAACTGTTATCCTGACCCTTTTCCATGGCAATGTCAATAAGATGGGGTATTAAGAATTTTTGGAAGTTCTTTTCATCTTCGGAACACTTTTGACTCCCTATTGAAATGTTACCCCAATTTGCGAACTGTACGTTAAACTTCAACCAATTTCTATTATTAGCATAATATGATTTTTGTTTTAACATTAGCTATGCTATGTTCCCAAGGAAGCTGAGTATATAGAATAGCTCTCAGCACCGCACAAATATATGGCCATTAAATAAGTTTCTGCATGAACTATGGAAGACTACCCTTGACACCACGGTTGACAAATGGGACAAACAGAATGGACGAGAATTAGTGTGTTGCATGTTAGTCAAGATCTCAACAGGAAACAGGTGTCACAATCAAATTAGGAAAGTTAGAGGAGGGCTTATTTTCAAAGGAACTGTTTTCGAGGTGTGGGGAGTGCACTCTGGGCCCGGAACAGTGGAGATTTTACCTCCACCCCTAGGCCTGAAAGAACTTGGAGAAACTGGAAGGAAGAGCCCTGTAGAGATGGCTATCTTGAAAGTAAAGTTATCTTAATTTAAGACAGCAGGCCTGAGGCAAACTTCAGAAAGGGAACTTAATGAATAATTTCTTTTATAAGGACCAGCACCAAGCTAGTTCCTATGAGGTGGAGATTAAAAAAAAGAAACAAAAAAAACAAACCCACTGCTGTCAAGTCGATTCCGACTCATAGCGACCCTATAGGACAGAGTAGAACTGCCTGATAGAGTTTCCAAGATGGAAATTAAAGATGTCCCAAATGTTCAACTCTTCTAAACTGCTGTACCACTCCATCATCTCTAGCATCAACTAATCCCTTGCCCTTTAGCACTCTCCCCTCCGGTCTTTGGGTTCAGAAAGTCACAACATTGTGTCACAGAACTCACAAACCATACTTACAGTTAAGTGGTTTATTAGGGAAGTAACAAGATACAACTTGGGATCAGGAATGACTCAGAAGTAACAGGAACAACTCATGATACAGACAGTTCTTGATCAGGACAGCTTCTTCTCACCCTTTGCCACTGGGCCCTGCTCGGGGCCTTCTTGAGCAAGTGGTACAACATTTAGCTCCGTGTGTCAGCAAGCCTGACCAAAGCTGTCTCACTTTGCTCACTCTTGCTACTGCTGTGCCACTGTCTCTTGCTGTCTTCAGTGTTAACAGTTCCTTCTTATGTCTCTCCGTGTCTCCCTTCAAGCCTAGCAGGATGGCAAAACTGACTAATCCCCTCAGTGTTCCATACACCTTATTTGTATGGTCCCACCCCAAAGGGTTCCATGTAACATATTCGCATTTAATAATGTTGCCCAATCCCTTTGGTGGACTACAAGCACTTATTTGCATAGTCCCACCCAATCATTTTGTAGGAGTCACAAGACCATGTGTGGCTAGAGGGACCATATTAAATAAATCACTGCGCTGCAGGGAAGAATGCCCTAAACTCACTCTTCTCCCTCCTCTGATCTCTTGTGGGACTCCTCTATTGGCTGAAACCTCCACATGCCAAAGGTCAACGGAGATCTATTGATGTGGTCCATATTGGTCAGACTTCCTTGTGCAAAGAGAACAGGGCAGAGAAGAGCAGAGAGAGGATGATAGGAGCTTTTCAAAACATGGTGCCAGGGGATAAAAGGGTCTTCATTGTTTTTTTCCTTCATCATACATGCCATACATGCCTTTACTAAATTTGCCAACATGGCCAGCCTCTATTCCACCCTTGATCCTGGCAATAAACACTTAATTAAGTGGTCCTTGTCTCCTCTGTCCCTATCCAGGCTCTCCTTCACACAACTTTAGATTCAACTTCCTCTCTTCTACTTAACTTCTATAAGCTGTTTCTTAAAAAGTATTCCCTTAACTTCCCAAGAAGGCCTTGTGGCATAGTGGTTAAGAGTTATGGCTTCTAACCAAAAGGTTGGTGGTTTGAATCCACCAGCTGTTCCTTGGAATCCCTATGGGGCAGTTCTACCCTGTCCTATAGGGTCACTATGAGTTGGAATCAACTCACCTCAAGTGCCATGAAATAAAGGAGGCTTCACTCACTTACCATTTTGTGCTCAACTTCACTAACGATTTCTTTAGCATCCCTCTACACCCAGACAGCTAGGACCAGTTTGCCTTCCATTAGGAGGTGAGACAGTGAGTGGATCTTCAGTGTGCTGCCACAAAGGTACCTGCATAAAAACCAAAAAAACCAAACCCAGTACCATTGAGTCGGCCCTATGGGACAGAGTAGAACTGCCCCATAGAGTTTCCAAGGAGAACCTGGCAGATTCAAACTGCCGACCCTTTAGTTAGCAGCCATAGCACTTAACCACTATGCCACCAGGGTTCCCAGTACCAGCATAGCCCCACCATATGCCATGGCATGGTTGCCGCTGACCTCAAGCGGTAGACTCCCCCTGTCGAGGTGGCGGTATTCCACTATATTGATGATGTTATGCTGACCTCTAACTCGTTTGCTTCTCTGAAGACTACAGCTGGTGAGGTAGTCATACGCCTCCAGTTGCGGAAATTGGCAGTGAATGAGGGAAAAATGCAGGGTTCTGGCTTGTCAATCAAGTACTTGGGTGTTACCTGGTTGGGTAAGATGCGAGTAGTGCCTGAAGCAGTGATAGATAAGGTCCAAGCGGACGCCCGCCCAAAAACCGTGAAGCAACTACAGGCATTTGTTGGGCTCCTAGGGTATTGGCACTCCTTTACACCCCATTTAGCCCAAACCATACAGACCCTATAGAGGTTACTGAAGAAAGGAGCAGTGTGGGACTAGGAGACAAAGGAAGAGGAGGTCTTCCCGCAGGCGAAGGTCACTGTAAAGCGAATACAGGCTTTATTCCGCAGGCTGACCGCAGGGTCAGCGGTGTGAATTGGACTTAGCCTGTTACTCCGAGGAGTATGGGTGGGGCCTGTGGCAAAAGCAAAGCAACAAGAGAGTGCCACCCGCGTTTTGGTCCCAGTTGTGGCGAGGAGTGGAAGAGAGGTACAGCATGTTGGAGAAACAGTCATGTGTAGTGTGTAATGCCCTACTGCAAGTGGAAGCAAGTCCTTATAAAGGGCCAAGTTCCCCTTTGCTGGGAATGTTGGAATGGGACTAATACCTCTCCCCTCCTCAGGGTGGTGGGTTCGACCCCGAAAACAGTGTGCTAGAACCCTGCTAGTTGTTGCCAATAGTTGGTTAGGGAAGCAAAAGCGAAGCCAACAGGCAGGGGCACACCCATTCCCCAAGGGGCTTTGGACATGAGGCTCATGTGGGTGGCTGTACCTGCCCTATGGCTGGTTGAGGCATTCATTATACCTGGTGGTGGCCATACATAACTGCTAAATTTACACCGCCCTCCCCAATGTTCCCAGCTATTGGCAAACTGTAACAGCCTGGCACAGATACCAGTGCACATCATGGTGGTTTCACCTCTTGGCACTGTTCTTGCCCCAGCCCACCACTGCAGATGTGGAGTGGCAGGTAGAGGCGCTAGCCAGACACCACAGCTGCACTTAATAACACCAGGTGCTCTATCACCCTTCTGAATAGAGAGACTCAACAAATACAGAAGGTCATCCTTCAGAATAGAATGGCCCTTGACATCCCGACTGCTGCCCAGGGTGCCACCTGTGCCATGATAAAAACTGAATGTTGCACCTATATCCCTTGTGCCTCTAAAAATGTGTCTTTGGCTCTGCAGGACTTGCAGCAACACATCACTGCTATCGAACATGATGCCACCGACCCTGTCTCCAGCTGGCTGCAGTCCCTCTCTTCCGCCTGGCAGACAGGCTTCTGGGTGATATTGGGGCTCTTATTACCATATCTTTTTCCTGTGTTGTGGGTTAGACTGTGTATGTGGTCTGGTTTTGCAATGCTTCTCTGCGTACCAAGTCCGAGGGCTGTCGCAAAGAGTGGGCGGTAAGACTGTAAGGATATTAGGAGGGTATGCAGGGGTGGACTGTAGGGTAATGCTATTCAGCTATATGCATCCCCCCCCCCCCCCCCATGAAGTCAGCTTTGCTCTTCCCAGAAGCATGCTGGGGATGAACTTGAGATGGACTTGGGCTAGAGTACAAGGCCGGGAGTGGCATGCCTGGCTAGGAATGCCTTAGCAAGAAGAAGGAAAACACCTGGGCCTGAACATGAAGTCCCTGAGAACACTGGCTCCCCAAGGACTTGGGAGGGAAAATAATAAGCCTTAGCCCCAGTTGGAATAGTATATAAGCTTGTGTCCCCTGCTAGGTGGTAGCAGAGCACTATTCTGGTCTAGTTGCCACCCTGGATTATCCTGTAAGTAAGTTACCTGAATAAACCATCTGTCTCTATCGCTAGTTCTGGAGTCTTTCTTTGGTCTCTTGGCTATGCGGCCGACCCTGCGTCCAGATGTCGGCTGGGTTATCACTCAGCACTACAATTCTAAAACAATTCTAAAATAAAAAGGTTGTTTAGAAAATCCTGATGCGGTTTTGTTAATCATGGCATGGTAATGTTTTAGGTGGCAGCTGTTTTCACTTAACTTCAATTTTAATTGAACACTCTTATATCAGTTGTTCTCCAATTTGAAGGTGTATCACAACAGATTGCTGGGCCCCATCCCTGAGGTCTTGATTCAGCAGATCTAGGGTGGGGCTTGAAAATTTGCATTTCTAACACCTTTTTTGAAGCTGCTGGCCCTGGGGCCAAACCACTGCTGCGGATAGTTGGCTTCAGAATTCAAATGCAAGCTTTCTCTCTTCCATCTTCAGCAAACAAGGTATACTGGCTTTATTTTCTGAATAATGAACGTGTTTTCTCCCATGGCAGCTGGTTGAAGAGTTGATGCCATAATGACCAAAGGAAGAAAAAAAAAAAAAAAAAAAACAAGCCCTTTGCCATCGAGTTGATTCTGACTCATAGCGACCCTATAGGGCAGAGTAGAACTGCCCTGTAGAGTTTCCAAGGAGAGGCTGGTGGATTTGAACTGCCAGCTTTTGGGTTAGCAGCCAAGCTCTTAACTGCTGCACCACCAGGGCCACCCATAATGACCAGTGTGTGATGATTACAGCATAATTCCAGTGGATTTTATTTTATTTTATTACCTGTGCATTTTTTGAAATCAGTAAGTGCTATTGTTAGTAGTGTGTAGTTTGTGACTTAGAAGAGTTATTTACACGTTGAAATTCCAAGTAAAATGTCACTTTACCTGCATGTCTGCAAAATGTAATAAAAATCGTAAAGGAAATTTGGAATTTGGCTTGGAATTTCTCACTTGAATAATGAATGTCCTTAAGCTAAAAAGATGGGGAGGAAGTCCATGTTTGGATGTTTCTGCCTGCAGTTTTTCTTTGTCAGGATGAATTCTAAGAGTGTGGGAGGCCTTATCAGTTTGACAGATGTTAGAGGGCTCACAGCAAAGATCTGGATTTGTCTGGTTAGTGATTGGGCCTGTGTGGGGGTCAGATTGGTTCCAGGCAAAGGAGAATTAAAGAGAACTAGCATGAAGCTGTGGATAGATATCCTGATTCAAAGTATCTTTCAGAACCATTTAACTCAAAGACATAGCTGGGAGTTATAACATCTGTATCATTTCTTTAAATGGATCGTACACTTGTGGGAGGTAGTTTAAAAAGAAAATGTGTCAGGTTAAGTGAGAAAACAAAAAGTTTATCACATTTGGAAATAAACTGGGTTTAGTTAGGGGTAGATCCTTAAAAAAAAACAAAAAAACAAAAAAACCTTTGACAAGCCTGTAAGTTCTTTTGTGTGCACAGTATCATTTTAGATTTTTACTAAAATGTTTTCAAATTTAGTGACTTCAGTAATTGCAGGGTAGAACCCAGTATGTCACTTTTTGTTATTACCCTGATCCTGATCCTCAGTAAAATTATCTGAAAAGTTTAAGCCCACAAAGAAGATGCTAGTCCTTGCGCTCAAACACTAAGCTTATAAAGAGCTCCTACCCTGTTTGTTCAATTCTAGAGATTCTCGCCACTTTGTTCAATAACTATCTTCAAACACCATGTGACTCTGACTCCAACCTGCCGTTACTGTTTTTGCTGTGGGAAAACTCTGAAGACCCTGGCCTCTTTCCCAAACATGTTTCCCCCGCCTGAGCCACAGCAATTGCTTCCCCAAGAGCAGTGGTGCCAGCGTAAAGACAGAGCAGCAGGCACTGTGGGGGTGGAGCTCTCTGCTCATTCACCTGCAAGGTAAAGGGAGATGCTGAGAAGGAATGAAATAGCAACAGGAAAAAATAGCAACTATCAACAGAGGGACTGACAGCTAGGATTGTCAAAAGTCCTCCCCCAGCCCTTCATACCCACGTCTATTTAATAATAATAACACAGAAAGCAATGGAGAAACACGCCCCATTTTTCAGGAGAGTTTCTCCTTCATATTACTTTTTTGTCTTCATGAGCTCCTAGGATTCAACTCTCCCTCTTGCTCTCTCTGCTGTTATTTTATTTATTTTCTTCGTTGTTGCCATATCCCCAAGCTATAAGAATTCCAGGATTATATAATGGCATGCACACATTTATTTATACATTTAGTGACTTATTTTTTTCTCTTATACATTGTTGCCTGTGATTTATGGTGGAGATTCAATTTTCATGTATCTATTTTTGATTCGTTCTGTTTTCTATTGTGGTTTTTTATTTCCTATACAATTGTGCTTGTCTACCACTCTTATTTATGCCTTCTGGCTCTCCAGTGGTTTTCTCTATGACACTAATCGATAACAAACGTATCAGAATACTGCTGGCCAGCAACTCTGACTAACCCCTCCACCTCTGTTTTACTTCTTTATTGCTGTCCATATTATTATAGCACCAGAGTCATTGTCTTTACACAATATAACATAGCCAGCTTTCTCACATTTTTTTTTTTAATTTAGCAGTTCCATCAGTTGTTGTTTACTAGTGAAGAACAGTTTTATGCTCTTTTTTTTTTTTTTTTAGGCTATGCTAATTTCCCTGCAAATAGGACTATGGCACAGGCAAATGCCATCTCTCAGGAACCAGAGGTAAGAACCTGAAGGCTGGAGAAATTGCTTTGCAGATACATTAAATAATCAACACACAGAACAGAAGCATCCTGATATTAAAGGGAAAAGTTAGACTTAGAACCAGAAAAACAGGTTTTAAATGAATAATTTTTTTTTTTTATAATGATCATCACAAGGCTGATTCCTATGAGGTGGAGGTTAAAGGTGTCCTAAATGCCCAAGTCTTCCAGTTGCTGTACCACTCCATCATCTCTAACATCAATGACTCCCCTTTCCCTCAGTACTCTCCTTCCCATCTTTGGGTTCGGTAATTCGCTGCAATGTCTCACAGAACGCAGGAATGATACTTACAATGAAGTGGTTTATTAGGGAAATAACAGAGTACAACTCAAGGTTGGAACCAACTTGTAAGGAACAGGAATAACTCAGGATGCAGTTCTTTGATCAGGATAGCTTCTTTCACCTTCTGCCACTGGGCCCTGCTGGAGGCCCTCTTAGGCAAATGTTACAACTCATAGCTCTGTGGGTTGGCAAGCCCCACTGCAACCACCTTGGACTGGTCTCCTGGTTCCTGTCATCTCATGCCACTATCGCTCTTGTACCACTGCTTCGCCATCTCTCGCTGTCTTCTGTGTTACAGCTCCAATCTCTCTCTCTTTGTCTCCTTTTAGGCCTAGTGGCATGGCAAAACTGACTAATCCCCTCCTTAGGATTCCATATACCTTATTTGCATGGTCCCACCCCCACAAGGGTGCTATGCACCTTATTTACATTATTTGCAAGCTACCCAATCCCCTTGATGGACCACAAGCACCTCATTTGCATAGTCCCACCCAGCCATATGGTGGGAGTTACAAAAACTATGGCTAGAAGGCCCATATTAAGTAATTCACTGCACTGCAAGTTTATAATACTAGTTTTTCCATTTATTAGCCATGTAACCTAGGTGTACTTTCTAATCTCTCAGAAATTTTTTTTTTTAATTTGAATAATGGAAAGGGTGCTTGTCCTGCACTCCTCCCAAGGTTGTTATGCAGACAGAATGAGATTTTGTAAGTGAAAGTAGTCTGCAAATTGCACATGCTTTTATCAGTGTAAACTACAGGTTCAAGCCTTAGTCTCATTGTCAACCAAGACCTAGAACACATTTGCTTATGTTATGAATGTTCTCTTTTTCACGATGTCTTCTTTCTCCACCTGCTGTGATACTAGGGCACCCTGTTGTATTTCTGTGGGTGCACATACTCTGTGGCTGCTCCCCTTCTGGGAAGAAACCCTAGGTCTCTGAGCAAACTCCTCAGAGCTCACTGAATGGTGTGTAAATTATGAGCACAGGCTTTGGGGCCAGACACATGTGGGCTTGAATCCTAAACTGCCATAGCTATGTAATCTTGGGCAAACATCCCAGCCTCTCTAAGTTTGAGTTCTCTTCTCTGTAAAACTGGGACAATTGTTTCCTTAGGAATCTTGAGAGGCACTGCACCCAACTCCCAGTATGTATTCAATAGCCATAACATCATGAGAAGGCAAATAATAGTGAGAAGGCAGGCCAGGAGTAACATCAGAAGGCAGGTGGAAAGAGCTGCTTGCTGCAAACCTTGTTCAATTAATCAGAAAACGTATCTCAGACTCCTATGTTTAATCTGCTGACCTCCTGCTCTTGGCTGACTGTCCAGGTCTATCATGGTTCCCCTTGAGATGGCATGCCCGGGGCCTAAGCTTGAGGCACCCCTCAGTGACAGAGAGAAAGATAGAGCTCTTGGTGTTATGGAGTTAAGATTTTGTGGAGCTGAACGGTACAGGAGTTGTCTTTTGTGCAGAGGAAACTCTGAAAGCTCAGCTAATGCCTACAACGGCCGTTACCATAGAGAGCTCTAACCCCACTTCGTAGCAGTGGTGTCATGATGAGAATTATCACTCAGTGAAACAAAGAAGTGGTTTGAGATGACAAAGTATACGAAGAGCTTTGTTCTACACTGTTCTTAATCAACAGGCCAAATGACGAATGACGGAAATCCTCTTAGGAAGAGACTGACAGTACCAAGTAATCCATTTGACAAGTCTTGCTCTTGTCAGTTTCAGGCAAATTAGCAAGTTCAGGTAGGTGGCAACTATTCTTGTCTTTCCAGCTGTGGTGATTCTCAGGCTCAGTGCGATACTTTTAGCTGCTTGCCTGATCAAAATGCCTGAAAGCTTTATCCACTTCTCCAGGGTATCATTAAAAGGAAATGGAAGCATATCCACTAGTTCCTGCCAATCTTTCCCATCATATGCTGTGTTTGACTGACATGTGACACTCTTCTTCACAGTATGGGGGAAGCCAAGAACTAGCCTCTGGTCCTTACAGGAAATGTGAAGATCCCAAGTTGTTTTTAAAAGAAGTTATTTTTCTAAATGAGAAAGCCTGCTGTTCACTCTTATCTCTCATTTCATTCTGTTTCTGGAACTCTCAATGTTAGCTATATTCTAAAACTTTTGAGGTACTGTTGGGGAAATAGCATCATATGTTTTCTCTGTCTTAGATCTCTCTGTATCTGGGGCTATAGAATCAAACATAGAGAATTAAATTATTTTGTGCCAACCTTGGCAACATGATGGTTGAGAAATACTTAGTAGTTTATTCATTACCTCTTTATTTGCCCTTTGGGTCCTAACTACTGTTTGTTTGCTTGTCTCATGAATACAGTGTTTGGATTTTTGTGTGGCTGAGGTTGAAGTGGGTTGTTGGATGAGACCTATGAGTAGAAACAAGAAGAAACCATTCCTTTTGGATTTTACAATACTAATTTCTTGTGAGGACACAAGAATGCATGATGTGATCTTCTTTGTATTTAGCTTATACAACACACACAAAAATGTTTGAGAACTAGCTAAGTCTCAGATTGGTTAATGCTTTTGTAGGCTTTCTCCTCTCTGCTTAGAGAACTCTTGATTGGCTCCATTAAGAATCCAAATTGCTGCTCTGGATGTTTTCATCACTAGCTGACCCCATGATGACTGTTCAAAGATGTTTCCATTTTCTTCTCTACTTGCATTTCTTGCCAGGTTAGCTAGCTTCTACTTTACTGAAAAGTCAAAGAAGGCTTTTAATTCTTTTATCTTTACTACATAATATCCTAGTGCTTTTATTCTTTGTTTCTTGGTGATTCTCTAAAAGAAAAGGGTTGGCAAACTATGGTCCCCACCTGCTTTTATAAATCAGATTTTATTGAAACCTCACCGTTCTTATTCATTTATGTATTGTCTATGTTCCTGTGCTACAACCACAGAGTTGAATGTTGGGACAGAGATCATGTGGCCTGAAAACTCTAAAATATTTACCATCTGACTTTTGATAGAAAGTATGTCAATTTCTGCTCTAAGGAAATAGTGCCTCTCTTCCTTACAGAAACCCCTGCCTTCCTCCTAGTTGGTGGATCCCAGCTCCTCCCACCAACTCCATTAACTGTCTCCATCAATCTTCTGTCTTTTTTACATCTTCATTTATTTTTCTCTATTCACCCTTTTCCAGTGTTCAGCTTAGGTTTACTTTTATTGAGAATGGCTCAATTCCTTACCATGTCATAAAAATTCCTGGAGGAGGAGTGACTGTAAAGAATCTCAACCTGGCTCTAATCAAAGAGCCTTCTGCAGAGCACCTCCAATCCAGGTACTCAGTCATGCTGAGGTGCCCAAGATGTACCCATCCTCAAGCCAAATGGGATAAAGTCAGACACCACCATGCTTTTGCTTATGTCAGTCACCTGAAATAGCCTCCTCCCATTCACATGTTTGGTGTTCCAACCCTTCTTGTTGTTGCTTCTGTGGGCTGAAGAGTCAATAACCCTACTACACTCAAAAGTAAGCTAACATGATACTTTTTTTCCCTTGTAAAATTTTTTCTTATTCCTCCTAATCTAATCTCTCTTTTCAAACATAACCACCTCCAAACATTTTATGAATCCCTCTTAGTATATTTATCACATTCGGCTTTGTATTTCAGATATTTGGGTTTTTTGTTTTTTGTTTTTTTTCTTCTCTCTCCTCACCACAGCAATGGCAGAATCCTTGCCTTGTTTATCTCTGATGGCTTTGTAATACCTGGAACTATTTACAGCCTACTTAGATTCTATTGGATTAGTTTGGGTTTCTCTTACCAGGAAAGTGAGATCTTTGTGAGTAAAGGATTTGAAGTTTTCTAAGGCATTTTCCCTGAAATAACGTGTATAAAAACCTGAAGATGAGATACATTGTACACCTCAGATTTTGCCTTTGGATATTACGTCAATTTTTATGAAATACAATCTCTACTTACGGTACTTTTAAAAAATGTTAGCCTTGCTTGATTTTTTGTAAGCAAGTCCTGTCATTCCAGGAATCTGTGCCTTACACAGAAATACCGAGATGCTTATATACACTTGAACATTCTTACAACTGAGAAGCTTTAACACTGAATTTGCATGATAATGCCTACAGAGTTTCATTTATACTTCCTGGTGAATTCATCGATTTAAATTTTGAATTGATAATGAGCCGTGCTTCTTCAAGGGGGTGAGCTGGAGAAAATATTAATGTATGTCATGGTTTTTCTGGGTATGTTTGTGATTTCAGGAAGATGGTTATACATGCCCTTTAGAGGTTTTTTTTTTTTTTTTGGAGGCATATTTTGTATGAAATTTAGATCGCCAGCTTAAATTTTTTCTTAGCTCTGCGATCCCTGCTGTGAAATTATGTCATTTAATTCCTCTTAATGGCTGGGCTTTAGCTTAGCAGGTGGAGGTCTGGTGCTCCTGAAGCCAGAGTCCTGGCTGTAGTCCTCTCACAGGTCAGTGTGTTCTTCTGTTTCATGAGCAGAGATTTGGGCCATGTCCCTGACCAGCTGTCTGCAAGCGTGGGCAGTTGGAAACAAAGGAAACTAGTCAACAATGTGGATGAATCTCTACAAATTCATTCTTTGAAGGAATAAAACCCACTCAGGACATATTTGTCATTATAAGCTTATTGAAGGTGGAAGACAAAGATCTGGTGATTTAAGAGAAATATTTGTCAAATTTTACCTTAGTGTTGACTTGTCTTTTCTTTTGGGCTCTCGGACTTCCTGGTTTGCATCGACTGTCCAATAATATATATATAAAAAAAAAATCAGTTGCAATGTTCTATATCCAAGTTTGGTGAGCAACATCTGGGGTTTTAAAAGCTTGTGAATGGCCATCTACGATACGATTATTGGTCTCTACTCGTATGGAGAAAAAAAAAATGTGCTGTCTTAAGCAATGAACTATATGAGACCAAATGGTCAACATTTACTCAAAAGCAAGGGTGAGAAGGCAACAAAGGGAAGGAAAGCTAGATTAATGGAAACAGAATGAAAATAATGACATTGCTGACACATTGTAAAAATTGTAATCAATGGCATGGAACAACTTGTATAAAAATTGTTAAAGGGGAACCTAATTTACTGTGTAAACTTTCACCTAAAACACAATAAAATATATATTTTTAATGGCTGAAATGGTAAATGTTGACCAAAATTTGTTAGTACTTACCAGGGGCAGGAAGGAGGCATTATCAGGGGTCTTAACAGTAACGGAAAAATCACATTAAGGGCAGGGTTGCACAGCCAATTATTGTAATTGCTGTCAATAAGTTGTACACTTGCAAAAAGCTGAATTGGTGAAAGTGTGACAGAGGTATTTACAACAATGACTTAAAGAAAAAAAAGTAACTTCTGAGACTGCTTACGTCCAACCAAAAACCTCATGAGATTTTGTTCCTTGGTTTGGAGGTTTAGGGTCATGGTTTCATGAGACATCCCACTTAATAGGCCTAATAACATGTTTAGTGCTTCTGTTCTACCTCTTAGTTCATAACTTAGTGCCTGGGGTCCTAAAAGCTTATAGGTAGCTATCCAAGTCACAATGATTGGTCTCTATTCATCCAAGGAAGAAGGAGAGTCAGGAACAGCAGGAGGATATGGAATGTGTGGCTAATTGCCTCCATGAACAACTGCCTCCTTTGCCATAAGACCAGAACTGGGTGGTGCCTGGCTACCATCACTGAACATTTTGATCAAAGATTCCATAGAAGAATCCTGATCAAAAGGTGGAAAATATAGAACAGAATTTAAAATTCTCATTGACTATAGACTTTCTGGAACCATAGAGGGTAAATGAACCCCTGATACTAATTGCCCTGAGATAATCTTTAAACCTTAAACCGAAAATATCCCCTGAAGTCTTCTTAAAACTGAACAATAGTTTAGCTTAACTGGTAAAAAAAAAAAAAAAAAAGTCTGCCCTGAGCATTATGGTCTTTTAAGAACTATCTATATGGGATCAAACTAACAACAGCAACTTGAAGGATTATGGAGAAACCTTAGGGAGCAGTAAGTTTATGTTAATAGGGGAAGAACAACTCAGAAAAGGAGGGTGAGAATGGTTACACAACTCAAAGAACGTAATCAATGTCACTGAATTATACATGAAGAAACGGTTGAATTGGTGTATGTTTTGCTATGCATATTCTCAATAACAACAAGAAAATAAACTTTTAAAAAGCGGGGGGACAGTTTTTGTGGAGTTGATTCCAACTCATGGCAGTCCCTTGTGTGTCAGAGTAGAACTGCGCACCATAGAGTTTTCAATGGCTGATCTTCATAAGTAGACTTCCAGGCCTTTCTTGCAAGGCATCTCTGGATGGATTCAAACCTTCAACCTTTCGGAGCACGTTAACCATTTATACCACCCAGGGACTCCATCTTGTTATGTAAGTGTAATTAAATCAGTCTGTTGTCATTGTCAATTTTTGACTTGTAGAGACCCCATGTGACAGAGTAGAGCTACTCAATAGGGTTTCCTGGACTGTAATCTTTATGGGAGTAGGTTGCCAGGTCTTTTCCCCCTGCATATCCACTTGTGGGTTCGAACCACCAACATTTTGATTTGCTTAACCATTGCGCCACCAGGGCTCTTTTAAATCAGTCTAGGTGATTTAAATAAAAGAAGAATAAAGGCACAGCAGCCCAGTGGCCCTTTTTTTTAAAACACTAATATCCATATAACCCTGGTGGTGCGGTGGCTCAGAGCTCAATTGCTAACTAAATGTTGGCAGTTCAAACCCACCAGCCACTCCTTGGAAACCCTGTAGAGCAGTTATAAGTCCCTATGAGTCAGAATCAACTTGTTGGCAACAGGTTTGGTTTTTTAATATGCATCTAGTCAAAGAAACAGTGACATAAGCATTACTAGCCATTAAACTATAGTTTTTAGCTAGAAGCAACCATAGAGAGGAAATTTCTTTACTGGCCCAAAGGGATGAATGGCTTGATCCCGGACCATAGAGCTGATGATGAACCAGGACTTAAATCCAGAGTCTTTCTTCCAAGTCCAGTGCTTTTCCTACTATACCATACAATTCTGCCCATGTTATATGAGACTTTGTCTTCATGTTCCATTCAAAAGAGTTCTAACCCACAAATTGAAGGCATGACTTTACCATACTTCCCTGAAATCTTCCTTTAAGTATTTGCTACGCACACCGTCTTTGTGTTCCATTAAAATGAGTTCTAACCCACAAATTGAAGGTAAGACTCTACCAGTCTTCCCTAGAATCTTCCTTTAAATATTTTTTACACACACTGTATCATCTTCATTCTTGGGTATTTACACCCACAATCCAAAATAGCTGACATTTATGGACTGCTATGAGCCAGGGGCCTCTGTTCTAAGGGCTTACTTGTACTAACTCATTTAATCCTCACAAACGCCAGTGCAATGAATATTGTTATTGTCTGTCTTACAAATAACCATTTGGCAGCCTCAGGCAATATGACCCAGAGCCTGTACTATGAACACTACACCATGAAACATCTCTTCAGGAGCCACACAGAATTGTGTGGGTTAATCCTGCCCAGTGTGTGGCCACTCACTAGCCCCCTACAGTTTTGCAAAACCAAGACAAAACAAACCCACTGCCCTCAAGTCGATTCTGACTCGTACAGACTCTATACGACAGAGTAGAACTGCCCCATAGGGTTTCCAAGGAGCAGCTGGTGGATTCGAACTGCTGACCTTTTGGTTAGTAGCCAAGCTCTTAACCACTGTGGGTCATTAAAATTTTGCTTTGAGCCTGTCACCTCCTTGCTTGCACATGGTAACTCAGATTGTCCCAAAACACAATGGTTAATGACCACCAGATTCGAACTTGATCACTTTCAACAGAGAGTCTCTCTGCTGATTCAAAGTAGAATCAGCTCCGGCTCAGGGCAGTAGGCTTAATCCCAGTCAGATGCTGGTGTCCTTGGTATAAATTGTAAGCAGTACAAAGCTGTGAGAAGATTCCAGAATCTGGCAAGTGTTCTTCCAGTGTATCAGTCCAGGTCCTGAACTCTCTGGAGAATTTACCTGCTTCACAATATTTTCTGTCCAGATTGCCTAGAGTCAAATAAATTCTCTGGTGTTCAAGATACATTGGATTTCTCAAAAGAGTTTAGCAATTACCTAATTACCTAATCTGATGCCTTGCTTGGGCATTAAAAACCAAACCAAACCCACTGCTGTGGAGTCATTTCCAACTTATAGCAACCTTATAGGACAGAGTAGAGCTGCCCAATAGTTTCCAAGGCTTGTAAATCTTTATGGAAGCAGACTGCCACATCTTTCACCTGATGAGTGCCTGGTGGATTCGAACTGCCTATCTTTCAGTTAGCAGCTGAGCACTTAACCACTGTGCCACAATGGCTCCTGCTTGGGCGTTGGGAAGATTTATTTTACCTTGTGATACAATCTTTGCAGGGGAAGACTTCAGGGCAATGGGAACAGATGGCTGTGTTGTGTTTGCTCAGGAAGGTCATAAAGTCGGTATAAATGAAGATGATCTGGGGGTGGGAGAAACTGCAGAAGTTTAAATGGCAGAGGCGGGCTTGCTACAAATGTTACATGGGCTGTGATAGAACTGGAAGGCTCTGAACCACTGAGCGGTTGTCAGCAGGACTCTGGGGTGGAAACCCCTAAGCTGGGAGGATGTGATAGAGTACATCATAGCTTAGGTTCACAGAGCCACAGAGTCATGAGTTTTACAGAGATTGATAAAATACTTTAGTTTCCCCCAGTCACATCTGTTTATTAATTCCTAAATCAACACAGATTTGTGCGCTTTGTTTCAAGGCTGAAAAATGTATGTTTCAAGACCAGTTCAAGTAAATTGTCCGGCACCACCTCCATTCCTGGGAAACAGGTATGGTTCCTTTTGGATGAATGTTTTGCCTCCATTCTATTTGGTTTGTATCCTCACCTGGCCAACTCTTTGCAGGAATTCCTGTGAGTCAATTGACTCTTCTCTTTCTCTTCCTCCCTTCTCCAAATTCAAAATTTCTCAGAGGAAAATTCAACTACTGAAGCCAAGATGAAGGGGATTGAAGGCTCAAAAAAGATAATACTCTCAGAACTTAGAACAATTTCAAAGATCGCCTTCTGACATCAAAGATTCTAAGGATCTTCATGAAGTGGTTGAGATTAGTGGTCCGTAGAAGTAGCCCACCCTAAGGAAAGATTAAAGTTTGTGTTCTGGATGATATTACAACACTTTCAAATTTATCATGGGATTGGTTAGCAGCCCAACGCTTAACCACTGCACCACCATGGCTCACATGGGATTAAAATGCCTTCCAAATCCTACCTGTATATATCCATGGTCGCATATACATACAGAGAAAGAGAAAAAAATGAATTAATAAATATGGAAATGTTTAAAATTTATTTTCTTGGCAGTTAGAATGGGCCTCCACCTTTCCTGGAAAAGACCCACCTTTGTTGAAAGATTGTTTTTATAAACTTGCCTGGTTGCAGGCTGAGCCCTCAGGGTCTGTAGGATGAGCTGGTACTCAGGTTAAAAAAGACCAGCTGCACTGCATGAGAAGGGAAATAGATTAAAAATTGACAGAACAGGAGTAGACCCTATATGGCAGGGCAATGGTGAGAGAAGGAAGGGAGATGGAAGCCCCTAGCAGTGCAGAGTGAGGGAGGTGGACAAAGAGGTGTCTAAGGGGGATTCTGCATCTAATTTTTGTAAGGGAAATTTTTTTTTTAATGTCAGTGCTAATCTTACCTCCCCCCCCCCAACTTGGCTATAATCTGTTTTTTTTTTTTTTTTTTTTTGTACTTTAGGTGAATGTTTACAGAATAAACTGGTTTCCCATTAAACAGTATACATATTCTTTTATGACATTGGTTAACAACCCCACAACACGTCAACACTCTCCCTTTTTGACCTTGGGTTACCTGTTACCAGCTTTCCTACCCCTCCTGCCTTCTAGTCCTTGCCCTTGGGCTGGAGTGCTTTAGTCTCATTTTGTTTTATGGGCCTTTTGAATCTTTGGATGAAGGGTAAACCTCAGGAGTGACTTCATTACTGAGATAAAAGGGTGTCTGGGGGCCATATTCTCAGGGTTTCTCCAGTGTCTGTCAGGCCAGTAAGTCTAGTTTTTTGTGAGTTAGAATTTTGTTCTACATTTTTCTCCAGCTCTGTCCGGGACCCTCTATTGTGATCCCTGTCAGAGCAGTCAGTGGTAATAGCCAGGCACCATCTAGTTGTGCTGGACTGAGTCTGGTGGAGGCCATGGTAGTAGTGGTCTATTAGTCCTTTGGACTAATCTTTCCCTTGTATTTTAGTTCTCTTCATTCTCCCTTGCTCCCAAAGGGGTGAGACCAGTGGAGTATCTTAGATGGCCACTCACAAGTTTCTAAGACCCCAGACACTACTCACCAAAGTAGAATGTAGAACATTTTATCTGAAAACTACATTATGCCAGTTGAGCTAGATGTTACCCGAGACCATGATCCCTATAGCCCTCACCCCAGTAATTCAGCCCCTCAGGGAGCTGAATATGTCTACAGAGCTTCCATGACTTTGCTTTGGACAAGTAGTACTGGCTTCCTGTAAGGGAAATTTTTAAATATATGTTAGAGACTAGCTTAATGTACCCCATGTATAGTAGTTTCCTAGGGCTGCTATAACAAGCACCACATATTGGGTGGCTTTTAAAAACAGAAATGTATTGTCTCACAGTTCTGGAGACTATTAGTCTGAAATCTAGGTACCGACCATGTCAATTCCTTCTGAGGGCTCTCAGGGAGGATCCATTCCATGCCTCTTTCCAATCTTCTGGTGATGGTAGTGCATCCTTGGGGATCCTTAGCTTATAGATCACTCTAATCTCTGCCTCCATCTTCACACGGTCATCTTCCCTCTGTTTCCTTGCCTCTGTGTATCTTCTGTTTTATAAGGACATCAATCATATCGGATTAAAATCCACTCAACAACAGTAAGACCTCACGTTACCTGGTAATATTTTCAAAGATTATTTCCTGACAAAGTTACATTTATAGATGCAAGAGATAGGACTTCAGTATATCTCTTTGGGAGACACAACCCATAATACCATGTAACCATTATTTGGCTTCAACAATTATGAGTACATGACCAACCAAAACTCCAACTCACTCTTCCCTTCCTCCTCTTCCCCTTACTTTTTAACACAAATCACAGAGTTTATATTCCATTTATATTTCAGTGTTTTTAAAATACAAGACTTCCTTTTTAACAAAACTCCAGTATCACTATCAAAAAACTCTAGCAATTCCTTCAAATTGTCAAATAGCCAGTGTCCAAAGTGTCTCATAAATGTAACCAAGCTTTATATTATATAACGTAAAAAGAAGTACACAAAACTTAATGGTACAACTTGATGAATTTTTACAAATAAATGCATCCCTGTCAGCAGAACTCAGATGAAGCAGGACATCACCAGCACTGCAGAGCCACCAGACCTCCTTGGAGAATGGACTAAACCTGTTGCCATCCAGTTGGTTCCAACTCATAGTGACCATATAAGGCAAAGTAGAGCTGCCCCATAGGTTTTCCAAGGAGCAGCTGGTAAATTCAAACTGCTAACTTTCTGGTTAGCAGCTGAGCTCTTAACCACTGTGCCACCAGGGCTCCAGATGGAGAATGAACTAGAGAGAAGTAAAACAGGAGGTAGGAAAAACAATTAAGGAGGCTACTCTAGTAATCCAGATAGGAAACAATGAGAACCTAAACTGAGACGTAGCTGTTGGGACTGGAGAGAAAGAAAAAAATTGAGCACTATTAAGGAGGTAGGAGCCCTGGCGGCACAGAGGTTAAAGCACTCTCCTGCCAACCAAAAGGCCGGCAGTTCAAACCCACTCCGCTGGAGAACCATGTGGCAGTCAGCTTCCATAAAGATTACAGTCTTAGAAACCCTATGGGGCAGTTCTACTCTGTCCTACAGGGTCACTATGAGTTGGAATCGACTCAATGGCAATAGGTTTGGCTTTTTGTTTTTTTAAGGAGGTAGAAGAAAGGCGCTTGGTGACTAGCTGAGAAATTAGGAGAGAATGGAGTTGAGTCCAGGAAGACTTAAATGGCAAGTGGGAAGGCAGGGCCAGTCACTAATACGGGTAATATAACAGAAGAGCAGTTTTTGAGACCATTGATACAGACTAGCTTTTTATTTCACTTTATTTTATTTTATTGTGCTTTAAGTGAACGTTTACAAATCTAGTCAGTCTCTCACACAAAAACTTATATACACCTTGCTACATACTCCCAGTTGCTCTCCCCCTAATGAGACAGCCTGCTCCCTCCCTCTGCTCTCTCTTTTCTTGTGCATTTTGCTAGCTTCTAACCCCCTCTACCCTCTCATCTCCCCTCCAGGCAGGAGATGCCAGCATAGTCTCAAGAGTCCACCTGATCCAAAAAGCTCACTCCTCACCAGCATCCCTCTCCAACCCACTGACCTCATAGACATATACAGAACACTCCACCCAACAGCAACCAAGTATACTTTCTTTTCTAGTGCACATGGAACATTCTCTAGAATAGACCACATATTGGGTCATAAAGCAAGCCTTAGCAGAATCCAAAACATTCAAATACTATAAAGCCTCTTCTCTGACCATAAGGCCATAAATGTGGAAATTAATACGAGAAAAAGCAGGGAAAAGAAATCAAACATCCTAGCTTTTTAAATGACCAGATATCTCCAAATAATTGTAGTCTGAGGGTGTTGTATAAAGCCAAGGCTCCAAACTGGGCTCCAAGAACTGGTGCTGCCTCTCAGCTGTGTGAAAGGCTGAACTATCACTGTTGTCATTGCCTTCCTTATCTTTCAAACTAAGAAGTATCATACTCTGGGGATCTTACAGAAGTGGTTCTCCAATAGAAAGGTGAATCAGACTTATCAAAGGAGCCTTCTAAAATTGAAGAGGCCCAGGCTCCAGTCCAGACCCTCTGAATCAGTGTGGGCCTGGACAGTGCATCTCCAAATGGCTCCTAGATTGTTGTTTTTGCTTCTTTACCTGCCCTCTCCCTGTCTTTTATCTGGCTTGATGCTCTTCTGTTAATTTATTTTTGCCTGGTTACAATTATTGAGTGCTCACTGTCAACTTAGCGAAATTCTTCCCCCCTATTTTAAACATTGTCATTCTCATTATTCCTCTCTTATTAATTCCAAAGAAGATCTGTTTTCTGCTTGTACGATATCACCTCTGCCCAAGAAAAGAATAAAATGTAGGCTTTTCTATTTTTATTGTACACTTAACGAATAATTTGGTAATCATTGCCAAGGGAAATCAGAATTGTGGAAAAATATCCATTGGCAACATTCATTTGGTACTGTCTCCACTATGAATTGTTCCTGGCATATTTTCTTTCCTTAACTTCCCAGTCTGAACAGAAGAATATGCAGTATAAGAAGCATGATTCATTGCTGATATGATTTAAAACAGGATGCAAAACAGAGAGAACATCTGTTTTATTTGAGTTTAGATCCAGTTCTGTGAGTGTCTTTCTGCTGCTGATAACCTTGTATTACAGGTAAAGAGGCACCTTGTGATATTTTAATCCAGTCTTAATACCTCAAGTATTCCACTTAGAGTAGCAGCAGAAATATGACAAAGCTGCCTGCTTCTACAATGTCCTGTTCTCTAAGAAAGCTAATCTTTGACACATCACCAGATTACTGGTGACCACGTAGAAGGTCATGTGATGGGTTTACTCATGGGTCTAGCTTTTCCTGGGATAGAGGATTCTTCAGTAGACTAATGAGTACGATTGGTTCTTTCTGTATATCAGATTCTCTTCACACATATTTAAAGCATTTGACCCTGAAACTTTTTTCAAAATATATGAAGTATTTACTTGGGAGAAGACTGTAAAAAACCTAATATGGCTCTCTCCAAACTTCAATGGCATCTCAAAAAGAGTTTACAGCTAACATTGTTAACATGTACAGTAAACAAACAATCCTTTCAGATTTTCTAAAACACTCACCCAAGCCCTATTTTTCTCTGTGAAAATAAAAGGGAATAATGCTCCAGTCCCTGGGCTCTGGAAATTTCCAAGTGCAAAGAAAACATCCACACCTCAGCCTAATGCTTCTTCACCATCTTCCCTGAATGGAATTTTGTTTCTTAGTCCTGAAACTGCCTAATTACTAAGGCAGCTGGAAGATTATTGATTGATTGATGGCATCTTGCATCCAAAGGAACGTTGCTGTATCTGTGAAGAGAGAATTGAGGAGCTCGATCTGCATGCTTCCAAGGAATGATGCCAACTTTAGTGATGATAAGAGAACTATTACGTGTTACTTTCTTTTCGGGGGCAAAGAGAGGCTCTGGAAGTGAATAGAAATTTTGCCTGTTCACTGCTATCTGATGTCCCAATGAGCCCAATCTGATGTCCTAGTTCTTTCCTGCACAGCCCTTTACAAGGATGAGTTCTCACCAGTACCCTTAATCCACAGGTAGTCCCTGACTGATGACAGGGCTCCATTCTAACTATGTTATCAGTATCTTTATAAATCCAATCTTTGTCACTGGGTGTTGGCATGAGAATGATAATACTAGCAAATTCTGTGCTGCAACCTTGTATGTAGTACACATTACTAATGATAAGATGTGAAAAAGAAGGCCTAAGTGTGATTCAACAGGTAGTGAGTCTGAGGCTACTGTACACTGAATAGTATGTCACTCCAAGTGTGTGTGTGTTTGTGTGAGGGGCATTGTTATAGTAAAATAAGAAGTGAATTTTGGTTCATTCAAAATAAGGATCCTAGAGTTCTTCCATAGTTTTAACTTTGAAACTCAGAAAGGGGCATCTGATAATCTGACTGAACCTTTCTGAGGCAAATGGGTAGTAGCTAAAAAGCACAGGCTCTGGAACAAAACCTCTGGTTTCTAATCCTGGTTCTAGCACTTACTACCTCTGTGACAAGTTCTGTGGGCAAGTTCTTTAATATCTCTTTGCTCTTGTTTCCTATTCAATAAAACAGGGATAATGATCCTTGCAATTGCCACTGAGTTGTGGCAAGCACTGAATATGTTAACACATGCAGTTAAAAGTTTATAACTGGCACACGGTAAATACTCAATAAAATCTGGTTTTTGCTCATTAGTGTTCGGATAGTTAGAAATGAGGGGTAGGAGTCATTTATAAATCAGGAAGTGAGACCAGAAATTTATTATTATTCTCACATGAAAATGTTTAGGTTTATAGCACTAAAAATTTACGAGATGTGACACAAAATGTTGTCCAGATTGTGTTAAGTCAGGCAGCTGAAATTCCTCTGGAATTGGGTGTTAAAAGGTCCCTGGAAATCACCTATTCCACTTCTCTCATTTCTGTTGTTGTTGGTTGCTATCAACTTGGCTTCAGCTCATGGCTACCTCATGTAAAACAGAATGTAACTATTGCCCCATCCTGCACCATTTTCCTGATCACTGGTATGTTTGAGTCCATTGCTATGGCTATTGTAGACTGCCTTCCAGCCTAGGGGGTTCATCTTCCAGCACTATATCGGGCAATACTCTGTTGTGATCTATAAGGTTTTCTTTGACTAATTTTCAGAAAGAGATCACTAGGCCTTTCTTCTTAGTCTCTTAATCCGGAAGCTCTGCTGAAATCTGCCCACCATGGGTGACCCTTCTAGTATTTGAAATACCAATGGTATAACTTCTAGCATTGTAGCAACACGTGAACCACCTGAGAGCTAAAGAGACAGTATATCTCAGAGGTTAAATGACATGGGTCAGTGACAGCACTAGCACCCAACCATCCATTTGAGAAGACTACTTAACAAAAAAGAGAAGATGGGATTATAAGCAAAATAACTTTTCATCCTTCAACTAACCTAGCTCTTTAGGACACCATCAAAGTATAACACGAGCCAGCAGACTCAGGCCCAAAAATCTAATCAAAGAGAAGATAGGAATTTGATTTAAAAAAAAAAAAAAAAAAGCCCAGTTAGCCTAGAAAGTTTTTATGAGGCTGGGTCTTTTAATTCCACAAACACTTATTAGCCAATAGACATACTGGGTTTTGGTGAGAAAGCTCAGAATCACTTCTTTTGTCTGAAGAAACACTTGAAACTTCAGATCCTTCTGTCTTGGTTTATGGTCTTTTTAGCTGTAGTCACAGATTTGTTCAGCTTGAAGGCATCTCACTTCACAGCAGTGTGTCAGAGTCAGAAAACATGAGGTTTAGAGTTTCCAGACAGGAGTCTTGGCTCTGCCACTTACCAGTTATATAATCTTGAATGAAACCTATATCATTTCATTTTCTCTGTCTGCAAAAGACGGACATTGTTGGACGGGCTCTCAATATGAAAATAGAGTTGAGGTGAGATATTCCAAGAATTTTTTTCAGGGAGCCCTACTAGTTTGTTTTAGTTTTTGCTCCCTAAGTTTTATTTTTTCAGTAAGAATCTTTACGATGCCTAACACCTAATCTGATCTTTTCTGTTTTCTCATCTTATGTTCACAGTACCTGAGGTATTCTCCTTTACATTTTGCCTTAGTTCTTTTGTAACCTTTCTGTGATTAGGGCACAGTCATTAGCAATTGTTCCTTTTAGCTTTCTCCTATTTGCTGTGTGGGGCATGTGCTGTTCCAGGGTTCCCATCCCTTGGGTGTTGGAATGTAGAGAACAGAAAACAAGGGGGGAAATTCTCAGACCCTAGATTCCAGAAGCACCCAGAGCTATCTGGGACCATTTGTGATGCTGACTGTCTAGGACAGTTGTTCCAAGAGATCACAAACAGAAGATAGGAGCACTGGAGAAGACCACAGAAAAGAAAAACTGAAAGCTCTCCTCTTCTACCTCTCTTAAGACCGGCCCAAGAGTTTGGGGATATGAGTTGTTGTAGTAACAAGAGCAGAAATTGGAGAAGATACTGAAAAAAAGAAGTGCCTAGCCTTTATAAACTTCAGGAAAAATTCACATTTTCACGTGGAATTTTAGACAACTAGTATACTCAAATGATCCTGGTAGGCACCACGAAGCCAAAAAATTTTAGGAGACTCCAGAATAGTGTTTCTGTATGTTACCTCCAGGCAAACAGGGAAGCCAAGGTCACTAAAAGAAGTGGGAATGCTGTGTGTGTTGGGGGCAGGATAGGGGGAGGATACTATTTACCTCACTAGATTATTTTGAAGATGAAGTAATGTAAGACAAAGCACAGGGAAAATTATAAAGTACTGTATAAATATGAGTTAGTATTAAAATCATAAAAGATTCAAAGATAATATATGGATTAAAAACATTATTTTAACATTAGGCATGCAATATAACTTATAAATTATAGATGTTTATTAAATCATAGTTATTTTAATTTTAATTTCTAAAAGTTCTTCTAAGTGTTGTTGGGTGCCATTGAGTCAAATTTTTGCTCATAGCAACCCCATGTGACAGAGTAGAACTGCCCCATAGGGTTTTCTAGGCTGTTGGAAACTCTCTGGGGCAGTTCCACTCTGTCCTATAGGGTCGCTATGAGTCAGAACCAACTCGACGGCACTGGGCAATCTTTACGGAAACAGATCACCAAGTCTTTCTCCCGCAGAGCCGCTGGGTGGGTATGAACCACCAACCTTTCAGTTAGCAGCTGAGTGCTTAACTGTTGCACTACCAGAGCACCCTTCCTTCTAAATAACCATGGAATTATCTTTTATTTAATGTATGGATACACGATTTAATCTTTTTGTCCTATTTTTTGTTGTTACACTTTTTTCTGGGAGGTATTTATCAAAGCTAGATTTGATATTTATGGAATTCCATGTCAATTTATTTACCATTTTCCAACTGAAGGGTTGCTTTTGGGCACATTATGTAAGAATTTGTGAGGTCTGCAGAGCAGACAATGTCATCCCCAGTTTGCTGACAAGGAAACCAAGGTTCAGAGAGAATGAAGTCACACCTTTGGCCCAGGACTGGTGAAATTCAGAAGTGGAGTTAGGAGTTGAATACAGACCTTATGACTTCAAGTTCAGAATTCCTTCTATTAGATTGCACAAAGTAAGGCTTTTGCCTGAACAAAGCTGAGCAGGTTGACAGTCCATAGTTCTGAGCCCTGTTAGTCCTATAATATGATCCAATAAATTGTAACTGCTATTATAAAATTCTCTGTGTATGAAAAAGTACTCACTTTCCAGGAAAATGCAAGTGATACAATTGCAAAAGAAAATTTACTTGGCTAAAGCAACACTATAATCCAATGGTTTTCAAAGTGTGGTCCTCAGACCAGCAGCATCCGCATCACCTGGGATCTTACCAGAAATGCAAATTCTCAGACACCACCTCAGATCTGCTGAATCAGAAACTCTGGAGGTGGGGTCCAGCAACCTGAGTTATAACAAGCCCTTCAGGTGATACTGATACACAGGCAAGTTAGAGAACCACTCCCATAATCTATTTCAAGGACGAGTAGTGGTGCTCTAGTGGCTTTGATATTTCCACCCCAGTCAAGTTTTGGACATAGTTGTGTTGTTTCCGCTGGATACCATGTATCATAGCAAGCAAGAGTTGAGGGAAGAGAAGAAGTGGAATATGATCTCCAAATTCACCTGAAAAGAGATTATATTTTGTTTAGTTATGCAAAAAAGAAAAAAAATAAAGACGAATATATATTTTTAAGGAAATCATTCCCATATTATTGAACTTAATGATTATATGTTGGTTACAAAAGCCCTTCTCCCTCTATTCTTAAAATGTCTTCTTTAAACTTTGACACAAAGACTCTCTAGATTTTGCCTGAAATCCAAAGAGAAAATTACAGATTATGATGACGTAAGTATTCCTCCCCTTCTTCCTCCAGGAAGTGAAGCTGCTTCACAGGATGTAAGTAACTTAGAGGATGGGAGTCCCCGAGTGAGTGGTGCAAATGGTTAACACATTCAACTGCTAACAAAAAGGTTGGATATTCACCCAGAAATGCCTTGAAGAAAGCCCTGTCGATCTACTTCTGAAAAGCAGCCATCAAAAACCTCATAGAGCGCAGTTCTACTCTGACACACATTGGGTCACCATGAGTCAGATTTGAAGGCAACTGGTTTTAGTGAGTCCTGATCACACCTCCTCCCATACCCTTTTCTTAACATCAGACCAACAGTGGACTGTTTCAAAATATTGGGAAAGGTGTTTAAAATCAGATATCCAAGCCCATGACTGCAAGGCCATCTTTGTTCATTTGGCTTGCCTCGAGTAGGAGTACATTTCCATGGCCCCATATTATTGTTTTCTAGGAAAATTCCATCTTTAAGGCTGCTTAAAAGGATTATTTAACATTTATATTCTCCTTTCTGAAAACACTGCAAAACACTTTTTCTTGTTATTTCCTAGATTCTAACTCACATTGCAAAATTGAGTTCTTTGCTTAGCAACTGTGCAATGCTATCTGATACCTAAAGGTCTCATTTATTAAACATGCTCCCTAAAAAATACCGTAATTAAATTTTTAATAAGGAACAATATTTAAATTATATTTACTATTAACTTTACTCCCGGGCGAAAATAAAGAAAACGGTTTGGTCCTTGGCTGCTCCAATCTGAAGCTCTCATTATTTTAGAAGCTAGGCTGAGTGTCACAGTAATATCCCCATAAATGGAAGAATATTCATTGTGACATTGCTGTGTAATTATGGTCCCATTATGTTTCATTACAGTAGGAATGTGGCCAATTTTAGTATCAATAAATAAGGAACTAATGTACACACAACCTAAGAGCTCTATATATTTCTTGCTTCATATCCTAAACTGCAGCCCAAGACAGAAATAAGAGAAAGAAAAATACGCCACATGAAAATGAGCAATTTGTGTGTGTGTGTGTGTGTGTGTGAGTGTGAGTGTGAGATGAGGCTACTTATCCAAGCTGTGCTGCAACGCAGGTAAGTGAGGAGTTGAAAGAATGCTGTACTTGGAGTGAGAAAACTGATACTCAAATCCCAGCTCTTCTATTTACTACCTGTGCAACCTTGGGCAACTCCGTTCATGTTTTGGAACCCCATACGTCATTGAAGAACACTAATCACCTTAGAGATTTGTTGTTGTTGTTATTAGCTGCCATGGAGTTGGCCCCTGACTTACAGAGACCCCATGCACAACAGAGTATTCCCTACAATCAGTTGCAGATCAGACTGTCATGATCCACTGGGTTTTCACTGGCCGATTTTCAGAAGTAGATCTCCTGGCCTTTCTTCCTAGTCCATCATAGCCTGAAAGCTCCAGCGAAACCTGTTCAGCATCATAGCAACATGCAAGCCTCCAATGACAGATGGGTGGTGGCTATGCATGAAGTACGTGGCTCAGGGATCGAACCGGTTCTCCCTATTGGGAGGCAAGAATTCTACCACTAAACCACCACTGGCCTCAGATTTATTGTTGTTGGCGATGGTGCCATCGAGTCAGTTCGACCTCTTAACGACCCTATGTACAACAGAATGAAACAATGCCCAGGCCTGCACCATCATCACAGTCGTTGCCATGCTTGAGCCCGTCATTGCAGCCACTATATCTAGCCATCTCATTGAAGGTCTTCCCCTTTTTCTCAGACCCTCTACTTTATCTCCAGGGACTGGTCCCTCCTGATAGCATGTCCAGAGTATGTGAGACAAAATTTCACCATCCTTCTTTCTAATGAACATTCTGGTTGTACTTCTTCCAGGACAGATTTGTTCTTTCTTCTGGTAGTCCATGGTATGTTAATATTTTTGGACAACACCATAATCCAAAGGCATCAATTCTTCAGTCTTCCTTATTCATCGCCCAGCTTTCACATGCATACGAGGCAATTGAAAAGAGCATGGCTTGGGTCAGATGCACCTTAGTACTTAAAATGACATCTTTGCTTTTTAACATATTAAAGAGGTCTCTGAATTAAATCTCATTCTTCTTACACTAGCTAGAATGGCTTTTATTATCTCCAATCAATGTAAGACTACAGCGTAATAAAGAAAAAATTTAATAGCAAGTGCTAGAACCACCTTTTACTGTAGGATATATAAGTTAATTATTCAGAAATAATATTTCTGGACATTTGTCTCTTGATTACCTTCTCTAGATTTTAGTATATTCCCATATTGTGATTCTGCCTTTCCAAAGGAGAATTAAAAGCAGAAGACAATTTTCCCACAATCTCTTGCAGTGAGAGATATAAGTATACAGTCTAGGTTCCAGTAATTAATTAGATGTACTACGTGAGACTGGGATGCAGAAAGGAGGAGCGCAAGGAGGTGGCCGAACCCAGGAAGTTCTATCTTTTGAAAGTGTGGAGGCATGCATTCTTTGGGGGAAGCTATATTGGGACTTAGGGTGTCCAGTGCTAAGCATAGTCAGACTACAGTAGGAGTGGTGTTTTCACTACAACCATCCTGCAGTATGGTTGAATATTCTTTCTGGCTATGTCGTTCTTGCTGAGTGGCATTCACACCTGCTTTTCAGGCTTTTCTGGAGGTTCTCTTTTCTACCTAATACCCTTTAACAAATCTTTGTCTGCTTAAACTAGCCAGTGTGAATCTGTTGTTTTATAAATGAAAATCCTGACTGATAAAGAAAAGGTACTCATATAGTCCTTTTTGTCCGGTGAATCTTTTCCAGTTTATCTCTGTACTCTATTCCATGATACCTTTCCACAGTTCACAGAATTATAAAATGTGGAGCTAGAAGAACTCTTAGAAAAACCACCCAGTAACCACCCCACTGTCCACCATTTTATAGATGTGGAATCTCAGGAAAAGAAAGTGAATTGGTTTGGAGAAGAGGTCTTGATTCAGAGCCAAAACACAGGTCTTTTTAATACCAGTTCATTCCACTGTGCAATGCTTTCTGCCAGGGAGAATATGTTGAGCTTCAAAGCAAAGGAAAGAATATATGCCAGAGAAACTGATATAGAACATAAAGGGTCTTCATATAAAAGTGTTTTAAATAAAGCATCCTCATAAAGGAATATAGAATTACATAGCATCAGTCCAATCTTATCCAACCTCAATATTTCAGTAAGCACTTTAAAAGTATATTTTACCCCAGAACTCTCAAATGTTGAATAAGAAACCTACCACTTTAACAATGGCAAGTGACAGCTTATAAAGTGTAGCAACCAGCAATCATCTCTGAAATTACTCATGGTTTTCCAAATTAAACTGTAGTACATTCATACTATACTCAATGGGTATATCTTGATTGATTGATAAATTCATGATGGCAAGTATTAATTGTAGGTTCATTACAAGTTAACAGCTGAACTACTTAACTACTTAGTAATTTGCATCATACATGACTCGAAATCTTCTATTTATACTTAATAAAAGTTATATTGTAAAATTTACTGAATTCTCATTGTCAAAAATAACAGGTTCATATAAAGCAAAAAAAAGAAAAAATGCTGTATAATCTCAATTTTCAGGTTGATATGGATCTTTCCTGAGAGTATATAATGTCTACCATCAGGAAACCCTAGTGGTAGGCATTATATACTGTCCTATAGGGTTGCTATGATTGAAATCGACTTGACGCCACACAACAACAACAACCGCTTGGATATCCTCTTAGCGGCAGGAGGTAGCATCCTCGGTACTTCTTTAAGGTTACTTTCCTCTATATGTTCAGGGTATATAACGCACTTACTTCTCCTCTAGAACCCACTCCTCTACTTGCCTTCCCTCCTGGCGTTTGGTCACTGCTTTGTCCAGCCCTCCATTCAGTTTGCTCCAAGGCGCTGTCTGGGACTTGAGGACTTCCACTCTTCTTTGGTAACCAGTTGCTGTAAAGTCGATTCCAACTCATGGCAACCCCACGCTTATAGAGTAGAGCTGTGCTTCATTAGGTTTTCAATGCCTGCTTTTTGGAAGTAGATTATAGGCCTTCTAAGGCCTTTCTGGATGGACTTGAACCTCCAACCTTATGGTCAGCAGCCGAGCATATTAACTGTTTGCACTGCCCAGAGATGCCCATTCATTTGTTGTTGTTAGATGCAGTCCAGTCAGTTCCAACTCATAGTGGCCCTAAGTATAACAAAAAGAAACACTGCCCAGTCTTGTGCCATCTTCACAATCATTGCTATGTTTTAACCCCTTGTTGCAGCCACTGTGTCAATCTATTTCATTGGGGATCTTCTTCTTTTTCACCGACCCTCTACTTTACCAAGTATGATGTCTTTCTCCAGGGACTGGTCCCTCTGATAACATGTCCAAAGTATATGAGATGAAGTTTCAACATCCTTGCTTCTAAGGAGCATTCTGGCTTATACTTCTTCCAAGACAGATTTGTTCATTCTTCTGGCAGTCCATGGTATAGTCAATATTATTCTCCAACACCATAATTCAAATGCATCAGTTCTGCTTTGGTCTTCCTTATTCATTGTCCAGCTTTCATGTGTATACGAGGCAATTGAAAGTACCATGACTTGGGTCAGGCGCAACTTAGTCCTCAGAGTGACATCTTTGCTTTTTAACACTTTAAAGAGGTCTTTTTCGGGAGATTTCCTAATGCAATATGTCTTTCAATTTCTTGACTGCTGCTTCCATGGGCATTAATTGTGGATCCAGGTAAAATAAAATTCTTACAACTTCAATATTTTCTCTATTTATTGTGATGTTGCTTGTTGATCTAGTTGGGAGGATTTTTGTTTTCTTTATGTTGATGTGTCATCCCTACTGAAGACTGTAGTCTTTGGTCTTCATCAGTAAGTGCTTTAAGTCCTCCCATTCATTTATATACATATATAGAGAGAGACATACGCACACACACATACATACATACACACAGATAGTATTATATGCAAAAATGTTTTAAAATATGTATATTTCATGAAACTACATGTTATGCATATTATCCAACATCAATACATACATCGCTTACCTTGTCTTTAGGATAGCAGCATTATATTTCATCATATAACCATGCCACACTTTATTCAGTGTTTCTACTTAGGGCTAGTAAAATGGTTTACAATTTTTCACTATTAGAAATAATGGTGCAATAAAAAAAATCTTTGTGTGTGTATATGTGAGAAAGCATGTGTCATTTGTATGAGTTTTTTTTTGTTGTTGTTTGTTTAGTTTAGTTTTGTTTTTAAGAACAAATTTCTAGAGGTAAAATTGCCAGGACAAAGAGACCTCACAATTTAAATTTTGACTGACACTGTAAAATTACCCTCCAAAGAGTTTTTAAAAATATATACTCTCAACAATATATGAGTATATATTATTAATTTTATTAAATGTAAATAGTCATATAAAATATTCTATTATTTGACTCAGCATTTCTTGACTATTGGCAAGGTTGAGCATATTTTGAAACATTTATTATTTTGTGTTCATTTATACTTAGCTCTTGTGAAGCCTATTAGGTAGGTCTTCTTAAAATGAGCAACCATCCATCTCTCATGTTGTAGAGAAGGTCTGAGAGGGGATAGATTGGTTTGAGTTAGTCCTTTGTACCCACCTGGGAGAAGTTTTCTTGGCTCACCAAAGCATACCAGCTGGACTTCCTCCAAACTCTCCACGTCGATGTAAATCCTGAAATGATACTAACAAACTGGAAATCAGGAGGAGAAGAACTCATACATAGTAGGACACAGATAGGCAGAAAAATCTCTAGAGGTTCCAAATGCTGCTGGGAATTATGATCTAAACTGTAGAAGCAAGAAAATTTGAGCAGGCATTAAACGGTGGCGGGTACATTAGTGTCCCCACCACCCACTCTGCATCCACTGCCTTTGTGTCTCCCTCCCCTACACACACCTATTTGTTTCTAAAACCAAAGTTTCACTAATTTGCCATTCAGGTTCTTATCCTTTCTCACCTTTTGTACTCTTTCCAAAGCAGATATGAACAGTTTGTCGAGGGCAAAGGGAAGAAATATTTTAGGAGAAAATGCACTCTTAATCTTTTTCTCTGTAGCCCAAACCTGTAGAAGGAATGCAAATATACTATATTTTATATATTTGACACCCAACTGTTAAGTGCCTACATGTGCCAAATACAGTGCTGCGTACTTAGAAGGAATAAGAAGATTCCTAAGACTTAGTTCATGCTCCAGAGTAGTTCACAGTTACAGGAAGGGCACAAATCCAAGAGAGGGAGGAGAGATGGGGAGCTGGTGGTGGAGAGGGGAGAGTGCTCAGCCTGAAGTTGGAGTCTTCTCAGAGTGGGGAGGGGGCTACCTGTCAGTCCATCGATTGGGTGTGGTCAATGATGATGATCTTGCCTGGGCCTGAAAATGGGAGAAAAGAGTGCAACAGAGGAGAGCTTGCTCAAAAGTAAATATTCTCCCTCTTTCTCAAAGTGCTGCATGATTACAGCAGAAAATTTAGCAAAAAAAAAAAAAAAAGACAAGTAAATATAGCCATTAATCTCATCCCACCGATAACCACGGCACAGAATTATTCTCTAAATTTTCAGGTATTGTTCTCTAAATGTTTAACGTGTGTGTGCATACACACTTTAATTTTTTTTTTCAGTCTCTTATGATGACAAATGCTGCTGTTGTTCAGTGCTGTCAAGTTGATTTCAGCTCATGGCACCCCATGTGACAGAGGTGAACTGCCCAAAGGATTTCCTAGGCTGTAATCTTTATAGGAGCAGATTGTCAAGTCTTCCTCCCATGGATCCACTGTGTGGATTCAAACCATCAACTTTTCAATTAGCAGCCAAGTACTTAGCCACTGCACCACAGGGCTTCTTCAATGACAAATAGAAAGGCTACTTTTAGGGACAACACAGCATATGTGCTCTTTTTTCACCTAAATTTTTCCTTAATAATATACCCTGAACATCTTACTGTCATTTATAATTATAATTTTAATGGCTGTACAATAGTTCATTGACTATCTAAAACATAATTTATGTAATGAATTCCCAATTATTGGACATTGCAGTGTCACCATTATATTAATTCAGGGAATTTCCTTGATTATTTCCTTAAGCTAAACCTGTAAAGTAGAATTGCTGAAGCTAAAAATTTGCACACTTTAAAGTCAAAATTTACTTTGTTATTACAGCAGCCACTTTTAAACCAACATGGACCCACTGAACTGATACACAAGTTCCATTTTTTCAGTCTTGGGCTTTGTCACAACCCACTTCATCTGTATTTAGAAGAAACTGAAAAGAGTCAACAAAATTTACTAGTTACTTGAGTCGGTAGTGGAGGGGAGCCATTCACTTCAAATTGAAATTGCAGTACAGGCAGTACCCTGGTTATGCACAAGATCTGTTCCTGTGTCTTTAAGTCTGTAAGTCGACTTTGTTAGTAGGTTGGAAGAGACGCATATGATTCTTATTTAGCCTTTTTTTAGTGCAAGAAAAGGCTTCAAGCCTTTTCAATGATTTTTTTTGTGTGTGTGTGTGTGCAGCGAGTGGAAACCCTGGAGGCATAGTGGTTAAGTGCTACGGCTGCCAACCAAGAGGTCCGCAGTTTGAATCCGCCAGGCGCTCCTTGGAAACTCTATGGGGCAGTTCTACTCTGTCTTGTAGGGTCGCTATGAGTCAGAATGGACTCGACAGCGCTGGGTTTTTTGGGTTGGGTGCAGCAAGTGAAGGTAATTGTGGTAGAGAATTTGTTGCGAGTAGAGGTTTGCTCAATTGTTTCAAAGTGAGGGCAAATTTGCATAATACTAAAGAACAAGTAGGAGTTCCCCCTAGTAAGTCGGCATGTTCATAACCCAGCGACCGTCTGTAATTAAAAAAAAAAAAAAAAAAGCACCTTATTATTCAATAAACCTTACTCAAAAGAGTTAAGAAAATAGCCTGATCAAGAAAACTTTATTGATGGTATGTGATTTAAAAATTTGCGTGACCTTGGGCAATATATCACCACTCCCTTGGTTGGGAAAAATGCGATATGTTGAATTTTAGAAAAATAGTGTGTTGGAACAATCTTACTGCAACAGAGAACTTTGATGGTATCCAAGTCTTTCTATTTTCTGTGTAGTCTGAGATCAGTATAAAATAAATAAGTAAATAAAGCTGCCCCCAAGAGCCTCGATAGGTGTGCTCAGAGCACACGTGTCTACAGAAACTGAGACATCATCTTTTTCCAAAGCACCACTCACAGCGTGGTCCCAAACAAGCTGTCATGGTTAGTTGGTGAACATAGAAAGGCTTTGCAAACATGTACTCGAATCAAATTAAAAATAGAATTCTAGACGTCCATTATATATAATTTGAAAGCATACTTAGGTTTTGAATGCTTAACAGCTTGAAAGGTTGGCAGGTTTAAAAACTGATGTTCTTCATCCCAAGGCAGGCAGAGTAAAATGTTTTTGAGTAACTTTTTTTTTTTTTTTTTCCTGTCAAATCCTCACCTAGTCAATACCTTAAATTATACTCTATTACATGAGGGATGGAAGTGCTAATTTTAAGGACATAACAACAATGCAACTGAAATTATGAGTGACTCAAGCTTCTGCTAATATTTAGAGCTCTTTAAAGGATACGGCACAATATAGACGTAGATGGATGGAGGAAATGTCTGCTTTTTATTCAATGATTTAGAGGGCTTAAAACAGGTTGAGTCTAGTATTAATGGCTGATAATAGCCAAGAGACAAAAGATGCAGCTTGCTGGGTTTGGGACCAATAAGGTGAACAGGTATTTTAAGTGGGAGACTATACAAAGATGAAGGCAAGTGCTGAAAGATGTAAGACCCCGTTTTTTGTAGAAATCTATCTAGACATTCATTAATGAGTATATAAGGCTAGGAAACTTATGACTAGTTAGTGCGTTGTTTTGCATCAAGGACTCAGTGTGTGTGGAGCATTAGAGCATTGTACCAGGGCTTAGGGCCTTATGTTAAAGGAAGGGGCCTAGCCTCTGCCTTCAAATTAATCTGTAAATAGAGAAATGAGTTCCAAAAACATAAAAGCCCTGAATGGGAAACACACACACATAAAGGGTCTTTGGGTTTGCGTACTATCATGGGTTGAATTGTGTCCCCCCAAAATATCTGGCAACTTGCCTAGGTCATGACTCCCTTGTATGATTGTATGATTGTCTGCCATTTTATCTTCTGATGTGATTTCCCTATATGTTGTAAATTCTATCACTACGATGTAATAAAATGGATTAGCAGCAATTATACTGTTGAGGCCTACAAGATAAGGTAGTGTCTTAAGCCAATCTCTTTTGAGATATAAAGGACAGAAGCGAGCAGAAAGACATGGGGTCCTCATACCACCAAGAAAGCAGTGCTGGGAGTAGAACGCGTCCTTTGGACCTGAGTTTCCTGTGCTGAGATGCTCCTAGACCAAGTGAAGACCAATGACAAGGACCTTCCTCCAGAGCCAACAGAGAGAGAAAGCCCTCTCCTGGAGCCAGCATCCGGAATTCGGATTTCTAGGTTCCTGGACTGTGAGAGAATAAAATTCTTTGTTAAAGCCATCCACTTATGGTATTTCTGCTGGAGCAGCACTAGATGACTCAGACAGGTACATACAAATTATGAGAAGATTTTCTTCAGGGTTTTGTTGTTGTTAGGTGCAATCAAGTTGATTTCAACCCACGTGATCCCATATGACAGAGTAGTACTGCCCCATAGGGTTTTCTTGGTTGTAATCTTTATGGAAGAAGATCTTCAGGTCTTTCTCCTATGGAGCAACTGGGTGGGCTTGAACCAATAAACTTTTTCAGTTAGCAGCTGAGACCTTAACCATTTCCACCACCAGAGCTTTTTAAGGGTTGTGTTAAGCCAAAACAACAACCCAAACCCACTGCCACTGAGTTGATTCTGATTCATAGCGACCCTACAGGACAGAGTAGAACTGTCCGATAGAGTTTCCAAGGCTGTAAGTCTTTACAGAAGCTGACTGCCACATCTTTTCTCCTGCAGAGAGGCTGGTGGGTTCAAACAGCCAACTTTTCGGTTAGTAGCCAAGTGCTGTATCCACTGCGCCACCAGGGCTCCTAGGGTTGTGTTAGTACTCTAGATATCAAGTGATAAAAACCCAATCTGAAGAGGCCAAAGTAGGAAACAGCTGGCAAGCCTGAGCCATTTAAAATGAAAGGCAGGGGTGTAACTGACTTGAGGACAACTAAACTGGGACTGGAACTTTGACTGGACTTTCTCAGACCCTCATCGATTCTTTCCCATATTTGCTTCATTCTCTCCGAATAACTTCTCTGCAAGGATATGAACCATGGATTCCAGCAGCTAAAGGTTCACACACTCACAGTGTTGGGGCCAGAAAAGATAAAACTCTCTTCCCCTAACTCGAACTCAAAAACTCTAAGAAGAAAATCTAATTGGCCAACTTGGCTTTTAAACTCTTAACCAAATCAGTTACTGATGAAGATCAGTTGTGGAGGTAGGATTGGCCATTCCTGTTGGACATTATTGAACTACTGTGAGTCAGGTTCTCACCTCTTGGCTAGGGAGGTGAGGTCATCTGGGAAAATGTCAGTTCCCATTTGGGATATGTGTCCAAATCTGGGGGAGAGGAGCTCAGTTCCCAAAAAGAAGAGGGAAGGGGTCACATGGACAAGGCTACTGGAGAAATACTTGTGAACTAAGCAACCACTCCAAATTTGCAAGCATCAAAGTCGTTCAGTTTTGTTGTTATTCTTTGTAGTTAATATGATCAGTCAAGACAGGTTTAAACACACACACACACACTCCAAAAAAAGGAGCCTGTCTGAATGAAATAATTTAGGACATTTCACGTAGCAGCCTATAGTAAATCTATTCTGAACATATGTTTAACACAAACGATGTCATTTTTAGGAGAAAAGTCTGTGAAAATCATCTCAGATAAAATTGCTGAAGGCCGCATAAAAATATCCATGCTTCCAATACGAGCTTATTTTTCAGCTTTAGTGCCCTGGCTGACATATTTCCAAACTGTATTATGGAAGCAGAGAACAAAGCTGCTTACCTTGACTTTCATCTACTTGTTTCATTCTTACTCTTAGCTGTACCTTGGATTCAAATTATATCCAATAGATGGAGACTGCCTGTAAATATCCATCAAGTATTGCATTACTAGCAATTTCTTACTCCTACTGGATTTGAAACACAAAGCCAAGAGTTGGTGTGATTTATTCAGTTGTTCCATCAAATCAAATTTAGTGAGCTATTGATCTGATTTCAGGATTCATGAGGTTTCCTGTGCTTTTTAAACTTCTATTTTATATGTATACAGTCAGTACAAGGAGCTATCCTAAGTACGTAAGACAAATCTGAGAATATATCTGTTTTGTCTTAGTTATTCTGCAGCACCTCATCCCAAATAATCACCTCTATTTCCTTTCATAATTATATTATTGCACTATTTATTTCTTATTTTTAATTTTTAAAAATTCATTCTACATGTTGCATTTTTCATTTAAGCATCACTTCAGGCTTAGGCTTTCATTCTTTCTTCAACCATTTCATATCTTTTATTCCTCTCATGGGTCATTTCCTTTGTACTTGGTAACCCTACATAATTTGGACACATGAATGCTCAAAATAATGTCTTGATCACCGGCATATATTGGCATGCTAGATTATTGCTTTTTCATAAAGGGGAAGAGTAGTTAGTACAGTTCAGAGAAGGAAAGCAAAGAGACACAAATTGATAAAAAACCATCCATGTCTTCTTAGAGGCAACACTTACCTAGTTGTAAATTATAAACTGACTTACAGAATTAAAGTAATTTTTTATGCATTATGGTCTATTTCTCTTTCCTTCTCTCTTTTCCTCTCTTCCTCTGCTTCTTTGCCCAATACAAATAGTTAAATTTTCTAGGAGAAGAAAATTTATCTTTCAAGCAGATACCAAAGGAAGAATTGAGTCTATCTGTTCTCCTTGGAGGTGCACATAGAAAGAAGGTGTGTTTTTGCTACCCTGGATTTGGCTAGGAAACCACAAATCGCTGCAACCACCAAACTCAGCCACCATCTTTCCTGAAAGAGTGAAACCTGTGAGAGCCAGACAGAACTTGGTGGGACTACCTTGTATTTTCAGCCCTCTCAAGTTTTCCACCTTTGACAGGGTACAGTCTTACCACTTTTCTATCCTCTCTATTAGCAGAAAATATTTGAGTTTTCCTTTTCTGACAAGTTTCTGCCTTACACAGATTCCACCTTTTACTGTAGAATGTGGAAGCAGTGTTTGGAGAAAGGTCCACAGGGAAATGAAGGAGAATTGGGAAGCAGGAGGTATGCAGAAGGGAAGAAGAGCGTCTTTCAGGATTTTTAAGCAAGTATGCCTACATTCTGGGTCTGGAATAGGAGATATCCGTGTATTTTCAAGTAGCTGATTGAATTTCTATGGCTTCTCTTTTCCTCCCTATTAGTCACTTTTTTCTCCCTTGGTTAACCTCACTGATCCTGTTGGTTTGCTTCTCACAAATGAATTATAACAATAATTTTGAGATGTACATTCTAAATCAGTGTCCTGACCTCTCTCTATTTTTCAATCAGAACACAGTGCTCGTCATCATCCCTTTCCAATCGAGAAGGTGATCCTGGGCTTTCTTTCTGATAGCTTTGCCTCTCCTATGTTGAAGACAGACATGCTTCTTGCCACAGAGTGCACTGCCTGTAATATTAGACACATTCTAGCAAAGAAGAATTCTCTTTTGCAAAACTAGAAAAATAATTGGCCAAATGCTAGTTCATACAGTTGGTGAAAGCTATGAACTTCACATTTTTGTCAACAATTTAATCCCAGGCTTTTAACATTTTTAAATGTTTCATTGGGCTTCATTTCCTACTCTTTTAATTATTTCTGTTTCCTCTAAGACTTCTCATTTTTCAAGATAAAGAGCCAAGGCCAGATACATCACTTTAATAAGATTCTGGCCAATGTGGGTATAATGAGAAGGTTCCCACAGTGCTTAAGTGCTAATCTTTTACTGTATTCTGTCATAAATACTTTTTAAAATGTTACAGGAACCTGGATTTGTGATTTCCAGTACTTACTCTCATATAATTTCTTCTGGACTCCCAGGCATTCACTTCTAGAGAAACTGTTGGTCTTGGTATGGTCTCACCGCCCTTTTTTTTTTAGAATCTCTTCAGAAGAGTGTTTCCTGGAATTGGGCCTAGAGGGAGAGAAAGGAACTCCCCACTCTCACAATGCTCCTCGTTCAGTTTGAAAATAAACTTAAAGTGCAAGGAATTCACAGGCTTGGAAGGGTGGTGAGGAGGACCAGCTACATAATTTTTAAGGGCCCAGTGCAAAATTATTAAGAACTTCAAGATGTAGCCCTTCTGTGGGGCCCACGTGTGACTTACAGGTAGAATGCCCATGCAGCTGGCTCTAATGGAGACGGTCCCTAGGGAGAGGACAGGGATATCATGCTGTATGTTCTTTTCCTGGCTCTCTAGACACAACTTATTTGTGCCAAAGAGCAAATGAGCAAGATTTCCTATTTATTAGGGTATTAGAGTGTAATCCCCCAATTTGTAAAGTATGTTTAGTATTTATTTCCTAACTCATTTTCAATGCATGGTTCCTTCCATCTTTATCATAAACCTGTTGCCAATGAGTCGATTCTGACTCACAGCAACCCTATAGGAGAGTAGAAGTGCCCATTGGGTTCCCAAGGAGTGGATGACCTTTTTGGTTAGCTGCTAAAGGCATAACCACCACACCACCAGGGCTCCAATGCTTATCATAGTAAGGTTTTTTCTTCCTCATTCAGTATACTAACCTGAATTTACTTTCACTGAACACCATTTTTTTTTTTTTTTTGGTAAACTAGTATTCTTCCCTATAAATACACATAATTACACAAATGGAGTACACCGAGTACACCGTGGTCTATCTATTACATACATTATGTTTTGATGTAAATATGTATAAAATATAGCCCTTGCCCTCAAGGGGCTTCCTGTTTGAGGAGGCAAGGCAAAAATATATGAAGATCTAAATAAACATCATTTTAAAATCACTATAGTGGACAACTTTGTAACAGGTAGAAACAGTAATGTTACGTTGATTTTGTCAAATTCTGTTTTCATTTTCAGTTGCAATTGGCTGGACAGGGTGAGGCCAGCCCTTTCCTAAGCATTACTTTGTACACCTTAGTCCTTTGTTTTAAAGGACATAGAAATAACTTAAAGATCAAGCCCTACACTCATTTCGTACCTCTTCCAGCCCTATCTTTGCGCAGAGCTGTAACCAGAAGTGGTATCATAGAGAAGAAAGACCACTAGATTAGGAATCTAATGATCACATTCAGTCTGCCTCACTAGCTAACGGAGCTTAGCACACACCTCCTTTCATCCTCTTTAAGCATTAGGTTCCTCATCTGTTAAAGTGAGGTTCGTAATACTTCCCTGCCAACACACCTCCTTTCATCCTCTTTAAGCATTAGGTTCCTCATCTGTTAAAGTAAGGTTCGTAATACTTCCCTGCCAACATGAGTATCATGGTAAGCATATTTAAGAGTTTTCCTTCGATGTGTGGTACTCTCTGAGGGATGCACGGGTTCCCAAAAAGGGTCTCTGTCTTCCAGGATCTAGTAAAAGAGCTGAGACAAATACAGAAGAAAAAAAAAGAACTATAAAAGAAGCAGGAAATAATAACAGGGTTCAGACTATGCGAATTCACAGTACAGAGACATTTGTAGGAGGCAGGGAAGGTGTTATAACAGAGGACTATTGGAGCTAAGCCTTGGATGGGTTTTGTTAGAAAGACAAAGGGTTGAGAAAACAAGAAAGGATGGAAAGAATAGTACCAAAGTCAGAGATAGAGGAGAGTCTACAACATTTGGGAAACCCAGAAGAAGATCATTTTGACTAGAACGTAGGATTGTGAAGGGAAGGAAAGGTCAGAATTAGGTCACTGAGGGCCTTGACCATCCAACTGTAGGGTTAGAAGGTTTTTCAATTCACGGCGTAGAGCCTTTGGTAGAATTTGGGTAGAGAAGAACATTATTAAACGAAATGTGATGGTGTACTTTACAATAATTTTAAAGCATTTAAAAATGTGAGGTTATGATACAGTAGGCTTCCAATAAATTCTTATATTCTGTTAGATGAATCACATATTTACTCATGATATCAAAGTACTGATATGGCAGTACTGGCCTGGGATTCCTTGAGTTAGTGCCTACTCCTGCCAATAATGTAGCATTTAATTCTACCTTTTAAGGGGTTTGGAAGAAAAAAAAACTCTGATTTATTTCAATGTCTAGAACAATGGAAAATAACCCATACATACAAAAGTAGCATCAATGCTAGAGCCTTGAGAACTCTGAAGTAATTTCATAATGACCTTGGCAAAGGTGGTTGAATCAAAGTTATCAGTGAGATTACAGTGATGAATAATTTAAAAAATGCGAGAACAACACACCTACCTTCCGTGGATCACTTTCTATTTTTTTGGAACTGCGTAATTGCATTATATACATGGTTAAGATTAGTCCTCACAATATCCCTCTAACATAGACTTTATGTTCATTTTACAAGTTAGGAAATTGATGTTTAGAAATACTAAGTAATTTGACCAAGACCACACAACTATAAGGCAGCGCTGTTGATTTTCCAACCCAAGTGTTTTATAATCCAGAACCTGAGCTCTTAATAACCTTGCTATTGGTTTTAAAGTTTATTCTCTGTGTTTTCTAATTTTTCTACAATGAACATATATTACTCATGGACTTAAATAATAAGCACATTTTATTTTTTTTTTAATTGTCCTAAAGGACAATATTTGCCACCTGTCTCATCTTAATTGTGGTTTCTACTTGCACATTTTAAGGTTCATAGTTTTGCCAAGGTGGAAGGATCTTTTCATGTTATTAATCAAGACAACATTTTGGATCTACGCTAATGAAACACATTTAAGCTGCGTTATTTCTTTGTGGCTCTGACACAAAGTCTAAAGTGTAATATTAAAAAAAAACTTTGATCATAGCTTTCGTGGAAGTGTAGGGTAGGCCTGAGTGCAGTGGGGATGTAGGTCTGGGGGTGACGGTGGGAGGGATGGTGGCCTGCAGAGTCAGACACTGCCATCCGTTATCTGAGTGTAGACAGTAGGTAAAGGCCATCCCACCGCATTTCCCTCTCTACATCCCTCTCACATTGTCCATTCCTCCTGCCTCTTTTGTGTGTGTGTGTGTGTTCCCGCCTCTTCTATAGTCCTAAGGCCCCAGAAGAGGACAAAGAGCAGACATTGGGAAGTCTTTCCCTCTAGGGGCCATTGGATGATGGGGATCAGCACAACCTCAGAGATAACCCACCCAAAACCTACTGCCATGGAGTCAATTCCAACTCATAGCAGCCCTATAGATCGTCTCATCCAATAATTCCCATCACAGATAATGAAACAAAGCAACTTGATCAAGATCTCCCAGTGAATTAATGAAAGATTTTAAAAGACGTTCTTTTATAAACTGCAAGACTTTCAGGAATAAGTGTAACAAACTGAGGTAAGTACACATACATGGTGGGAGACAGAGAAAGAAGGGAGAAAGAGTCGAGAAAAGACTCTTAATATTGTATAGAATGAACTCAGAACTACTTGCTGTTTGTTTCTGTATTTGTCTATTTTATAGTCTGCTTATCTTAAAAAAAAAAAAAAAAAGTTAAGCCTTGAATTTCTAGACATATCCAAAGGCTAATTCTGTGTAGTCACCTAGGATGCAAAGCGTTTTAACTTCCAAGCTTTAAAGAAGTTTCTTTAAATCACCTGAACATGCTCGCTTTGCTTCTGCTCAGAGTTAACGTCTTTGTTCGCTCATCAGTATTATTTGGTGGGCAAACTGTCTTAGGAAGCTTCCTCCTTCCCAACTGTCTCATTGATTGTCATTTGAGTCTGTTAGTCATACCTCCTTAGGTGAATGGTGGGTGGCAATTGGCAGCCTCCCTTCAAGGTATCTACTGGTGCACGTGGCCTCCTTTTCACTTCGTTAGGAAAATGACTGGATGACAATTGTCATCTCCCTGTGATCTGCCTTTCTGAAGGTAGAAGTGACATCTCATTTCTGATTATGCTCATTAAAAGTTGTGTTGCCAGCTTACCTGGCAGAAGTAGCACTGTCATTAGGCATGTGCTTTGCACCTGTAACACCCATGAAAATCTCATTTCAGTTGAAGAAGTAGCAGCTTTTCTAATGGGCATACTAAAGAGACAGATGTAGAATCTGTAGGTAGCAACTATTGGAAAAAGAGAAAATAAAATTAGGCAGCATCCAATAAACAGAGAATGCTTGAAGCCTGAAAATACCTTGGAGCTCAAACTGGTTCCTAACTAATTGTTGGCATTCATTGATTCTAGGGTTAGAAAAGATCAACTACTGGAAATAGCCACTAAATATCATGAATGCAACTGGAAAGCATTGTCTTCTTGCTGAAACATTTGCAAATATCTTTCAAATTTGTATGAAAAACATTTTTTAATTAAAATTTTAGATGTTTATAGCTTTTTTTAGGAGCCCTAGTGGCACAGTGGTTAAGCGCTCTGCTGCCAATCAAAAGGTCAGCAGTTTGGACCCACCAGCCACTCCATAGGAGAAAGATGTGGCAGTCTGCTCCTGTAAAGATTTACAGCCGCAGTTCTACTGTGTCCTACAGGGTTGCTATGAGTTAGAATTGACTCAATGACGATGTTTTTTTTTTAGTTTTTTGACAAGTAAAAATTAGTGATTTCCATTATTTATCAAGAATAATACAGGATATCAAGGACCATATATGGTCACAGCCAATTACTATTTAGACTAGAGTACCTTCTACCCCATCCAGGAGTACTCCAGGGTCACAACAATCCCTAAATTCTGACTCTAAGGAAGTGTGTGGGGAGAGAGTATCCATCTGCCCTCTTCCCTCTTCCCAATTTGCTTCCTCTCCTGAGTGTTTAAGACAGAGTCTTGAAAAGTCTAAGTCTTTTTTTTGCCAGGCCCTGAACAATCCCTACTCTGCACTGCCATGGTTAGGTTGATTACTTGGAATTTGACATTTAAAGAAATACATTTAACTGTTTGTTGAGTGGATCTTCAGAAATGATTAAAGAATGGCTATGGTTTTTGTGGCTTTGCATAAAGTTGATTATTTCCTTACATCTTTCTCCTACTTAGATTTTCAGATCACAGTTAGCAGTGGTTGATGAGGGGAATACAGGTTGACCCCACTTTATGTGGTAGGTACCATCCTTAAAATTACGTACTTGTGTGTTAAACCATATTTCCGATTTATGACTCTAAAATTCAGAGCTTGCTTCCCAAAGAGAAAAATAATAACCTGAATGACTTAAAATCACAACATTAAAGAAGCATTCTGATTTTGTATAACCTATGTGTATTTTTTTATGTGTATTTAACTTAAATGTGTATTTAACTTAAAAAAAAATGTAGTAAAATGGCAAATGAACCTTCATTTTAATTGCATATCCATTTAAAACTGCAGACCAAACACACCAAAATACAGATCATAACACGTATATACTGCCTGTTTGGAGACAGGTTATATCCCTAAACTCGAGAAGAAAAGTCAGATTTTCCTGAGAGATTTTCCAGAAAATAATGAAAGATTTTCCAGAAAAGAAAACAGCACAAATTAATATATGAAATTAGGAAGAAGTGTAGATTTCAAAGCCCATTCATGCACAGTGGTCCTCAATCAACTTTTAACGGCTACGAAAGCAACGTGATTCAGACAGGAACAAAATATTTCACTTCCGGTGATTAGTTTTTGACAAATTACAGCTGTGGACATTTCTGGTAGGGTCAGTCCACCTGTGAAACCAGACCATAAACTCGACAGCTTTTAGACCAAGTAGTTATCATTATCTTTCTTTCTTATGAATTTTTTTCTTTTTCTTTTTGATGCTTCCATTAAAAGACCTTAAGAGTTCTTTTCTCCTTATTTTACTTTATTTAGTATATATTTATTTTCATGATGACAGGGGTCACTTTTGAATCTTTGACCTTAAAAAAAATTGACCTTAATAGAGGGGAAAACAGTTTCCTAACTTGAAAATAGTGTGTTAATTACTTCTTACACATCCATCTATGACTTTCAAATGAAATCGTTACTACGTTTTAAAATCAAAACAAGGAGAATTTTAGACACAGTCTGATTACAATATTTGTATCCTGTATAATTGGTGGCCCCTTTCCCTAAATATGGAGCCCTGGTGGCACCGTGGTTGTAACGATGGGCTGGTAACCAAAAGGTTGGCAACTCAAAACCACCAGCAGCTCCTCGGGAGAAAGATGTGGCAGTCTGAATCCAGAGATTTACAGATTTACAGCCTTGTAAATCCTATGGGATCGATATGAGTCAGAATCCACTGGAAGGTAGTGGGGTTCCCCCCGCACCCATAAATAGGCTCTTGATGGAAGGAACCACGTCATAGTCACTTCTCTTTTCTTAATTTTCCTATTTAGACTTGATGCCTTTTCTGTGGTAACAGGAAACAAGAATTTTACTCAGTAGATTATCCAAACTCATGATATTGAGACATTAAAAAAAAAAAAAACCCTTGCCATCGACTTGATTCCGACTCATAGCGACCCCTTAGGACAGACTAAAGCCAATAACCCATTGCTGTCAAGTCAATTCTACAGGAGAGTGTAGAACTGCCCCATATGGTTTCCAAAGAGCGCCTGCTGGATTCGAACTGCCGACCTTTTAGTTAGCAGCCATAGCTCTTAACCACTAGGCCACCAGGGTTTCCAATTTGAGACATACTGGCTCTATTTTACACTTTGCTTGATCATCCCCTCCCCCCCCCATCTATATTACTATCTTACTACTGTGGTTATCTTGTCACTGATTCTTCTCTACAAAGGAAACTTCCATTTAAATCTTTGAGAGAAAGAAAATGACAGCTGAGAAAATCTGCCTACTCTCCTTGTTATGGTTTATATATAAAAGCCTCCATGGGACTCTTCCAAAGCCCGCAATGGGATTGTCACCTGTGCTGCTGGCAAGTCCTCCACTGAGGAGAGTTTTCTCCTGGCTGGTTTGTGTAGTAGAGCCTCCACTTTGCCCCTGGTCTCCTCTCTTCCTTGTCCATGTCCCTTGCTTTGTGATTTTCCCCCTGGCTCATGCACAGATATCCACACTGCTGTAACCCCCCTGCTTTTTCCCACACTGCTGTAAACCCCCTGCTTTCACGTAACGTCTGATGATTCCTATCTGGTCATCTTACATGGTCCTTTTTCACCTGCTGTTGGAACTGCAGTCCCCAAAGTCTTCATAAATGTCCTTTCCCAGCTCCCTTGGTTAGCCACTGGCTGTGGTATCATTAGCAGAGAGTAAAGAATTGGGTTTGCACAACTGTTCCTTTCCCTTTTTTCTTTCAGTGACATCTACTCTGTTGGCTCTGTCTGGCCCCCGGCTTAGGATTGAGGCAGGGTGGTAGAATGCTGCCAGATAACTGTTTGTGGGAAGTTTCAGAATGAAAAACTAGTGAATTTGCATCTCAACGTCATACAAAATCGCACAGCAATTTTTAGAAGAGAAAACCCCATAGAAATAAAATGGCAAGGAATCCTTTATTTTTATTTTATTGTGGTGAAAATATGCATAATGAAACATACACTATCTCAACAATTTCTACCTGTACAATTCAGTTACATAAGCAATCCTTTATTAACAAAAATAAAGGCAAAGAAATTATAGATACTTCAGACCTCCCACCTCAAATACTCCAAAATTATTATTTTTGCTAGTATTTTCATTTTCCTTCCTCTAGCATTTTTCCAGATCTCTTAATGCATACAAATAAAATGTACTTGGCTGAAAGTCTTAACCTTCTCCCCTTGGTTGATTAATTAAAAGTCAAAGACAAAACCAGGAAGATAAAAGGAAGAGAATAAGGCACCTAGATCTTGAACTACATTGAATTATGGCCATCGTTACTTAAAATATATTGAAGATACTCAACCAATATTTGTAATTGATTATCTTTGAAAGCATAGTCTAACACTTTTACCACAGATGTTTTATTAATAATTCTTAATAAATCTTACCTTTACTGTATGCTTTAAAGTTTACCAGGCACTTTACATATAATAATTCATTTAATTTTCACAATAATCTCCTGAGGTCAGTACTAGAATTAGTACTGGTGTTGACAGATAAGGAATCTGAGGCAAGGAGGGATTAAGGAAATTACTCGAGTTCTTCCCAGGGCTGGCTCCATGGTTATGCGAACAGTGCAGAAAAAAAGAACTCCATACTCAGAAGGGCCCTGTGCTTGGGGTTTAATGCTCTTTATTCACCACCTTGAAACTCTTAATAATTTCACCTTTGAATCTGTTCTTTGTAAGTGAAGTCCAGTGTGAAAATGCAGCGTGTCCTGGGGCTGGAACCTCAGCTCACATGTAGCTCCACCTCTTGCCATTTCCCTGCCTGCCCGGGACAGGCTCTTAGACCGTCCTTCCTACCTGGTCTCCCCATCTCCATCCCTGCCCATTAAATAGCAAAATAGAAGCAGCTTGATATGTCAAGAGAGACTACACAAGATAGGAAAAAAATTATATTTTAGTACGTTTAATGCCACCTTTTTCCTGCTTTTTGAACAAGAAGTCCTTCATTTTCATTTTGCACTGGGTCTCATACACTATTTAGCTGGTCATGGGTCTTACATCTAGGAAATGGTGGTAGACATGCCAGTGGACTTGGGAGGGCTGGCGGCGTAGTGCTTGGCTGCTAACCAAAAGTTTGTGGTTTGAACTCACCAGCCACTCTGTAGAGAAAGATGTGGCAGTCTGCTTCCATAAAGATTATAGCCTTGGAAACCCTACAGGGACAGATCTTCTACTCTTTCCTATAGGGTCACTATGGCAGTGGGTTTGAATTTTTTGTTTGCTTTAGTGACCTCCAAAAATGGAGACCTGGTGGTGCAGTGGTTAAAGTGCTGGGCTGCTAACCTAAAGGTCAGCAGTTCGAACCCAACAGCTGCTCCATGGGAGAAAAGAGCTGGTGATCTGCTCTGATAAAGATTAAGGCCTAGGAAACTCTCTGTGGGGCAGTTCTACTCTGTCACAGGGGGTCTCCACGAGTCGAAACCAATTTAAAGGCCCACAACACCAAAACAGTGACCCCCCAAAGCCCACACTCAACCACCACTGCTTGAGAGATGTTATTCCCTGCAAACAGAATCTTTGCACGATGCCTATTCCAGAGTGAAGGAGGGTAGTGGTGCGGTGTGGTAGGGTGCTGAGAGCTGTGAGGGCCAATTTATCAGGCACTCAGTGGCATCCTGGGAGGGGGTGGTCTGGAGCACACCATTATCCCTACTACGGATACATCTGTTCCTCTAAGACTGCGATTGCCTCTGTTGTTTGTCCAGGATCTTTGCAAAGCTGTGAAAAGCACACTTTTTCAACACAAACACTTTCTATCAATACTAAATCCTTGTGCATTTAAACAGAAATACAGTCTTCTTAGGTAGGACTCAAGAATCACTGGCCGGGTCACCAACAGAATTCAAAGCAACAACCTTTTTTTTTTTTTTTTTTTTTAACTTTACTGACTTTTCCTCACTTTATTTTCTCAGAAACTTAACTGCTATTGGTATTCTTCACAATAAGCTCGCCTTGACTCAAACTAGGCTTGGGCTGAATAATGCATGACTTTGTGGCAAGGAGAGTTGGACGTATACTAGCAAGGAATGGTAAGAGTTGCAAAAAGCTTTCCATCTTAGATTAAATCACCAAAGAATTTTATATAAGGATAGTATAAGATTTAAAGAAAACCCTTTACTTGGTTTAGTAAGTTATTTGTATAGTATTCTCTATATATTCTTAGCCCTGATTCTGTTAGAGTCTGTCCTCATGGAATCTGAATTTTCCTTAGCTGTGCAGGTTGAGAATTAATAAAGAGATATTCCTACCCATGTAGACCAACTATATGGATTCTGACAATTATTTCTCTGTAAGACAGGTGAAATCTATTTCAAATGTGCTTCTCCAATTCTTTTGTGCTGGCACAATGTGAATAGAAAAACCTTCTGCGTACTAACTTGCCCATGCAGAGATCTTAGGTAATTTGTCCCTTGTTGTCACAACTTCTGCTCATAAACCTGCTTGAACTGGCTAAAAACCATGCCAGACCTTTTTCTTTTTTCCCTTTGCCATCTGAATGTTTCACAAAAATGGCTTGGACAAAAGAAACAACTCTTTTCTATCAGGAGGACTCAGTCATCAGGTAGTTTTATTCCTAGTCTTATTTTAATACTGTACCCGAGGCAACTCTTCTTGGGATTCAAGGTGAGCGAAAAGCTAGAAAAGAGAAATAATTTCCTTCCCACCATTTGTATATATTGTTTCCTTTTCGTAAGATGGCCTATCTGAGGCAAAAGGAGCAAAAATCTTCTGGAATCCATTTTACCCTCGCAAGAACAGTGAAATGGTATAAAAGTTCAGTAAAGCTTACCTAGAACAATGCTTCTCTTTCTAAACCGTCATCTCATTTCACCCCATTCAAAACCCTTCGTGGCAGTCAAAGTTTTGATTGCCCAAAATAAAAACCAGCACAGCCAACTTAAAGGGGAAAAAAACATGCTTTAAAATATTGGGTAGCTCATAAAATCAATGAAGAGCCTTGAGAACTAGTCCTGAAAACCAGTGGGAACCAAGGGAAGCAAAGCACAACCAAGAGTCACCCAAGAAGATTACCCAACAAGACTACTAGTCTACTTTAAATACTGCCTCCGGTTGCATCCCTACTGGACATTTGTGGCCATGCCCTGGACTCTGCTGCCCCTGGACACTTGTACTTCCTGCTGCATTCTCACTTCAGCCCAGCCAAAGGTGAATCCACTCCCATGCCTGTGCCACAGTTTCCACAGAGGCTTTGGGGAAACATCTGCCCTGAAGGGACCTACATCTAATACGTTTACAGGTATTGGACAGCCAGGAACACACACTTATACAAATGTCCACTAAACCCTGTCTCTTTCCTGGCTCACAGAGATGTTTTCAGAATTCGTGATAATAGGCATTAGACTAAAGCAAAGTGTTATGTAAGTATAAAGTATATTAACATCAGTGATTAACTTTAGTCAGTAAAAATTATAAATCTCCCGTTTATGTTCTTTATAACAAGGGAACAGTTGTCATTTTTTTCAAAATGATCTAAATTAGCTACATTTTGAAGTGAGGCTGAAAGTCACTACAATATAATGCACTAAACTGCTCCTTCAAAAAGGTCATTTGCATATTTAAATGAAGTATGAATAGACCTATTATATCAATGTCCTAAATTATAAGAGCGTTATTATTGTATAATATGTCTTCTACTGTTTATAGACATAATGTGAACTAAGTATTTTGAGTAACATATTTTAAAGATCATGTCAATTTTTTGTAAAATGTCTAGAAATAATCCTAAGGATAAAAAGTATTGTATTCATTGCTGTGTAGGATTTACAAAAATTTGACATTCTACTAACCCAAACAGTGCTTGTCATGTCAAGACATCATAAGAACCAAGATTAACGTTGTATTAAAGTGAGCAAGGTCAGCTGTTATAACAAACCAAAAAAATTCCAGTGACTAAAAATGTTAAAGGAAAATTTCTTGCTCATATCACAGTCCAACAGGGGCCTGCTTTTTCCTAATGTCTCAGAGTGTCGCACTGGATCCTGGGCATCCAGCCAGAGGAGAGCATAAAGGGATCACACGAGTGATGTTAAGTGTCTACGCTTTATCCTGAAAGCAAACACGAGGCTTCTGAATCATAGATCAAACTCATTATTACTTACAGCAACAACTGAGCTGGTTCACCATGACCTACTCCCTCCTCAGATTATATGATGAAGCAGACATACCCTGCACATGCAAAAGTGAGTTTATGACCAATAGGAACTCTGAAATTATGAAACTGGGAGCTTATATAGGAACTGGACATTTTGCCTCAAAACCCTGGTGGCATAGTGGTTAAGTGCTACTGCTGCTAAACAAAGGTCAGCAGTTCGAATCCACCAGGTGTTCCTTGGAAACTCTGTGGGGCAGTTCTACTCTGTCCTATAGGGTTGCTATGAGTTGGAATCCACTCGAAGGCAATGGGTTTGTCTTGGTTTTTTGGTTAAGAAAGGGAGGGAAACTTCCTAATATAAATAAGTCTCCTTCTTCCCCCAAAAAATATTTGTTTACAATGGAAAGGCAAGGTTTTTCTATCTCGGAAGGAGGTTTCTTTAAAGATAAGCCTTCTTTAACTTGTCTTGGGAGTGGCATAAATCCCTTCCACCCACATTCTGTTGGTCAGGATTCAGCTACACAGCCACACCTGGAAAGGATCCTGGAAAATGTAGTCTTCCTGTGAACTCAAGAAGAAAATTAAACACATATGGAAACTTTCCTAATCCTGAGAGGAACTTAAAGAAGGAAGCATGGTGCTTGCTAAAATTCAAAAGGACCAGTAAGCACGGAATGGATGTGGAGTTACCAGGTGCCATATTTATTAGACAAGAAATGTAAGAGAAAAGAGTGGTAACAGTGCACACTCATGGCAAATTAAGGTAAGAGAAATGGTGCAAGTCAGGTTAGGCCTGGACCTTCACCTCTTAAGTGGGGAACCCATTAATGCTTCTCCAATTCTGAATATTTCCACTGAAGCATTTCTCAACACCTAGGATAGCACATGTGATAGTTAAAGTTGTGTGTCAATTTGGCTGGGCCATGCTTCTCAGTGGTTTGGCAGTAGTATAATGATGTAATCCCCTCCGTGATGAGATCTAATATAATGTGATCACTTCTGTGATGGGATCTGCTATGATTAGTCAATCAGTCAAAAGGAAGTTTCCTTGGGGGTATGGCCTGCATCCAATGTAGGTGGACTTTCTGGCAAAGCTCGTGGGGTTTTGCTCACTCTGGATCCTGCAGCTGGCTGCTGTTTGTCTGAGCTTTGGTTCTTGGGACGTGAACTAGCAGCTTACCTGCTGTCTTGCCTCCTGATCTTAGGATTCACCGATCTCTACAGCCTGTGAGTCAGAGCCCAGCTGTCTGATCTGCCAATCTTGGGTGCGCTGGCCCCAGCAGCTACGTGAGTCAGGAGAAAACCCCAGTCTGACCCAGAAACTTGGGACTTTCCAGCTTCTACAACTTTGTGAGCCATTTCTTTGATATAAATCTCTGTCTACATATATATTTATACACTTTACTGGTTTTTCTTCTCTAAAAAACCCAGGCTGAGATAGCACTTATTAAGGTTCTAATTCCCGAGAGGATATTCACACAGTCTAAAAGCCTGGCCATTTCTTTTAAATGTTTCTTCCACAGAGAAAAGAGTGAAAAAGACGATTCCAAAGAAACAAATGTCTTGAGTCACCAGAGATCCAAAGGTCTGGCCGATAGCACCTTGATGTGGGACAAGCAGTCCTGAGAGTGGAAGGGGGGTCAGCAGAGGGAAAGTCTGTGTGGGTGGGTTCTGATAGGGGCCCCACAGGATTCGTGCCATGCCTGCCATATAGAAAGGTGCTCAGACAAGGGGACAAGCAGGAGCCAACATCCAGCCTGTATGCTGCACACCAAGCCCTGCACCCTGGGACAGGGCTGCCTCTGCCTGGAGAAAGTTGAGTTTGTCTTTGCCAAAAGGCATGGTCCATTTGGTAAGCTGTGAACTCATGGAGCTACATCAGCCCAAAGGGGTGCCTCTTTATTTTGCTTATTTGACTTGTACAAAGAAAGTTACAGAAGAGAAGCCATTAGTGTCTAAAATGTTTCCTAAACTTATCGACATATCACTATACAATCATCTTGTGTCTAAAATGCGGTTTTTATTCTCTTTTTAAACATGGAGCTTCTATGGAGGCTAGAGAAACAAAGTTCTCCAGGTGATAACAGAACACATCTTAGCTTACCCTGAATCCTGCTGACCTGTTTATGTTAACAATCAGGAGTTGAAAAAAGCTATCAAGGCGTGGAATTGAAATCCATGTGAAATATATTTTTTATCATGTACAAAATATGGAGCCCAGGTTAAAAAAAAAAAAAATGTGCATCCATGCCTTCAACTCCAAAATCTTCCGTATTACTGCCCCCAAAAAGAATGTTCCTCTCTTCTTGCTGTTTTCCAATCTGGTAGCCTCTTCTCAGTGTGGGGAGTCTTCATCTTTTATTTTCAAAGTGGTCCATTGTTTCTGCCTAGAACAAAGCTGTTAGCAGTTTTACTAGATCACATGACCCAGGATAATAGTGTCTGGATGCTGCCCTGAGCATTAGCAAAATGGTTTTTAATCAGTGTTGTACTTTTGGAGGGAAGATGCTAGATAAATAAAGACAGAGAACATATAAATATATTCTAGTCGACTGGTTCAAATAATGATAAACTAGAAATATTTTAATAGAGTGAAAAGCTAAAGAACTTTCTTTGAGATTCTGTTATGCTGTTTCTGGAAAGTTAATAAAAAAAAAAGAAGCCGGAGAACTGAATTATAAAAGTCTTCTGTGTTGCCACTCATCTCTCAAACTGACAGAATATACTGCTTTTTCATAAAGCGCCTCAATATGGCTAGAGTGTGACTTGATTCCATGAAGAAATAATAAGCTGTGCAGTGAAGAGAAAAAAATATTACAGGCAAGGTTGAGCCTAGTTTTTGTGTAACAATTTTCACATCCAAGGAGCACATGACTAGAAGAAAATTTGATTTTCTTTCATGATTACAAAGTATTTAGTTCCCAGAATACCTTACTTGGAGGTAGTGCTACTACATTTGTGAAAAGTTCCAGCCCAGTTGATTCCTTTCTGGCATAAAATGGAGTGAGTACTGAACTTTTCAATGTGGTGATTTGAATTGAGAGCTATTCCATTCAAATCTTGAGGTAAGTAATTAATTTTAAAATGAAATGGTAAGGGAAAACTTACAGGAACAAAGTTCACATAAAGAAAAGGGGATTGTTATAATGAATTTTAAAAAAAAGTCAACTTTTCCATTTCCATGGCACTTTTTATAGAATAATTTTAGGTTTTTAGAGCATCAGAAAAAGGCAAAAGTCCCCTCTGCTAAATCTGTGAAAAGTAAGGCTGGTGCAATTTAAATATATACAATGCAGGTCTGTTCTTATTCTAACTTTACTACTATTTCTAAAGCTTTGAATATAACGAGAATTTTTTTTTTTTTAATATTCTTTGGAATTCTACCCTATTGCTTTATAATCACATTTCACAAATATATACGTAGCCCCCCCCCCCCCATTTCCCCAGGCCATGTGTGCCTATGAGGTAGAAAAAATTATTCTTCTCACAGCTCTGGTCATCTCATGTCTTATAGCCCTCATCTGTGAAATCACTAACAGCCCCATCACATGAATCTTTCCCTTGCTGTTCAAAGGTCATAAGTTTTCTTCCTAGCAGCCATTATAGCCTTAAATTATCTTCTGTTATACCCTGTGAAAGGAGCCCTGGTGGGGCAATGGTGCTTAACGAAAAGGTCAGCAGTTTGAACCCACAAGTGGCTCCACAGGAAAAAAGACCTGGCGATCTGCTCCTATAAAAATTACAGCCAAAGAAACCCTATGAGGCAGTTCTACTTTGTCCTATAGGGTCACTATGAGTCAGAACTGACTCCACAGTTCACAACGACAACGTACCCCGTGAAGTAAGTATTGCATTATCTCCATTATAGACATAAGGAAACTGAGGTACAGAATCCTAAACTTTTAGCTTTATAAGAGTCTTTTAAGAGGATCTAATGCTGAACTCACTGTACAAAACAGAACTGTTTGGAAGTAGAATAAAATATGAATAAGATTTGTCTTTCTGTAACAGCACCAACATTTCCAACCCTCGATAAAGTCCTTGACCTTTACTAAATACTTCTATCTGAAGAATCAACCTTCTTACCTACCCCATAGCACCGTGGGATTAATGAATATCACCAGTTTTTGAAAGGTCTAAGCCATGCAGCATACATTAACTGAAGGAACATTGAGACACACCCCCCTATTTTTTTTTAATATTTTATTGTATTTTTGGTGAAAGTATACAGAGCCAAACAGGTTCCCACTCAACAGTTTCTACGCATAATGATTAGTGACATTGATTACACTCTAAAGTTGGGTCAACATTCTCATTATTTCTGTTCTAGTTGTTCTGCTCCCATTAATTTAGTCTCACTGCCCCCCAAACTTCTCATCTATGCTTTAGAGTAACCATCGTCCATATGGTCCCATGTGGATAGTTGTTTCAAGAGTGTAGTTCTCAACAGTAAAATTATTTACTTTTGGAGCTAGCCTGCTATTTAGTTAGAGGTGATTTCAAAGAATAGTTTCGGTTTGAGGTTTAAAGAGTATCTCAGGGCAATAGTCTCAGGGATTCCTCCAGTCTCAGTGGGTCCAGTAAGTGTGGATCCTTTGAGAATCCAATGTTCTGTTCCATGTTTTTTCCCCTTTCTATCAGGATCAATACATTGTGACCCTGATCAGAAGATCCAGTACTGGTAGCAAGGCAACATCTAGTTCTTCCGGTCTCAAAGTAGAGGAGGCCATGGTTCATGGGGACAATTGGTCCTGTATTCCAGCTCCTTCTCTAATGCTTCAAGTTTCTTCATTCTCTCTTATTCCAAACAAATAGAGACCAATAGTTGTAGGCACCCATCCACTCCTGAACACACATTTTACATTAAAGCCATACACTAACCTATGTTTAATGATACTTGTGATGGTTAAGACTGTGTGTCAAATTGGCTGGGCCATGAGTCTCAGTGGTTTGGCAGCTGTGTAATAAGGTATTCACCTCCATAATCAAATCTGATATAATGCAATCACTTTTATGAGAGATCTGTTATGAGCAGCAAATCAGCTGAAAGGGAGTTTCCATGGGAAGTGTGGCCTGCATCCAATATAGGTGGACTTTCTGGAAAGCTTGCTGGTTTTGCTCACTCTAGATCCTGCAGCTGGCTCCTGTTCATCTGATCTCTGGTTCTTGGGATTTGAGCTAGCAGTTTACCTGCCTATCTTGGAATTTGTTATTCTCCACAGCCTGTGAGCCAGAGGACTGCTGTCTGAACTGTGGATCATGGGTTCACCAGGATCTGCTGCTATATGAGTCATGAGAAGCCTCCAGCCTGACCCACAGACTTGGGACTTTTCAGCCTCTACAACCATGTGAGACATTTCCTTGATATAAATCTCTCTATAATTTATATGTATATTATATGCTTCACCGGTTTTGCGTCTCTAAGGAACCCAGCCTAAGACAAGACTTCATGAAAACATAAAATACCAGAGTTTAGAATCTTCAACTGGGAGTTATACTGATAATATTTAAAAATACAAATTTCACAAACACAAATATTTTGAACATTTTTTGTTTTTTTCCTAAATTTTATTGATTTTGTTGTTATTGTTGAGAATATACACAGCAAAACATATACCAATTCAACAGTTTCTGCATGTATAATTCAGTAACATTAATTATATTTTTGGAGTTGTATAACTATTCTCACCCTCTAAGGTTCCTATCTAATCTTTCAAGTTGCTGTTGTCAGTTTGATCCCATATAGATAGTTCTTAAAAAAGCATAATGCTCAAGGCAGATGTTTTTACTAGTTAAACTACTGTTTGGTTTTAAGATGACTTCAGGGGATATTTTTGGTTTAAGGCATAAAGGTTACCTCAGTGCAAAAGTTTCAGAGGTTCGTCTACCCTCATGGCTCCAAAAAGTTTACAGCCCATGAAAATTTGAAATTCTGTTCTAAATTTTCCCCCTTTTGATCAGAATTCTTCTACGGAATTTTTGATCAAAATGTTCAGTAATGGTAGCTGGGCACCATCCAGTTCCTCTGGTCTCATGGCAAAGGAGGCAGTTGTTTGTGGAGGGAATTAGCCATGCATTCCATCTCCTCCTTTTTTTTCTGACTCTTCTTAAAGAGGTACCTTGTCTCTGTTAAAGTTTTTACTCTGGAGTGATTGGATCTCTGCTTCATAAAATAGGGACTAATCAGAATTGGTTCATGGCTAACTTCAAATACCAGGAACATTGGGCATAAATTGTATTTACAAGCTTTTAGTCCATATATCTGTCAGGAATATATGACATCTTAGTTGTGGGGTAATTGCTCACATATTGAATATTCTAAAATAGACAGTAGTTTTAAAAAGACAACTTGAGCCTAGAATTTATGGATAATAGACAAACTAAGAACTTTTAATGTTTATTTATCCTTCCCTTAGCATTTAATTTAATCATGGATTGAATTATGTCCCCCAGAGAATGTGTGTATCAACTGGGCTGGGCCATTATTCCCTGTATTGTGTGATTATCCTATGTGTTGCAAATCTTGCCTCTATGATGTTAATGAGGGAGGATGGGTAGCAGTTGTGTTAGTGAGGCAGGACTCAATTTACAGGGTTGGACTGTGTCTTGAGGCAATCCCTTGAGAAATAAAGACAGAAGCAAGCAGAGAGACAGGTGGACCTCATACCACCAAGAAAGCAGCACCAGGAGCAGAGCACGTCCTTTGACCCAGGGTCCCATGCCTGAGAAGCTCCTTAACCAGCGGAAGACTGATGACAAGGAATCTTCCTCCAGAGCTGACAGAGAAAGCCATCCCCTGGAGCTGACACCCTGAATTTGGACTTGTAACTTACCAGATTGTGAGAGAATAAATTTCTCTTTGTTAAAGCCATCCACTTGTGGTATTTCTGTTACGGCAGCACTAGATGGCTAAGACACTTGGCGAACTGATGTCTAAGGATATTCAACATGGTTTCTGACTATAATGATTTACTTCTTTTGTTGAATTACCAGAAACATAGGCAAACCTAAGGAAAATTAGTCTCAAAGTCCTTCAGGATTATTCAAGGCCTCTATTAGAACAAAAACAAGTGTAAAATTAATGTAATATTTTGCTTTATATCAGTCACTCTGGGATATACCAAACAATGAGTGTGATGTTTTGTTTTTTTTCTTTCCTTTTTTTTTTTTTTTAAAGCAGCAGTTAAATATAGGTATTGCTATGGTTCTCTTACCTCAGGAGCTTGTCCTCAAATAGCAAAAGAAATGAGAATATTCCTCAACTCTACTGGATGCTGGAACAAGCTTGCCCTTTCTATTTGAGTGATTGCTAAAGTCCCAATTTAGCATTTACCCTTTTGGTTGCTTTAAAGTTTGAACATCTTTGTGTGGGGGGTGGGGAAAGGTAGTGTCTGTGAAAATTTCTAAGTTTTGTGTCCTGCTTCCCAGTTTTCCCTGAGAACACATAAATTGACATCTCCGTACTTCTATAGGAGAGCCCTGGTGGCGCAGGGGTTAAGTCTTTGGCTGCTACCCAAAAGACTGGCAGTTCCAACCCACCAGCTGCTGCTTGGAAACACTATGGGGCAGTTCTAGTCTGTCCTAATAGGGTTACTATGAGTGAGAATCAACTACACGGCAATGGGTCTGGATTTGGTTTATACCTCCACTGCTTTAACCAATTCATCACAGGACTTCATCACAGCTCAAAACAAAGGGAACAAGGCATAAAACCCAGAACAATGCTTGCCCTCCTTCCTGCCCACCTTAGCCTTTGCTGTGAGAAACTAGACATAAGTGGTCCACTGGGGTCATCCTGGACCTCCTCTGCCCCCCACCTTACTGGTGCAGGGAGAATGAAGAGCTAGGCTCGGGCACTGATAAAAATCCTCTTTGGCTCTTCCTGTTTAACCTGTTTCCCTCTGCAGTCAGACACTGTTTGAGCCAACACTGGATCAAAAGTGTCAAGAATTTAACAGGTATCAGAGAGATGATTAAACAAGATAAAGCATGCGAGGTAATTAGCACAAAGCCTTGCACGTTCAGCACTCAGTGGATCTTAGCTGTTATTGCTGTTTTTGATAATAGCGATCATGATGGGAGTAGCTCTCTTCTTTAGCCATTCTTGCTGCTTTCCCTCCAGCTAAAAGTCGTTTGGCATACAGGCCATGAAGCTTCTATTTCTAAAAATCCACTTACATGGACATTTTAGCTGCTGCTTGTTCAATCTTGAGCCCAGCACAAATTCCTATCTTGTTTTTGCCATTGACTTTACGTTTTATGGTCATGTGCCCTGCCTTGCCTCTAGGAATGAGATCAATAACTATGTGAAGGTCTACCTTCAAAAACTGCAAGCTGTTAAAAGTAACATCTAAAAGATTTTTCTGAGTAGCCATTTTCTCTGCCATCTAATCCTCAGGATTTTACATATAATTCAGAATGGTAATAGAGGATTTCTACCACCCTCGTGAAATGCTCAGCATTTACACAGAAGACTGTGGTTGTTGGATGCCCTGGAGTCAGTTTCGACTCATAGCAATCTCTGCCCATAGGGTTTTCTCGGCTGTAACCTTTATGAAATCAGATTGCCAGATTTTTCTCCCACAGAGCCATTGGGTGGGTTTGAACTGCCAACCTTTAGGTTAGTAGACAAGTGCTTAACTGTCTGTGGCACCAGGGCTCCTACACAGACGATAGTACAAAGAAAATGCAATTCGAATTATAAGACTAGTGCATACTTGTAATTTTGGAGTTTTGTATGCAAAGCAAGTAGCATTTCTACAGACTTGTGAATTGTTTTATCATGTAACTGAAAGTGCCAATAACACTGGTAATAAAAAGTACAGAGGTGTTTACGAGGACTGACCTCAAATCAATGACTGCATCATAATTAGAAATCTAAAAAATAAGCTGCATACTTCTTTGTTCACTTTCCATAATATTCCAAAAACAAAAAGGGAAGAAAAGTGTTGGTCACAGGCAGCTGAATTTGCTAGGAAATTTTGTTTGCTTGTTTTGGACTTTGCTTGGCCGCCATCTCAAGAAGTGATTGTTGTTGGTTTTCATTTGTCTTTGATGATCTTATTTGAAATGCAGTTTTAGATCTTTGGAATTACTGTTGTTTATGTAAGACTGATTCGTATTCTCCTCTTCATCCTTTCTGCCTCTGTTTTAAATGTAATTCCGATGTCAACACTTTACTCTCTCTTTGAAAGGGATGACTGATAAGTACGTCCCTGTTGGCTTCTTTGTAGGAATAAGTAATAAGAACTAACTATGAAATGGAAAATCAGTTAAAATATCTGAAAGTGGAATTTCAAAAAAAAAAAATGGGGGGGCTTTGTACAGAAAAGGTTGTTGTTATTTGTATATTTATTCATGAATGGGCAGGGGGAGGGTGTGCTAGAGAAAGCAATGTCCTTGTTTTAGAGCAGAAGCTGGGCTTGGGAAGGAGTGAGGTTTTCTCCTCATTAAGCTGCAGCTTCAGCTTCCTTCGCCGCACCTTTCCCTAATGTCCCTGGTGGATCTAACGCTGCAGGTCTCTATTTTATATTCCTCTTAAATCTCCGATTCTAAATGTTGTTAAAGAATGCAAGATTATAAGGAATAAGTTCTCTCAGAAAGAAGGTGGACTGTAAAATCTGCAAACAAATTGTGTGCCCGTTAAATGAAAAACATGAAGTTAGGTACTTAATCATTGAGTCACTGCGGGGCAAAATGGTTAAGCACTAGCCCACTGACCGAAAAGTTGGCAGTTCAAACCTTCCCAGAGGCACCTTGGGAGAAAGGCCTGGTGATCTGCTTCCGAAAGGTCACAGCCTTGAAAACCCTATGGAGTGCAGTTCTACTGTGCAACACATGGGGTCACCATGAGTGAACTGACTTGACATCAAGTGGTAGGTACTTACTTACGGTATGGAGACAATCACGAGAATGAATGACAGGGCTTTATTCCCTCCAGAACCTCAAACTCTGGAAGAGAGTTTGGAAAAAATTTTTCCGTAAAGGCCCACATAGAAAATATTTTTGATTTTATGATCTCTGCATGTCACATTCATTGCATGAATGTGCGATACTGTAGTAATGCACAATACCGCCTTTGTAGCACAGCAGCAGACACAGATGATAAAGCAAACAATAAGCTGCGGCTGTGTTCCAATACCATTTTACTTATGCTCACTGAAATTTGAATTTCATGTCATTTTCATGTTTCATGAAATAGCCTTCTTTTGATTTTTTTCAACCATTTAAGAATATAAAAACTTTTCTTACTCAAGGGTTGTACAAAAACAAGGTCCTAGTTTGCTGTCCTCTGGTCTAGGGGGTTGGAAAGGGGCTTTTATTTAATAGTCAAGTACTGGAGCTAGAATTACTATAAGAAAGGTTATACAGTATGTCTTTTCTTTAAAAGTGGGAAATAATGTTTTTTCCCTTAACATATATGAAAATTAGCCACAAAAGCATTTGGTGCTATTATTTAAATATATTTTATATTATAATTTCTTATTCAGACACATGAGGGGGGTCAAATGTGGGGGAGTCAGAGAAAATGGCAGATGATTTCAGCTGAGGAGGGAGCTAGAAGGGCTTTGCTTTCAGTTAGCTCCATGGGAAGAATCACTTTTCAGTGTTTAAGTTGGAGAAAAGCTGGGAGTGCCCAGAATGTTGAGGCTAAACCATTAGCAGGAATGTCTGTATTCTGAGCCTGTCTAAGATTCCAGACTTGAAGATAAGTCCTGAAAGCATCTCACTCCAAGAGAAAGAGCTTACATCTGTTAGTTGAGGATATTCTAGTCAAATCTAGAGGTAACTAAGGCTAAATTAAACAATGATTGATACCAAACAAAAATTAGGGAAAAAGTGACCATTTTTTATCCTAAACCAGTTGTCATCAAGTTGATTCTAACTCATAACAACCCCATATGTTACAGAGTAGAACTGCAGATAGGGTTGTCAAAAAACCTAGGATGGTTACTTGTTTGTACCTGCTATTGTGTGTCAAACATGGGACAGTCATCACCAGCAGTGAACAGTGACATCTGACTTACCTAATCTATCTCATTTAACGTATATTGCAACCCTATTACTGGAGCCCTGGTGGCACAGTGGTTAATAGCAACGGCTGCTAGGAAAATGTAAGAAAACTAAGGCTCGGAGAGATTAACAACACTCCTAGTAACCAGTAAGCTCTGGATCAGAACTCATACACATTGGCAGGCTCTATCATGCTTTGTTGCCATGTAGCACATAGACTCAAGGTTCTACAGACATAGAACCTGTTGGAAATAACAAACCAAAAGAGAATTATAAAGTGACACAGATTCTTCTTCGTTTCTTATCAGAAGTTGACTTGATTTTATTTGAATTACATTGACTTTTTTTCTTTACAACCCACACACTAGATCAACATAGTTATTTTTAAGGATATTTATAAATAGAATGTGATGTTCAATTAGTTTTTAGGATGTGTAAAAGTTTCTGCACAGACAGAGAAGACAAACTTCAAATTCTACAGAAATGTCTTAATAGAACACGCTGATTCTTTTCCCTCCTGAGCTATATTTACCATGGAGAATCATTTCCGTGAATTTCATGGTCTTCGGCCAAAATGTCAGCCTTAACCTCTGCAACCAAAATTGATGAAAACGGAACTGGCTCCATAAAAAGCAAGGTACGGGAACAGCTGGGAGTAGGGAAGAGGGAGCTAGAGGGCGTGTGCTCTAGGAAGGCTAACTGGGGCTAAAGGAAGGAGTGTTGGTTAATCCTCACCATGCGGCCTCAATGGATATCCCTGAAGAAGGGCCACGGTCAGATTCTCCCTGTTGTTTTTTGCCATTGAGTACCATACACAACCCACTCCCGGTGACCCCATGTACAACATGGATAGAATGGACCATTGTGATCCACAGGGTTTGTCACTAGCTGATTATCAGAAGTAAATCACCAGGCCTTTCTTCCCAGTCCATCTTAGTCTGGAAGCTCTGCTGAAACCTGTTCAGCATCGTAGCAACACACAGTCCTCCACTAACAGGTGGTGGCTGCACTGACGTGCATGAGGAGCACTGGCTGGGAATCAAACCCAAGTCTCCCACGTGGAAGGTGAGACTTCTACTACTGAACCACCATAGCCCCCCAGATTCTTCTATGCCTGTGCTAACCATGAAAAGCAGCAGTAGTGCAAGAATGTTTTCATCGCGTGCTTTCTGTGCATGTACACTTGAGTGGCTGGCAATATTAAAATAGCTATTTGAGATGGACAGCTTCCAGAATTTGTAACCAAGCTCTATTTGCTAGGAACACAACCAAGAGGTTTGTCTTGATTGGAATAATAATTCCACATTTGCCTATAAATATTTATCTTTGAAGAGATATATTTTTTATTTGTGTGTGTGTGTGTTTTCGGTGAAACTTTACAGAGCAAATTAGTTTTTTGTTCAACAATTTATACATAAATTGTTTTGTGACATTGGTTGCAATCCCTGCAATGCGTCAATGTTCTCCCCTTCCATACCCCAACTGCCCATTTCCATCTGTCCATTTTTCCTGTCCCTTCCTGCCTTCTTGTGGTTGCTTTTAAGAGATGAATTTCTTAATGTTAATCTCACAAACTTTTGCTTTAAAAAAATTATTGTAATGAATTTTATGGAGTGCTTACTATGTTCCAGGTATGTGCTGAGAGCTTTAAATAGATTACTTCATCACAATAACTGTGTAGATAAGTGTATAATAATCTGAATTTACCAAGAAAACCCATTAGAGGATAATTGTTCTTTTTATAAAAATGTTCGGTACAGGCTTTCATGAAAAATGCGGTGTTCATAGTATATTTAAATGATTTTTTAGCCTAAATTACACAATTTTAAAAATGTCTGACGAAGTGAGATCCATGAGTATTCAAGATCTCTAAGATGTTTTTTGTTTTTTTTGACATTTATTAAGTTGTTTGTGTTTCAACATTTATTAAGCTGTTTTTGTTTTAACATTTATTGGTTGTTTATGATTAATAGACTTCCTAGGGGTTAAGGATATAGGGCTCAGCTGCTAACCAGTTGTTCCATGGGAGAAAGATGTGTCAGTCTGCTTCCATAAAGATTACAGCCTTAGAAGCCTTATTGTTGTCATTGGTAGGTGCCGTCAAGTCAGTTTTGGTGCACAGCGACCCTATGTACAATGGAACGAAACACTACCCAGTCCTGTGCCATCCTCACAATCGTTTTTATGTTTGAGCCCATTGTTGCAGCCACTGTTATCAATCCATCTCGTTCAGGGTCTTCCTCTTTTTTGCTGACCATCTACTTTACCAAGCATGATGTCCTTCTCCAGGAACTGGTCTCTCCTGATAACATGCCCAAAGTACATGAGATGAAGTCTCACCAGCCTTGCTTCTAAGGAACATCCTGGCTGTGCTTCTTCCAAGGCAGATTTGTTCATTCTTTTGGCAGTCTCTGATATATTCAGTATTCTTCACCAACACCATAATTTGAAGGGATCAATTTTCCTTCGGTCTTCCTTATTCATCATCCAGCTTTCGCATGAATATGAGGTGATTGAAAACATCATGGCTTGGGTCAGGCACACCTTAGTCTTCAGAAGACTTCTTTTTATCATTTAAAGAGACCTTTTGCAGCAGCTTTGCGCAATGCAATTCGTCATTTGATCTCTTGACTACCGCTTCCACGGGTGCTGATTGTGGATCCAAGTAAAATGAAATTCTTGACATCTTCAATCTTCTTTCTGACCATTATGGGTCAGTTCTATTCTATCTTATAGGGCTGCTATAAGTCGGGAGTGACAACAGCAACAGGTTTGTTTTTTGGTTTTAGGGATATAGGAATGTATCCTGGTGCACAATGGCTAATCCAGCTGCTAACCAAAAAGTTGGTGATTCAAACCCACCTAGCTGTTCTGCAGGAAAAAGACCTGGCAATCCACTTAATTATTACAGCCAAGAAAACCCTACGGGGAAGTTCTACTCTGTCAAGAGGGGTCGCAATATGTCAGAATTGACTCCACAGCACCCAACAAGGATATAGGAGGTCCCTGGATGGCACAAACACTTAAGCACTCAACTACTAGCCAGAAAGCTGATGGTTTGAGCCCACCCAGAGCTACCTTGGAAGACAAGGCTGGCGATCTGCTTATGAAAGGTCACAGCCTTGAAAACGCTATGGAATACAGTTCTTCTCTGCACACATGGGGTCGCCGTGAGTCACAATTAGCTGGAAAGCAATTAATGGCAACAACAACAACAAGCATATAGGAATTGTAGGGAAAAAAAGACCTGTCATCAGAAGATGTAAAGCTAAAACACAAGTGTAGGTCTGTAGGATGTGAGGATGTGTGAACAGTACTCTGAGGATGCCAACTATGTTCTGGAAATACAGACGCTATGGAGAGCAGGTGCAGACTAACCAGTAAGCAAGGTATGCACTGGCTTACTTGTGTTTACTCGCTAATATGTTCTGAACAATTGCACATGGTGAAATTTTGCACTGCAGATTAGCAAGTAAGGCCCTGAACACCTTGCTTATTGGGTAATCTATCCCTGGTAGAGAGCAATGCTGGGGGAAAGAATACTTCCTGGGAAAGGTCAACTTAGAACTGGACCAGTCTGGGGCTTACAGAGTTAGCAAAATCCAGAAACTAGTCTGGATGCCTGAGATCATAGGTTGTCGAGGCCAAAAAAAAAAAAAAAGGGGGGGTGGGTTGGGGTGGGGGGTATCAACAACACAGTATAATCCTGATGTAAGATGCTACCCTGTGCCGAGCCTCCTGCAAAAGGCTAGGAGCCAGTCCAAAGATGTGCCTCCCACCGTGTCTGCAAAGGAAGGAGGCAAGTGCATAAATGATTGCATGCAGAATTTTGGAAGTATGGGGAGATGCCGACTCTTTATTGTGAGCTTTATCCTGTTATCCTGGGTCTCAACCAAGACCCAGCAGTAGACCACTAAGGGAGTGCAACAAAAGGAAAGTTTGGACCTGACATCTCTCCTGGGGTAAACCCAAGCAACCAAATGCTCCTACACTTAGGAGATGTAACACGAGTTCAGCGGCTGGGCCAAAATTTCAGCACAAGTTAAAATTAGGCAGAATGTCGATAGCCCTCTCCCACCATCTACTTAATGCATTATCCTCTCTGACGAGTATGCCACTTAACATTGTATTCCATTGTTTAAGAGTCAAAATTAGACAGCTATTTTAGTGATAGCAAATACCAGAGGCAACTGATATTTCTTCTTTGCCATCTCTTTACTGAGCCTTTTTCCAGCTTTTTGCAGTCTTTTAGATACTATGTGGGTGAGGAAATATTAGTACTAGTAACTCCTGGTTCCTGTTGAAATAAAATGGAAAGATACAATTAGATGAAATCTATTGTCGTGATTTGTTTGCGTGTCCTGGGTGAGCAAGGATGGTGTTCACCTCCTGATCTTAGAACCTGCATGATTGTTAACATTTAAATAGCAACTGGGCACTTTTTCCCTCATTATGACACATTTTTTATATCCATTGACTACTTCAAGATGATTGTATGAATAAATTCCTGCAATAAGGCAAGGCAGGTTAGAGGACAAATTTTCTTCATTGTCAAGTTATTGCTTTACAAAAGAATTTACAGCAAAAGACTCCTACTTGACATTTACTCTTGTTTTCTCTGAAACTAAAAAGTCAAATAAATCTGCATTCTTTGAAACCTATTGGCAGAGTTCTAACACACATTTGAATTATGCAATCTCAGAAGTATTTGTTTTAAAAACAAGAAAGGATTTAAACTAGTTACCTGGAAATTACTAAACACCTCCAAGTATTTCTCCATGACTCTTGATAAAAATTGGTCTTCCTAACCTGTGGAGCCACAGTGGCGCAGAGGTTAAGAGCTGAGCTGTTAACCAAAAGGTCAGCAGTTGGAATCCACCAGCCACTCCTTGGAAACCCTGTAAGGCAGTTCCACTCTGTCCTATAGTGTCACTAATGAGTCGGAATCAACTGGACGGCAATGGGTTTGGTGGGTTTATCATCCCTGTAAGGAAGACAGCCCTTCTGCCTTGCTCTTTAGAATCAAAGATGATGCCACAAATAGAAGTTTTCACTGTGCAAAGTGGAAATAGTGGAAAACATCGGCCCTCCCCTCTCTCCCTTCCTCGAAGTATTGATCTAGCAAGATACTGCACTAGGCACTGGGGAAATATAAAGAGTAATCAGATACTTCAAGGAGTGAAGTAGACATAACTGTCTTAGGCACTTGACGAAAGCATGGTCAGTTCCTTTCTGTGGATGAGCCCAATTTGGGTTCTTTGAAAATATTCAGTGAGGCATAAAGTTGTAGAAACTCAGAGACCAAAGGGTTTTTCTATTGCCTCTTTATTCTCTATTCAAAATAACATTAAAAAACTTTTATAGTTTTAGATCTCTGTTTTGAAATTTGTTTTTCTTCCAAATATCTGAGCAGCTCTGGGTTTGAGGGTGGGGGGGTGGGGTTGGGGATGGGAGGGAAGAAAGTGCACCATGATATTTCCCAAGTCTCTATCAAGTGTAAGAGATGTTAGCTGACTCCCTAGCTATAGCAAGCTCTGAAACAAGCCGTTGTTTGCTTTTCTTTGCATGTTCTTTGTCTGTTTCCATACCTTTCAAACCATAAGCTGATTATATTCACATCTAAAGTGTTACTATTTTACTACATTAAACATTTGTATTTATGAAGCGCAAGCAAAACACTGGCCAGCATATTTATACATTTTAAATCTTTTATGACACAAATTCACACAGAAATCATATACTAATACTTTTTACATGTGTTAATTTAAAAAACAACAACTAAGACTTTTCAAGATTACCAACCCCATCAGTCTTATCCTACCAGCCAACTTTGGAAAGATTTTTGTGAGAAATAAATGAGATGAGATTCCATTGTAGATATTCAAAGAAACCCCTCTTGGTACCTCTCCCCTAAAAGCCAGACAAAATCTTTTTTTTTTTTTAACATATAGCTTCCAAAAAAAACCAAACCCATTGCCATCGAGTCGATTCCGACTCATAGCAACCCTACATATAGCTTAGCAGGTAACAAAATCAGGAATCGTTTGGGAAGATTTAAACTATGAAAAAACAAACCTACCTGAGTAACCAAAAACCTGGAGCCATGTTTGCCATTGGGGTGCCTTTCCACCTCTCAGAGCCTTGCATCCCAGTGCAAGGAGCAAGAAACACAGCAGCCTGGGTCCTGAGCTGCATGGGGAAGTTTAAACTAGAGGTACCTGTGCCTGACAAATTCGAATTCTCTAAAATGATCCCTTTTTTAGTGAATTAGGGGGATAAAATACTGCCAAAATAAGGAGAGAGTTAAGACATGTGCATTAGTTCTGAGTGGAATGGATAAAAGGAAAAAATTTTTTCCTAAGAATTCTAACAACAAGCCTACTCTTATGAAGGCTTGGGACCTGAATTCCCACAACCTGGATGACTTCAAAAACTAAAGTCCCAGGCACTTGGCAAAAACAAACAGAAACTTTCTTTGGAAAAAACTCATATTAAGCCTGAGTCTCAAAGTCTTACAGGTAAAGTTCCTAGAACCACGAGCTCAAAATCACAAATCACTAAATATACACAGGAAAAAAATTACCACGAGCAAGAAACAGCCAAAACAACAAATTGAAGAATCTGAATCCAAAACACCACAAATGTGCGAATGGTGATATATAGAATATAAAATACTATATTTCTTATGAGTTAACAAAGGAAGAAAAAAAAAAGAGGAGCAAAATTATCAAATTACCTAGTAAATGTGAAAAAAAAATCAAATAGAACATCTGTAATTGAAAAAATATGCTTATTAAAATTAGAAACTCAATGGAGAGGTTAAAGAATAGATTAGACATGTCTGAGGGAGAACAAGTAAACTGAAAAAGAGAAGTAAAGAAGTTATTCTGAGTGTAGGAAAGAGAAACAAAGAGGTTAAGGGACATAAAGGATAGAGTGAGAAGTTCACGGTGCCTCCCATCAGAATTCCAGGATGAGATACTAAAAAGAATGGGGGAGAGGCAGTATTTGATAAGATAATGACTAAAGATTTTTCTTAATTTGTAAGAGACACTAATTTTCAGATTTAGGAAACCCAAAAAATCTCAAGTGGGATAAATACACACAAAATAACACCTAGAAAATATGCTTACAACAAAATACTACAAAGTGATAAAAAAAAAAAGCTATGAATACATACAACGATATGCATATTAATATATCTAGAGGAAACCCTAAAAAGAATAGAAACAGTGAAACTTCCAGAGTAGTAGTGGAAAATAGTTGATGAGGTTAAAAAAAGCAAACAAAAAACTTAAATCCAAAAGAAGACAAGAAGAAAAAAAAGTACAAAATAAGAGAATATAAATGAATCCAAATACACCAGTTATCACAATCAATGTAAATATACTAAACTCTCCAGCTAAAAGACAACAATTTTTAGATTAGATTATTTATAAACTGGCTATATACTGTTTACCAGTATACATTAAAAAAAAAAAAAAGACATCAAAAGGTAGAGAGTAGACGGAAAATATGCTCCAGGTAAATACCAACTTCTTTTTCTTTAAAAATATATATATATATATACAAGTTAATATATGTATTATGCATGTTTTAAGATAAGACATTGATGGTTAGGTGGTAGGATTCTTGCCTCCTATCTCAGAAACCCTGGTGGTATAGTGGTTAAGTATCATGGCTACCAACCAAAAGGTTGGCAGTTCAAATCCACCAGGTGCTCCTTAGGAACTCTACGGGGCAGTTCTATTCTGTCCTACCCTATACAGTTGCTATGAGTCTAAATGGACTCAATGGCAACAGGTTTTTTTTTTTTTGTCTTGGCCATCTAGTGCTGCTGTAACAAAAATACCACAAGTGGATGACTTAAACAAAGAGAAGTTTATTCTCTCACAGTCTAGTAAGCTAGAAGTCTGAATTCAGAATGCCAGCTCCAGGGAAGGCTCTCTCTCTCTCTTTGTCAGCTATGGGGGGAGGTCCTTGTGATGCGTCAGTGCTGGAAGCACTGAACAGCAGGAACCTCAGGTCCAAAAGACTCTCTCTGCTCCCGGCAGCGCTTTCTTGGTGGTATGAGGTCCCCCACCTCTCTGCTCGCTTCTCTCTTTTATATCTCAAGAGATTGCCTCAAGACACCATCCAGTCTCATAAATTGAGTCCTGCCTTCCTAACACAACTGCCGCCCATCCTGCCTCATTAACATCATAGAGGCAGAATTTACAACATATAGGAAAATCACACAATACCATGAGTCATGGCCCAGCCAAATTGATACACACATCTTTGGGAGGACATAATTCAATCCATGACACCTTCCATGCAGCAGAGCTGTGTTTGATTCCCAGCCAATACACTTTATGCAGAACCGGGACCTGTCTGTCAGTGGAGATTTGTGTGTTGCTATGAAGCTAAACAGATTTCAGCAGAGCTTCCAGACTAAGACAGACTAGGAAGAAAGGCCTGGCCATCTATTTCTAAAAATCATCCAATAAAAACCCTAAGGACCAAAATAGTCCAATCTGCAACCGATCATGGGTGTGGCACAGGACCAAGGTACTGTTTTGTTCCACTGTGCAGGGGTCACCATGCATCAGAGGCCAATTCCACAGCAACTAACAACAGCAACAAACATGTTTTAAAGGGTACATAAAGTCACTGCTTTTAGACTAAATAAAATACGTCTGTCTTAGATATCTAGTGCTGCTGTAACAGAAATGCCACAAACGGATGCTTTAACAAAGAGAAATTTATTCTTTCACAGTCTCGTAGGCTAGAAATCTGAATTCAGGGCACCAGCTACAGGGGAAGGCTATCTCTTTCTGTTGGCTCTGGAGGAAGGTCCTTGTCATCAATCTTCCCCTGGTCTAGGAGCTTCTCAGTGCAGAGATCCCAGGTCCAAAAGACATACTCTGCCCCTGGCACTACTTTCTTGGTGGTTTGAGGTCCTTCTGTCTCTCTGCTTAGTTTTCTCTTTTATATCTCAAAAGAGATTGACTCAAGATACAACCTAATCGTGTAGATTGAGTCCTGCCTCATTAACATAACTGCCTCTGATCCTGCCTGATTAACATCACAGAGGAAGGAAGGATTTACAACACATAGGAAAATCACATCAGATGACAAAATGGTGGGTAATCACACAATACTGGAAATCATGGCCTAGCCAAGTTGACACACATTTTGGGGGGATGCAGTTTAATCCATAACAGTGTCTAAAATCAATTTAGATGTTTACTCTCTGAAATCTCAGGAAAGCTCATTTCATTTTGTTGTTTATTTATTTTTGTTTTTATAACACTATGATTATAAGGAGCAGAGATGGGAATAGCATGTTATGTATGTTTTCAGAATAAACTAGAGATTGCAGTTATGTGACAAAAAAATGTTGAAGGAAGAGAAGAGAAATGATTTTTACCAAAAGAGATAAATTAAAGCACTTCTCACTAAAGGTAAAAAGTCAAGAGTTTACCCGCTTACCGTCTGCCAAGTTCACATTCTGCCATAAATAAGATTTGTCAGTCAGGGTCTATAAGAGTTCAGCAGGTCGTTCTAGGAAGAAATACCAAACTTTGCTAAAAACTGATGCTCTGAGAATGGTATGCAACATATTTAACAACCATTTCAGCACATGACCAATCAGAAAGAGTGCTGGCCCTTAGGCTATACCAGTGCATCATACTATCAGGACTGGTGCTTCTCAACCTTTTTTTTTTTAGATAGTTTTTGTTTATTTTTTACCCTAGAGTAGTGCCTTGTGCACGGTGGTTGCTCAAAAAATATTTGTTGAATGAATGAGTGAGTGAATGAAATAGTTAAAGTTAAAAAAGCAGAGAACAAAAACTAAAAGCTGTGGTTTAAAACAGAAATAATTATTTATAAGGGCATCTCATGTAAGTTGAGCATAACCCATCAGGAGATAAAATGACAGAAATTAAGTACACGAGGGAACAGAAGACAGCAACTGGTAGGTGCATGGGTTTTGGAGTCTGAAATATGTGACTTCAAAACTCATCTCTGCTGGTTACTGGATTTGTTATCTTAGCCAAATTATAGAACTTTTCTTATTTTTCTGGTTATTTTTAATATTTTTGTCTTGAGCTTTTTGCAGTTTCACTATGACGTATATAGGTTTCTATCCTCCTTGGGGCTCTTTTGCGTTCCCTGAGTGTGAAGATTCTTATCTTTCATCAATGCTGGAAATTCTCAGCTTTTATCTCTTTAAATATTGACTATTCTTTTCATCTAGAATTCCTTTTAGACTCATATTGAATTTTCTCTTTCTATCCTCCATGTCTCTTAACCTCTCTTTTATATTTTCCCTGTTTTTGTCTTTCCTCAGACCCCGCTTTCCTTTCAATAATTCTCTGTTCGATTGTATCTAATCTATTTGACTTTCCCATTGAGACTTCAATTTCATTCATCATGTATGTCAATTGTAGGAATTCCATCTGCTGTTTTTGCATCTGATTTTTTCATAATGTCTTGTTATTTTGTTATATTTTTATTCTTTTTGTGGTAAGTAAGGCTTTTTTTTTTTAAGGCTTTGTCTGTGGGAATCTTTTCTGACCTAGGTTGAAGCAGGTTCTCTCCAAAGAGGTTTTGTGTTTGCTTCTGACAGATGACTTGGACATATTTCTACCCTAAAACCCCTTTTACCTAACTTTCTTAGCTTGAGTTTTCTAGTTTATTGGGTAGCATAAGTCTGAATCCAAAACTCTAGGAAGAAATGCCCCAGGATAAGGAATTCTCAGAGAAGGCTTTTTAAATTCCTCCACCTGGTGCTGAGGCAAAGAAAGAAGTTTCCTGGCTTTCTGTCTGTGCTAAAGGGTGGATTTTTCCCCTCCTAGATTTCACTTTCACCGAGGGCGTCGTTATTCAAAGGTCCCTATTTTTATGAGTTTCAACACAACTTCCTTCCCCTGTGAGATCAAGGCCTTATCTACTGGTCTTGGATGAGTATTAAACCTCTAACACCCTTGATAATAGAGTTTATAGAAAATCCCCATGACAGTAGCAGCACCAGCTGAGGAGTTTCTGCTCTGATTTCATTCCCCAATTTGTGCTTGTCTTCTGGGAATTTACTTTCATGAAAGCTCAGCCATGCAATTCAAGGTGTTTTGTAGAGGGAAGATTCTCAAGGTATCTATTCTTCCTTGTGGAAAATGGAAATCTAGTATTAGATCAAACTATATGACTTGCTGATATTTGACCATTTTTCACCTGTAAGTACAGCAATTTCATGTTTCAACTTAAATATTTTCTAATCCTGAGGGTTGACCTAAGAATGAACATAAAGTTCTTAGCAGCATTTGGCATGTAGTAAACAACAAATGGTAGCTTTAAAGTACAAACATGCATGTACCAATAAACACATGGAATATTACTGGAAGAATACATGTCACAAATACACAAACCGGTAATAGCGTTTGCCTCCAAGGACAGAAACTGAATTGCTAGAAACAGGGAAGGGAGGAGACTTAGTCTTTCCTCTAAATAGATGCTTTTGTAATTTTGAATTTTGTACCATGTGTATGTATTTCCTAGATAAATATTATTTTAAAACTGCAAAACTCTAAATCCATCAAACTGTCAGAATAGTTATTGATGAGGCAGACCATGGGATTGGGAATGGGAAAAAAGTGAAACATTGACTTTTTTATTCTGTATTTTTTATAATAAATGTGTTCATATGCTACATTTATAATTTAAAAATTAAATCTAAGAAATCACTTGGATATATATCCATATGCATATAAGAACAATTCATGTTTTATTTTTACCCGTTTGCATAACCTGAGTCAAGATCACAATTTAAAGAAAATCAGTGAGCAAGCCAGTCTAATTTTTGTGTGAAGATACAATAATAAAGTTATTGCTTTAAAAATTGGATAAACAAGGCAACTTTAAAAGTTGAACTTTAAGGATAGCAGATATTTTATGGTTACAAATTACATTCTGTGCCTTGAATGTTTTAGCTGAGATATTCAGCCTCAAAGAGGGAAAAACAATTGTTGAGACATGATAGAAAAATGAGTCTATTTGTTGTTGTTTCTCATAAGATAAAAAAGCAACTGCTTTTTAAAAGAGCCTAACACCATGATTCCTCTGTATGGCCTGGTATTGAAGACATTTACCGTAAAATGGCTAATGGGTTTTTTAAATTGCGCCTTAGGTGGAATGTTTCCCTAAGAAATATGAGGCTATTAAAAGGAGTTATCACACCAGCATAAGGGAGTCACCTAATATGGCAGAGAGGAGAGTCCACTGTATATTTGTGGACTATTGGAATGTGCCGTAAATGTATTGTTCCTGGGGCATTTAAGGTAATATGGAATTCTGTCTTGGTTTGGTTTTCTTCATCTGGTCTGTATTAAGATTTCTCAACCTCAGCGCTATTGGTTTTTAGGGCTGGGTACTCATTTGTTGTGGTGCTGTCCTGTGCTTTGTAGAATGTTCAGCAGCATCCCTGGCCTCTACCCACTAGATGCTACTAGCACCCCGCAGTGTGACAACCAAAAATGTTTTCAGTTGCCATGGAGTGTGTTCTGACTTAGGAAGACCCCACGTGTGTCAGAGTAGAACAGTGTTCCTCCATAGGGTTTTTAATGGCTGATTTTTCAAAACGTAGATCTCCAGGCCTTTTTTCCAAGACACCTCTGGGTGAACGCAAACCTCCAACTTTTCCGTTAGCAGCTTAGAGCGCTGTTTGCACCACCCAGGTACTCCTCAAATGTCTCCAGACACTGAGAAATGTCTCCTGGGGGACGGACGAAATGCCCTTGATTGAGAACTACTTGTTTACATCTTGCTGAATTCTATGATCTGAGCTAGATTGGTGAGGAAAGTGTCCAGGTTGGGAAGAGGTGTTTGGGCGGTTCTTTTGCAGCTTTATGATGAGAAGGAAATCCTCTCTTTTGGAAGCAGTGCCTTAGTTCAGCATTGTTCTGGCTCTCTCCCTAGAAAAACTGCAGAGAACAATGGCTACATCCCAATGGTACTCAAAAAAGATGCCACTGTCCTCCCACTGAGGCTTATAAAATGTCACCTTGGAAGGGGTTCCTTCTGTTATTCAGATAGACAAAGTCTATTTGCAAGTAAGACCTGGACATTCTTTTGGGTATGAGCCCATATCAACAGGAGAGCATAGAAAGAGCTGGTAGGAAATTCTTACGCCATATGCCACACCTTGGCTCATTAAAAAAGAATCACATTAACTATAGATCCTCAGGTAAATATATACTTCTACACACAGAACAGCTCAGAGAAGTTTGTTTGTTCTCTTAATTTAGCTAGTATTATACATTGGGCAATATAAAAGTCCTGGATTGAAGATTTCTACTTAAAACATTGCCACCAAGTCATACCATGTTCATTTCCAAATTACTTAAAATTTTGCACTTAAGAATATTAATTTATTCTTATACTAACTACTAGCTACATTTTCTTTTTTTTTTATGTAAAAGTTAGAAAACCATAGTGGTTAAGAATTCGACTGCTAACCAAAAGGTCAGCAGTTCAAATCCACCGGGCGCTCCATGGAAACCATATGGGGCAGTTCTACCCTGCCCTATACCGTCACCATGAGTCAGAATCGACTCGACGGCAACCGATTTGGGTTTGTTTTTTTTTTTTTTGGTATGTAAAAGTCTATTTTAGCTTCGGAAGATTGGGCAAATTTTTGAAATTTTCTTTTATAACTAAGCAGATTAGATGTTTGTATTAAAGGAATCTAATAATTTTCCTCCCTTTCTTTAAAGAATAAAAATTTTTATGCAAAATTGAGTTTTTTAATGGTTTGAAACTTTCCCCAGACATAAGAAATAAACTGTATTTTATGAAATACGTCATGCCTCATTTAATGTCCACGATATGCTCTGTGAAATAGGATATTATGTGTGTCTTGGAGAAAATAACTCTCCGACGCTGTTAAAATAATGCAAAATGATTTATTGAAAACACAAGAACATTCAAATGGGGACTCACAGACTTTCAGCACGTGTGAGACAGTGAGACAGGACTAGGCTGGAGCAGGGCTGGTGGGCCCCCCAACCCCTCCTACCCCCTACCCCCAGCACATAAAAAAAAGGAGGGGAAAAAGTCAAGCCGGAGAGAGAGTGGAATAAACAACCAGCCCTGTCGGCACTGGTGCAGCTATAACCCAACTCCTGGAGATTAGAACAGGACACACACAGGCCCTGTGGGGCAAAATGTTCTGGCTGTGGGGTGGAGCAAACGGAGCTGTTCTAAGGTGTTGCAAATAAACTGTTAATGTAGATCTTGCAGGACTTTGCACAGGTGCAGAGTGTGTGCAAAAGAAGCAAGAGCGACCACTGTTTGGTCTTCCCGTGCCTGCCAAGGGGATGATATGACAAAGGGAACCGGTGCACCTTCGTCACATCCCATAATGAGTTATGTCAAGGGGAACCAAAGGACTTTCATCTTGAAGAAATCCAGTGCATGCACCTATATTTGCATAACCCAACCCCTTCTCAGAAATCTCTGCCCTCCCCCCCCCCAAGAACCTCATGAATAAACATCAAGACCCCTCTTTGTTGAAACCGTTAAATACCTGGCTCTTAGGCAAATTGGAGAAGATGGTCTCTCTGAAGGTTCTAGCCCTTACTGTCTCCTTTTGCTACCCAGTAGCTAACTGCTGGCAAAACAAATTTGCTTGTGTGACTCCAGGCTGCTTCAACAGTCTTATCGAGCAGCGCGAATCCGTTTGGGTTAAACTGTGGAAGGGGCCCTTGGTAACATGTGGAGACCATGGCAGATAGAGGACTCAGGAGTTAACAGTAAAGAATACTCTGGCTAGTTAATGTAAGTTCTTCTGATTGGGTATTTTTAGTAAATATTAAGGACATGCCCAGGCAAGTTCCTTGTGGAAGCACCTTTCCACATACTGGTTAATCTACTTTCAACCACATTCTTCCTGAGGGCAAGCTGCCCCTCCCTTGTTTACCGACCAACAATCATAGGTTACCTTCTCAGAAACAAAAGCAATGCCTAGGACAAAATGGGGCTGAGTCAGACCTTGTGTAAGCCATTTTAGTTATGCCAAACACCCAAATTTCTGGACTGCCCTTACACATTCCCTGAGAGCATCATACACAATGGGCTGTGATGGCAATCTGTGTCAAAAAGTCCTAGTACAACATGCTGTGGACTGGCTGGTGCCTTTTGTCATGAATAACGGCGGTTACAGGCTTGGATCTGTGTGCAGGTTAAATGCCTGTCAGCAAGAAACCGAAGTTAAGAAGGGTCAGAGTCTAGACTCTGGATCTGCCATTTTACTTTGGTCAAGTGTCCTATAATTTGGACTCTACCGTATGTGATTTGGAAGTTGCGGCACTCATGGCTACTGCTCCTTCTTTCAGCACTGAAGCCCCAGATTCCTGTATCCATGCTGTGCCTGTACCAGCCTTGAGAGAATGGTGGCCACCCCCTGCTCTGGGAATCTCCCCAGCCTGTGCACTTTGGGGTGTGTGGGCAGGGCTGGGGGTTAGTTTGCCCAGGGCCCCTCCACCATCACATCCTTATGAACAAAACCCATACCAAGGAGCCTGCCACCTGGGGTGAGTGGACCTTCGATCCTGCAGGAGCTTCAGTTCTGACTTCGGAGCCTTAATGGATGTTGGTGATCATCAAGCCCAGTCCCTTCCTTGTGCCCACGACAGAGACCCAGGGAGGTACTTTGCCATGCAACACACTCATGACAGAACAAAGATTATAATCTCAGACCTCTATAGGCAATAAAGTAACGAGTATAACCTTATGGGACCACGGACCCGCTGTCTGAATGGACATTAAGCAGCACATGACAGTGTATGTCAAAAAACAATATTAGGAAGTGAATCGTCTTAGTCAACTGCATAGACAATTTACTATTGAAATTTCACTGAGTATGTCTGATTTTTTATGTCTGATTACACCTCAGCTTGAAGAAAACAAAAATCCTCACAACTGGACCAATAAGCAACATCATGATAAACAGAGAAAAGATTGAGCTTGTCAAGGATTTCATTTTACTTGGATCCACAATCAACAGTCATGGAAGCAGCAGTCAAGAAATCAAAAGATGCATTGCATTGGGCAAATCTGCTGCAAAAGAGCTTTTTACACTGTTGAAAAGCAAAGATATCACCTTGATGACTAAGGTGCACCTGACCCAAGCCATGGTGTTTTCAATTGCCTCATATGGATGCGAAAGCTGGACAATGAGTGAGGAAGGCCAAAGAAGAATTGACGCCTTTGAATTGTGGTGTTGGGGAAGAATATTGAATATACCATGGACTGCCAAAAGAACAAACAAATCTGTCTTGGAAAAAGTACAATCGGAATGCTCCTTAGAAGCAAGGATGGCGAGACTATGCCTCATATACTTTGGACATGTTAGCAGGAGGGGTTAGTTCCTGGAGAAGGACATCACACTTGTTAAAATAGAGGGTCAGTGAAAAAGAAGACCCTCAACTAGATGGATTGACGCAGTGGCTGCAACAATGGGCACAAGCATAGCAACAATTGCGAGGATGGCACAGGACCAGGCAGTGTTTCGTTCTCTTGTGCAAAGGGTTGCTATGAGTCAGAATCGACTCTAGGGCACCTGACAACACAACAACATGTTAGAATAGGCATAAAATATATTTTTATACATATTTAAAATTAAAATGCTTTAAAATTATAGTTACTTTGAAAGGACATGTAATTATGTGAAAATAAATAATTTTGGAAAAGTTAATTCACATTAAGATGAATTTTTATAAAAGCACTTTAACTTGTTTAAAAATCTCCACAGCATCTCATAGTTCAATACTTTAAAATTCATCACTACATGGATATGCAAGATCTCTTAAAGACTTAGATAGCCATTTGAGGATAAGAGAGTTTTATTTTTCCAATTTCAGAAATTATTTTAGCCCTTTCCATCTAAAAATGCATTGATCAATTTGCTTCTACCTCCCACATCCAATATGATTCTGTAAAACAGTCTTGTGCGACTTGTAACTTATTAAAAAAAAAACATTTGCCCTCTCCTTCATTTATTTTTTTTAAACATTAGCCTCAAAATTCTTTTTTAAGGTCAGCAGTTGTGATAGTAGAGTCTACTGGTATGAACTGAACACACAGGTACAAGTTGAAAGGGTCTTGGGTTTCTGAAAGGAATACATATTTGTCTGTTGTTTCTTTCCCTATACTTTCCCCTGCTTCTTTCCCTGCAGCTATAAAAAAAGGTGCTCACTTCTCTCTCATTATAATCTGTAACAAGGAGGCACAGGAAAAGGATGTGTTCTAAGGGTCACACACTTATTCTAAGAGTTAAGTATTTCATACTTTAGCATATGAGAATGTAAGGGGGAGGGGGAGAGCTTGCACTTGGGAAGAGGAAGAGGCAGGGATGGTGACATTCCTCAATAAGACAGTCCCTACAAAGGAAGAAACGGGGTGGTGACATTCCTCAATAAGATGGTCCCTACATAATTAAACTTTAAGCCAAAGAAATGATCTTTACAGGGGTCTTTGATTTGATAAAGTCCTTAACTTGATAAAGTCCCTAACTTGATAAGATCCCTAACTTGGTAATTAAACCTTAAGCCAAGGAAATAGCTTTCACAGGGGGTCCTGTCCTGGCTTTTAAATGTTAACAGAGACAGGTAAGAGACAAGAAGGATATAAAACCCTAAGAAAAGGACTATGGGGCACTCAGATTCTTTCTCTACCTGAGTAGCCCACTTGATGCTTCCTAGTCAAGTGTAGTTTTACTACTAACCCTCTGCTTGCTAATAAACCTCTACTCACTTGGCACTATTTGTCTCAGTGTTTGAATTCTTTCCTACACCGAAGACAAGAACAGAGGCCATTCTCTGGTAACATATTCTGGTGCTGTGACTTGAAGAACAAGCTACATCCTCCTTCGTCCGGAAAGTGGTAAGTCTACTTCAGAGCACGGGCTGTCTTTCTTTCCAGCCCAGTGCCGAGGTATCCCTACCTCTATGTGTGTGTGTGTGTGTGTGTGTGTGTGTGTGTTCTTCTTGAGAGAGAGGTCTGAGAGGTGCTAGAAAGATTTGTCTGTACTTGGTCTGAGTATTAACAAGAATACGGTAATAATGAGTGTCTGATTCTTTCAGACTCCAAAGAAAAGAGGCACTTCCTCCCTCCCCTTCTCAGAGGTGTCTGGGTCAAACCAGAGATGTGCAGGGGCCTCACAGGGACTTCCAACTTCACTTAATTAACAATCAGGCTCATCCAGGGAGCACACATAAGGATTGGTCATCCAGTGCTCTGAGCCCCCTGACTGTCTTAGACAATCAGGGGAGAAACTGAGACACAAAGAGAAGCACCAGCCGACCAGAGGGGTCACATCCTCTAGAAGTCCTGCTCACAAAGCAGCACATTTTTGACCCAGAGCACCTGACCCCCCACTAACCTCAGCAATAGTCATGCCAAGTCTGCAAGTCTCTTTAAGAGATCAGTCACCCATTTACCTTTTGCACCTCTCAGCCCCATCCAACTTTTGGCTAACCTACTTACATCTATATCCTCTGTGTGTGCTTTGCAAAAGGGATCAGTGCTGTATTTGTGAAAGGTTAAGGGATAATTGTTCTGGCGAAGGACCTCTCTCCCTTTCCTGTTTATACTGCCATAGTGAAGCTAAACACAGGCAGTTTTTCCTTGATCAGCTCCTCCTGCTTTCATGTTATAAAAGAATGAATAGGGACACTCTGGTCTGCCTCACTGAATCAAGAATCTTAAGGTTATTCATTAGACTAACTGAAGTTATATCTGCTACCCCCTGTACAAAGAATTTGAATGTCTGAGGGTATACAAAGAAGTGGGCTACAAGAGTCTACTTTAGACAGCCCTCCGCGCCCTGATTCCCTCTTTCAGTGTGCAGAAACAGTTCCTAAAGTATACAGACAGGGGCAGACATAAGGAATGGGTTTGCTGGTTCTGCAGAGAAAAGGGAGGGGCCCAGAAAATAATAAGATTACCCCCTCTTGGGCACAGACAGAAGAGGGGCTCCCACAAATGCTAAATCATCTCCTATGACCAATTCCAAGGGATCCCCAAGATTATATGGTGTGTCAGGGGGTGAGGCAATCAAGGTGTCAGCTTCAATGGATAGTAAAGTTTGCCAATAAAATGAAGGTTTGCCAGACCAAGGCACAAAGGACCCCCACCCTAAAATGGCTAGCGGGGTATGCGATAATTAGTTTCTTGGCAGAACAAGGACATCAACAAATACACAGGTTCATGTCCCGCCAAGACCGCAGACATAGACAAGAACAAGGATCCCTGAGACAGAGGCAGTGGGAAGTTTCTAGGCAAGAAGCTTCAGGTGTGGGCTACACAGTAAGACTAGTTAATTTTGGAAGCCCAATGTAAGCAAGGACCCCTAGGACACAGGCAGTAGGTGCGGGCTACACAGTAAAAAAAAGACTAGTTAATTCTGGAAGCCCAGGCCTGAGAAGGGACACCTTCTCCAGGCAGGGATTTAACATAGAGGGCACAGGAGACGTCCTACCCCCTATGACTCACTCTGTTCCTTTCCAGATGGGAAACCAAAACTCAGTACCTCTGGCCTTGCCTCTAGGATGTATCCTCAAAAATTGGGACAGGTTTGACCTTCAAACCCTGAAGAGAAAAAGATTAGTCTTCTTTTGTAACGTGGCGTGGCCTCAATATAAATTGATAAATGGACAAATTTGGCCACAACAGGGAAGTTTGAATTACTATACCATCCTTCAGGTAGATTTGTTTTGCCAGACACAAGGCAAATGAACAGAGGTCCCTTATGTCCAGTTTTTTATGGCCTTAAGGGAAAATCCAGAGCTGTGAAAAAGTGTAAGATAGACCCCGCAGTTCTCGCCATCGTTACAAACCAAACAATAGACACCTTAGACCCAAACCCTACCAACTCTGCAATCCCACCCTTAAATACCAAAGACATGTCTGTTCCTCCTACTCCTCCCTACTCCAATTCCTAGCCCACAACACCTTCACCACCTTACCTGTGCCCCTTTCAAGAAGTGGCTGGCCCTGATGGACCAGTCAGGGTACAGGTTCCCTTTTCAATGCAGGACTTAGGAAAACTAAAAACAGAGCTAGGAAGTTTCTCTGATGACTCTAACAACTATATAGAAAAATTTAAGAACTTAACACTCACCTTTGATTTGGGTTGGAAAGACAATGATAATCTGTAACCAAACACTCACCCAGGGAGAAAGATTAAATCTCACCGAGGCAGCCAGACGATTTGGAGATGGGCTATATATACAAAACTAACAGATCTACCCCATGGGCACCACTGCAGTCCCAGGCGTAGACCCGGGATGGGATTATAATACCCAAGGAGGCAGACAGGCGAGAGACCATGTGTTAGTGTGCCTGGTTGAGGGAATGAAAGCTTGCAGAATAAAACCTACCGATTTTAATAAACTGGCCACCATCAACCAAGCGCCCCAAGAAAACCCCACCGCCTTCCTAGAAAGACTAAAAGAAAAAAAAAAATTTTTTTTTTTTTTAAAAGAAGCCCTCTTAAAATATACCAATTAGACCCAGAATTACCAGAAGGAGAACTAGTCTTAAAAGACAGATTTCTAACTCAAACTGCTCCAGACGTTAGGAGTAAACTTCAAAAACAAGGGCTAGGACCTCAAATTCTCTTAAATAAACTGTTAAAGGTCTCTTCCTCAGTCTTCTATAATACAGACCAAGAAGAAGAAGACAGGCTCCTAGAAAAGGTGAAAAAGGATGAGAAGAGACAGGCCTGTCTCCTAGCTGCCCTACGGGGCAGACACCACCCACTGCTGGCAGGAAGAACTAAGGATGCTCCACACAGTGCATGTCACAAATGTGGTCAACTTGGCCACTGGAAAAGAGTTTACCTCCGGAACAAAGTGCCCCAGAAGCCCTGTCCCAATTGCCAACAACATGACCATTGGAGGTGAGACTGCCTTGAGGGTAGAAAGGCTCCCAGGCCCCAACCGTCAGTGGAAATGGCCTTAAGCTGATGGGACCCTGGGCTCCAAGAGGCTCCCGGCGAGAACACCGAAAGCATCAACATCGGGCAGAGAAGCCGAGGGTCACCCTAGATGTAGGGGGAAGGTCAATAACTTTTCTTTTAGACACAGGAGCTGCCTTTTCCATACTAACCTCATATCGAAGACCCCTTTCTTCTAACAAAAACACGGCTCAGAGAGTAGAAGGGAAACCCACAGTAGAATATTTTACTCTATCATTACACTGTCTGTGGGGTGCAACAAGCTTCTCACACCAATTTTTAATCCTCCCAGAATGTTCTGTCCCACTTCTAGGGAGGGACATACTAAGTAAGGTAAAAACTCAAGTGGTCTTCTCAACATAAGATCTAACTCTTAACCAAATAATGACCTTACAAATTAACCAGAATGGAACTTGCATAGATATAGATGAACAAGAGTTAAACCCCCAGGTATGGGCTACTGAGATACCACGATGGGCACATAGCACCACCCCAGTAATGGCAAGGTTAAAAGACCCTAACAAATTTCCAAGAAAAAAACAATACCCCATTAACTTAGAAGCTAGGCAAGGATTGCAAAACATAATTACTACCTTTTTAAAACATGGAATATTAATTCCCTGCAACTCCCCTTGCAATACCCCCATTCTCCCCATCAAAAAGAAAGATGGGAAATATAGGCTAGTACAAGACCTTAGGATCATTAATGAGGCTGTAATTCCTCTCCACCCTGTAGTTCCTAAACCTTACACCATTTTTGGCAGAAATACCACCTAATGCCCAGTGGTTTTCTGTTTTATACTTGAAGGATGCATTTTTTTTTTTTTTTTTTTTTTTGCATCCCTTTAAACCCGGCCTGTCAGTTTCTTTTTGCCTTTGAATGGTCTGACCCTGCTGGTCACAAACAACTGTTAACAGGGACAGCTGTACCCCAAGGGTTCAGGGACAGCCCCCACGTTTTTGGCCAAGCTTTGACACAGGACTTAGAAGACCGAACACTTGAGGGGGGCAGGCAAGTTGTTCAATATGTTGATGACCTGCTCATCTGTTCCCCCCCAGAACAATTGGGATACCAACATGTTATTCAAACCCTAAATCACCTGACAGAAAAGGGATACAAAGTCTCAAAGGAAAAGGCCCAACTTTTACAATGAGAAGTAGAATGTCTAAGGCTAAGGCTGTCCCCAAGAGAAAAATGATTATCTCCTCATGGAGTTTCAGCCATAGGAAACATCCTTGAGCCCACCACCACAAAACAGCTCAGGTCCTTCTTAGGTTTAAAGGGCTTTTGCACGCTGTGGATTCTCAGATACAGTAAAAAAGACAGGCCACTATATAACGCCCTCAAAATAAACAACCAACAGGGAACTAAAGAATTAATGTGGACTGAAGAGCAGAAACATGCCTTCGAAAACCTAAAAAAGGCCCTCCTACAAGCTTCTGCCTTGGGATTACCCAACCCAGAAAAACCTTTCCAACTATATGTAACAGAGAGAAAAGGAGCGGCCCTAAGAGTCTTCACCCAAACCTTAGGACCTGGTAAGAGACCAGTAGGATACCTATCTAAAGAACTTGATATAGTAGCTCAGGGGTGGCCTCACTGTCTCTGAGTGATGGCAGCCGCCGCTGCTCTTGTAGAAGAAGCTCTAAAATTAATGCTAGGGCAGAAAATTGATTTATATACTTCACACCAAATCATTCCCTTGTTAAACAACAAGGGCCCTCAGTGGCTAACAAATACTAGAATCCTAAGATACCAAGTAGTTTTAATAGAAAACCCACAAGTCACAGTAAAAGAATGCTCCACTCTAATCCCCACTTCCCTGTTACCTACCCCCAATCCTAAGGACCCAAACCTTCATAACTGCTGTAAAGTCATCAGTCAGATCTATGCCAGTTGACAAGATCTTACTGACCAACCTCTCGTAAACCTTGATGAGGAATGGTTTACTGATGGTGACAGTTTTGTCAAAGAAGGAAACAACATGCAGGGTACGTGATCATCTCTCTACACCAGGTAGTAGAGGCTAAATCTTTACCCACAGGAACCTCAGCACAGTTGGCAGAACTAATTGCATTGACCCGGGCCTCTAGCTGGGAAAGAAAAAGAACATTTTTACAGATTCTAAATATGCCTTCCTTATACTTCATGCCCATGCAGCTTTATAGAGAGAAAGAGGGTATCTAAACGCTAAGAATAGTCCCATAAAATATGGGCCCCATATTTTACGGCTCCTGGAGGCAGTCCACTTGCCTCTACAAGTAGCCATAATACATTGCAAAGGACACCAAAAAGGAGATAGTAAAACAGCCCTAGGTAACCAACTAGCTGATCAGGTGGCAGAGATAGCTACAGTATCCAAGGACCCATTAATTGGTGCCCTACTTCCTTCAGCCAACTTAAAATGCCTTACAGCACAGTACAACAAAGAAGAAAACCAGTGGGCCAAGAAAAACAGGTATTCCCAAGATAAAGATGGGTAGTATTATAGAGAAGGAGTCATTCTTCTGCCCCAGAATATTCAATAGAAAATCCTAAAGGGTCTGCATGATTCATGCCACCTTAGCCCAGATAAAACAACTCAGCTTTGCTCCCACCTGTTTTCAGGTAAAGGACTTCAGAAAACTATTAAACAAATTATCCAAGGGTGCGCCCCCTTTGTACAATAAACACCCCTCAAGGTGCCCGCCCACAACCTGTGCTAGTAAAACCTGTCCAAAGAACTGGGTCATATCCAGGAGAAGATTGGCAATTAGATTCCCCCCAGATGCCAAAATGCCTAGGCTACAAATATTTATTAGTCTTCATAGACACCTTCACAGGATGGATAGAGATATTTCCCACAAAAACAGAATGAGCCCAAGAAGTTGTAAATAAACTACTAAAAGAAATCATCCCCAGGTAGGGAATTCCTAGGTCTCTACAGAGTGATAATGGCCCAGTATTCATTTCAACCATAAGTCAACCGGTAGGTACAGCACTTGGAATCAAGTGGAACTTACACTCAGCCTGGAGGCCTCAATCTTCAAGAAAGGTGAAAAGAGCAAATCAAACACTAAAAAGAATTTCAGCCAAGCTGGGCCAGGAAACCCTCCAAAATTGGATCAATTATCTCCCTATAGCTTTGCTCCACATAAGGATAAGCCCTACTTCTCATTTAAAGCTTAGCCCCGTTGAAATTCTGAATGGCAGACCCTTTCTTAGAAAAGATTTGGTCCTAGATGAGGAAACCAAACAACCAGTACATTTCGTAACCTCTCTGGAAAGTTTCCAACAAGCTATTCAAGAGCTAAGAGTACCAAAATCTCCAATATATAGCTCAGTCCCTTTATATGAGCCGGGGACCTTAGTCCTAGCCAAAACTTAGAAGGATGGGTCTCAACTTGCCCCAACATGGAAGGGACCGTATACTGTTATGCTTTCTACCCCCACAGCTGTAAAGGTGGCCAGCATTTCTAGCTAGATACATCATTCCAGGGTGAAACTCTACCACACTAAAGATACATTTGAAGAAACCCCGAGCCAACATCAAGAGTGGACGAGTGATCGCATAGAAGACTTGAAGCACGTGTTCAAAAGAAAACAAGACAATAACAACAATAAGTCAAATGCATTGTGTTCTTTTCTGTGCCGTAACACTTTTACTTGTCCAAATAACACGGCCCAAGCTTATCTCCCCCTTTATTAAACCATTGCAGAGAGTCATAAAGGCACTTACACATACCAAATACAACCAGTCCTGCTAGATTTGTCTACAGACTTGGGGACAGTCTGCAGAAGGCAGGCCCGCCTCTTGGCAGGTCTGGGCTCAAAAGTCAGGCTTTCTTCACTATACCTTCTCTACTGGAGCACAGGGGGTGTACAAAAGTTACAATAACCAAACTGTACACCGTATCATTGGGGCCGTATACCAAGGAGTACAAATAAGAGGGGGACAAAGCCCATTGTACTTTTACTCACCAGGCCCCCAAAGATACTCATATCAGGTAGGATCTTTAAGACTCTCCCGTTACAATGTAACTGTAATGATAACACACAACCTCAGAAACCTAACTACATCTCTCCCTGATCCTCCACCCTCATCTAGCTGGTTAACCTTCCCTCCCAATACCTCCTCAGACACACAGTTAGACTACACTGGAGGTTTTTGCCAGGGGAGACCACTGGGTTGTGACCATTCGGGCCTTCTGGTCACATTCACATGGAAATCCAGCAACAAGAGAAATAATTGCACCTTGGTACATGAAACTGCCAAAGAAAGGGTTTTCACAGGATCCATCCACGAAATCTTTTGAGTGCCTTCCAACCAGGGGGCTCACCTTCCAGCACTATAACAGACAATGTTCTGCTGCTATTCATAAGGTGTTCACTGGCTAATGCCGCTTCAGAAGTAGACTGCCGGGTCCTTCTTCCTAGTCTGTCTTAGTCTAGAAGCTCAACTGAAACCTGTCCTCCTTGGGTGACCCTGCTGGTATCTGAATACCGATGGCATAGCTTCCAGCATCACAGCAACACACAAGCCCCCACAGTACGGCAAACTGACAGACACCAACCACTAGGGCCAAAGATGAAGAAATAGAAGATTTTTATCAGCTGCTGCAGTCTGAAATTGGTGGAACATGCAATCAAGACGCATTGATAATTACTGGTGATTGGAATGAGAAAGTTGGAAACAAAGAAGAAGGATCAGTAGTTGGAAAATATGGCCTTGGCGATAGAAACAATGCCAGAGATCGAATGATAGAATTTTGCAAGACCAACGACTTCTTCATTGCAAATACCTTCTTTCACCAACATAAACGGCGACTATACACATGGACCTTGCCAGATGGAACACACAGAAATCAAAGTAACTACATCTGTGGAAAGAGACGATGGAAAAGCTCAATATCATCAGTCAGAACAAGGCCAGGGGCCAACTGTGGAACAGACCATCAATTGCTGAAATGCAAGTTCAAGCTGAAACTGAAGAAAATCAGAGCAAGTCCACGAGAGCCAAAATATGACCTTGAGTATATCCCACCTAAATTTAGAGACCATCTCAGGAATACATTTGATGCACTGAACACTAGTGACCGAAGACCAGATGAGTTGTGGAATGACATCAAGGACATCATCCATGAAGAAAGCAAGAGGTCATTGAAAAGACAGGAAAGAAAGAAAAGACCAAGATGGATGTCAGAGGAGACTCTGAAACTTGCTCTTGAGCATCGAGCAGCTAAAAAAAAGGAAGAATTCATGAAGTAAAAGAAATGAACAGAAGATTTCAAAGGGCCTCTTGAGAAGACAAAATATTATAATGACATGTGCAAAGAGCTGGAGATGGAAAACCAAAAGGGAAGAACACGCTCCGCATTTCTCAAGCTGAAAAAACTGAAGAAAAAATTCAAGTCTCGAGTTGCAATAGTGAAGGATTCCATGGGGAAAGTATTAAATGACACAGGAAGCATCAAAAGAAGATGGAAGGAATACACAGAGTCATTATACCAAAAAGAATGACTCAATATTCAAACATTTCAAGAGGTGACATATGATCAGGAACCGATGGTACTGAAGGAAGAAGTCCAAGCTGCTCCGAAGGCACTGGCGAAAAACTAGGCTCCAGGAATTGATGCCATATCAATTGAGATGTTTCAACAAACAGATGCAGCACTGGAGGTGCTCCCTTGTCTATGCCAAGAAATATGGAAGACAACTTCCTGGACACCTGATTGGAAGAGATCCGTATTTATGCCTATTCCCAAGAAAGGTGATCCAACCAAATGTGGACATTATAGAACAATATCATTAATATCACATGCAAGCAAAATTTTTCTGAAGATCATTCAAAAACAGCTGCAGCAATATATCAACAGGAAACTGCCAGAAACTCAGGCCGGTTTCAGAAGAGGACATGGAACCAGGGATATCATTGCTGATGTCAGATGGATCCTGGCTGAAAGCAGAGAATGCCAGAAGGATCTTTACCTGTGTTTTATTGACTATGCAAAGGCATTCAACTGTGTGGATCATAACAAACTATGGATAACACTGCAAAGAATGGGAATTCCAGAACAGTTAATTGTGCTCATGAGGAACCTTTACGTAGATCAAGAGGCAGTTGTTCAGACAGAACAAGGGGATACTGATTGGTTTAAAGTCAGGAAAGGTGTGCATCAGGGTTGTATTCTTTCACCATACCTATTTAATATGTTTGCTGAACAAACAATCTGAGAAGCTGGACTATATGAAGAAGAACATGGCATCAGGATTGGAGGAAGACTCATTAACAACCTGCATTATGCAGATGACATAACCTTGCTTGCTGAAAGTGAAGAGGACTTGAAGCACTTACTATTGAAGATCAAAGACCACAGCCTTCAGTATGGATTACACCTCAACATAAAGACAATAAAAGTCCTCACAACTGGACCAATGAGCAACATCATGATAAACGGAGAAAAGATTGAAGTCATCAAGGATTTCATTTTACTTGGGTCCACAATCAACAGCCATGGAAGCAGCAGTCAAGAAATCAAAAGACGCGTTGCATTGGGCAAATCTGCTGCAAAGGACCTCTTCAAAATGTTGAAGAGTAAAGATATCACCCTGAAGACTAAGGTATGCCTGACCCAGGCCGTGGTATTTTCAATCACATCATATGCATGTGAAAGCTGGACAATGAATAAAGAAGACCGAAGAAGAGTTGATGTCTTTGAATTGTGGTGTTGGCAAAGAATATCGAATATACCACGGACTGCCAAAAGAACGAACAAATCTGTCTTGGAAGAAGTGCGGCCAGAATGCTCCTTAGAGGCAAGGATGGCGAGATTGTGTCTTACATACTTTGGACACGTTGTCAGGAGGGATCAGTCCCTGGAGGACATCATGCTTGGCAGAGTACAGGGTCAGCAGAAAATAGGAAGACCCTTAACAAGGTGGATTGACACGGTGGCTGCAACAATGAGCTCAAGCATAACAAGGATTGTAAGGATGGCACAGGACTGGGCAGTGTTTCATTCTGTTGTGCATAGGGTAGCTATGAGTTGGAACCGACTCGACGGCACCTAACAACAACAACGTCAATCCACAAAATGATCTTCTGGGAAAACCTAGAACACAATGCCGCCCATAACATTACCCCCGGCTTTAGTCCTCTAACAGCGGCTGCCCTAGCTGTCTCGTACTTTTCGAAATATATCTCCACCTTTACAAAACCATCTCCATACAATTACACTTCATCAAGTGTATTCCATGTCTCAGGTTGTCTCCCATTAACTTCAGGCCTATATTATGTATGTGGAAAGACAGCTTATGTATTCCTACCCACAGATTGGATGGGATTATGCACAGTAAGATATGTCCTCCTTCCTGTGTCTTTAGCTGAAGCAGGAGCTCCTATCCCTTTGCCTTTAAGCACCACTCATAAGGTGACAAAAAGAACAGGGCCCCTAATTCCCATATTCATAGGATTTCGCATTCTTATGGGAATGGCAGGCCTTGCAGCCGGAACCACCAGGGCACTAGGAACTGCTCAGATTTATGCAAACCTCTAACTTGAGCTAGCACAGCTCAATACCCAGGTAACAGCCTCTATGGCTACTCTACAAACCCAAATAAATTCTTTGGCAGCTGTAGTACTTCAAAATCAAAGAGGATTAGACATGTTGGTGGCTAGCCATGGGGGTATATGCGCCATGCTAGGTGAACAATGCTGCTTTTGGGTGACCCAAACTGGCCAAGTCCACGAACATATCCGCCACTTTTTAGATAAGGCCAGACAACTCCAAACACAAGCCGAACAAGGATAGAACTCTTGGTCATCTGTCTGGTCGTGGGGATCTTGGCTAAGACTGTTCCTTGGCCCTTTAATGTCTGTGATTCTTCTTTTACTATTTGAACCCTGTCTCCTTAAAATACTAACTCATTTTGTATCCTCCAGATTACAAAAGTTTCAATTACAAGTGGCTGCAATTCAGATATCATCAAATAACACAAGCCCTGAAAGCCCTTTGGATCAAGCTGCCCAGAGCTTCCATTCTCGACTCCTGGAGTCAAGCAAACCTCCCATTAGGGAACAAGTGCCTCTCCTAGGGCCAGCTCTATGCCCCAGTGACAACAAGAAGTAGCTACAGAAGACAGACCATGCCACTTCAACAGCCCCAAAGATTTGGGAGAATGGCCTTTGAGGGGAGAAAGATGTAAGGGGGAAGGGGAGAGCTTGCACTTGGGAAGAGGAAGAGGCGGGGGTGGTGACATTCCTCAATAAGACAGTCCCTACAATAGAAGAGATGGGGGTAGTGACATTCCTCAGTAAGACAGTCCCTACAAAGGAAGAGACAGAGGGTGGTGATGTTCCTCAATAAGATGGTCCCTACATAACTAAACTTTAAGCCAAAGAAATGATCTTTACAGGGGTCTTTGATTTGATAAAGTCCTTAACTTGATAAAGCCCCTAACTTGATAAGCTCCCTAACTTGGTAATTAAACCTTAAGCCAAGGAAGTAGTTTTCATAGGGGGTCCTATCCTGGCTTTTAAATGTTAACAGAGACAGGTAAGAGACAAGAAGGATATAAAACCCTAAGAAAAGGACTATCAGGGTACTCAGATTCTTTCTCTACCTGAGTAGCCCACTTGACATTTCCTAGTCAAGTGTACTTTTACTACTAACCCTCTGCTTGCTAATAAACCTCTGCTCACTTGGCTATTTGTCTCAGTGTTTGAATTCTTTCCTACACCGAAGACAAGAACAGATGCCATTCTCCAGTAACAAGAGGCAAAAATGAGAATGCAAATAAACCGGTTAACAGAAAACTAAACATAGCTGCATCCAATGGCTTTATATACTCTGTCTTCTCTATCACTGCAAAGGGTAGGCAGTGGTGATTAGATAAAGCTTCCTAGGACATGAGATTTATTGTTATTAGGTGCCATGGAGTCGACTCATAGCACTTTCCAGTCTTGCCCCATCCTTACAATCGTTACTATGTTCAAGCCCATTGTTGCAGCCACTGTGTCAATCCATCTCATACATGAAATAGTAGCAAGAAAAGAGACAACCTCAAATACCTTTTGCTCTGAAAAAGGCCTAAAAGGATTCCCTCTAAACTGATAACATGGGTAAGTTATGTATGATGATGACTTGCACATACTTGGAAGGCTCACTGCCTACATCCCAATCCCAACAGTCAAGAGCCTCCAGCTATCATCTTCCTGGGCAGAAGATCTCAGGAAAGTTGATGGCTCTACCATTCAAGCACCCTAAAGCATGCTTCTTGACTAAATAGTGGTGTGACCTTGGGCAAGTTTCTTAACCTTTCTGAGTCTCAGTTTACTTCCTAAGATATTAGAAGGATCAAGTGATAGAATGCCGGGAACACATTGTGATTGGATCATTGTAAGCACAAAACAAATGAAGAACAGAGGTGAAGAACCCTATCTGTTGGTGATTCTCCCTTCTCTTCCCCACCATTCCTGCTAGCTCACCCTGTAGGCAAAAAAAAAGAAAGAGGGAGAGAAAGGAAAGGGAGGGAGGGAGGAAGAGAAAAAACATAGTGAAAATAAGAGCAGAGGTTGAACTGAAAAAATAAAAATTGATTCACAAGACACATTTGGGGTTATTGCTGTGTTTACTGAGTGAAGTTTATGAGGCCCCAAGCTTTTGACTGCTCTCCTTTTCTGCCCTCTATTATTCTGGTTATAGGCTGTTTGGCAAAATTAACATTCGATTTAGGAGTTCCAAGGTGGTACAAATGGTTAACATAATTGGCTGCTAACAGAAAAGTTGGAGGCTCAAGTCTACCCAGGAGCACCTCAGAAGAAAGCCCTGATGATCTGCTTCTGAAAAATCAGCCACTGAGAACCCTATGAAGCACAGTTCTGCTCTGACACACATGCGGCCTCCATGAGTCAGAATCAACACAATGGCAGCTGTTTTTCTACTGGTAACGTTTGTGTTAGGTCCTTTAGGAAACTGACCATTGATGATGTGTTTCCAAAACTGCTAACTCCCAATATGGAGCCTAGATCTGGAAGGTAAACAACTGGAATGCAACAGCTCCCCCACACTGAGACTACATGTGGCAGTCCCTTTCTTTCTGCTCCTTCCTTCTGCTTGCTCCTGGTGAGGAAGAAGCTTGTGAATGGCGATCCCTCTGCCGCACAGAATGGCGATCCCTCTGCCGCACTAGCTTGCCATTCAATCAGGGCAGCCTGAGGAGAATCACAGAAGCTGTGGGGCCCTCTATCTTCCCTGTCCCAGTACCACCAGGGACTGCACTGTGAGCTTCTACCTAATTCCCTGACCCTTGATGAAAACGTCAATTTCCTAATTTATTGCCATGTCTCAGTTTTAATATCTTTTCCCTCACAGGTTTCAAGTCGATACCTATTTCTTCCCAATCAATCTGGAAATACTTACTTCAGTGTAACTAACTGGAAACTTTTCATGTTTATATTTTATGTGTCATTTTGTGCTTTCTTCAACTAAGGAAACTTACAACCCATTTCCTACAGAAATTTCAGCCTTTTGCCTCCAGAGAGAATCATGGTCATAGCAATTCTTCTGTTTTCTGTCACATCAATAAGCTATGGACATTAGATTGATTATAGCAGAATATTTTCAACAACCTGGAAATTTTCATTTTCTAAGAAAAAAAAAAATTTTTTTTTTTTTTTTTTAAGGAAGGGTGGGCAAGGTGAGGGAATAGCAAATTCAGATATCAAAATAAAATTTCTGAGATAAAGCAGAAATGATTATACGAATGATTATATTCCAGCTGTAATTTTTTTAAAGTTTGAGTTCCAACATTTTCCCATTAAGATTTGCTTTTAGGATAAGTCAGGTTTCATGAATATGTAATGAATTTCAGTTTACCATTAGTTCGCTATTAAATAAAACTCATCATTATCTCAAAAGAAAATTCCTGTTATGACCCCCAGAGAAGTCTATTAAACTAAGGCTCTTAAAGCTCAGACAAGTTTTACTTCTATTAACATTAGTGCCTTTAGCACAGAGATGGGGAGTGGGTGTTCCCATCCCATATCCTCTGTCACATTCTCTTTTAAAAACATAATCACGTATTAATTCAAAAAAACAACACAATATTTGATTGCTCTATGATTTTATCGACTCAATGGCACTGGGTTTTATGATTTATTAAACAATTTGCAAATTGGAAAAAAGTACCCTCATGTAAGAGGAAGCCGCTTCTAGAGAATGGAGGATTCAAAGAGACCTTAAATAACTTTGGCACGGTGGTTAAGAGCTACAGCACCTAACCAAAAGGTTGGCAGTTCGAATCCGCCTCCTCCAGCCACTCCTTACAAACCCTATGGGGCAGTTCTCCTCTACCCCATGAGGTCACTATGAGTCAGAATTAACTCCTGGCAACCAGTTTAGTTTTTCTTTTTGGTAAACAACTTTTGCTTAAAGGGTACAGGTTCCCATGGTAATGAAGTACTTAATGGCTACTGAGTTAGAATTAAAAAGATAACTTCACAGTTGTTACCTTCATCAACCTGAAGTCCCAAACCTCCAGAAATCCAAATTAAAGAAGTCCAAACCTTTCTCATTTAATCACAGGTTAATGGCTTTTTATGGTCTGTTCTTTGAAACAGGAAGAAAAGTGCATTAGCCACTTTGAGTGAGAGAGGGGGAAAAAAAAAACTTTGGATTAATTTGTTGCTGTTGTTGTTGTTAGGTGCCATCGAGTGGGTTCCCACTCATAGTGACCCTACGTTCAACAGAAGAAGACACTGCCTGCTCCTGCTGCATCCTCGCAATCATTGTTATGTTCAAACCCATTGTTGCAGCCACTGTATCCATCCATCTCCTTGCGGGTCTTCCTCTTTTTTACTGACCCTCTACTTTACCAGGCATGATGTCCTTCTCCAGGAACTGGTCCCTCCTGATAACATGTCCAAAGTATGTGAGACAAAGTCTTGCCATCCTCACTTCCAAGGAGCACTCTGGCTATACTTCTAAGACAGATTGGTTCGTTCTTCTGATAGTTCATGGTATATTCAGTATTCTTTTTCAAAATCATAATTGAAATGCATCAGCTCTTCTTCAGCCTTCCTTATTCTTTGTCCAGCTCTCGCAGGCATATGAGGCAATTGAAAATATTATGGCTTCGGTCAGGTGCACCTTAGGCCTCAAAATGACATCTTTGCTTTTTAACACTTTAAAGAGGCCTTTTGCAGCAGATTTGCCCAATGCAATGCGTCATTTGATTCCTTGATGCTGCTTCCATGGACATTGATTGTGGATCCAAGTAAAATGAAAACCTTCATAATGTCAATCTTGTCTCCATTTATCATGATGTTGCTTGTTGGTCCAGTTGTGAGGATTTTTGTTTTCTTTATGTTGAGGTATAATCCACAGTAAAGGCTGTAGTCTTTGATTTTCGCTCTCAGCAAGCAATGTTCTTTCATCTGCAAACTTAATCTGGATTAATTTGGGGTCAGGTATTTTTAAGTTTTTTTTTTTTTTAAGTTTGTGGATGAGAAAAGCTCTCTTGAAATAAACGTAAAATATCTCTTTTTAATATAAATTTGATTCCACATGTGTAAATCATATAGGGGGAGGAAAAGTAGAAAATGACCTGTTTCTGGCACTAAGCAACTATAAATAACCAAATTCAAGGGGCAGAAATTGTTTTCGTTTTCAGGTAAAATTAAAATTCATTTTCCTTCCTTTTAAGAGTGGAGAATTATAATCTGAAGAAATACAAGAAAGGACTTGATGAAAAATAATGTATTATCCTCATGGTAAGCATACAGAGATGGCCAGAACAGTGCTGATTTCTAACAGGTAGACAGGAATCCTGTAGCCAAAGCTATCCTGACTGTAATTGTAGGCAAATGATAAATCTAATAAGTAATTCCCAGCTCTTGGCCACACCACACAACTTTTAAAAGCTTCCTGCCAACTCATTATGCGAAAAATGGCATGTGTTAGCCACAGACTCTAGGGTCCATTTCTTGGGGGTGGGGAGGGGCGGGGAGAAGAAACTTAGAGCCCAGACTTTGTAAAAGATATTTTTTTTCTTGCAGGGAAAATATGAATATCTTAGCAAAACCCTCCTCCCATCCCACTCTCAGCTAAAGGATGAGAAAAGAAAGGAAAAAAAAAAACCCGCTGCCATCAAGTTGATTGCTACTCATAGCAACCTCACAGGGTTTCCAAGGCTGTAAATCTTTACGGAAGCAGACTGCTACATCTTTCTCTCATAGAGCAGCTGGTGGGGGTCAGATAGTAGCTGAGCACTTTAACCACTGCACCACCAGGGCTCCTGAGAGCATAGGTTGAAAAAGGAAGGGGTTTCAGTTTCTTGGTTTCTCCCACCCCGGAAGACCATGCACTCCAACATTTCAAACTAGTCAGAAGTGAGATCGTTAATCACAGAGCAGCTTTGCTTCAAAGGCCTTAAAACAACTGTGAAGGAGATTTTAAAAAGTCTAGGTGCTTGGCATAGAGAGAGGCTTCTGCCAAAATTGCAGGCTGGACTCCATTTTTGCTGTTTACTGCTTATTCTAAACTGACTTTCAAAAATTGGTTAGTCAGCATTCCTCAGGAAGCCTGCAGCCTCCCCTCTTCCCCATTCCTCTCACAGCAAACTCCCAGGAAAGATACTCAGTCAATCTGGCCCCCAAAATACCCATAGATTAACAAGATTTTAACTGACTCAAACTTTATGATTAACAAAACAATGCTTGGGATCTTGGAATTGTCCTGTGTCTGTTAAAGCATGATTTTGTAAATGCCAACCAATTATAATTTTTTCCATGTGAGTTTCTGGATTTTCTGTACTTTAACTCTGTGAAAAATTCCTTTCACAGGAACACTTCTGTGAATCCTCACAGAGTGCTTCCCAACCTGGATCACTTATTCCTTCAATAAAACTTGTTGCTCTTATTTTAACAGAAATTCCAGTTCACTCTTTGACAAATTTACCAGAGTGTTCAGGTAGCAACAATTTTATCATACGTACACCAAAAAAATGCTATCACCAGTGGCAATTGCATTTTCCAGCTGCCAAATATGGAAACTTTGGGGGAAAGTTTGGCCTAGGTAAAAAAGAACGAAGAGGACTGGTTTTCTTCAAAGGACACAAAACTTGTAAGTTTAGCATAATAAAACCAGAGGCATGTTTTTATACCTCTCTGTGTCCCTGTTGTCCTCGTTAGGATGCCCAGAACATAATCCTTTGCCAAGAACTGCATCCAGTCACGTGGAAAGTCAAGATAGGTAAAATTCCTACAAGCTCCTGGGATAAAAAATATAAAAAAAATTTTTCTTTTTTTTTTAGTAGGTCTCTCTCCGTCTCATTTGCTATTTCTAACAGGGTTCCCTCCTTCCTTCCTCCCAAGTGTCACCTTCATTTTAAGGTGGATACTATAAGTGTTTCTATTTTATAGTTTGAAATTTTGAAGTAAATAGGAAAATAGACTATTATATGTTCAACGTGGGTTCTTTTCCTCTTCACAAAGGGTTGCTTTTGAATAAATAGAAAGCTTTCAATCTAGGTAAGGAAAACAGTCAAATGATCCCCATTCCAATGGAAGATGGTGCCCAGAGCATCCCTTTCTACACCAGAATGTGATGGATTTGTGTAAACCACAACATAGCTTGTCTCTGCATCTGCACAATGGGCATTATAGTTTTTCCCTCCTTTGTAAGTATTTGGTTCTAGAGTAATATTTAATTTTTCCCATTGCAGCAATGCTTAGTTATATATGCCCTTAGAATACTATCCATTGTCTCTGTAAATTCATTGTAAATTATGTTGGCATTTTAATGAGTTGTTATACTATGCGTGGGAAAGCCACATAGCCTAGAGTTATTAGAGTTAATCTGTTAAAATTGGATTTCAAGTACATGCTTCAGGGTCTTTCGACATAGCTAGAATCACATTCTATTCAGAAGAGCAAGTGAACCCGCAACTTCAGGGTGGCTTAATACATTCTCAAGTTTATTGAATTTTAAAGACATTTGCATTCATCCTCACTAGTCTTTGTGTATGTAAATTTCTTAGGTAAAGGAATGAATAATTTTTAAACTTTCTTCATAATATAATTGTCCTGAATGTACACAAACCTTAAGAATGAACAACGAGAAAAGCAGAAACATGAAATTTTATCTAGTTTCTGAGAAGAATGAATAATGAGAAAAGCATAAACATGAAATTTTATCTAGTTTCTGAGAACAAATAGTTATTATGCCACAGTGTTGTAATTTTTATTTTTTTCCTAAACATAAAGTAGGACATAAAATTATTCACCAAATAAACTTGGGCTATCATTTATCAATACCATCAGACATTTAAAATATTTATCTCATTTGCAAAATGTATCCATTGGGAGGAAAAATCACATATTCCCTTGTAACATTCAACATCATTTTTTTTCCTGCCAAAAAATGAGAACAGGGTTTACTTTTCACTGAAACAAACACGTTATAATCTTACTCCGTCAAAGGCCAAACTTGAGAATTATAAATCTAAGAGAAGAATTCTCCTTTAATTTCTTTAAAACGTACTTTAATATGTGGGAATGAGCTGACAGGGCAAATGTTATAGCTTCTACCAGTTTGTGATATATGATCTCTTAAAAACGAGTATAAATCTAAAGAAGATTCACGTGTTGAGTGTTCTGTCAGGGATGGATACCAAAGAAATTTGAGTAACTTTGAAGGAGAAGCTAGAAAAGAAACCCAACTTAGAGCCAGATGTACGAAGGGTTTCATTTTCTCTTTTCCTTGGGGCTGTAGCAGCTTTGTTGTCTGAAAATTCTGCCCAGTTTGGTTGGCTTATGGGGAGAGACAGTCTTTTGAGGAAGAGAAGGTCATTGATGAGAGGGTCTTCTTGCTCAGCATAGATGGCCTGAGATTGCTGCTGTTAGTCACACTGCTGCTCATGCTACCTATTTGGATACTAACTCAGCTGGTGCTGAAGGTTCTGTTTTATGGTCTGTAGCTATATCGGGGAAGCAACAATAGGAAACAGACAGAAAGGACCGAGAGATTAATCAAATGGGGGAAATGGTAAAATATCTGAGGAGAGCATTTTGAAACTAAATATCCTATCTTCGTCCCTCAGCCACTTCAGATATGCCCAGAATATTCCCCAGGCAGAACTACCCACTCCATCCTCTGTGTACTTGCAGGATTTTGTCTATAAAAGTGTACCATATATCACATTTTGTGTTACTGATCACTTACTTGCCCGCCTTTCCCAGTAACCCTTAAACTTCCTCAAGGACCATCTCTACATAGTTCATAGTTGTCTCTCCAGCACCTAGAAAAGGGTGTGGCACATGATAGCTACTCAATTCATACTGAATGAACGATCAAGGTAAAAAATAAATTTGACTGCCTTGAGAGGGTTGACCCATCATCTATTCCCCTTTGCATTCTCAGTATTTGGCACAATTCCTGCACTAGTAAGGTATTGCTATAAACTAGTAAGTAAGAAAGAGTCAAGGCCTTGATGGCCAATAGACCCAAGTCTGAATTTCCCCTTCACCACATATGTAGGGCAAGTTCCTTTACATCTCTGTGTTTCAGTTTTCTCACATGTAAAATGAAGCTTAATAATAGATTAAAGAGGTAGCCCATGCTATAAAGGACTTGGCATAGTATCAGATATGAATGAGTCCTCACTTAAACGTTTCTCACTTAAACGTTAGCAAATCTTATAGTAAAGGCTATAAAATTGATATTAATTAATTACCCTACACTTAGCTTTTTCATAAGGTTTTCACTGGCCAGTTGTTTTAGAAGTAGATCACCAATTCCTTCAATTCCCAGTCTGTCTTTGTCCGGAAGCTCTGCTGAAACTTTTCTACCATGAGTGATTCTGCTGGTATTTGAAATAATGGTGGCATAGCTACCAGCATCACAGCAACACTGAAGCCACCACTGTACGACAAACTGACAGACGAGCAGTGGATGTCAGAAGCAACTCTGAAACTTGCTCTTGAACATAGAGTAACCAAAGTGAATGGAAGAAATGACTACGTAAAAGAGCTGAACAGAGGGTTTCAAAGGAAAGCTCAAGAAGACAAAGTAAAGTATTATAAGGAAATGTGCAAAGACCTAGAGTTAGAAAACCAGTAGGGAAGAACATGCCTGGCATTTCTCAGGTTGAAAGAACTGAAGAAAAAATTCAAGCCTCAGGTTGTAATAGCGAAGAATTCTATGGGCAAAGTATTGAATGACGCAGGAAGCATCAAAAGAAGATGGAAGGAATACACAGAGTCATTGCACAAAAAAGAATTTGTCGACATTCAACCATTTCAGGAGGTAGCACATGAAAAGTCTAAGCTATACTGAAGACATTGGCAAAACACAAGACTCCAGCAATTGACAGAATACCAACTGAGATATTTCAACAAAGAGATACGGCATTGGAGGTGTTCGCTTGTCTATGCCTAGAAATTTGGAAGAGAGCTACTTGTTCAACCAACTGGAAGCTATCCATATTCGTGTCCGTGCCAAAGAAAGGTGATCCAACAGAATGTGACAATTATCGAATAATATAGTTAATATCACATGTAAGTAAAATTTTGCTGAAGGTCATTCGAAAACAGTTGCAGCAGCACCCGGACAGAGAACTGACAGAAATTCAAGCCAGATTCATAAGAGGACGTGGAACGAGGGATATCATTGCTGATGTCAGGTGATCTTGGCTGAAAGTAGAAAGTACCAGGTAGATGTTTACCTGTGTTTTACTGACTATGCAAAGGCATTCAACTGTGTGGATCATAACAAATTATAGATAACATTGAAAAGAATGGGAATTCCAGAACATTTAACTGTTCTCATGTGGAACCTGTGCATAGACAAAGAGGCAGTCATTCAAACAGAACAAGGAGATACAGGTTTAAAATCAGGAAAAGCGTGTGTCAGGGTTGTTATTCAATCTGTATACTTAGCAAATAATCCAAGAAGCTGGATTATATGAAGTACAATGCAGCATGAGGATTGGAGGAATAATCATTAACAACCTGTGATATACAGATGACACTACCTTGCTTGCTGAAAGTGAAGAGGACTTGAACACTTGATGAAGGACAAAAACTAAAGCCTTCATTATGGATTACACTTCAAAATAAAGAAAATAAATATTCTCACAACTGGACCAATAAGCAACATCATGATAAGCAGAGAAAATATTGAAGTTGTCCAAGATTTCATTTTTACCTGGATCCACGATCAATGCCCATGGAAGCAGCAGTCGAGAAATCAAAGGCCATATTGTATTGGGCAAATCTGCTGCAAAAGACCTCTTTAAGGTGTTAAAAAGCAAAGATGTCACTCTGAGGCCTAAGGTGAGCCTGACCCAAGCCATGATATTTTCAATTGCCTCATATGCATGCCAAAGTAGGACAAAGAATAAGGAAGGCTGAAGAAGAACTGAAGCATTTGAATTGTGATTTTGGCAAAGAATATTGAATATACTATGGACTGCCAGAAGAATGAACAAATTTGTCTTTGAAGAAGTACACCCAGAATACTCCTTAGAAGCGAGGATGGTGATACTTCGTCTCACATCCTTTGGACATGTTTCGGAAGGGTCTAGTCCCTGGAGAAGGACATAATGCTTGGTAAAGTAGAGGATCAGTGTCTTACTCATCTAGTGCTGTCACTATAGATATACCACAAGTGGATGGCTTTAACAAAGAGAAATTAATTTTCTCACTGTCTAGTAGGTTACAAGTCCAAATTCAGGGCATTGGCTTCAGGGGAAGACTTCTGCTCTTTGTCAACTCTGAAGGATAATTCCTTGTCCTCAAACTTCCCCTGGTTGAGGAGCTTCTCAGGCACAGGGACCCCATGTCTAAAGGATGTGCTCTGCTCCCAGTGCTGTTTTCTTGGTGGTATGAGGTCCCCAACTCTCTGCTTGCTTCCCTTTCCTTTTATCTCTTGAGAGATAATAGGTGGTACAGGACACACCCCAGGAAAACTCCCTTTACCTTGGACCAGGGAGGTGACCTAAGTAAGGGTGGTGTTACAATCCCACCCTAATCCTCTCAACATAGGTTTACAATCACAAAATAGAGGACAACCACACATGGCCTAACCAAGCTGACACACACATTTTTGGGGGGACATTATTCAATCCATGACAGTCAGCAAAAAAGAGAAAGACCCTCAACTAGGTAGATTGACACAGTGGCTTAACAGTGGGCTCAACATAGCAACAATTGTGAGGATGGAGCAGGACCAGGCAGTGTTTCGTTCTGTTGCATATAGGGTCGCAAAGAGTCAGAACTCACTTAGTGGTACCTAACAACAACACATACTTAGATTGAATGCTTATTTAATCTTGAAGTTCCAAAGTTCCAGGAGAGAAGGGTAAATGTGATAACAAAAAGCCTTGGGTATCTGGTGTGCTATCCATGAAACAATTATATAAAATGGAATTATTCCAAAATCAAGGGACTATAATTGACACAAACAAACATTTATTGACTCCCACTAACTGTAGATGCTTATTTACCTGGAAGGAGCCCTAGCGACACATGGTTAACTGCTCTACTGCTAACTGGGAGGTCAGCAGTTCAAACCCACCAGCCGCTCCTGGGGAGAAAGAAGTGGCAGTCTGTTCCTGTAAAGATTTACAACCTTGGAAACCCTATGAGGCAGTCTTGCTCTGTGCTATATACAGGGTTGCTATGAGCCGGAATCAATTCAACAGCAATGGATTTTTGTACTGTTCAAATGGTCACCATATGTTGCCTTCACCTCCAGCTTACCAAGTCCTTTCTATGAGGCAATAAAGCAGCGTGCTATGATATCACAAGGTAAATTTATTTACCACTTATATCTCAAAGGCATCCTCAGAGCTTCATATACTACGGCTTTAGTTTTACAACATCCTTGTGGGTGACACAGGGAGAAAGTATGGGTCTCACTTTTCAGAATTGAGGTAACTGAAATTTAGGTTAAGTAATCTGACCTCAAACAGTAAATATTTTTGTGAGGAAATATCAACTAGCAGCTGGGTAATCATAGACCAACTAGCTGGGTGCACTTGGCTTCCTCTTTTAACCTCTCTGATTTCAGTTTCTTTATTTAAAAAACATGAGTATTAGTGTCTGTCCTCCTTTATTCACCTAATTTCTGTGAGGATTAAATGATGTAATATGCCTGAAACATTTTTTGGGTATAATATAAAGCAAACACTAAACGCTAAATCTTACATCTAAGTATCTAAAATTTGTTTCTTCTTTATTCGAAAAGGCCAGTCTTTGACAACATTGCCAGCTAATGATAAAAAAAAGGTCACCACAGTTTGCTTTGGAGGGATCCTTTCTCAGTTGGTTCAAAGATCAATCAGTTCTCTGTGTAACCTGGCATGATTATATTAACTTAACAAATGAGGAAACTGAAACACAGAAGTACTCTAACTTGCCCAGATTTCACACAGCAAGCTTGTGCGGTGGCTTCTACATTCAGAAACCAAGCCTACTGATTTTCTGTTCACTACACCAATCATCAAATTACAAGGTATTTGTATACTGTGTGTGGAGAAATAAACCCAGGAGGCACAGTTTGACATGAATAGGTATTTTTTTTTCCTCCAAAATTGAGTCTCTTGAACATTCAAATTGATTACACCTGATTTTTTTTTTTAATTATACAGAATTTACATTTATTATAGGTAGTGTTAAGAATTTGGATCCTTTATAACTTTTTCCTTGAAGGAAAGTCTCTCTCTAGAGAGCTAGTGTTGAAATGCACACAGAGCTGGTAGAATCTTGTTTTCACATTGCGTTTCCTACTGCCCATGACTTCTGAACCATAATTGAGGCTGTGGCTGTGGTAGTTCCTAGAAGGTCCTTTATTGTCTGTCATAGCCAAGTAAAAGCAGCAGCAACTGAGAGAACCTGGGAGAAAATGCTGGCAGCTACCTTTGGGTAGTGGTCATTAACCACTGTCTCACAGACTAGACAGGGTGCTTTGGCATGCCGCTCGCCAGAAGGCCTGTGAGTGTTTCAAGCTTACACAGAAATTTGATTTTTGTTTTCTGAATACTGGCAGGGACAAGCAATTAATTTTAGAATGATTAATGGTCTGTGTTCAGCTCTGTTGACAAAAAGATAATCATTCAGTCGTGGTTAATGAGAGGCTCTGCCTTCATTAAAATCATTGTTGTTGTTGTTGTTAGGTGCCGTCAAGTCGATTCCAACTCATAGTGACCCTATGCACAACAGAATGAAACACTGCCCAGTCCTGCGCCATCCTCACAATCGTTGTTATGCTTGAGCCCATCGTTACAGCCATTGTGTCAATCCACCTCATTGAGGGTCTTCCTCTTTTCCGCTGACCCTGTACTCTTTCAAGCATGATGTCCTTCTCCAGGGACTCATCCCTTCTGACAACATGTCCAAAGTGTGTAAGATGCAGTCTCACCATCCTTGCTTCTAAGGAGCATTCTGATTGTACTTCTTCTAAGACAGATTTGTTCGTTCTTTTGGCAGTCCGTGGTATATTCAATATTCTTCGCCAACACCACAATTCAAAGGCGTCAACTCTTCTTCAGTCTTCTTTACTCATTGTCCAGCTTTTACATGCATATGATGCGATTGAAAGTACCATGGCCTGGATCAGGCGCACCTTAGTCTTCAGGGTGACATCTTTGCTCTTCAACACTTTGAAGAGGTCCTTTGCAGCAGATTTGCCCAATGCAATGCGTCTTTTGGTTTCTTGACTGCTGCTTCCATGGCTGTTCATTATGGATCCAAGTAAAATGAAATCCTTGGCAACTTCAATCTTTTCTCTGTTTATCATGATGTTGCTCATTGGTCCAGTTGTGAGGATTTTTGTTTTCTTTATGTTGAGGTGTAATCCATACTGAAGGCTGTGGTCTTTGATCTTCATTAGTAAGTGCTTCAAGTCCTCTTCACTTTCAGCAAGCAAGGTTATGTCATCTGCATAATGCAGGTTGTTAATGAGTCTTCCTCCAATCCTGATGCCATGTTCTTCTTCATATAGTCCAGCTTCTCAGATTATTTGTTCAGCAAACATATTAAATAGGTATGGTGAAAGAATACAACCCTGGTGCACACCTTTCCTGACTTTAAACCAATCAGTATCCCCTTGTTCTGTCTGAACAACTGCCTCTTGATCTATGTAAAGGTTCCTCATGAGCACAATTAACTGTTCTGGAATTCCCATTCTTCGCAGTGTTATCCATAGTTTGTTATGATCCACACAGTTGAATGCCTTTGCATAGTCAATAAAACACACGTAAAGATCCTTCTGGCATTCTCTGCTTTCAGCCAGGATCCATCTGACATCAGCAATGATATCCCTGGTTCCATGTCCTCTTCTGAAACCGGCCTGAGTTTCTGGCAGTTCCCTGTTGATATACTGCTGCAGCCGTTTTTGAATGATCTTCAGAAAAATTTTGCTTGCATGTGATATTAATGATATTGTTCTATAATTTCCACATTCGGTTGGATCACCTTTCTTGGGAATAGGCATAAATATGGATCTCTTCCAGTCAGTTGGCCAGGAAGCTGTCTTCCATATTTCTTGGCACAGACAAGGGAGCACCTCCAGCGCTGCATCTGTTTGTTGAAACATCTCAATTGATATTCCATCAATTCCTGGAGCCTTGTTTTTTGCCAATGCCTTCAGAGCAGCTTGGACTTCTTCCTTCAGTACCATCGGTTCCTGATCATATGTCACCTCTTGAAATGGTTGAACATCGACTCATTCTTTTTGGTATAATGACTTTGTGTATTCCTTCCATCTTCTTTTGATGCTTGCTGCGTCGTTTAATATTTTCCCCATGGAATCCTTCACTATTGCAACTCGAGACTTGAATTTTTTCTTCAGTTCTTTCAGCTTGAGAAACGCCGAGCGTGTTCTTCCTTTTTGGTTTTCCATCTCCAGCTCTTTGCACATGTCATCATAATACTTTACTTTGTCTTCTCAAGAGGCCCTTTGAAATCTTCTGTTCATTTCTTTTACTTCATGAATTCTTCCTTTTGCTTTAGCTGCTTGACACTTAAGAGCAAGTTTCAGAGTCTCCTCTGACATCCGTCTTGGTCTTTTCTTTCTTTCCTGTCTTTTCAATGACCTCTTGCTTTCTTCATGGATGATGTCCTTGATGTCATTCCACAACTCGTCTGGTCTTTGGTCACTAGTGTTCAATGCATCAAATCTATTCTTGAGATGGTCTCTAAATTCAGGTGAGATATACTCAAGGTCATATTTTGGCTCCTGTGGACTTGCTCCAATTTTCTTCAGTTTCAGCTTGAACTTGCATTTCAGCAATTGTTGGTCTGTTCCACAGTCGGCCCCGGCCTTGTTCTGACAGATGATATTGAGCTTTTCCATCGTCTCTTTCCACAGATGTAGTTAATTTGATTTCTGTGTGTTCCATCTGGCAAGGTCCCTGTGTATAGTCGCGGTTTATGTTGGTGAAAGAAGGTATTTGCAATGAAGAAGTCGTTGGTCTTGCAAAATTCTATTATTCGATCTCTGGCATTGTTTCTATCGCCAAGGCCATATTTTCCAACTACTGATCCTTCTTCTTTGTTTCCAACTTTCACATTCCAATTGCCAGTAATTACCAATGCATCTTGATTGCATGATCCATCAATTTCAGACTGCAGCAGCTGATAAAAATCTTCTATTTCTTCATCTTTGGCCGTAGTGGTTGGTGCATAAATTTGAATAATAGTCGTATTAACTGGTCTTCCTAGTAGGTGTATGGATATTATCCTATCACTGACAGCGTTGTATTTCAGGGTAGATCTTGAAAGGTTCTTTTTAATGAGGAATGCAACACCGTTCCTCTTCGAATTGTCATTCCCAGCATAGTAGACTATATGATTGTCTGATTCAAAATGGCCAATACCAGTCCATTTCAGCTCACTAATCCCTAGGATATCGATGTTTATGCTTTCCATTTAATTTTTGATGGTTTCCAGTTTTCCTAGATTCATACTTCTTACATTCCAGGTTCCGATTACTAATGGATGTTTACAGCTGTTTCTTCTCATTTTGAGTCCTGCCACATCAGCAAATGAAGGTCCCGAAAGCTTTACTCCATCCACGTCATTAAGGTCGACTCTACTTTGAGGAGGCAGCTCTTCCCCAGTCATCTTTTGAGTGCCTTCCAACCTGGGGGGCTCATCTTCCAGCACTATATCAGACAATGTTCCACTGCTATTCATAAGGTTTTCACTGGCTAATGCTTTTCAGAAGTAGACTGCCGGGTCCTTCTTTCTAGTCTGTCTTAGTCTGGAAGTTCAGCTGAAACCTGTCCTCCATGGGTGACCCTGCTGGTATCTGAATACCGGTGGCATAGCTTCCAGCATCACAGCAACACACAAGACCCCACAGTACGACAAACTGACAGACATGTAAAATCATTAGGGCCATTAATAAATAAAAATATGGTTGGGTTTCACACAATTTACACTTCATACAGAGAACTAAGTCAACATTTCCCAAACATTCCCTACAATCACTTGAAAAGAAATTGAGAAAAATAGAGGTAATTCAACAAATCGTAATTTTTCCCTATGATCAAAATCACCAATCTCCATGAAGGGTGTACAAAATAATCTATGGGGATGGGGGGAGAAAGTATTAGAAGTTTCATTTATATTTCCTTTTATTCTAAAGAAAGAAAGAAAGAAATTACCCTTGATATATAGTAGTGTAGTGACTGACATTGGTGCCCTCATTCTGGTCACGTGTCCTGTGGTATACGTTTCACTAGCTGTACTGATAGTGCCACAGGTAGATGGTGCCTTCATGCCTTAATAGTCAATAAATATTCATTGAAAGTCTTCTGTATGCTGGGCCTCGTTCTTGGTTACTGGGACACCTCAACATTCCTGCCCTCAAGGAATGTAAATTCTAACAAGGGCAATGGGCTCAGCTAAGTGGAGGTAGGAATTATATTATTTAGCTGTAATTAAGTTAATTCTCATAAAATAGGCAAATAACTTAAAAACATATCTGTAAAATACATTTTTTATTCTGATAAATATATATGTAACAAAACATTTGCCATTTCAACATTCTTCCTATGTACAATTCAGTAGCATTGTGTTCGTCATATTGTGTAACTGCTAACATTATCCATGTTCAAAATTTGCCATTGCAGTTAATAGAGCTCAGTGTCCCTAAGCAATGAGTCCACTTTTCCACTTTTCCACTTTTCCCCCTCCCTCCTGTCTATCCCTGGTAGTCACTGACAAACTTAGGTCTGTATACACTGGCCTATTCTAAATATTTCGTATAAGTAGAATCATACAATATTTGAATACTAACAAAAGGGCAGGGTTTTCCTTGAAGAAAAAGTGTTTATATAGTTTCTAAATGATCCCTGGGCAGCACAAATGGTTTGTACTCAGCTACTAACCTAAAGGTTGAGAGTTTGAACCCACCCAGAGGTGCTGCAGAAGAAAGGCCTGGTGATCTGATCCCAGAAAGATTATAGCCCAGAAAACCCCATGGAGCAGTTCTATTCTGTAACACATAGGGTGGCCATGAGTCAGAATTGCTCAACACCAGTGGGTTCGGTTTTCTGGAGTAGAAGCCACAGGTGGCTTAGTTGGCATTCTTCAGCTTCCGGAAGTTCCTGCTAGGCCCCTGCACAAGATGGAGCTGTCGGGGTCAGAAGGTGCTACTCCAGGAAAGGGGTAATGAGGAAATTTCATTACTTTTGACACTTTTGCTGTCTGAGCATTGCTACAAGCTATGAAAACCTAGCGACGGAATGCAAAGAGAGGATTTCATAAGCACAAGATTTATTGCTTTTTTAAACTTATAATTTTTTTAATTTTCTTCAGTTGGTATTCTTTGTTCATTCTTTAGACATGTTTCAGTTCCTGTGAGAGGAGGGTTAAACCTCGCAAGTAATTCATCAAAACTTTTGTTTTCAGGAGCTAATCGTTGTATTGAATTTGGATATATCTGAGTGAGCTTCAGAGTCAATGATGAATCATCTGAACGTAAGAGGTTTTTTTTTTTTTTTTAATATTTCTTTGGAATTTACAACAGTAACAATTAGTTGTGAGTGTGTGTGTGTGTGTTTTACATTTACCATGATGGGCAAAACCAAACACTGAGAATGTTCTTTTTTTGAAGTATACCATTTGATGAGAAGATTAGAAATTGTAATTTTAAAGTCTCATCAAGTCTTCTGCCGCCTAAGGAGCAAAAGATTAAATTATTTCTGAGCAAGACTCTTTGAA